>NC_143257.1:64455000-65080000 GCF_984573655.1 Nuphar pumila | reverse complement strand
GGGAAGCAAAAATAGCACCGATCAAAAGGGGTATGGCTCACCGTGAACCAGAGGAGTCGATTCTTCTTTGGGTTTGCCGCTTGGAAGCCTTTCAGATGGCACCTTTAAAAACCTCGAGGTTTGCTGAAGCCGTGAGTTCTTCTTCTGAGAAAGGGGAAAAAGGGAAAATAGAGAAGGATAGAGATTGAGGCTAGCAGCCGTCAGAAGGGAATTTTCCAAAACTGTAGGGAATTCGTGGGTGTTCCAGAGATCCTTGAAAAGAAATCGGGCCCTCCTTTTTAAAGATTTTTTCTAGCCACTTAAAACGCAGTTTTCTTTTTGAGTTTCTGTTATAATTTTTTTGAAAATTTTGAAACGGACAATTTAATTGGATATGTCAATCTGTCGTTTTCAACAGAGGATGAATCTTATTTTTTTCAAAAATTTCGTTTCATTTACCTAAGTTTTAGGTAAAATGAATACTTTTTTGAAGGCTCGGCTGTGGCACCATTTTAAGGCTGTTTCCTTTTGAAAATAAATGAGTAATGAAATGAGATAAATGGGAGATTTTTTTAAAAGAATGCCACATGAGCTAGTTTTTTAAATCCTTTTGAAAAATGAAGTTTTATTTTGTTTTTTTTTTTCAAGTGGGGCGCCACATATGTATGGGCCCGCTAACTATTTATAAGATAAAGAACACAAAAAAAAATAAAAATAAAAAGAAGAGGAATTTACAAAATTGGTGCCATCTCCGGGTGGGTCCCGCTTGAAAATAAGAAACTTACCTGAGAATCTGAGTGTGATGCTAGTTCAAAGGCAGGTCCCGCTCCATTTATTTAAAAATAAAAAGCAGAAGAACTAACTTTTTTGAGAATTTTTATAATACGAGATAAAACTTTGTCTTTTTTTTTCAAGAATTTGGAAGAAAATGAGTTTTCAGGGCAAAAATATGTATAAAGTAAATGTAAAAAATTTTGTAAAGAGATTTAAAAGTCTCTTTTTTTTTGTAAAAAGTTTTGAGATAAATTCTTTAAAATCAATATCCAAATATCCAGATTGTTTTTTTGAGAAAAACTTTTGTAATTCAAAGTCCTGGGGGTAAAATGGGAAAGGTTGGCAATTTTGAAGACCCAGGGTTTTGAAATCAATTTTAAAAAGAGTTTAAAACTCGAATCTGGATTGAGAATTTTGAAATTGAGAGTTTCTGGACCTCGAAATGACATGCAGTGCAGTGAAATGATATGAAATGTTCATGCAATGCTATGCAAAGACATGTTTCAAGAAATGCTACTCTGAGCCAAGACTTGAAAATTCAAGCCTTTTGTCCAGAATAGGATTTTGAAAATTTGCAAGTTTGAAGATGTTTCTGAACCTAAATATAGAAATTTTGAGGCTCAAGAATAAAATTTTAGACTTTCTGCAAAGTTCAATCTCAAAAAATGACCATTTTGCCCTTCATTGCTTCCGAAGAATTGAAATGTGATTATTGGTGGAGATGTCAAGAAGGTGAGTGAAAAATTGGGGTGTTTACCGATATCATTTTAAGAACACATATATTGCGCATTCGAACATACATATCTAACGATAGTTACGAAGCGAGCGCGTGAACACCGAAGTGTCCTAGAGTGCTCAACCAAGAACTAGGATCAGATACTACTTCAGAAAGTATATGTTATATACAAACAAGCAAATACTTGAGAGAGATGGATCAACGAAGCGAACTTACTTCAAATTGCGGAAGAAACGATTCCTGAACGCTCAAATGCTTTGAACGAGGTTCGATCCTTTCGGCGAGAGGCCAGGCTAGGCCTGGGTTCAGAAAAATCCAAACCAGAATCTGGGACCAAAAAGGACTTTGACTTTGACTTCAAACCCAACTAGGTTCAAGTCAAGTCAACTGGGTTTGGACCAGGTCAAGTGGGTTCAGACCAAGTCAGGTGAGCTAGGACCAGGTCCGGCAGGCTCTGGTGGGCTAGGCTAGGTAGGGGAGGTTTAAAAAAAGAGGAGCGAGAGAGGGATAGATTATTTTTCCAAAGGGGGGGGGGGGCTCCTCTATTTATAGATTTTGAAACTTAAGCCCCAAGTTTCAGAATTTTCACTTTAGTCCATAGCTTTTTCCAAAATTTCATTTGATCTTATCTAGATGAGTCACTGATCTTATCCAGATGACTCACTGAGCTTACCCAGATGAGATATTTTATCCTGTGGGGCCCATTAGATATTTTCATGGGATATTTTTATGGGTCCCACTGGATATTTTCTGAGGAATATTTTTTGGGGTCCCACCAACATTTTCGTGGGTTCCGCAAAAATTTCGGGTTTTCGATGATTTTTTTCTGAAAAAATCTGAGTACGTCATTCCCTTTGTATTGACATAATTATAAAAGTTGGCTCGTAGAAATCTCTTGATTTCGTCCAGGTAGGAAGATATGACTTCCAGAGTGTTTGAGCATATATTCGCAAAGCGATGAATATTCTAAGTATAACTGGCTCACAGGAATCGGTTTGTTTCGCATTCTGAGAAAAAATGTTATTTTTACCGGTAAATACCTCGTGAATTTTATTCAGAAATTTTCTGAAAAATTGCGAGTCTTACATCATTACCCCCTTAAAGGAATTTCATGCACGAAATTCAGTTAAGAGTGCAAGACAAAGAGTTCAGGATACTTATCCCGCATATCAGCTTCGGGCTCTCAAGTACAATCATCGATTCCATGATGTTGCCATCTCACTTTTATAAGTGAAATGACCTTCAGTAGTAGCACTTGCTCCCATCGGTCAATGATCTCTATTGGCCTTTCTTCCACCGTCATATCTTCTCGAATGTTTATATCTTCATGTTAGATGACGTGAGAAGGATCATGAACGTATTTCTGAAGCATTAATACGTGAAATACGTCATGTATTTGCGCGTGTTGCGGTGGCAATGGTACACGGTAGGCGGTCTCTCCGATCCGGCTCAGAACTTCAAAAGGACCAACGAATCTGGGGCTGAGCTTCCCCTTCTTTCCAAAACAAAACACACTCTTGGTTGGGGAGACCTTGACGAAAACCTTGTCTCCAACCGAGAATATTAGTTCCCTATGTCGTTGATCTGCGTAGCTCTTCTGTCGACTCTGAGCAGTCAGTAGTCTCTTTCTGATCATATGGACCTGCTCAGTATAATGCTGCAACACAATGGGCGCGCCCAAGGTTCGCTCACCCACTTCATCCCAATGGATTGGTGATCGACAGGGTCGTCCGTACAAGGCTTCATATGGTGCCATCCCAATGCTAGCATGGTGGCTATTATTGTAAGCAAATTCAGCCAACGCTAAGTGAGAATCCCAATCACCTTTCCATTCCAACATACATGCTCTCAACATATCTTCCAGAGTCTGTATGGTTCGTTCTGATTGCCCATCTGTTTGGGGATGAAATGATGTACTGAACTTGAGTTTCGTCCCCAGGGCTCTCTGCAGTTGCTCCCAGAAGTGAGAGATGAACTTTGGGTCACGATCAAATATGATCGATATCAGCACTCCATGGAGTCTGACGATTTCCCGAACATAGATTTCTGTTAATCTTTCAGTTGAATAACGAGTGTTGATTGGCAGGAAGTGGGCAAACTTGGTGAGTCTGTCCATGATCACCCATATTGAATCATGTTGTCTCTTGGATCGAGGTAATCCTACTATGAAATCCAGCGTAATGCTCTCCTATTTCCATTCTGGAATCTTGATCTGTTTCATTTTACCGTCAGGCTGTTGATGTTCGATCTTAACTTGCTGGCAGATCAAATACTTTGAGACAAATATAGCCACATCTCTTTTCATACCCCTCCATCAGTACTTTCTCTGTAGGTCCCGAAACATTTTTGTACTTCCAGGGTGGATAGTGTACTTGCTACTATGAGCTTTCTGGAGTACTTCCTCTCTTAGCTCAGGGTTATTCGGAACCCATATTCTTTCTTTCATCCATATTCCTCCATCTTCTTTCAAATGGAAGAAAGTGTCATCCTTTTCAGCACGAGCTTTTAATTCTGAGTACTGGGGGTCCTTGAATTGTTCAAATACAATTCAATCGAGGATCTCGATGTGGATTGTCAAACAAGACAATCGAATTCTTCCTAGGTCAGCCAGGAATGGCTTCCAGTTGACGAAATCCTCCATCAGCTTCCATTGTCTGACGAGGCTGGCGAGAGTGCCAACAGTCTTCCGACTAAGGGCATCAGCTATGACATTTGCCTTTTCAAGGTGATAGAAAAGCATGAATTCATAGTCTTTGAGGAATTCCAGCCATCGTCGTTGCCTCATATTGAGTTCTTTTTTAGAAAAGAGGTATTTTAGGCTTTTATGGTCTGACATGACCTCAAATTTCTCTCCATATAGGTAGTGTCGCCAGATTTTAAGTGCGAACACCACCGCGGCAAGCTCCAGGACGTGGGTCAGATAATTTTTTTCATGGATCCTTAATTGTCGTGAAGCATAAGCGATCACTTTGTCGTGCTGCATCAACACGCAACCCAGACCCGTTTTCGAGGCATCGGTATAAGCCACAAAGCGTCCTTGACCAGAAGGTACGGTAAGGACAGGGGCAGTAGTAAGCCTCTGTTTGAGAATCTCAAAGCACTCCTTACACTGGTCATTCCATTCGAACTTCACTCCCTTTTTCAATAGTTTCGTCATGGGTACGACTATTCGGGAAAAGTCGTGTATGAACTTTCGGTAGTATCCGGCAAGTCCAAGGAAGCTGTAAACCTCAGTGATATTTTCTGGCTGCTTCCAATCTATCACAACTTCTACCTTCGCAGGATCCACTGCGATCCCATCTTTTGATATTACATGGCCGAGGAACATCACTTTGTCTAGCCAAAATTCACATTTTGAAAACTTGGCATAGAGTTGATTATCCTGAAGGGTTTTCAAGACGATTCTCAAGTGTTCGATGTGTTGTTTCTTGTTCTCTGAATATATAAGAATGTCATCAATGAAGACAATGAAAAAGTTGTCCAAATATGGTCTGAATATCCGGTTCATTAGATCCATAAAGGCAACAGGCGCATTAGTGAGTCTGAAGGGCATTACTACAAACTCATAATGGTCATATCTCATTCTGAAGGCAGTCTTGTGTATATCCTCCTCTTTAACTCTGAGCTGATGATACCCAGACCTGAAGTCGATCTTGGAGAACACTCTCGTTGTTCTGAGTTGATTGAATAAATCCTCAATCTGAGGCAAAGGGTACTTGTTCTTAACGGTTGACTGGTTAAGCATCCGATAATCGATGCATAACCGAAAGGATACATCCTTCTTCTTATAAATAGCACTGAGGCTCCCCACTGTGATACACTCGAACAGATGAACCCTTGTTTCATCAGTTCCTTCAACTGACATTTCAACTCACTGAGTTCGGCTGATGCCATTCGATACGGGGATTTGGATATCGGCGTTGTTTCAGGTAAAAACTGAATTCCAAATTCAACCTCACGAAGTGGCGAAAGTCTTGACAATTCTTCAAGAAACACATCGGCAAACTCTCGCACCACTTTGAAACTCTCAAGGGACTGAATGTTTGAATTTTCCATCGAGAGACTCAACAAGAAGGCCACACAACCCTTCCTAAGGTATTTTTGTACCTTGAGTGCTAATATGAGCCTTTTCTGTGGAACTGGTTTGGATAACCGGTATTCCATCTTAGGCAATCCCGGTCGAGATAGAATTACTCTGCCCTCGCATCATAAAATCTTGGCATTATTTTGGGCTAACCAATTCATTCCCAGAATGACATCGTACTGTACCATATTGATCAGGATGACATCAGTAGGCAAGTGTTGCCCTGCTATCTCAATATCCAATTTTTTCACGCACCGAATACATTTGGTGCGTGAACCCAACAGGTTATACACCTCGATCATTTTATCAACCGGTTGCACCGAAGCGTGGAGTTGTTCGGTAAAGTCATCAGAGATAAAGGTATGAGTAGCACCACAATCAAACAAGACGTAAGTTGCGTGTACATTAACAGGTACGGTGCCTTCAATCAGGTCACCATTTTCAACTTGTTCAGTCGTTACAACATATACACAACCTGCAGCAGGCCTTTGTTTTACTTTAGGTGGTGGTCGTTGAAACTGTGAGCATTGTGGTGTCGATCGATAGGGTCCGGTAGATCTGGCACTACTCTTTTGTTCATCTGCAGCCTTTTTGGTGCAATCCCTTATAAAGTGACTCATTTTGCCAAAATAAAGACAACCACCAATTTCACGAGGACATGGTTTCCCAGGGTGGTTCACATGACATTTTGGGCAGCTGAAGTTTAACTGCTGACCATTTGGAGTCATGTTCTTTCTTGGCCTCACGACTTGTTGAGTATTGTTCCCACCTTGGAACTTCTTCTTTTGAAAGGGTTGTCATGAACCCTGGCCACTTGGGAACGTCCTCTTACGGTTCCCACCATTAACTATGTGTTTCTTTGCTATGATCACTTTAGATCACGCCCAGTCCTCTTGGATTCTTGAAGTTGCTGCCACTGCAGCTTGAAAAGTTGAGGGCATGCTTGTTATCACTCGTGATTGCAGCCCTTCTCGCAGACCATTCACATACTTGTCGAATCTTTCATGGTCTGTCTTAAACAATCGGGAGCAGTAACGCTCTAGATTATGAAATTTGGTGGTATAGTCCATCAGACTCATGCCACCCTACTCTAACTTCAAAAACTCTATTTTCTTTTTGTTTCTGGAATGCAACGAGAAGTAGTTATCCATGAAAGTCCTCTGAAAGTCAGTCCATGGAATGACTTCGATTTGTGAGAACTGAATCAACTTAGTGGTATCCCACCACTTTTGCGCATTGTCCTTTAGTCGGTACGTGCCAAAGTTTGTCTTTTTCTCTTCTGGTACTCCCAATACCAGGAAGGCACATTTAGTCTCCTCGATCCAACTCTCTGCGAGTTCTGGATCGACTCTGCCAACAAAAATTGGCGGGTCAAGTTTGAGGAACTTCTCATAGGTTATTCCTCCTAGGTTCTCGTTGTGAGGTGCGACTGGTTCTGGCTTCGTATCACGGATGGTCGTAACCAGGTTGTCCAGTGTCTCTAGCAGGAATCCTTACGTATGAGACTCCTCGCTCGGCATGGTTCTCCTCATCCTAGGAGTCATTTATCTAGTCACGCAAATACACTCAAATCAGAAAAATACAAGACTTATACTTACAGCACGATACCGCAAACACGACGGATCTTGAACCAGGTTTCTCAGACATATGCTCTGATACCAATTCTGTAATGCCCCAAATTTCTAAAACAAAGCTAAGTTAAAATTTTCATGAATTTCTTTTTTTTTCTTTGCAGCAGAACTTATAAAAGCTTTTAGCAGCGGAATCAGACAATAATGAATCGTCAGTTTTAGAAAACTCTAAGCACATTACAGGTATGTGGCCAAACAACTCATTGACCACCAAAGTGTTCCATTTTATCGAAAAGCATATGTTTATTACAACACTACTGCTTGGAAAAGCAGCATAGGTTCAATAAAAAGAAGCAATACAACTCTGTCTAGAGAAACCTTAGAACTTGATGTCGCCTTGCTCCGCATATCGCAACGCAGGTCCAACACCTGAAATCCTCATTAAACGGGGTCAGAACCACTAATGGTCTGGTAAGCAAGCAATCACATATCCATTCAACTCAAGCAAATACATTGACCACTCAGGGTCGTAGTTTGCAATAACAATACTAAAGCCTCCGCGACTTAGCGTATATCGCAAGAGCCTCCTCAGGGCTATGAGTTGAACATTCGCTCAAGTCTTCATGACTTAGCGCAAGCCTCTTCTAGGCTGAGTACTGTACTCAAGTCTTTATACTTGGCACATCCTTATCTCATGCATCTAAGGACAGCTCCTCGAGCTTCACTTAGTCATGCGGATACAACAAGAGTCTTTGCCCAGTCGGTCCAGTCGTATACCAATCATGACACCTTCACAAATGTTATGCAGAACTGACTCAACAATGTCCATTCACTCATATATTCAAGCATCGCTGAACCTAAGCTAATGCATTGTTTTGATATTTAACCTCTTTTACCCTTGGTACACGGACAAAGCATTGTCCGGGCATCAACTCGACGTTCTGGGGGTTGATTATTCTATGTATTTTAGACACCTCAGAGGCCTGTTGACCCTATCCGTAGTAGGGCGGTGTGTTTCAACCGGGAGAATCATACTAGGCCCATATTTGGATGCATCATGTACTTGCAGTAGTTGGGTTCAATCCTTAGATCTTAAGGATAACCACGACCCCAAAACCCATGAGTGACTGAGGCCATCATGGACTCTATCAGGTCCAAAGTTTAATACATGTCACTCAAGGTTATACCATCACTGTCATTCCACAATGAGCATAAGTCCTGAAGGGGTCTGCCAATCTTACAGTTACTTGGACAGATATTGCATGTCATTTAGGCAGCTCGTGCCTCAACACCACTAGAGTATGTACCTGATCCCATTGATTATGCCCCAACACTGTCATTAACTGAGGGGGATACCCCTTACACGATTTTCAACCGTGGGGTATATGCGACCTTAAGTCTTATTCATATGCATGCTGAACACCGCTCTCGGCACTGCAGCCATCACGAGCATCACACCTCTTCCTGGTGGAAACAACACATTTTGGCTCTTCGGCCCTTACGAATCTGGTTGTGTAACCCTTTTTAATGAGCATGCATATGACTCGATCTAAATAGATCGACTGCTTGGCATATTTTTATGCAACGAGTCCAAACCTTGTCAAGGCGCAACCTCTACTCCGGCTCAATGGCGCTTTGTAAACACCCCAAATTTTTCTCATCCATTCTCAAACAATCCTCTTTGTGCAGTGCAAATCCTATTAGGTCAGTGTAGGAGTCAATCCCCAAGTCAGTTTTAGAAAATCACCACTTTACCAACTTTCATTGGGAAAATTATCATTTTGCCCCTAAGCCATCCCGAACCCCAGTCAGTTGGAGTCAACCAGGCTCATTGGTCAGTTCAGAACATTTAGAATATCAGTCATTTCAAATTCATTTGAGCTCACAGTGAGAAGGCCATTTTCATTTCTGACCATTCCTGCCAAAATGGGATCATTTCTTCAGAAATGAGCTTATTTCTCAGTCAAATCTAAGCCAATTGTCTCTGAGTCAATCATTCACAGTCAGTCATATTCCTCAGAGTCTAACTTGAGCTCACCTGGAGTTCAAGTGCCCCAGTTTCAGTTCAAAACCATTTTTGAGTGTCTAGGAGCCCGTTTTAGCCCATTTCAGCTCATTCAACTGAAATTGAGCTGAATCCAGTCAATTGAGCTACTATTCGAGCTTCGATTCTAGTTTATGTCAGTATTACTGATCTTTGTTTTAGCTCAAACTCAGCTCATGTTTATAATTCACTTCACTCCAGTGACCATTCCACACCATTTCTCTAAAAATGGTAGCTTTTCTTGAAAATTTAGTCGGAAAGGTCAGTTGAGTTAGTGCGATGTCAGTCTAGTTGAGTTCTGAAACTCTAAAACTCAGCTCAATCCAGTTCATTTCAGTTTAATCCAGCTCAAACCCCAAATTTCAGTGTCACTCTGGCTCGGTAGAACCCGAAAACCATTTCTTGAACCATTTTGCAAATTTTATCAATTTTAACACTTTTTAAACTTGTACAATTGTCAATCGGGGTTTAAAATCCAAAATTCTTCATTCAGAGTCTGCATTTCGCATAGCATTTCATGTCATTTCTCATCATTTTATATCATTTCTCAGCATTTTATAACATTTCATCACATTGCATTCCATTTTCGAAGTCCAGAACTCCAGTTTTATAAATTTCAATCCAGATTGAGTTTTAAAAAGTTTTCATAAATCAATTTCAAAACCTGGGTTTCCAAAATTGACATTTTTACCCCCGGGAGTCTAAATTTGGAAATATCTCCTCGAGAAAAACAATCTAGATTTCTTTCAAAATTAAATTTTCAAATTCTACACTGGATTTGCTTCACAACGAGGTATTGAACTTCAAAATTTGAGCTCATTTCAAAAACTGCCAAAAATAGCTTGTTTCGTCTGGAAATTTTCTTAAAAGACTATTTTACCCCTCTAATCGTCAAAATGAATTTCAAAAGTGGAATTTGGACCCGCTCTGAGATGGTCCATCGATTTGCATTTTTTGTTTTAATTTATCAAAAAGGAATTTTTTTTTTGCCTTTTTCTTTATTTTTTTTATTTTATTATTTTATTTTCCCTAAGGTGGGACCCACAAGGGGTGGTCGACCACCCTATCCCCTTTTTTCTCTCCATTTCCTTTCTTTTCTTCCCTTTTTCTCCTTCTTTTCTTTCTTCTTTTTCTTCTTTCTTTCTTTTCTTCCTTTCTTTTTCCTTTTTCTTTTCTTTCTTTCTTCCTTTTTCTTTTCTTTCTTTTTTTCTTTTTCTTTTTTTCTTCCTCCTTTATTTCTTCTCCAGCTCACTTAAGTAAGGCCTTCCAGCCCCTTTCTTCTTCTTCTTTCCCTCTCCTTTCTTCCCCTTTTCTTTCATTTTCCTTCTTCCCCTCTTATTTCCTTTTCCTTCCCTTCCTTCTTTCCTTCTTCCCTTCCTTCCTCCCTTCCTTTCCCTAGCCTCCAGCCATTCACGTAGATGGTTGTTCATCAAGGTTACCTCCTATTAACCATAATATTAGGAAACTTAGGTTGGGAGATTATTAGACCCTACGTTATGATAAAAATAAAGAAAAAAAAGTAACGGCTGCCATCTATTCTTCACATTCACGTCTCTCTCTCTCTCTCTCTCTCTCTCTCTCTCTCTCTCTCTCTCTCTCTCTCTCTCTCTCATTACACAACAACTCACCTCTCATTGCAGCAACCCAGCCACCATTACATGCTTGCAGCCACCACACAAGAGGTCTTCCACCAACTGACAACCACCACTTTCAGCCGGCGCCCCTTGAAGCTTCCATCCTTCAATCAATCTTGGCGGCACCTCGAGTCCAGCCACATCCAGCAGTCCAGCCTCCTTTGTTTCAGCACCAACACATCTCCAGCTTCCCCTTTCACGCCCAGCAGCCATAGCCACCACTGCTACATACCAACCAATCTCGGCTGCAACCTCTCCTTCAACACTTCCTACAATTCCAGCCACACCTCTTGGCAGCAAGGCATCCGGTTTTGGCCGCGCCACCATCCCTCAAGTATTGAAGCTATAGCCGACCACTTTGAAGGCAGCAAACCACTGCCATCCATCCTTCATCACCCTCAATAGCAGTTGCGCCTCCCTCTTGCTTCAGCAACCGGTGCAACCCCTTTCACCTCCACAGCAAGTAGCAGCATCTTCAGTCGATCAAAGCAAAACCCAAGGTAAAATTAGTTTCTTTTGATGGATCCGATATATAAAAACCAGTTTAGAACTGGGTTTATATTGTGAAATTAAAGAAAAGCACGCTATCTTGTGTGTTCAAGCTACATAGAGGGAGGGATCCATCCGATAGATGGATCGGGTCCCCTCCCATCAATGGCCAACATTGAACAAAGTTTATATCTCCCTGTTGTTCTTTGTTTTCAGCACTATTTTCAGGTAGATTACATATCTTAGGCATTTCATTTGTTAGTCTCCTTAATATTTACCTAGAGAACTATAGGTTTTGATTTTATGCATGGAGTCCAGTTATTATTTTATGCTTGATTTTTTGTCAATAAATCCTAAAAGTTTTGTTTTGAATGCCGCTATTTGTCTGTGATCTTCTAACAAAAATTCAGTTTGATTTAATATATGTAATTCCATTTTATAAATAAAATCCTAAATTGGGTTTTCTGTCTCTCTGAACTTCCAGTTTGTGCTTTAGTAGATAAGAACCTTTGGATTCACCCTTTTGGGGGATTCGAATCATTCTCAAAAAATCACAGTGGATTTACAATCAAATCTACTAATGATCTAGAAGTTTTGAGATCTGTACAAGCAGATTTACCCTCTGTCAAAAATTGGTTTTCCCACTCCATTGGGAAAATCTCAATTTTCCTTTGTCAGGGTATAGACAGACCCTAATGCGCCGAGTCCGCTCAACCCGTAGCCTGTCTGGAAAAACTTTTTACATGAAAGTTGTTACTAACATATTTTTCTGTCATTTCCCAAAATTTGGGGATTTTTGGAACTATCTCAGTATTTTTTATAAAAAATTCTTTTCTGTCTGGCAGATTCCAATATCCAAAAATTCTAGAGATTTAGGTCTCTGATAACAGTATGCTCAGTTCCAAACCGTAACCCGAATCCCAATGATGTGAAAATATGAAATTTTTCTCAGTCTATCAGGGACATTTTACCACAATTCCAGCTATTTGTACATTTGTCTGTTATTTTTCCCACATTTTCTCCAAAAACCTGTCTGTTGCCCCTAAATCCTAGAGTCACAGGATTTCGATCCAACTTGCCAGAACTATACATCTCCGACCATAGGTCAAAACCAGAAAGTGTAAAAAGGAAAAAATCCTTGCCTTATTGTCCTATGTCACCCCATAAAATTTGGGAAATTTTCATGGAAGTTGGATATCCAAAGTCTCCTTTAGAATCAACATTTCAGGTAAAATTTTGATTTTCTTAGAATTTTAGCTATTTTCCATATTAAGAAAATATAAAAAAATAGATTTTCGAGCTCCATTCTGTTTTTAGAGTTAGTCTAGGTGTACATGCCAAATTTGGCTCAAATCCAAGTTCATTTGCTTTATATGTTAGTTTATTTTTAAATTCAGAGCGAAAATCAAGTTAAAATTGATATTTTATGATATTTTTGCCATTTTAGGGTTTCATTCATGTAAATAAGCATGTAATATCATATTAGGGTTAATTTAAATCTCATTTGCATTTCAATTTCCCATTTTTGCAAAATTTATTTCAGAAAACCCTGGTTTCAAGGCCATAGTCTTGTTATCAGGGGCATTTTGGTCATTTTAACCATAATTTCCAAATTCTACACTTCAATTTTCATAATTTTCATGCATATCATCATATTTCATCATGTTATGTTTGATTTATTTTATTTGATTTTCAAAATTCCAAAATTTACAAAAATTCTTTCAGAAAACCTTGATTTCAAGGTCATGAGGGGCATTTTGGTCATTTTGACCCCAATTTCGAATTTCAAGCTTATTTTCAAAATTTATTCATTATTTATCATGTTTATATCAAAGAGGGTATGAATCTGGGTTTATATTTGAATAATATCTAATAATTTCCAATATTTTCAGATAAATTCAGAAAAACACATTTTTGTGCTAACATTGTTTTCTAGTTTTGCAGGTGCATTCGAGAAGAAGGATTAGCTTTTATTTTCTTATTTCATTTCAATTCAATGTAAAAATCAATATAATATTTAGAATAAGAGTTACTTTTCAGCTTAGAATAGGATTGCATTGCATATAGTTTAATTTCAGCAATAATAATATTTGATGTATCATTCATGCACATTTTTTTCCAAATTCACTATGGTTGACACGAATGACACGTGAACAAGCTCTTATGGAGTTTATAAACTTGGTGAGATTTGTATTTATGGCCATAGTCAGAATATGAGGAAAACCAAGATTTATGATCTTCATATTAGCCACATTCAGCCTACACTCTTAGGCTAACTTAAAAAATGCACTGCATTTCTCAAAGTTTCAAAAGGATTTCCCAATTTCTCATTTGAAATTCTCTTTCAAATTCATATTCATTTATTTATCTCATTCAAATTGCATTATTTTCAAATTCATTTTCCAATTTCAGATAAATCAGTTTTCCCAAAAATTTCTAAGTTTTTCTTAGGATTGGATTTTCTCATAATTCTGAGTTTTCAAATGACATTTCAAAGCATTTTCCAAGTTCAAATCAAGATTTTCTAATGCTTTTAACATTCTCAAATTTCAAAATCCCAAGTTTTCAAAAATCGATTTTCTCAGATTTCCCATTTTCCTGAGAATCCAGTTTCTTGAGAATCCATTTTCCATTTTAAAATCATTTTCCAAAGAGCTTTCTTGATTTTCTCAGAATTTTCAAATCCATTTTCTCAGAAAAGTAATCCAAATCTCCAAATTGATTTTCTCAAAAGTTCAAATTTTTCCTGAGAATCCATCTCTCATTCAGAATTCATTTTCCAATGTAAATTTCTGATTTCTAATGAAATTCAATGATTTTCCCAGGAATTCCAATTTCAAGCACTTTTTCAATCATTTTTCAAGCATATTTCAATTTTCCCAAGCAAACATCATATCTTCTCAAACTTGCATCTTTTCAAAATTTCATAGCACAAGTCTGATTCTTTGTGCATTATAGGGAAAATAGAGCACAATTTAGATATTTGAGTCAAGTTAAAGCACATAATTGATCCTTGATTCAATTACCCCTAGTAAAGGCGCCAGGAACAATTGAAACTTGTACCGACAGGAGGATCCCATTCCACGGAATTTTCTCGCAAATTTTCAAAACAGAGGCGAGTTAATTTTCAAAACAATTTTCAAAACTTTGGTCGAGTTTGACTCGCAGATTCGTTTTTTTCTCGCAAGAGAGGGAATTTTTTTTGCAATGATAACATGTTTGGCGACCGAGATGGGACTTGTCTTCGTCTGATCAATTATGTGCTTTGACTTAGCTCAATTATCAAAATCGTGTTTTATGGAATGTCAGCTTTTAATTTCTGATATCATGTGAACCTAGGAGCCTAGACTTGAACCCAACTGACATGGATTGCATGTAGACTAGGCATGGTTTGGTAGGACTATATTGAGGAGAATTATTCATGCTTACTTAGACTTAGGTCTGAAATACAACACTCCTCAATCTAGGACTTGTATGAAAACATTGTTTGCTTCTTCAAAAAATTTCAAAATTCTATCTCTTTAGGACTTCGAGCCCTCTATTTGCTTGCATGTGCTCATGTTTTCAAAAACCACCCCACCTATGTCTACCCGGCCTTCACGTTGCTAGGCTCTCTTCCAGAACCATAGCTCGGGACAGAGCCTCACAATTGGGCCACTTATTTGAGCTAACGCCCCCTGCTACGTACCAAGGGCCATAGTCCAACGTATATCGGCAGGTGCTCAAGGATGTTGGCAAAACACAAGCCTAGAACCGGAGATGAAATTTATGCCACGTACATCGAGCCTCGGCTTGAGTATATCGGCATAGCATGATTAGACACAGCTGATCTGAGCCTAGAGTCAGGATTAGGATCCTAAAGCTCTTTCAAAATTGATGCATTTAGAGTCAGCTTCTTAGGGAATGTTGTATGTGCATAATTGTTTGTGATTGAATGTGTGATATTCATATTCATCTTATTTCCCCATATTTTTCTCAGTTTTTCCAAAAATACTAGACAATTTTCCAAATACCTTATTTTCCATTTTTGTGGAATATCTCAATTTTCTCAAAAAACTTGGATGATTTTTCCAAAATATTCACTTTTTCTTCAAAACTCCAGGTGATTTTTCATTCTTTTGTTCCTCTGGACTTCGAATTTTCAGCTTTTGCATTTTATCCTGCCTGTAATTTTCAAAATTCTTGTAATTTTCTAAAGTCTAATTTCAATCTTCCTATCTTTCAGTCCGGTGGTATTCAGTCAGCTCGACTCTGTCTTTCCTGAGGGTCACATCTTCTATGAGGTGCGACAAAGTCTTCTTAAGCATCGAGCTCTTAGCACCGGACCCTTCTTTCTCCTGTAGTACTATACTTGATTCAAGAACTTCTCTCATATGTTTCCAGACCACTTGAAAGATTGTGGGTTGGAACTGGCATCTATAGTGGGAAAGTTGGCAGTCAACGACAATCTGATTCATACATTGGCAGAGCGGTGGAATCCGCACACTTGCACATTCTGGTTCTCGTGGGGCGAGATGACCCTGCTGATGGATGAGTTTTCAGAGATCATAAAATTGCCCGAGCCAGCCGGTCTGCCTGAAGATCCATTGAAGCAACAATTTTTTATCAATGTCAAGGGTCTGGACCCTAAAGATGCTTTAGCTCACATGACAGAGCGTAAGTCTTGGCCACTGATTGAGGAAAATGGAAATGAATATGTGAAACTAATCGAGATCTACCAACAATATATGGCATTTGCAGAAGTCAGCTCATTATCCGGAACAGCTCGAGAAAGAATTCAGTATGTGATGGTCGTATGCACTGAAGGGCTTGCTTTCTTTCCAAATATAGATATATGTATGGCAAGCAGTTCAAGCTACTTGGCCCATTTTCCTGTACCTACTGCTATCCAAAGCGATGCGTTAGGCAATTTTCTCAGAGACAGAAGTTTGTAGAAGCTCGGCTACTATCAGGGGTTATGCCAGAGTTCAACCTTGCATCAGCGCAGTGGTCCGAAACATACCATTCTGCCAGATATGGTTGAGATTCTTTCATCATTCTCACTCTTTTCCCGGGTCCTCGTGTCTCTGCTGATCATTAAAGAGTGGTGACAGATTGTCTATATGCTCCCTCTTTCTCAAGTTCACTATTGATGCAATCATATTTTTCCTTCAATAAAAAAAAAATCCTTCAATTTTCATTCTATTATGGCTTGACGACCTCACCTAGGTGACAAGGCATATTTGCAGTTGTTCCTTCTCCTCGCAAAGAATGGAAACACAATTGTCGTGACTCCAGCGGCGACCCAATCCCTAGTAATGGGATGTTCTTTCAATTATCTACCAAATTCTCATCAAATATTTTTCCTATATTCATTTCTATCTTAAATCTTCATTATCGAAATTTAATCATCCATCTCATTCTGTAGAGAGCATCAGTATTTCCAAGTGGTTCAGATTAGATCAAGCAAGAAGACACCACTGTGTCAGTGCATCAATGATTTTAGAAGCAGGCAAGAAGAAATGGATTCTCCAAGATTTGCCAGAAGATAGATTTCGAATCATAGGGATGACATTGATCCTGCTGCATAGCAGATGTTCAAGAAAATGATGATTAGGATGATGTCTGAGCAAGCTGAAGACAGTCTCAGAAAGGCTCCCATCAAGGAGAAGACATTTGTCTCCTTCTCTCAGAATATCACTGGCAAGAGTAACGAGTGATTTGGCGCGTGTCTGCCCGATATTTTATTCTCGGTGATGTCCTCTATCATCGTGGATTCAGTTCTGAGTATTCCAAATGTCTGGACGAAGAAGAAGCCAAAGAAATTATGTGAGAGGCACACGAAGGCATTTGCGGTTGTCATGTCGGCTACCAAACTCTTGTCAAACAAATCATCCGGGCAGGATATTATTGGAAGACTATGCAGCAAGATTGCTACCATTTTGTGAAGAAGTGTGCTCTATGCCAGATACATGCACCTTCTATTCATGCGCCAGCAACATATTTGCAAACCGCCATCTCTCCATGGCTATTTTCTATGTGGGGCCTTTGATGTTGTGGGCCTCATCACTCCTGCTTCAAACAACTACAAATATTTTCTTGCCGCAACAAAATATTTCACTAAATGGGTCGAAGCTATCACTTTGCGTGTAGTAGAAGGTCGACACATGATCTCATTCATCCACAAGAATATCCTTTGTCATTTCGGCATACCGCACGATATCGTGTCAGACAATGGCAGTCATTTCAAGAATAAGAGAATGAGGACATTTGGCTCAAAGTTCAGAATTCAGCATCGTTTCTCCGCTCCCTATTATCCTCAAAGGAATGGTCAAGTAGAGGCCACCAATAAAATTCTGATTAGAATCCTGGAGCGAACTTTGGAAACAGACTGTGACTATCATGAGAAGATCCATGATGCATTGTGAGCATACAAAACCACCATTCAAACTCCAACTAATGCTACTTCGTCAGAACTTGTCTACGAAACTGAAGTAGTACTGCCTCTACATGTTCAGAAACCTACCTTGAAGTTCGCATCACTGCTGGAGTTATCGCTTAATCACTATCAGCAGCAGCGACTGGTACAACTTGATTTGCTTAATGAAATAAGGCTTCGAGCAACAGAGCACGCTCAATCATATCGGCAGAGGGTAGCCAGACAATATGCAAAATTTATCATTGAAAGGAAATTCTGAGTCAATATTCTAGTGCTCAGATCAACGACCTATCTCAAGCACCGCCCGGGTGGCAAATGATCGCTGAATTGAGAAGGGCCCTATGTTGTCGAGGAAGCATCACCCTCCAATTCATATCTGCTTGTCAATGCCGATGGTGTGGAATTATCAGACCATATCAATGCTCAACATTTGAAAAATTTCTATACTTAAATCCTTTATTCCATCCTTTGTAATTTCTTAATATATTTTCTTCAATAATGGTCGAATTCTTCTTTCCCAATTACACTGGGGCATTATTTTGAAGATTGTCTTCAAAACATCCTGTATGATGGCAGGATCACACAAATCTCTCATTTTGCATGCATGTGCACCCATTTACAGCATTTGCATGCATTTATTCGCATTCATCTGCATCAATTTGCATTTGTATCAAACTTCCCCTTCAGGTTAAGGGATAAACCTGAACTACCCATTCAAGATAAGGGATAATCCTGAGACCTCGACAAAGTCGTCCAAAAGTCATCGCGAAGATGAAGATTGAAAATCTCTCATCGTGACCAACAAATGCCTTTCAAAACATCAAATTTTTTTTAAGTTGACCTACGAGTCAAGTCCTTTATCAAAACCATTTTGCCAATCTTGTCAAAATCAACCTTCGGGTTAAGCCCTTCCAAACCCAGTTTAGCACCTGGTCCTTCCAAACCCAGTTTAGCACCTGGTCCTTCTAAACTCAGTTTAACACCTGGTCCTTCTAAACCCAGTCTATCACCTGGTCCTTCCAAAACCCGATTTAGCATCGGTCCTTCCCAAAGTCCAATCTTTGAATTGGTCCTTCTAAACCCAGTTTAGCACCTGGTTCTTCCAAAACCTGAGTTAACATCATGTTATCATCGCAAAATCTTTTCTGTCTTCCCTTCCTTGCGTTAGAGAAAGAGGGAAACGCTTTCGCGATTCAAACTTGACCGGATTTTGGAAATTATTTTGAAATACTCGCCTCCGTTTTGAAAATTGCGGGAAAATCCATGGGATGGGGCTCGACCTGTCGGTACGAGGTTCGACCGTTCCTGCCGCCTTTAACAGGGGTAATCGAACCAAGGACCAAAATTGTGCTTGACTTAGTTAAATCATCGAAATTGTGTTCTATCCTAAATGCACAGAGAATTCAGGCATGTGCTATGAGATTTTTGGAAAATGAAAGTTGGAAAACTATGATGTATGCTCAGAAAACCTTTGGAGTTGAAAGATATTTCTCAGGGAAATGGTGGAAAGTCAATTTCTTGGGAAACTCAGACGAAGAAGTTTTGAAATCTCGAGAAAGTTTATAAAGATTTGGAAAATCCTGAATGGTTGAAAATCCTGGGAAAATAGAAGTGATTCTTGAGAAAAAGGTGAACATTTGAAAAGGGAAACACTTCTCAGGAAAACTCGGACTTTGAGAATTTTCTTAGGAAAATGATGGAAAATTTATAGGAAAACTCATTGGGGAAGAAAACTGAAACTTGGGAAATTGAAATCCTGGGAATCTTAGCCTTAAAACCCTTGAAAATTTGATTTTTGATTCTTGAGAAAGATTGGAAAACTCTTTTTGAAAATCTTAAGGAAATAATATTTTCCAGGAAAAATCGAGGGAAACTTTGATCTTGGAAATCCAACTTAGAAGTTTCTTGAGAGACTGGTTTCCATGGAAGACTGTGAAAACTTGACTTGGGAAAACCGATTTTGGAAAATTCTCAGAGTTTCTTGAGAAATTGATTTCTTGAGGATGAAACTTTCTTAAGAAAATCACGAAAAAACCAATGATTTCATGATGCAAATGATATGAGTGAATGAATGCACTTTGAAAAGATTTCTGAAAATTTGGTTGGAAAAATGTAGATTAAGCCAAAGTAAATCTTTCACATATTCTGACTGTGGCCATGAATATGTTCAGAGTTTACTTGAGTTAATTCACAATATTTTGAAAATTTAGAAATATGGTGTGCATTTTAAAATAGCCTAAGAGTGTAGGCTCAATGTGACTGGTAGAGAGATGATGGATCTGGGTCTCGTCCATATTCCGACTAGGGCCGTAAATATGGACTCCACCGAGTTCATCAACTCCCTAAGAGTTGGTGCACGTGCCATTCGTGTACATCCATAGTGCTTTTGAAATAAAATGCATGAATAGGATATTGCATGAATTCAAACTATATGATATGCATCCTAGTCTAAGTAGGAAATTAAATTTCTTATTCCAAAGTCTACATTATTACATCACTAAATAAATGAAATAAAAGAAATTGCAGACTTCAGCTCCTTCTTTTGAATGTCACTGCCAAATCTTGAAATGGGGTTAGCTCAAATATGTGAGTTTTTCCAAGATGTTCCAATAATATTATGAAATTATTGGACTTAATTGGATATAAACTCTATTCTCATGCTTCCTTGATATTTGAAATGATGAAAATGCAAGGAGTTCAGTAGAAAATAGTTTGAAATTCGAAATTGGGGTCAAAATGACCAAAATACCCCTAACATTAAAGTTATACCTTTAAAATCAGGCTTTTTAAAGGAAATTTTGGTAAAAATTGAGATTTTGAAATTCGAATTGAATCAAATGATGATGAAATGCAATATGAGATATGATGACCTGCTGCTAAACACATTAGGACTGTAAAATCAGAATTTGCTATTTTGCAATTTATCCAAAATAACAAATTTTGCTTGTTTTTCGCTTGGATCCGGGTCCCGCGGGGCCCTGTTTTGATGATATGGCTAAATCAAGCCTCAAATGAATTCCAAATTGCACCAAATTTGGTATGAATCATCTATATACTTTGATAAACAGCCTAGAATGCTAAAAATCATGAAATGATATGATTTGAATACTAAAATTTAAAGAAAGTCCTAAAAAGGTTGGATTTCGCCTATGGACCCGAACCAAATGCAATGCTTAATATGATAATGCACACTTTACACCATAGAAACCTCTGATATTTTGTAGACTGCTAAAGGACCTGAAATGGAACATTTTTTGTTTTTACAGCCTTGGTATTTGAGCCATGGTGAGTTCGGTAACAGTGATTTGGTTCTGACGAAGGTAAAATCAACCTAATCTAATATAAAATGCTAACAAAATAGAAAACAGCCATGGCAATTTCTGATATTTAACAGGGCTACTCAAGACACTTACAGGAACAACTTTCATGTTCATGACTTTGGTATTTGATCAACATAAACATGGATAACAATATAACTTTTCATGCCTAAATCAACTGAACAGACAAATGTGGCAAAACAGAGGACTGACAAGAAAAATCCGAAAAAGATATCACAACTGTTCTAAAAATCACAAACTTTCAGATGAAAATAGAGGACATCTCGGACATAACATTCACTTTTTATACATTTGGATTTGGATCAATACCCAAAGAGAACCCATCGACCTAAGTCGATCCAAAGTCTCAGAGGCCCAAATCAGGCTCTGACACATGTCCCGCACTCTCGGATTTTTGTCAGACAATAAAAAAAATCCACAAAATCTGAGAAAATCAGGTTAAAAACTAGATATCTTCCCGAGTTCAGAACATCTTTCAGATCAAAAATCGGATCTCCCATGAGGGCGATATCGATTTTACAAGTCGGAAAAGACATTTTAAAATGCATCCCGGGTAATAAAACCCGACTCACTTTTTTTAACGTTTACCGCAGTAAACGAATTCAAATCTCTCCTAATTTTTGGCACATTTCTAGGGACACCTAAGGGCGCATTCCATGATGTTTTTAGAATTTTTAACAAAAAATAAATGCATGCAATGACGTGTGGACTGACTGACAAAAACAGAGAGCTACCGAAATTGAACAGAATTGAAATAAATGCTTAATTAAACCTAATTAACCTATAAAACATGCTAAATTAATGAAATAAAATGAAATATAAATCTAGATAAATGCATGAATGCTAAAAATCATCAAGGAGGCATAGTTGAATATTTTTATATATGTCGTTTTATGAGAATAGCTCCATCCATCCCTCGGATGAGCTCTTTCTTCAAACGACACGTGAATCAAATCATGATATGAGATCAAGAGAAAAAGGGGTGCACCTTGCTTCGTTATGCAGCGTTGAAGCTCTTGAAAGGGACGGCTATCATGAGCTTCGTTCGTCCTTCGATCCGGGCTTCGGATGATTCACCAAGATCGACCCACGCTTGAATCAGATTGGCCACTGCACGAGCAATGTAGATGCTTCACCTCACCTTCTCTACTGAGCCCAAGGGAGGCGTGAATTCCAAGGAGCACAAGTGAGTTCTAGAGGGGACCTAGGATGGAGTTCAAAATCACAATTGGAGTCTAGAATTAAAGTCTCAAAATTCGATCTAAGCTTGAAGTCTGAATTTTTTTTTTTTTGAAGTCCCCTGAGCTGGGCGTGAGCCCTGGTATTTGTAGACTTTTTTGAAAATTTTGAATTTCAAACAGGCTCAATCTGAGCCCTCCATGTGGTTCCATCTCAGGGGGTGCTATTTTGATTTTTGAGAAAATAAAATGGGAAAATTTGTGGGTGAGACACCTCAGCAGAATTTGAAAATTTTCAAAGTTTGGGTCTGCTTGATTTTCTCTACAGGAGGCTCTCAGATTGCGCCACCTCAGAGGGTGCTCTCTTGGAGTTTGAAATTCAAATTCCTAATTTTCTGAAGGTCCTCTTATGGCGCCACCTCAGGGGGCTTCTTTTATAAAAAAATAAAATAAATAAAAAGAAGCGAAGCCAAGTGGGGCTCTAGATTGGCGCCACCTCAAAAGGAGGTTTGAGGTGTAAAGATGAAAACAGTAGGAGCATGCCATGTGGCGCCACCTCTGGAAGCTCTTGACACATGTCAGAAGGACAGGAGTGGAAGAAGCAGACTGTGTCACCTCAGAGGAATTCAAATTCTACTTTTCTGCAGGAAAGGAGAGGCTGACATGTGGCGCCACCTCCAAGTTGCTCCACACTACCATGTGGCAGGAGAACATAAATGGAAGAAGCAAAATGCGCCACCTCAGAGGGGGGGTTTTTCTACTTTTTCTGATGCAGAGAGGTCTGGACATGTGGCAGACAAGTGTCAGCTGTCTGGAGAAGCCTTCTCAAATGGCGCCACCTCAGAAGGTGATTTGAATTTCAAATGGGGGGTTGGCCCTGGAGGAATGGAGGATGGGCATGTGGCAGTTCCTCAGAGTGGCTCATACAATGCCATGTGGCAGGAGGGAAAAGCAAGGAACATGTGGCGCCCTCATAGACAAAGTAGAAAAAGGTAGAACTCCAGGATTTGCGTCACCTAGCTCTTGTCTGAAAATTTTTGAATGGTTGCTTTTCTGAAGAAAGCCAAGAGTGACATGTGTTCTCTACTTTTTCTGAAGGAAGCTAGACATGACATGTGTCATCTACTTTTCTGAGAAAAGTAGGGGAAAGACATGTGTCATCCTGCTTTTTCTGAAAGAAGCAGAGATTGACACGTGGCATGGGGAAGAGAAAGAGGTCCAAGCCATGTGGCGCCATCTCAGACAAAATGGAAAAGGTGAAGTTCAGGATTTGCGCCACCTCTGGAGAGATTTGAATATTTGAATTCCAGTTTTTCTGAAGAGAGCAGGAAATGACACGTGGCATCTACTTTTTTTGAGAAGAGCAGAGAATGACACATGTCACCTGCTTTTTCTGAAAAGAGTAGAGGATGCCATGTGTCCTCTGCAGGAGACAAACTTCAAATGGCGCCACCTCAGAGGAGACAAGCCTACCTTTTCTGGAGGAAGCTAGGAGTGACATGTGTCTCCTACTTTTCTGAGAAAAGTAGGAAGAGACATGTGTCAGTCTACTTTTCTGAAAGAGGGAGAGGTTGACACGTGTCCTCTGCAGGAGACACTCTTCAAATGGTGCAACCTCAGAGGAGACAAGTTTTGCTTTCTGGACAGGACAACACATGACACTTGGCATCTCAGGGTGATCTTTGGAATGACACATGGCGCAGGGTGAAGATGGTGGATACTGACACATGACATGGAATGAAGAGGGTTTCTAATGACATGTGGCGGCTTCTTAAGGTAGCCCCACACGGACACTTGGCAAATAAATGGGAGGATAGAGAAAAGACAAGTGGCGCCAATCCAGGGGACAAGGCTCCTATATTTTTGGGTTTTTTTTCAAAATTCAGGTTTTTCAAAAGAAAAGCCTATGTGACACCACCTCAGTGTGGGTCCCACATTGCTTCTTTATTGACATAAGGACAAGATAGTAAAACCTCTTTTTGGAATTTTTATAAAATCTGGACTAATTGGTAAAACAGAAATTTTGAAAAGAGTTAGCCCTTGTAGGGCGATTTTGTAAAAGGAAGATAGTTGAAATAGCTGACAAAAAGGCAAAATCTGAGTTGAAGTGGCTGAAATCCATATTGAAAACTATCCAGATCATTTTCCTGAGAAAATATTTTGAAATTCAGAGTCCTGGGGGTAAAATGGGAAGAATTGATAATTTTGAAGACCCAGGGTTTTGGAATCGATTTTGAAAATAGTTGAAATTCTAATCTGGATTGAAAATTTTGAAATCAAGAGTTCTGGACCTCGAAATGACATGCTGTGCAGTGCAGTGATATGAGATGCTCATGCAATGATATGCAATATCATGTCTTATGCAATATAATCTTGAACCAAGACTTGGAGATGCCTGTCTCCTGTCATGAATAAATTTTTGAACAATTGAGCTAAAAATAGAGAAATTTTGAGAGTTCCAGATGAAATTTAGATTTTTGCAAGTTCCGGTCTCAGAAAAAATGACCATTTTGCCCTCCGGCAATTTCAGAGACTAGATGTTGATGATTGGTGGAAATGTTGGAGAGGTGAGTGAAAATTTGGGGTGTTTACACATCGGTCATTCCCAAAACCAATCATTGAATTGGTCCTTCCAAAAACCCAGTGTTCGTGCTGGTAATTTTTCAAAAAAATCAGTATTCGTGCTGGTAATTCTTCAAAACCCAGTATTCGTGCTGGTAATTCTTCAAAACTCATTATTTGTACTGGTAATTTTTCAAAACATAATGCTTGACCTGGTTCATTTTCAAAATTCGGTATTCACACTGTTACACTTTAAAATTCAGTGTTCACATTGGTGTAGTTTTCCTTAGGGTTTCGAGTTCCGACTCGAATCTCCTTTCCTTCTTCTTGTCTAGTTTTCCTTCAGGATTCGAGTTCCGACTCGAATTTCTTTTCCTTTCAAATTGATCTATTTTTCCTTCAGGATTCGAGTTCTGACTCAAATTTCCTTTCCCTCTAATTGATCTATGTTTCCTTCAAGATTCGAGTTCCGACTCGAATTTCTTTTCCTTCCAAATTGATCTACTTTTCCTTCAGGATTCGAGTTTCGACTCAAATTTCTTTTCCTTCCAAATTGATCTACTTTTCTTTCAGGATTTGAGTTCCGACTCGAATTTCTTTTCCTTCCACAATGGATCTAGTTTTCCTTCGAAGATTCGAGTTCCGACCTGAGTTTTCTTTTCCTTCTGAATTGGTCTAGAAAATTAGAGTTCCGACTCAAATTTTCTTCCAAATCCAATTCAAATGTCTAGAATTGGTCTAGAAAATTAGAGTTCTGACTCGAGTTTTCTTCCAAATCCAATTCGCTTAGATTTCCTTTAAAGGTTTGAACTCCTACTCAAACTTTTCTGTAATTTAGTAATTGGTCTAAAAGATCTAAGTTCCGACTCGAATTTTCTTTCAAAACCCAATTCATTTAGTTTTTCCTTGAAGATTTGAATTTCGATTCGAATCTTCCCTCAAAACCCAATTTAGCATCTGGTCCATTCAAAGCTCACAAGTTGAATCCTTCCTTCTTAAACTATGGTCCCTAGGTTAAATCCCTATGAAATTGATAGTTTGTAGGCTGAATCTCTGCTAAACCAATATGATTTGCAGGTTGAACGCCTGTCAAACCAATATGGTTCTTAGGTTTAATCCCTTTAGAACCAATCTCCTTCTCAAAAATTTGATCTGTAGGTTGAAGTCCTATTGATCCCCGGTTCTTAGGTTGAACCCTTTTGGAACTAATCCCACTGTCAAAAAATTGATCTGCAGGTTGAAGTCCTGATCCAATATTCTTTACAGTCCTTAGGGCGAACCCCTTTTGGATTGGTATTTTTCTGAAATGTGATTTGTAGGTTAAAGTCCTCCTAATCCAAGTTCTTAGGCTGAATCCCTATTGAACCCACGTCATTCCCAGTGAACCCATGTCATTCTCAATTGAACCCATGTCGTTCCCAGTAAACTAATTTCTAATTTTGACCTTCAGGTCAATCAATTTCCAAATTCAAGCCTTCGGGTTACAATCTTACCAACCTCGGTCATTTTTCTGCCTTCGGGTTACAACTTTATCAATGTCTATCACTTTCTAAGCTTTCGGGTTACAACTTCATCAATGTCAATCAACTTCAAATCATCAAATTCAATCTTTCAACCCAAATCCTGCTTTCAAGCTGGTCGGTCAACAAATCATGATTTTGAGCTGGTCGGTCAAAAAATTTGGCTTTTGAGCTGGTCGGTCAACAAATCATGCTTTCGAGCTGGTAGTTCAACAAATCCTGCTTTCGAGTTGGTCGGTCAACCCAAATTCTGCTTTCGAGCTGGTAAGTCAAAATAAAACCCAACTTTCGAGTTGATCTTTTATTGAGTCTTTTCAGGACTCAATTTGGTCATGGATGTGTCAATTAGACCTCAAGCAATTTCTTTCACCAAGGATTTCAAGAATATTTTGCCAATTTGTCATTAAATACTTGTTGATTTCAAAATCTTTATTACACAAAATCTCTAATCTCATAATACCTTCAGTATTACTTCCGAAAGGACAAAGCTTTTGCGAAGAAGGATTCAAAATTCAAGATCTTTCAATTGGCCAACCAAAAGGATGAAGAATAAATCCTTGATATGGCTAGCAAAGGAAATTCAATGTTGTTGCAGAGTCATAAGTGATCGGTATTGATCACAGTCAGTGGCACATTTTTAAAGATCATTCTTGGAAAATAAAGCAGTCGAAATATCCTGGGTGATACAGAAAAATTCATTCAATTGCCATATCTCCTCAATGACCTAAAGTTGTAATTAAATATCTGCAAAAGGGATCTCTCAATTGTCGTCAAGATGAAGATGAATTATGCGAGTTAGATCCCTAGGGCCAAAGAAGATTTGGATCATCTTCGAGATGAAGGAGTTTGTGAAAAATCCTTTCAGGGAAAGTTCAAATCACTGCCAAGTTGACTGCGACTACGATGAGCCTCTCGACAAACCCTAAAGGATATTTAATTTCTGCTATCATCAAGAGATTTTCAACCAAAGAGCCAATAACCGTCAATATAATCCCTGAGAGAAAAGAAGGATCAGAACATCTCTGAGATGAAGGAGTTTGTGACGTATCCTTCCAAAAAAAAAGAGAGAGAAAAGTCAGGACATCTCCAAAATGAAAGATGATGTAATCCAAAAAAAAAAAAAACCCAAGAGAGCTCTAATTCTGCCAATAAAAAAAAAGTGGGCAGAAAGATCATCATGAGAAAAGAATCCCAGGATATCAGATTGTCAAATCTACCAAGAATCTTCTTTAAATTTTGTGAAATTCTATTATCAATATTCTTTCACCAATTGCTTTCACAATATCAAGAATATCTTCTTTTCTGTTCATATCAAGGGAATCGATAGCTTCCTTGAAAGAAAGCCAATCACAAGCAATTTGAATTTGAATCTTGATTTTACAGAGTTAGCCCAATTGAAGGTAATACTCTGGGTAGAAAAGAGGAAAGATTTTCATACCAATATACATCAATTTCAAGCATTTTGAATCAACAAACAATTTTTAACATTTTGGCAATATTTTCTTACTATCTTGACATGAAGTGAAGAGCTCGATGTCCATCTTGACACATCCAAGTATCATCTTTTACCTCCTTGAGAGAGTAAGCTTTATCGTCTTTCACGTTGTTGAAATATTAGCCTTTTCTCTAAAAGGATAACCTTTGTTATCTTTCGCGTTGTCGAAAGAATCCATCTTTTGCGTTGTCAAAAGAATCGCCTTGCTCCTTTGGATTGCCTTGTCATCTTTTGCGTTGTCAAAAGAATCGCCTTGCTCCTTTGGATCACCTTTGTTATCTTTCACGTTGTCGAAAGAATCCATCTTTTGCGTTGTCAAAAGAATCACCTTACTCCTTTGGATCGCCTTGTCATCTTTCGCGTTGTTGAAAGAATTGCCTTGTTCCTTTGGATCGCCTTTGTTATCTTTCGCGTTGTCGAAAGAATTTATCTTTTAAGTTTTCAAAGAATCGCCTTGCTCCTTTGGATCACCTTGTCATCTTTCGCGTTGTTGAAAGAATCGCCTTGTTCCTTTGGATCGCCTTTGCCATCTTTCGCGTTGTCGGAAGAATTCATCTTTCACGTTGTCGAAGGAATTCATCTTTCGCGTTGTCGAAAGAGTCGCCTTATTCCTCTTCAAGAAAATTGTCTTATTCACTATCCAACTTACCATTTTCTATCTTCTTGGTCAGGTTAAGGGTTAAACCTGAGCCTCATTTTGATGAGGTATTTCATTCCCGGTTAGGTTAAGGGTTAAACCTGAGCCTCATTTTGATGAGGTATTTCATTTCCGGTTAGGTTAAGGGTTAAACTTGAGCCTCATTTTGATGAGGCATTTCATTTTCCGGTCAGGTTAAGGGTTAAACCTGAGCCTCATTTGGATGAGGTATTTCATTCCCGGTCAGATTAAGGGTCAAGCTTGAGCCTCATTACTACACGAAGAATTTCCCGTCCCATCCAGGTTAAGGGCAAAACCAGAATCTCAGTTTTTCTAAGCAAATCTTTCTTCTTCATTCTCCATTTCATATCTACCATTTTCATCAGGGCTAATTTCTTCATATCCAGTCAGATCCTTCTAACTGAGGCATTTTTATAGCCCAAATTTGGTATGTTTTTCTTTGCCGCTAAGCTCGGTCAACCAGGCTCATTGGTCAGTTCAAAACCATTAGAATATCAGTCATTTCAAATTCATTTGAGCTCACAGTGAGAAGGCCATTTTCATTTCTGATCATTCCTGCCAAAATGGGATCATTTCTTCAGAAATGAGCTCATTTCTCACTCAAATCTAAGCCAATTGTCTCCGAGTCAGTCATTCACAGTCAGCCATATTCCTCAGAGTCTAATTTGAGCTCACTAGAAGTTCAAGTGCTCCAGTTTCAGTTCAAAACCATTTTCGAGTGTCTAGGAGCCCATTTTAGCTCATTCAACTGAAATTAAGCTGAATTCAGACAAATGAGCTAGTGTTCGAGCTTCGATTCTAGTTCATGTCAGTATTACTGATCTTTTCTTTAGCTCAAACTCAGCTCAGGTTTGTAATTCACTTCACTCCAGTGACCATTCCGCACCATTTCTCTAAAAATGACAGCTTTTCTTGAAAATTTAGTAGGAAAGGTCTGTTGAGTTAGTGCGTTGTTAGTCCAGTTGAGTTCTGAAACTCTAAAACCTAGCTCAATCCAGTTCATTTTAGTTTAATCCAGCTCAAACCTTAATTTTCAGTGTCACTCTAGCTCGGTAGAACCCGAAAATCATTTCTTGAATCATTTTGCAAATTTTATCAATTTTAACACTTTTTAAATTGGTACAATTGTCAATCGGGGTTTAAAATCCAAAATTCTTCATTCAGGGTCTGCATTTTGCATAACATTTCATGTCATTTCTCATCATTTAAATGCAAAAATGCATGAAAACAAGCAATTCATGACATTTACAATGCTCATACATTCTATCTAAAACTGGAATGTAAATTCTCATTATATCTAGCTATTACAACTTGGATTTTGAATTGAGATCTAAAAATTTTTAAACTTAGAAAGGAAGCATTATTTGTAACGCCCCAAATATTTAACTTGAAAATTTTGGAATAATTTTTTTTTCTAAACAACAGCGGAAAAGCTTTATTAAATCCTTCGTCAAATTATTTGGGCGGGTTACAAGTAATAGCACAAACTCAAGGCATTTAAGTAAAATAATTCTTGCATTGAAATACTACAAGTTATTATTTACAACTTAATGGTTTATTACAAGTCATATTCCTCAGGACATCCGAAAAAGATATGGTCACATGGCACTGTCGTAGCGACGACCGCAATTGCTCGTCATTCAGTTTCCTGAAAAACATTAATTCAGAAAGGGTCAGACTACCACGTCTGAGTAAGAAGCATAATATCCATATGAATGTGCACAGTGTCACGTGTACAAGTATATGTGCAACATGTTTAGATAGAACTAATAACCATTTAACAAGTGATAAATGTACAGGTCACTAAAGTCAAGTATTTCATGATATATTCCATCAACGTCAAAGTACGATACATCATATACATGAACCATATTTATATAAGCAATAACAACTTTGGAACTAATGAGGATGTACACCTGACTTAACTAAAGCAATTCATGTAAAGTGTGTATAAAGCACAAACATCAACATTCAACACATCATTCATAAGTTATCACAATTTCCATGTAACGGAAAACTAATTTGAATCATGCTCTACAGGAGTAACAACTTACTCCAACAATTTCAACATCGAGCAATATGCAACTACTTAAAGATCTTTCTTAATGCACTAACTTTATGTTTTATCTTGTTAATTACCCTGTGGGTACGTACAGACATTCGACATCGTAGCGGATCGAGACCACACGGGGATTTATTATTTTATAACCCGTATGACTAGCCGTACGGATATCCAAAGGGGATGGTTCACGACCGAGAGAGTACTCCCCAATGGCTAGAACTAGAATTAGGATGCACCCTGTACTTCTGCAGAAGACTTGGATCTACCACCTAGGACGAATTGGTAGTCCTGGCCCCCTAACTCCGAGGACTGGGGACCAGGTGAGATGACTCACTCTCACCAAAACAAAAATTGTCCCACGGAGCTTGTACCATCTACCCTCTCCAAGGTAGACCATGGGTCCAGTAACATACACTGTCTTTCAGGTGTGCCGAGAGCCTTGGGAAACCAGTAACATATACCGTTTTCAAGTATACCCAGTATCCCGAGAAACCAGTAACATATACCGTCTTTCAGGTATACCTAGAATCCCTTGTTTATATTACATGTGCGTATATTTTCATTATTATTTTCTCTAGGTCCAGTAACATACATCGTCTTTCAGATGTACCCGGAACCCCAATAGAAACTAGTAACATATACCCTCTTTCAGGTATACCCAGAATCTAGAGTTTTCATTTATGTCATCATGTATTAATTTAACTTTTGTTTTTGGTGCTAGGATATACATATCGTACCCCACTGGTTATGCCGCAACATGGCATAACCCACTTTAACAATTCTTAAGTCCTGGTATGGCACTGTCAACTTTTTGCGAAGCTGCAAGCTCAATTTTAAGCTTTCACATGATCATGGCATGAAGATGTCCTTTACTTTGCAAATTTTTGTAATATAAACATAAATCACCTCACACACAAAACATGTCGTAACACTTACGTACAAATCATAAATCAATTTATATGCAAATTGATTAGCATCATGAATGCCCATACGACGCCACAAGAGTTGTGTGTGCTTAGTTTCAATCTTGGACCATCATGCCCCTATATATATTTATTTTATAACAAAATCATATATTTAACCATAGGTGAATCCTGCATTTAACCTGGTTTCCAACATTCCTATGTCAACCACACCCCAAAACCATGTGCAACAAGATTACGTCATTAACCTCCCGTTAATTTGGCTCATTTACCGATACGTACCATTTTATTCATAAACAGATAATAAGGCAAGTCATCATAGTATTTAATCATGAACACTATGGTGATTTTTTTTTCTTGAAATGACTTTTAAAAAACAAATTGGGGTTGCAACAGACCCCAATTAGAACCATAATGCAGTTAATTTTGGTCATGAAACTTTCAATTGGGATGCCCTGCATTGGTTGTATGCCAATGCCAAGATAGAGCACACCCCCGGTAGGGTCATAGACCCTAGTCGGGTCAGGCCAGACTAGCAGCTCATCTCTAAACTAGTTTTTTTTTTCATTATCGTTGATATAGTTTGGGTCTAGACCTAATAGATCTGAATGTCATTTTGGTATATTGGTCATGCTCAGTTCATTTATACATTGAACTGATTTCAATGTCTCATGCCACCCGTATGTACTCAGTTTAATGCATCACGTTATTGGTTTGAGCATTATTTTCTAATAATCATGTTATAAGTTTTGTACTCAATATTATAAAGTTGTTGGTTGTTGGAAGCTGTCACAATTAATGAATTATAATAAAAAAAAATTTGATCATACATCTTTGTTTCTGATTTACATAGATATAAAATTATTCACACCCTAATAATATGATAATGTACATTTTATCACCCGATGAGATATGTCCATGCATATCTATTTGTTGTTTGCCCAGATCTAAGTAACCTACGTACTATAACATAATAGTGCACACACTATAACACTATGAGCATCTAATCATGTACATTTTTTTTATAACAAAAATCATCCATTACATTAGCGTGTGTAAGAGGGTACAACCGTTAATATGTATATTAATCCCAACTATACAGGGAATCAAATTCATAACGTAGGCAGCATGAAATCCATAGTGTATAAAAAATTAATTCCATGTAAATGCTTCACAATAGTGGGTATTGGTCGTATATGTGGATCTGCACCTTCTCACGATTTCATGAATCACGTACAATATGAAGCTACAGGCTGAAAAAAAATTCTAACTAACAGCAGTAGTAAATTTATAGCAACATGGGTGAGTCCCATATACTTTGTAACATCTCAAAGAACGTGCAGGAACAATTAGCCCCTTTCCAGATTTTTATATATGTTTATATTTCTAAACGGTAGATTAGTAGCCTGCCCACCATATACGTAAATTTGGGTTTAGTGATTAATGCTATCCAAAAACGTTCTGCAGGTCAGAATTTCTAGTGTTAAATAAAGTATGATCTGGTTGCATGCCTACAATTTTACAAACATAGATCTGGTTGTATTATCCAGAACAAAGCATTACATAAAAATTTAAATTTGTTTCCAGTATACAAATTTGGTGATCTTGTTGATGCCTGAAATAAGCCAACCAGATTGTCATTAAAATAAGATTTTCAATCCATTGCCATCCACCCTAATGTTATGTGCCATAGTCTGAAGCTCACAACCTAGTACAGAAAACATTTTTATTGTGACAACTTCAAACTTTAAAGGGTCAATGACCTCTGTACATGAATACTTCAAAATGTACAACTTACATGTGTTGATGTAGGTACTTCAGGGTAATGGTGCTGGGTGCCTCAACATATTTATGACATTGCTGGGTGTTTCAACATATATACATGTCATACACTGAAAATATATAAAATAATAATTTTCTCTCTCCCTTGTTTTTTTTTTTCTGCATGCATATGCACTCCTATATGCACCTGTTCATGCACACAAGAGAAAAGAAAGTGCAATTTCAAGTATGTCTATCCACGTCTGGTTCTCAATCATAAGATATACTCTCAAATCTCTACATTCATTTGAGCATAATGTTGATTAAGACCTTGTGGAGAAACATATGCATAAGGGTCCTGCTGTGTATTCAAATAAGTCTATGTCATTTGTTACGAGTAACTATTATTCACATGCTCAGTTAGAGTAATCCAGGTATGAAAGAAAGATCAACAAATACATCCATGTGTGGTTTTGCTGAAATGATATACGTGAACACCCTAAGGTATAGTCGACCCATGTTATCCCACAAAACAATTATTGCAGAATACTCATACTGCAGAGCACTGAATACACGCATAGGGATACAAGGCCCCTTACCTTGTGAAGATAGAAAAATCTGTATTTGAGCTTTGTTCGACCTCTCACATTTTTTTTTCCTCTCGTAGTGACAGAAACAGCCTGGTTCTTGTCTCTAATGGTGGAGGAACGACTTGTTGAAAACCATAGTTCGGAGGTTAACTTGCTTCTACTCCTCACGGGCGTCGAATGATCCCTTGCAAGGTTTCCCTTAGAGCTAATGGAGGTGAGGTTAGAACGAAAATGGAGAAACCTCGGTTGATAATGGAAAACATGAAGGAATAGAAAGATTGATCTCCAGAAGGTCGAATTTTGTAAAGTCTCACCAACTACCATTTTTTTTTCTTTGTTTTCATTACAGCCTGCCCAAGACGGCAGGCCATCTTCCATTATTGATGCTGCTTCTTCACCTTCCTCATTAAAGGATTTTCCCAAACGTTCTTTCCCCCCTCCCAAGTTCATTATTGATTAAAAATCTTATTAAATTTGGTTGGGGCTTTCCCCTTTTGGAAAAACGCCCAGTCCACTTAGTGTGCCACCCCATTCCACATTTAAAACCGTCTTAAATGGGAATGGGTAACGTTCTCTCTAATATTCAATTTTCAAAAATATAAAAATATATTTTATTTTTATAAAAATAACCCTCTTTGTTGGCGCACAAGAGGAATCGAACTCAAGTCTCCACCATAAGGGGGAACGTTTGCCACCAGTGCACTATGATGTGTTTCGTTGCAATAACTTGCAACATTAATGTATTTAATCTCGTTGTGGCTGAACTATATTACCAACCAAAAACGTTTTCTACATAAAAAGCGTTATGTTACCTGGGGGATTTGAACCTGTAACATCCACTCTGTAAGCCCATTGTCCTAACCAATGCGCCAACTTCTTTTTAGTTGTTCTTTCTTGCAACTTAATTTTCTTATATACGTATTGATTCTCGATGAATCTCAAATATGAGTTGGATAATAATTATATTTTAAATCTTATGAACTTTCTAACTACATTTCTGGATCTTAATTATGGTTTGACCCTATTTGGATCCCTTTAGATCCAATTGGATTCTAATTGGGTTTTGGATCCATCCAGGATCTGAATTCATTCATCGTATCCGAATCCAGATACTGGATCCAGTTGATCCAGTTTGGATTTTAAGATCCATTTGGATCAACTCAACATCATTTTATCGTATTTATTTCAAAGGATTTTATCCTTCATTTAGTTTGACGATTATCAAAATTTTGAGGGTTTTACATTATTTGCCAGGCATACCTGCGAAACGGGTTAGCGACATATATAATCATGCCTAATCTAAACATAAAATGTATATATAGTATTGGAATGCCATTCATGAACTAGTTAAAAAATGTATATGTGATATTCTAAATGCTATGCGTGAATTAATAGGAGGATGCAAATATTAAACCTATGTAAATTAGTGAGGAAATGTACACATGGCACCTATATACTATGCATAAATGAAGTTGTTGAATGTTGGTGTGTATTTGTAGATTATATGTGCAGTAAGTGAAAGATGATAGCATACACCAGGTGCTTACTAAAATGAGGTAAATGCAGGAGGTGATAATATGCAGATGATGAGCAGTATATGTTATGGAGTGCAGAGGCTATAAGGTGGACAACTAGGAATGAGTGAAAACAGACATGTAGCAGGGATGCAATAGGCAAAAACGGGTATAATAAGGGTTATGACCATGTAGGACATGGGGTGTATGATGACTACTGAACGTAAATATAAACTGGAAAATATTCAGTTAGTAAGGATAGATACATTGCTAATATACACATTAAAGATAAAAAGAAAGAGAAAAAAAAAGGACTGCTAACACACGAACTGGGAGATACTTAGTGGTCAGCAAATGCAAATATATTGATACAAAACTGGAAGATGTTCAGAAAATGCATCAGATAGCAAAGAGGGGTATGATTTGAGTGAAGGTTGAGTGAGGTGGAGTATACCCTACAGCTGGGTTAGGTTAATGATGACCGTGTCCCGCCAAACAGGAGGGCTGAGTTATACGGTCACGCTGAGAAAGTGATACCCTATAACCAGTTTAGTTGGATAAAAGGGTAACTGGCTGCAGCTGTAAGCCTCACTAGAGATATTACAGCAGTGACATACCAGGGAGGTGTAGTGAAATGGCATACTGGGATGTGATGAAGTGTTGGTAAAGTGGGTGATTGTGTTGTGCAAGGTGTCCAAGTGAGGCTAAACAATACGTAAGTGTGCAGGCTGTAGTGGCATATACATGGGGTACCGCTGTTAAGGTACGTATGTGGATCCTGCATAATGGAAGGTTAGATGCTGTGCAACAGAGAACAAGCAGTGAGAATGTAAATGGCAGTGAGTGTAGTTTACAGGAGGTTTGGAGGTGTTAGCAGGGAATGATGTTAATAGGTGGCTGGAGAAGACAATTGTCTATCATACAAATGATCTTTGGACTGAGTTGTTGAAAAGAAGAGTAAGAAGGATAGCAAACAACCGAGTTTTCTGCATAATACGCATTGCTTTCCACCATTCTTTGAAAAGTCAGTGCATGAAGACTCTGAAGAGCTTGGAACACATTTAATATCAACAGGATAACTTCTGCCCATAACATTTAACGTGTCACAGCAAAAAAAAAAGAAAAAAAAGAAAAAAAAGAAAAATTTGTTTGCTTAGTCCTAAGAGAAGCACGACAAATCTCATATGCTGTGACGCAGAGTAAACCATATGTTACAGTAGCATATAATGTACACAAATGGGAGGGGGGTATGAAACAAGGGTGATACAGCTACGTACATGGTTGAATCAATATTAACACTACCAGATACAAGATGATATCCTGTTAAATTAATGCTAAACAGATGCAGAGATAAACTAATGTAAGAGAATGATGTTAACTTTGATTACAAGCATTGGATGTAAACATGTTATGGGAATTAACAGTGTAAGAGAGGACCGAGGGGCTGTAGAAGAGGATGAAGGCCAAACGATTACTACTAAAAAGAAAGAAAACAGTAAACTAATTGTAGAGAGGGCTTAATCAAAATGTTTTCAGGCGATTCTTCCTTTCCTTCAGTAAGCAATTATTCCTAAAAAAAAAAACGAGAAAACAACAGAAACTAATGCAACGAAACAAGAGAGATATAGCGAATATACAGAATCAATTGATAAAGTAAATCAACAAGAATAGATGGGTAACACAGATTGATGGTTACAGTAATAATGCTAATGGAAATAAACAAAAAATAAATAAAATAAAAATAAATAAATAAATAAAATAAATCTGATGATTTAACAAAGCAATCCCCTATGATCGCAAGTAGACACTTAAGTGGATAACCCATTATCAATGATGCTATGAATTGTAAAAGAATGAAAGAACGGAGAAAAGGAATTAATAATTTGTTGGAGGCTGACATGAGGTAAGAAAGGATACAGTGAGATACTATGTAAATGCCAAAAATGGATCATGTGAATGCCACCTTGGTGATATGAAGACTGCCTTTAGGCAATCAAGAGCAAAGCTGGATGGGTAGCCGACTGGCAACAGAGAGAAAAACACGTCTCCCTATTTTCAAGTAATGTTGATAGAGCAACGAGTGGTGTAAACAATTGAAAAAGAAAATGAGAAATACAGGTACGTTCGAAAACATATGCCAGCAATTTGAGTTAATCCGATAGAATCATAGGTAAAACATGGAAAATCATAGCCAACACTGGAATGACCTGATAAAATAGATGTAGGGATTACAAAAACTTATGAAGACATAATCCGATATTTACAGTAACAACCGAAAATATAAACCAGAACTAAGGGCTATCATGCAAATAAATTTGAAAGATGAGTTAGATGGATGAATGGGATTAACAGGGGAATGAAAATACAGAAATACAAAAAGAAACCAACAGGATCACATCGATCAACACAAACCTAGGGATCGAAAGGAAATCAACGACTGAAAAAGAAACAAAGGAATGAAAAAGAAGGAATGAAGTGAGAGAGAAAAGAAAAAGAAAGAAAAAAAAGGGGGGAAGAAAATATATCGGAATGAAACATCCCATTTTCTGTAGCATTACATAGATCGACTATCTGCTAGTCGATTCTATGCATTATGCTTTTAAAAAAAAAAACGAAATCTCAAGGAAGAAATGAAATCGAGAAGATTACAAAAAAGAAAAGAAAAGAGAGCGAGAGCGAGAGAGAGAGCAGTCACTTACCTGTAGTGAACCGTAAGACCAATCAATTCTTTTCAGGGAAAAGAATGGGTGCTTTAGAAGAAATTGATCGGTGACCGATGCGAAGTGGATAGGTGTTAGCAAATGCGAGATAGTGATGGTCGATCCTCCAGAAACAGAGCCAAACTTTAGCTTTCTTGCAAGGGAAACGTCTTCGAGGAAGGATTGTTCTGCAAACGCTTGGCCGAGGAGAAACTCCGGGAAGGAAGGAGAATGAAGCAAAAAAAAAAACTTGATGCCTTCGAAGGGAAAATCTGATAGATGCTGGAGGAGAATTGCTGAGTGAAGATCGATCCCCCCTTTCCATCATGGGTGGAGGCCTCTTCTTGAAGAGGAGGTGGAAGGTTCGAGTGAGAAAACGTGTTGAAGATGGAGGGTGAAGAAAGAGGAAAGTTGTTGCAGATCGGACAATGGAGAGAGGAGGGAGAAACGCGCGGGAAGAGTTCGTTAGAAATCCTCCCTTTTTCCAAAAAGAGGTTTCCTTTTTAGGAAATTTTTGAAAAATGGTTAAGAGTGAGGTTTTCGGCAAAAGGGCTTCAAAAAGCTTAAAAATCCTTCGTTTTTCTTGTAGCTTTTCCCAATTTTTTTTTTTGGTTTTTTATGTTATTTTTCAATTTTTTTGTATTTTTTAGAATAAAATCCTAAGGTTTGTGAGAAAACAAAGATTAACACTAATTTTTTTTTGTGTTTTTGCAAAAATATTTACAAAAGGGAATTTTTCTGAGATTTAAAAGCTATTTTGAGAAAATTTCTTCAGAAATGGGTTTGGATCCGGATTTTGAGGAAATATGGATTTAAAACACTGGATTCGGATCCGGAATCAAGTTGGATACATTAATATGTAATTTATTTCAGAAAATTTGAAGAATAACCGAATTTTTGCTTTGAAATTGCTTTTATCTTCTCAGAGAACGAGGGCTAGGGGCAAAAAGGTCATTTTGAGAACCTTTGAAAAATTTGGGGTGTTCACAGATGCCCCTCTTTGCTACTAAGCCGGTTGAAAGCCGAGCTTAGTGGCAAAGATAACACTCCAAATTTTAAAAAATGCCCCAGTTAGCAGATCTAAACTGGGTGTGGAAGAATTATTTTGAAAAATATGGCTCTTCAGGCTAAAAACCTTATCTTGAATGGTTTTGGGGATACGAAATCCTTGAAGATGATATGATTGAGTAAAAGATGAAGATATCGTGATGGGACTTTGGGTGAAAATCCCGAAATGATGGAAATAAAAATTTTGACCAGGTCTCATGAGTGAGACAAGATACTCTTTTTGGAATGATTCAGGTTTAGCCCTTAACCTGGATGGGACGAAGATATATTAAGATGAATCAGATGAGGAAAGGAATACATGAGAACCTTGACGGGACATTTTTGGAAAATGCCTCGTGAAATGAGGCTCAAGTGGACTTCTATCCTGGGTGGATATATGAAGTATGAACTCCTCGATGGGAAGAATCATGATGGGATTGGAAGGAAACATCTCGTCAAAATGAGGAATCTCGTTGGAACGAGACTCAGGTTTAACCCAAACCTGAAAGGAAGATACCTTGCAAAGCAAGGTTTCGGGTTAACTCTTAACTTGAATAGGAAATCTACCATACGGGTTTCTCAAATGAAGAAACCATAATGGGACCTTCGGAATTTGGACGAACAAATCCGAATGGGGTTTTTCGAAAGGAAGAAGATAGGGTTCTTAAAGCTTGGAAAAATGAATGATTTTGGGTGTCTCATTTGCTGAGACTGAAATAGCTTGTTGAAATCAAATGACCTCTCGCAGAAAATTCATGTTTTGACCCTTAACCTAAGTGGGAACACCATACGGAATCCTTGACTGAAGAAACCGCGATGGGACAGGAAGAGATACTTCAACTGAATGAGGCAACTCTTCTGAAAGACAACTCTAGGTTGCATCAGAATGAATATTGAATATTTATTTCATTTTTGGAATAGCTAGAAAATCGTGCCAATAAGATAAAATTATAGCTGATTCAAATGCTTGTAAATATGCACGTATGTGCGAAGATATTTCCTCTTTTACCTAGAGTATTTCCTCCAATAAGGTTAACTCCTCGGTTTTAAGAGTCAAATTAAAAAATTTAGTGCTGATGATTTTCTTCAAGGAAGCTATCCATTTTCTTGATATGAGAAGAGAAGAAATATTCTTAATTTCATAAAAGCAAGTAATGAAGAGATATTGATAAAAGAATTTTGTATGAGAAAAGATGACTTCTGGCAACTTTGGAAGTTTGATATCTGGGTGTTTTCCCATGATGATCCTTTTGCACTCTTTTTGAGTCATTGCACTTTCTTGGGCTTTTACATCATCCTTCATTTGGATGGGTCCTCACTTTTCTCTCTTTTTTTTAGGGAAGAGTACGTCACAAACTCCTTCATCTTGGAGATGTTCCGATCCTTCTTTTATCTCAGAGATTCTGTTGATGATATTGGCTCAAAAAAAGTCTTTAGATGATATCAGAAATCAAATATCTTTTAGGGTTTGTCGGTAGGTTCACCACACTCGCCTTCATCTCGACGGTGATCTGAACTTTACCTGGAAGGATCCTTCACAAACTCCTTCATCTCGGAGATGATCCAAATCTTCTTTGGCCCCGGGGGTCTGCTCGCATATTCGTCTTCATCTTGACGACAGTTGAGAGATCCCTTTTGCAGATATTTGATTGCAGCTTTAAAATGGATGAGAAGATATGGTTTGAGTGGATTCTTTTTATAACTCAAGATATTTCCACTGCCTGATTGCCAGAAAGTCATCTTAAAACATGCGTCATAGCCATGATCAATAACAAATCACTTCTGGCTTTTCAACATCATCGAATATTTCTTTCACTGATCATATCGAAGACATTTCTTACATCCTTTTGGTTGATCAACAGGAAAAGATTTGAATTTTACCTCTTTTTTGCAAAAAGTTTCACCTTTTTGGAAAGAAATATTAGAGGTAATCAGAGGAAATTCTTTTTGTGTAGTCAGACTTTTAGAATCAACTAATGCTTTTAGCAAATTGGCAAAGTTTTCACGAATTTCTTGTGAAATAATCACTCAATATAGATTTTGATGAGACATTTAGCTGTAATTTAAAGAAATGGTGTAAGAATCAAACTTTAGAAAACTGGACTGATGAAATACATTAGGTTTTGAAAATCCCGACCAGTTATGAGAAACTAGATTTTGATAACCCCGACCAGTGAAAAATACTGGATTTCAAATCCCGACCAGTTATGAAAACTTGATTTGAAAATCCCGACCAGTTATAAAAACTGGATTTGAAAATCCCAACCAGTTATAAAACTGGATTTGAAAATCCTGACCAGTTATAAAAACTGGATTTGAAAATCCCAACCAGTTATGGAAACTGGATTTGAAAATCCCGACCAGTTATAAAACTGGATTTGAAAATCCTGACCAGTTATGGAAACTGGATTTGAAAATCCTGACCAGTTATAAAAACTGGATTTGAAAATCTCGACCAGTTATAAAAACTGAATTTGAAAATCCTGACCAGTGAAAGATACTGGATTTGAAAATCCCGACTAGTTATAAAACTGGATTTGAAAATCCCGACCAGTGAAAGATACTGGATTTGAAAATCCTGACCAGTTATAAAAACTGGATTTGAAAATCCCTACCAGTTATAAAAACAGGATTTGAAAATCCCGATCAGTTATAGAAACTGGATTTGAAAATCCCGACCAGTTATAAAACTGGATTTGAAAATCCCGACCAGTTATAAAACTGCATTTGAAAATCCCGACCAGTTATAAAAATTGGATTTGAAAATCCCGACCAGTTATAAAAACTGGATTTGAAAATCCTGACCAGTTATAGAAACTGGATTTGAAAATCCTGACCAGTGATAAAACTGAATTTGAAAATCCCGACCAGTTATAAAACTGGATTTGAAAATCCCAACCAGTTATAAAATTGGATTTGAAAATCCCGACAAGTTATAAAAACTGGATTTAAAAATCCCGACGAGTTATAAAAACTGGATTTGAAAATCCCGACCAGTTATAAAAACTGGATTTGAAAATCCCGACCAGTTATTAAAACTGGATTTGAAAATCCCGACTAGTTATAAAAACTGGATTTGAAAATCCCGACCAGTTATATAAACTGGATTTGAAAATCCCGACCAGTTATAAAAACTGGATTTGAAAATCCCGACCAGTTATAAAACTGGATTTGAAAATGCCGACCAGTTATAAAAACTGGATTTGAAAATCTCGACCAGTTATAAAAACTGGATTTGAAAATCCCAACCAGTTATAGAAACTGGATTTCAAAATCCCGACCAGTTATAAAAACTGGATTTGAAAATCCCGACCAGTTATAAAAACTGGATTTGAAAATCCCGATCAGTTATAAAAACTGGATTTGAAAATCCCGACCAGTGAAATCTCTGGATTTGAAAATCCCGACCAGTTATAGAAACTGGATTTGAAAATCTGAACCAGTTATAGAAACTGGATTTGAAAATCCCGACCAGTTATAAAAACTGGATTTTAAAAAGAAGGATTTAATCTGATGGTTTGAAAGTGATTGAATTTGGGAGGTTATAACCCGAGGGTTGAGAAAATGATGAGATTTTGAAGATATTGCAACCAAAGGTTGGGAAACTGATAGAATTTGAAAGATTGAAGATCTTGGAAATGATAGAATTGAGGAGTCTACCCTAAGGGTTTGATCTTTTGGAATACACAACCAGCGAGAGCTGGATCTTTTGGAATACAGGACCAACGAGATGCTGGATCCTTTGGAAATACATGACCAGCGAGATGCTGGATCTTTTGGAAATACATGACCAGCGAGATGCTGGATCCTTTGGAAATACATGACCAACGAGTGTTGGATCCTTTTGGAAATACATGACCAATGAGTGTTGGATCCTTTAGAAATACATGACCAACTATTGTTGGATCTTTTTGGAAATGCGTGACCAGCGAGATGCTGGATCCTTTGGAAATACATGACCAACGAGTGTTGGATCCTTTGGAAATACATGACCGGCAAAAGCTGGATCTTTTGAAAATACATGAAGTTTTGGGATATTTAAGTCAGAACTTGAATTTAGGAGGAGAAAAGTCTTTGGTCAGAAGACTGATTTTAGAAGGTTACCGGTGTGAGAACCGGATTTTCTAAATGAGCTCAATATATGATTGAAAAGTTTGAGAAATAACCAGTGCGAGAACTGGGTTTTGAAGATGAGCTAGATTTTCAAAATGAGTTTTTAGAAGATAATTCAGGATTTATCCCCTTATCCTGAACGGGGGAAATAATAAAAAAAATACCTCATTGAAAGGAGGCATCAGGTTTATCCCTTAACCTGAAAGGGTATTTTTAAAGGTAGATGGAATTTTAATAAGATTGACGAAAATTTGTTTAAAACTTGACATAAATGAGCAATAGCTTGATAAAAATTTGATCAAAACCAAAAAGTGAATCAAATGAAATGAAAATAAAGATCACAAGATCAATTGAGAGTTAATAAAATTTGAGGAAAAGAGCTTTTGTCTAATCTTGCCCGCATATGACGGAAGAAGACGATTATAGATCAAAATAAAGTGCCCCAGTATCAAGGAGAAGAATGTAAGAATTGATAGAAGATCATTGTTTTATTGATATGGCTCTTTGACTAGTACAAAAGGCTTTAGAATGAAAATTCTAAGTATAAAATTTCTTTAAATACAGAGCATTGATGGCATCTGGCATTTCCACTCCGTCTGCGTTGATTAGACGATATGAATTGCGAGGAAGTACTTCCTTAACCACATAGGGGCCTTCCCAATTGGGTGACCACTTGCCCCGTGGTCGATGCTTGAGATGAGCCATCGATCTGAGCACCAAATCATTAACTCGAAATTTTCTCTCAATGACGGACTTGACATAGTGTCTAGCTATCCTCTGTCGATAAGCTTGAGCGTGCTCTACTGCCTTGAGCCTTTTTTCATCTAGCAGATCCAGCTGCACCAATCTCTGCTGCTGATACTGATCAAGTGGCAATTCTATAAGGGAAGCAAATTTGAGAGTGGGCTTTTGGATATGGAGAGGCAAAACCACTTTAGTCCCGTAAACAAGTTCTGAATGAGTGGCAGTAGTCTGAGTCCGAATGGTGGTCCGGTATGCCCAAAGTGCGTCATGAATTTGCTCATGCCAATCTTGACCTGTTTTCACAGTCCTTTCCAAAATACGGATCCAGATTTTATTGGTGGCTTCTGCTTGGCCATTCCCTTGAGGATAGTAGGGAGCTGAGAAATGATGGACAATTTTGAATTTAGAACAAAATGTTTTCATCCTCTCATTTTTAAAATGGGTTCCATTGTCTGAGACAATATCATGGGGTATGTCAAAGCGGCAGAGAATGTTCTTGTGAATGAAAGAAACCACATGACGGCTTTCTACTGTGCGTAGAGTAACAGCTTCAACCCATTTTGTAAAATACTCTGTCGCAGCCAGAAAGTATTTGTGGTCGTTGGAAGCAGAAGGAGTAATCGGGCCTACGACATCGAATGCCCACATAGAAAATGGCCAAGGAGAAACAACTGATTGTAGATATGTGGTCGGAGCATGAATGGAAGGTGCGTGCATTTGGCACTTGACGCACTTCTTCACAAATCTATGACAGTCGTGCTGCATGGTATTCCAATAGTACTCTGCTTGAACGATCTGCTTGACGAGAGTTTGATAGCCGACATGGCCACCACAAATTCCTTCATGTGCCTCTTGGATGATTTCCATAGCTTCTTCTTTGTCTAAGCATCTTGTATAGTTAGAACTGAACCCACGGCGGTAGAGGACATTGGACAAAATGAAATAACGGGTAGACATACGCTGAATTGCACGTTGCTCCCTTTTTGCCATTTCTGGTGGAAATTCACCAGTCTCAATGAAATTTTTGATATTTTGGTACCAAGGCTTCTCCTTTTGATCGACCTGGTTTACTTGCATAACTGAAGCGAAAGCAGGTTGCTCAAGTCTGCCAACTTTGAAAGAACGACATGATTCACTGCCTTTGAATGATAAAATGGAGCCCAGACTGGCTAAGCCATCGGCTATCTGATTATGCTCTCTTCTAATATGGTTGAGCTGAAATTCTTCGAAGCTGTCCACAAGAACTAGGATGATCTTCTGATAGGGAATCAATTTGGAATCTTTCACTTGCCATTCAGTGTTAACTTGACTGACAACAAGTAGTGAATTGCCAAAGGCATGCACTCTCTTGACATTGAAGTTTTGCAGGATTTTGAGGCCTTATATTAGAGCTTCATACTCGGCCATATTATGAGTGCATTGGAAACCAAGCTTGAGAGAATAAGGGATCATTTCTTTTTCTGGAGTGATCAACAAGACTCCGATCCCTATGCCAGACATGTTTTTAGAGCCATCGAAAAACAAATTCCAAACTGGGGGCTGTTGGATATTACAGATGTGTTCATCAGAAAAATCATCCTCTGCTTTAATCTCTTCTGTCAAAGGAAAATCTGCCAACTGATCTGCGATCGCTTGGCTTTTAATTGACTTTTGAGAGGCATACTCTAAGTCATATTGCATCAGAAAAACTTGCCACTTCGCAATCCGTCCAGTGAGAAATGGTTGTTCTAAAATGTATCTGAGAGGATTAAGCTTCGATAGGAACTTGATTTCAGAAGCCAACAAGTAATGTCTTAACTTCTGGTACATCCAAACCAGAGCTAGACAAGTTTTCTCCATCTGAGAATACTTCTTTTCATAATCAATGAAAGTTTTGCTCACATAGTATATAGCGTGCTCAATCAGGCTACCCTCTTTATACTGTGCAAGGAATCCACCAACTTAGGCGGCTTCAAAACTGGTGGATTAATAAGGTACTGCTTGATGCGCTCAAACGAGAGCTGACATTCTGATCCCCATTCAAATTTAACTCATTTTCTAAGCAAATGATTGAAAGGTTCATATCTCATGGCCAAATTGGAGATGAACCTGCGAATAGACTGAATACGCCCTTGAAGGCTTCGCAGTTCTCTGAGATTAGTTGGAGGCGGCATATCAATAATGGCTTTTGCCTTGGCTGGATCCACCTCGATTCCTTTCTTACTGATAATGAAGCCGAGTAATTTGCCAGACTCAACTCCAAAAACACAATTCTGAGGATTAAGTCTTAACTTGTAGAGAATAAGTCTTTCAAAAACTTGACTAAGAGTGTCAAGGTGATCATCTTCTTCTTTAGACTTAACCAGAATGTCATCCACATATGCATTCATATTCTTGTGCATTTGATCGTGGAAAATAACGACAATCGCCCTTTGATAGGTTGCCCCGGCATTTTTTAGCCCGAATGGCATGACTGTATAGCAAAAGGTGCCCCATGGTGTAGTGAATGAAGTTTTCGACTGTTCACGAATGACCAACTTGATCTGATTATAACTTGAATATCCGTCCATGAAAGAAAACATGGCATGACCTGTTGTGCTATCGATCAACAGGTCAATGTTGGGAAGTGGATAATCATCTTTAGGGGTAGCCTTATTGAGATCCCTAAAATCTATGCAGATCCAAACTTTTTCGTTCTTTTTAGGAACTGCTACGATATTTGCCAATCAATCTGTATAATCAATGGCTCGGATGAAGCCTGCTTTTAACAAATCTTCAAGTCCTTCCTTAACTTGCTACTCATTTCGAGGGTCTAATTTCCTCAATTTCTGTTTGATTGGTCTGGCTTTTGGTTTCAACTTGAGTCGATGCTCAACCAGCTTGGGATCTAATCCTGGCATATCTTCATAAGTCCAGGCAAATACTTCTTGATGCTTCTTAAGGAATTGGACGAGTCTTGCTTTCTCTTCTACTTTTAGGCCCGAACCGATTTTAAGAATTTTCGGATCATCTTCCGACCCAATGTTGATATCCTTAGTTGGCCTGAACCAAAGATGAGGGTTCATCCTGCTTCTGAATGTGAGCAAATTTTGGCAATTCCTGAATAGTGGAATCAAATTCTGCTAGCTCTTCGGTCTGCTTCGTTGCCTGACTGACCTCTGCTTTGTCTTTCATCTCAGGAAACCTTGCCAATTTTAGATATTTGGGATTAATAACAAATTTCATCATTGATTCAGGAGTTAGTGATCATGTAAATGTAAGAAAGGTTTTTAGAAGGAAGTACAAGCCAAAACAAATTTTAAAGAAAAAATGACATCGACAAAATATAAGAAAGAAGTGATGGATACTCAAGTATGGAGAGAAAATTGATCTTTCATTGATTGGAGATGAAGTATTTACAAGACATTGACAAAAGAAATGGGACTACATCGTCCCTACAAGATTAACAAAAGATAAGAAAAAGAAAGCAGGAAAACTAAGGCATCATCTTCACTTGTTTCCTCTGACAAATATTGTTTTCTGGTTGGAATCTTGGCCGGTGAACCCCAACCCTGAAATGTCTGCATGTTGAACTGGAATGACATGCTCTATCATGCCATCCTCATTTTTCCCTATGCCCCGGTACGGCTGGTATCCATGTTTTATCAACATATCGAATTCCTTTCTGGCTTTAGAAAATTGTGGGAATAAAGGATGATCTTTGAAGGAGGTGTAATTGATGCGTCCTCCTAACTTGAAGAAACAAGGTCCTTGCCATTGGACCGTGGCTGCAACGTTCTCTTTTTCCATGACATCTTTTAACTTTAACATTTTTAAGCTGTCACTGAGATTGATTTCATCCACTTTTCGGATGCTTAGAATATCAGCTGTGAATGTTGGACGAGGAATCATAGGCTGCGGCAGCCTTTCTTTAGGATCTTCACCCAGGATGGTAGTAATCATTCCGCCCTTGGACCACTTTATGCATTGGTGGAGGGTTGATGGAACGACATTGGCGTTATGGATCCATGTTCGTCCCAACAACAAATTGTAAGTTGGCGGCACATTGACAACATGGAATAATACTGTGTGCACTGAGTAGTTGATGAAAATTTCTAGGAAGATTTTGCCCTTGGCAGTCTGCCCGTGATTATCGAAGCCATAGATGGTAATGGGATCAGGCACGTATTCTTCTTCCTTCAATCCCAGGACTTTTGCTGTCATTTCTGGGCAAATGTTTAAACTGCTGCCCCCATCGACAAGCATGTGCGGGACAGTCATGCCCCTAGTCCTCACCACGATATACAGTGCATTGTTGTGGAATGAATGAGGCTTTGGCAGGTCCTCATCTGAAAAAGTGATAGGCGCGTTAGTCATCGCCTGATTCACAATCTGCGCCATGTCTTCGGGCGTGGTGCCCGATTTTACTTTGATCTTTCTCAGTAGATCATCTAGCTTTTCCCGATGTTGGGGAGAATCGTGTGTTAATTCAAAAATAGAAATGTTGGAGAGCGTGGTAATTGGATTCTGAAGGCTTTTGACCTGCTCGTCTGCTGCCTCAGAGGTTTCTGCTTCCTCTGTGGATGCTTCCTTCTTCAAAAATCTCTTTGGAAAAACTTGGGTTTTTCCACTCTCAACTGACATGTTCCTTATGTTAAAAAATGAGAGGATATCCCCTCTCTGAGATGCAGGCTGATCCTGATGTAGAACCATCACCTAATGCTACAAACTTATTTCTTCGCTGGAACATGGATGCATGTGACTCTATGGCAGAAAAGAATGTTTAGAAATGGTTGATGTTGAATGTTTTGGGAATGGGGTGGACAAGATGTCCATTTTGCCTTCTTATTTATCCTCGATGAGGATGCTTTTATCAATGCCGTCCTGGATCAGATGTTTCAAGACGAAGAAGTATTCAGTATCATGTCCCATTGCTCTGTGGAACTTGCAATACTGTTCCTTGAATCTTCCCATGATCACTGGTGGATCTGCAACTTTGGGAAGCTTTACCATTCTGTGAGATAGCAAATATTCCAGAATCTTTTCCAGAGGCTGGTCGAGGGGAGTAAATTTTCAATCCCTGCTCCAGTTTATATGCTTGGGTTTTTCTTGAAGGTCCCCTTTTTGTTGAGGACCAGTCAGGAGAGGCTTATCATTGTTCTTGAAGAACTTCCCCTTTCTCCCTCTACTTTGTTCAGGCTTCGTGCCACTGCCGCTGCCCTGGTTATCTTCGGGAACATCAATTGAGTAAGTGAAGTGTGCCTTCTTCTTTGTATCCTGTACATTCTTGGCCAGAGTGACACCTTCGTACATTCCATTTTCTACCCCCATCTTGAGCCATTCTGCTCGCTCCGTCAGTTCAATAAATGATTTGGAGGGATATGGGAAGAGGAGGCTTTTTAGGGGCTGGGAGAAGTTGTTGAGAATGACTTGGAGGGCATGTTTATCAGAAATAAGGTTTCTCATCTTATTACAAAGGCTCCTCCACTTGTGAATGAAATCCCTGGCCTTCTCATTAGGCTCTTGCTTTAGGTTGCACAAATGGTTCAGGGTGGGTAGAGCCTCCGTGTTGAACAGGAAGCACTCAACAAACATGTTGACGACTTTGTCAAAATCCCTCAATTCGATGGGATTGACATGCTCAACGTACCACTTGGCTGCTATCCCGTCCAGGCTGTGGGGAAAACAGAGAAATAGGGCACGGTTGTCTTCGCTGAACCGGGCGCATTCTGCAAAGAACATGGCAAGATGGGCTTTAGGATCGCCGAATCCATCAAACTTAATGAATTTTCTGGGGAGGTTCTCAAGATTGTTGTCCCCTTCCAAGCCGAGGTAGAAGTCCTGCATGGTGTATGACCTCTTTCCTTTGTCACGAATTTGCATGTCTTTGACTATTTTTGTCAAGGCTTGGATTGAATCATCTGCGGGGGCCCCGTACTTGGGCTTGTTTACTGACAGTGGCTCTTCCACTGGCCTCTTGGATGATCGCAGATGTTTCGGGATGTAAATCACCTGCTCTTCTTCAGAATTCTCTTCTGCTGACTCGGAATCTTCAGAAGCACTGTCACGCTGTACCTTCTGCTTGCTGATTTTGACGAGCTTCTTCATGGGCTTTTTCTTAGCTTTGCTCTTAGAAGCTGCCTTCTTGGGACCAGCCTTAGCCTGCTCGGCCATCATCTTGGTCATCATCTTTTGAAAGACCCGGTACATGGCTGGATCAATGTCGCTCTCATCCCCTGAGTCATGCTTTTTGGATACTCTAGGAGAATTCATCTCCTCTGGTTCGCTGTCACTGTGCCGTTGAGCAGCCTGCTTACCAGCCCTTGTTTGAACCATCTTCAGATGCCAAAGTTTTCCTGTAGAATATGGGAATGGTTAGAGTATGAAGAAGCCTTTGAAAACCAAAATTTTTGAGGAAAAAAGAATGAAGGATTTTGGCAGACAATTTTAAGAGATTATCCCATTACCCAGGATTGGGTCATCACAAGATTTGTGATAATTGCGTTACCATTTGATGATAACAAAAAAAATATGCCTTGTCACCTAGGCGAGGTCGTCAACCATGATAAAATATATTTGAAGAAAATGTGGGAGGAATATCCCTTTTACCCGGGATGAGGTCGTCACCAAAATTATTTGTGCTATAAAACAAAATACAAGAAATAAAATTTTGGCCAAAAGTAATTTTTATTGATATTTAACATTCAAAGACAAAGAGATGGTGGGCAGACAATTTGCCACCACTCTTGATATTCAGATGATACATTTAGCCCAGGAAATACAGACAGAGAAACAAAGGAGTCCCAGGTATATTTAGTGACATGGTATGCCCCAGACCACTGATCCGACTGCAGGTTGAATTCTGGCATGTTGTCTGTCGGAAAACGGGTGTTGGCACGAACCTGCCATTGCAAAAACTGCCTGAGACATCGTTCTGGATGATAATCAACATAAAAGAAAGAGACAAGCAATCTGTAGCGCTTGTCGCGAGCATAGGTGTATCGAGGAACAGTCTCTCTTCTATCGAAGAAGTCCCAAGCAATCTCCTCCTGATGCAGTTTCTCGATCAAAGCTCGACACTGAATGGCTGACTTCGGCTGCTTACTGTTGAATCTGAAAGAACTGGCCTTCGAGGGAACGTGTCGCAAGAACCACGACTGCAGGGCGTAAGTGCATCCTTCTACCAGAATGGTCTCCCTAAGAGCAAATCGAGCCAAGCCTTTGTAAAGGAAAGCTAAGGCTGCCATAGAAACTGATAGCTGACGGGTCTGCTTACTTCCCCATCTTCGAAAGAGCTGGGCGACTCTGATATCTATGAAATTCTGGCCATCTTGGAAGAAAGCTAATCCTACTGTGCACAGGATCATGGCATGCTGAATTCTGTCTTTTGCCGCTCGAGACAGAGTGTCAACCTCCTCGTAGGCCCCATACTTGCGATATAGTCCGAATAGGTCGATGAACTGGTTCCCACTAATCTCAGTAAGAGGCCAGGATTTGCTCCTTGTTGCTCTGGCCAAGGCTTCTTGAACATCCACCCCTTTAATGTTGATCAAAAACTGCTGCTCGACAGAATCATCTGGCTGACCAGCTGGTTCGGGCAATCCCATAATATCATTGAACTCATCCATCAATAGAGTCATCTCTCCCCAAGGAAACCAGAATGTGCAGGTACGTGGATTCCACCGTTCTGCCATGGCCTGAATTAAAGCTCCATTGATGGTTCGCTTGCCTGTTGCCGATGTCATCTCTAACCCACAGTCATCCAAGTGGTTTGGGAACATACGTGAGAAGGTGGCGAACCAACAATAATACCACCGAGGGAAGAAAGGACGAGACTGGATGACCCGTTTATCCGGGGATCCATCTTGAATCTGATAGAAGACATGATCTCGGGGAAAGACCGCATCGAGGGAGTCAGACGCCATTGAAAAATGATACTGGGGCAAAGAAGAAATGAGGAGAATCAGATAGAATGCAGGACTTACGGATAGACACTTTGAAGATACAAACCTGAAAATTTTGAAAGATCGAGGAAATTTTAAAGGAATTTTTCCAGGGTTTTTGTAACGCCCCGGATTTCCAAAACAAAGCTAAGTTAAAATTTTCATGAATTTCTTTTTTTTTTTCTTTGCAGCGGAACTTAGAAAAACTTTTAGCAGCGGAATAAGACGATAATGAGTCATCGGTTTTAGAAAATTCCGAGCACGTTGCAGGTATGTGGCCAAGCAACTCATTGACCACCAAAGTGTTTCATTTTATCGAAAGCACATGTTTATTACAACACTACTGCTTAGAAAAGCAGTGAAGGTTCAATAAAAAGGAAGCAGTACAACTCTGTCTAGAGAAACCCTGGAACTCGATGCCGCCTTGCTCCGTATATCGCCACGCAGGTTCAACACCTGAAATCCCCATTAAACGGGGTCAGAACCACTGATGGTCTGGTAAGTAGGCAAACACCTATCTATTCAACTCAAGTAAATGCATAGACCACTCAGGGTCGCAGTTCGTAATACGACGCTCAAGCCTCCATGACCTAGCGTATATCGCAAAAGCCTCATCAGGGCTATGAGTTGAACATCCACGCAAGTCTTCATGACTTCGCATAAGCCTCTTCAGGGCTGTGAGTTTAGAATAACCGCTTAAGACTCTACGACTTAGCCTTGACCTCCTCAGAGTCACGAATGGATGTCTAGCTCAAGCCTTTATGCTTGGCACATCCGTATCCTACGAATCTAAGGACAGCTCTCCGAGCTTCACTTAGTCGTACGGATATGAATGGGGTTCTTTCCCAATCGGTACAGTAGTATACCGACCATGACACCTTCACAAAGGTTATGCAGGACTGACTCAACAACGTCATCCACTCATACATTCAAAGTAGCGCTGTACCTAAGCTAATGCTTTGTTTCGATAATTGCACCTCCCCCTGGGCTTAGGGGACTCATATCTGGGCGACAATGCGACGATCTGAGGGTTGATTATTCTATGTATTTTAGATACCCAGAGGCCTGTTGACCCTATCCCCCTAGTAGGACGGTACAACATACCAGAAGAGATCCTTACTAGGTATCCGAATGCATTCTGCTACTGCAGTAGTTGGGTTCAATCCTTAGATATTTAAGGATAACCACGACCTCCATACCTCTGAGTGACGAAGGCCATCCATGAACTCTATCAGGTTCGGGTGAAATATATGTCACTCAAGGTTGCGCCATCACCGTCTTTCTCGGTGAGAAATTCTGAAAGGGGCCTGCCGGTCTTACAATTACTTGACGAACATTGCATGCCTATAGGGCAGCCTTTGAGAAGTATGTACCCGACCCCAATCAACCACACGGTTTTCACCGTGGAACAAAGGTTTTATTCATATGCATGCTTAACTCTGCTCTCGGCACTTCGGCCTAGACGAGTCTGGTTGTCTGATAATTCTTAATGAGCATGCACATGACTCGATCTCTACGGATCGACTACTCGGCGTATTTTTACGCAACGAGTTCAGGACCTTGTCAAGGCGCTACCACTACTTTGGCGCAACGGCTCTTACAAGTATGGTGCCCTTGCAGGTGCCAGGGAGACGAGACATTCTGACATCGTTCCAACAAAGGACATCATTGTGCCACTTAACTGGTTTTGGCAGCTCTTCTGCAAACCATTCTGTCAACACCTTCTCTACTCTACCGGCAGTGGTGCGACGAACCTTTCTACATCGTAGAAGGCGTTCCATAACTGGGTAGCACTTCTGCTACGTTCTTTCTGAGCCATTCTTAGCTCCTTTAGGAATTTCAGCAGCACTTCCTCTCTTTAACGGAGAAAGCATGCGTTTTCTTTTATCCATTTCAGCGGCATCTCCCCTCTTTGGTGGGAAATCGCTACGCTTAACTCGGGAAATGGATGCGCATCGTTGTGCGTACTTTGCATCCACCAAGGTTACAGGAACCTTGGGCCATAGCCAGGCCATACGTAATTGATTTAGTCTTTACGTAAAGAGCATTTTGCCAAAAGGCGAAGCCTTTTCAATAGGGGCTTCATTCGTCAAGCAGAATCTTGTACGAGGAGCGGTAAGGGAATCGCATGGGCGATTTTGGAGTTGATCTCCATTTGAACGCTTACTTACGCGCCATATATGTAATATAAGCAGAAGCCTGTGCTTTATACAACGGCGGCGTAAAGGAAATGCATATACTATTGTTCAGGGTGTGTAACTGAACGAAATATTCTACATATATAACAAAACAGGAGCCTTGACATCGTTCGACGCGACGGCGTAAGTAAATACATTGCAGAAAGCAGGAGCCTTGGCATCGTTCGACGCGACGGCGTAAGTAAATGCATAATCGGAAGTGCTTTAATCGGAAGTACAGAAAGCAGGGAGCCTTGGCATCATACGACGCGACGACAAAGGTAAATTGCATAGCCTGTGCGATATAATACGCGTCGGCAGAATCAGCAGAATCAGCAGATATACACCTAGATCTGTATCCAACGATAGTTACGAGGCGAGCGAGTGAACACCGAAGTGTCCTAGAGGGCTCAACCAAGAACTAGGGTGAGATACTATTTTGAAGAACGCATATACTACGTATTCGAACATATATATCCGACGATAGTTACGAGGCGAGCGCGTGAACACCGAAGCATCCTAGAGGGCTCAACCAAGAACTAAAGCAAGATACTACTTCAGAAAGTATATGCTATATACAAACAATCAAATACTTGAGAGAGATGGTTTAATGAAGCGAACTTACTTCAATTTGCGGAAGAAACGGCTCCGGTTGCTTCAAATGCTTCGAACGAGGCTCGACTTCGAAAAAGGATCAACTTCGAACTTCGGACGAAAAAGGACTTGGACTTTGACTTTGAACCAAACCAGGTTCAAGTCAAGTCAACTGGGTTTGGACTTAGGTCAAGTAGGTTCAGACCCAGGTCAGGTGGGTTAGGACCAGGTCAGGCAGGCTCAGACCAGGTCAAGCAGGCTCAGGCTAAGTCAGGCAGGCTCAGACTAGGTCAGGTGGGCTCAGGTGGGCTAGGCTAGGTAGGGGAGGTTTGGGAAAAGGAGGAGAGAGAGAGGGGTTGGCGATTTTCTAAAGGAGGGGGGGTCCTCTATTTATAGGAAGTGAAACTTGGGCCCCAAGTTTCACTTTTACCCTTATACCCCTTGGCTTTTCAGAAATCCCTTCCATGAAAGGTGCTGGAAGGAGCTGGAAGGCTCTGGAAGGTGCTGGAATATTCTAGAATCTTCTAGAATATTTTCTGAGAAATATTTTTGTGGGTCCCACCCATATTTCCGTGGGTCCCACAAGAATTTTGGGTTTTCGGCGATTTTTTTCCAAAAATTTCTGAGTACGCCATTATCTTCGTATTGATGCCACTAAGAAAGTTGGCTCGCAGGAATCCTTTGATTTTGTTCAGATAGGAAGTTATGGCTTCCAGAGTGTTTGAGCATATATTCGTGATTCGACGAATATCCTAAGTGTAACTGGCTCGCAGGAATTGATTCGTTTCGCATTCAGAGAAAAATGTCATTTTTTTAGCGGTAAATGCCTCATGAATTTTATTCAGATATTTTCTGAAAAATTGCGGGTCTTACATCATTACCCCCTTAAAGGAATTTCGTCCGCGAAATTCAGCTAAGAGTACAAGGTGAAGAGTTCAGGATATTTATCCCGCATATCCGATTCGGGCTCCCAAGTGCAATCATCGACTCCGTGATGTTGCCATCTCACTTTGACAAGTGGAATGACTTTCGTCCTTAGCACTTGCTCCCGACGGTCCACGATCTCTACAGGTCTTTCTTCCACAGTCATATCCTCCTGGATGTCAATATCTTCATGTTGGATGACGTGGGAAGGGTCGTGAACGTACTTTCTAAGCATTGACACATGAAATACATTGTGTATCTGTATATACTTCGGTGGCAATGCTACTCTGTAGGCGGTCTCTCTTATCCGGCTCAAAACCTCGAAGGGACCAACGAATCTGGGGCTGAGCTTCTCCTTCTTTCCGAAACGAAACACACTCTTGGTTGGGGAGACCTTGATAAAAACCTTATCTCCAACCGCAAAAGTGAGTTCCCTACGCCGCTGATCGGCGTAGCTCTTCTGTCGACTCTGAGCAGTCAGTAGCTTCTTCCTGATCATGTGGACCTGCTCAGTATAATGCTGCAACACTATGGGCGAGTCCAAGGTTCGTTCACCCACTTCACCCCAATGGATTGGTGATCGACAGGGTCGCCCGTACAAGGCTTCATACGGTGCCATCCCAATGCTAGCGTGGTGGCTATTATTATAAGCAAATTCAGCCAACGCTAGGTGGGAATCCCAATCACCTTTCCATTTTAGCATACAGACTCTTAGCATATCTTCAAGAGTTTGTATGGTTCGTTCTGATTGCCCATCTGTTTGGGGATGGAATGCTGTACTGAACTTGAGTTTCGTCCCCAGGGCTCTCTGAAGCTGCTCCCAAAAGTGAGAGGTGAACTTCGGGTCACGATCGGATATGATCGAAATCGGCACTCCATGGAGTCTAACGATTTCCTGAATGTAGATCTCCGCCAATCGTTCAGTTGAGTATCGAGTGTTGATCGGTAGGAAGTGAGCAGACTTGGTGAGTCTGTCCACGATCACCCATATCGAGTCATGTTGTCTCTTGGACCGAGGCAATCCAACGATGAAATCCATCTTAATGCCCTCCCATTTCCATTATGGAATCTCGATCCGTTGCATTTTTCCACCAGGTCGTTGATGCTCGATTTTTACTTGCTGGCAGATCAAACACTTTGAGACAAATGTTGCTACATCACGTTTCATACCCCTCCACCAGTACTTTCTTTGTAAGTCCCGAAACATTTTTGTACCTCCATGGGGAATGGTGTACTTGCTGTTATGAGCCTCCTGGAGTACTTCCTGTCTTAGCTCAGGGTTATTTGGAACCCAAATTCTTTCTTCCATCCATATTCCTCCATCCTCTTTTAAATGGAAGAAAGTGTCATCTTTTGCAGCACGAGCTTTTAATTCCAAGTACTGGGGGTCCTTGAACTGTTCGGCTACGATGCGATCGAGGATCTCGATATGGATTGTCAGGCATGACAATCGAATCTTTCCTGGGTCAGCCAGGAATGGCTTCCAACTGACAAAATCCTCCATCAGCTTCCATTGTCCGGTGAGGCTGGCCAGAGTGCCAACAGTCTTGCGACTAAGGGCATCTGCTACAACATTCGCTTTTCCAGGGTGATAGAAAAGCGTGAATTCATAGTCTTTGAGGAATTCCAGCCATCGCCGTTGCCGCATATTGAGTTCTTTTTGAGAAAAGAGGTATTTTAGGCTTTTATGGTCCGACATGACCTCAAATTTCTCTCCATAAAGGTAGTGTCGCCAAATTTTAAGTGCGAACACTACCGCAGCAAGCTCAAGATCGTGGGTTGGATAGTTTTTCTCATGAATTCTTAACTGACGGGATGCATAGGCGATTACTTTGCCATGCTGCATCAATACGCAACCCAGACCTGTTTTCGAGGCATCGGTATAAGCCACGAAGCCTCCTTGACCAACCGGTAAGGTAAGGACAGGGGCAGTGGTAAGCCTCTGTTTGAGAATCTCAAAGCATTCCTTACACTGGTCAGTCCATTCGAACTTGACTCCCTTTTTCAACAATTTTGTCATCGGTACGGCGATTCGGGAGAAGTCTTGTATGAACTTCCGATAATATCCGGCAAGTCCAAGGAAGCTGCAGACCTCAGTGATATTTTCTGGCTGCTTCCAGTCTATCACAGCTTCGACCTTCGCAGGATCTACTGCGACTCCATCTTTTGAGATCACATGGCCAAGGAACATTACTTTGTCTAGCCATAATTCACATTTTGAAAACTTGGCATATAACTAATTATCTTGAAGGGTTTTCAAGACGATTCTCAAGTGCTCCTTGTGTTGTTCCTCATTCTCTGAATACACAAGAATGTCATCAATGAAGACAATGACAAAAGTGTCTAAGTATGGCTTGAACACTCGGTTCATCAGGTCCATAAAGACAGCAGGCGCATTAGTAAGTCCGAAGGGCATTACTACGAACTCATAATGGCCATATCTCGTTCTGAAGGCAGTCTTAGGTATATCCTCCTCCTTAATTCTGAGCTGATGGTATCCAGACCTGAGGTCGATCTTGGAGAACACTCTCGCTGTTCTTAGCTGATCGAATAAGTCCTCAATCCGAGGCAACGGGTACTTATTTTTAACGGTTGCCTGTTAAGCATCCGATAATCGATGCATAACCGAAGGGATCCATCCTTCTTTTTTACAAACAGTACCGGGGCTCCTCATGGTGACATACTTGGTCGGATGAACCCTTGTTCCATCAGTTCTTCCAACTGACATTTCAACTCACTGAGTTCAGCTGGTGCCATACGATAAGGGGCTTTGGATATTGGCGCTGTTCCAGGTAAGGATTGAATTCCAAATTCAACCTCACGAAGTGACGGAAGTCCTGGCAATTCCTCAAGAAAAAAATCAGGAAACTTTCGCACCACTTCCAAACTCTCAAAGGGGTTGGTCTTTGGATTTTTCCACCGAGAGACTCAACAGGAAGGCCACACAACCCTTCCTAAGGTATTTTTGTACCTTAAGTGCTGATATGATCCTTTTTTGTGGAACTGGTTTGGATAACCGGTATTCCATCTTAGGCAATCCGGATCGAGATAGATTCACTCTGCCCTCGCGGCACAGAATCTTGGCATTATTCTGAGCCAACCAATTCATTCCCAGAATGACATCGTACTGTATCATATCGATCAGGATGGCGTCAGTAGGCAAGTGTTGCCCTGCTATCTCAATATCCAAATTTTTCACACACCGGATACATTTGGTGCGTGAACCCAATGGGTTATATACTTCGATCATTTTATCAATCGGTTGCACCGAGGCGTGGAGTTGTTCGGTGAAATCGTCGGAGATAAACATATGAGTAGCACCACAATCAAACAAGACGTAAGCTGCATGTCCATTAATAGGTACGGTGCCTTCAATGAGGACACCGGTTTCGACTTGTTCAGTCGTTACAGCGTATACACGACCTGCAGCAGGCCTTTGTTCTACTCTAGGTGGGGGTCGTTGGACTTGTGTTCGTTGTGGTATTTGTTGAGAGGGTCCGGCAGATCCGGCATTCCTCCTTTGCTCATCAGCAAGCTTCTTCCTGCACTGTCTTGCAATGTGTCCCATTTTGCCACAGTAGAAGCATCCACCTGTGTCACGTGGACATGGTCCTCTTGCGTGATTTACATGGCATTTTGGGTAGTTCGGGTTGGATTGCAGATTGTTTGGAGCCATGTTCTGCCTTGGCCTCACGACTTGTTGAGTGTTGTTCCCACCTTGGAACCTTTTCTTTTGAAAGGGTTGTCGTGAACCCTGGCCACTTGGAAACATTCTCTTCTTGTTCCCACCATCAACTACGGGCCTTTTTGCTATGATCACTTTGGATCGCTCCCAATCCACTTATATTTTTGAAGCTGTTGCCACAGCAGTTTGAAAAGTTTGGGGCATGCTGGTGATAACCCGTGACCTTAGCCCTTCTCGCAGTTCGTTGATGTACTTGTCAGCCCTTTCTTGGTCGGTCTCAAATAACCGGGAGCAGTACCGTTCAAGATTTTGAAATTTGGTGGTGTAGTCAATCAGACTCATGCCACCCTGCTCCAATTCCAGAAACTCCATTTTTTCTTGTTTCTGGAGTGTAACGGGAAGTAATTATCCATGAAACCCTTCCGGAAGTCAGTCCAAGGAATGACTTCAACTTCCGAGAACTGGATAATCTTAGTGGTATCCCACCACTTCCGTGCATTGTCTTTCAGCCTGTACGTGCCAAAGTTGGTCTTCTTTTCTTCTGGTACCCCCAGTACCAGAAAGGCATGTTCGGTCTCTTCGACCCAACTCTCTGCCAGTTCAAGATCGGCTCTACCGGCGAAGACTGGTGGATCGAGCTTGAGGAATTTTTTATAGGTTATTCTCCCAAGGTTTTCGCTTCGAGGTGCGACTGATTCTGGCCTTGTTTCTCGAATGACAGTAACCAAATTGTTTAGCGTTTCCAGCAGGAATCCTTGAGTATGGGACTCCTCGCTCGGCATGGTTCTCCTCGTCGTAGGAGCCATTTATCTACCACATACAAGCAACGTGTTTTAGTTTCACAATGTATATATCGAAGCAAAGTTTTATTTACTTAATATACATCACATTTACACAAGCATCGCCTTAAACAAAACGTCATGCCGCACTGGCAGACTTTTAGGCGTTGAGAAACTATGTACATGAGTCTATTGACTCCAAAACACTACCAGTCTCTTCTAGGAACTGGACTTCTTTCTTGACCCAAAGAACCCGAAGTATCGTTTACTTCCACATTGCCTTGGTGCAGGCACTACTAGTTTTGGCTTGGGCGGCACTTCTGCACTCTCAAGCGACTCTTGTGGATAGATCAGTGATGCCGGTCCACTTGCCCATTCAGTGGCATCTTGGCTCGGGGAATCCGATACCATAACAGGATGATAGGGGTTGTATCCCTCTTCCTGGCCATTCAGACTCGGCGTTGGTGAAGCCGCTCTGTTCCCCCATATAATAGTACTTTGATTCGAGGAATCTGAAATCATAATGGGATTATAGAAGGAGTTGTTGCATCCCTCCTCCCAACTGTGCAAGCTAGGCGTACATGATGCCTGTTGATAGCCTTGCGATTGACCAAATCCCTCAAGGAAGTTCAAGTCAAATCCTACCAGAGATGGTAGTTCATCAGAAGTCGCTGGGGTACGGCTACTCCCTCTACTGGAGTAATGTGGCCCACTAACATGCGAGGTCTCATCCTTAAGACCAAGCAATCCCCGCCGACCCATATCGGCGGTATGCTTCATTTGACATTCGTTGGTGGAATGCCCTTCTTCGCCACAATACTGGCAGTCTTGGACTTCATATGGGCATACCCACTCATCGTGTATGATCCCGCAACGATAGCAGTATCCTTGGGAGTCGTGAGTTGCCATCTATACAAAGATGCACCCAGATCAGAACAAAAAGTATAAAATATACTTACACTGCGACATGGTGGACAAGACGGATCTCGAACCAGGTTTCTCAGACTCATGCTTTGATACCAATTCTGTAACGCCCCGGATTTCCAAAACAAAGCTAAGTTAAAATTTTCATGAATTTCTTTTTTTTTTTTCTTTGCAGCGGAACTTAGAAAAACTTTTAGCAGCGGAATAAGACGATAATGAGTCGTCGGTTTTAGAAAACTCCGAGCACGTTGCAGATATGTGGCCAAGCAACTCATTGACCACCAAAGTGTTCCATTTTATCGAAAGCACATGTTTATTACAATACTACTGCTTAGAAAAGCAGTGAAGGTTCAATAAAAAGGAAACAGTACAACTCTGTCTAGAGAAACCCTGGAACTCGATGCCGCCTTGCTCCGTATATCGCCACGCAGGTTCAACACCTGAAATCCCCATTAAACGGGGTCAGAACCACTGATGGTCTGGTAAGTAGGCAAACACCTATCTATTCAACTCAAGTAAATGCATAGACCACTCAGGGTCGCAGTTCGTAATACGACGCTCAAGCCTCCATGACCTAGCGTATATCGCAAAAGCCTCATCAGGGCTATGAGTTGAACATCCACGCAAGTCTTCATGACTTCGCATAAGCCTCTTCAGGGCTGTGAGTTTAGAATAACCGCTTAAGACTCTACGACTTAGCCTTGACCTCCTCAGAGTCACGAATGGATGTCTAGCTCAAGCCTTTATGCTTGGCACATCCGTATCCTACGAATCTAAGGACAGCTCTCCGAGCTTCACTTAGTCGTACGGATATGAATGGGGTTCTTTCCCAATCGGTACAGTAGTATACCGACCATGACACCTTCACAAAGGTTATGCAGGACTGACTCAACAACGTCATCCACTCATACATTCAAAGTAGCGCTGTACCTAAGCTAATGCTTTGTTTCGATAATTGCACCTCCCCCTGGGCTTAGGGGACTCATATCTGGGCGACAATGCGACGATCTGAGGGTTGATTATTCTATGTATTTTAGATACCCAGAGGCCTGTTGACCCTATCCCCCTAGTAGGACGGTACAACATACCGGAAGAGATCCTTACTAGGTATCCGAATGCATTCTGCTACTGCAGTAGTTGGGTTCAATCCTTAGATATTTAAGGATAACCACGACCTCCATACCTCTGAGTGACGAAGGCCATCAATGAACTCTATCAGGTTCGGGTGAAATATATGTCACTCAAGGTTGCGCCATCACCGTCTTTCTCGGTGAGAAATTCTGAAAGGGGCCTGCCGGTCTTACAATTACTTGACGAACATTGCATGCCTATAGGGCAGCCTTTGAGAAGTATGTACCCGACCCCAATCAACCACATGGTTTTCACCGTGGAACAAAGGTTTTATTCATATGCATGCTTAACTCTGCTCTCGGCACTTCGGCCTTGACGAGCACTTCACCTCTTTCGGTGGAAACAACACACTCCGGCTCAGCGGCCCTTACGAGTCTGGTTGTCTGATAATTCTTAATGAGCATGCACATGACTCGATCTCTACGGATCGGATACTCGGCGTATTTTTACGCAACGAGTTCAGGACCTTGTCAAGGCGCTACCACTACTTTGGCGCAACGGCTCTTACAAGTATGGTGCCCTTGCAGGTGCCAGGGAGACGAGTCATTCTGACATTGTTCCAACAAAGGACATCATTGTGCCACTTAACTGGTTCTGGCAGCTCTTCTGCCAACCATTCTGTCAACACCTTCTCTGCTCTACCGGCAGTGGTGCGACGAACCTTTCTACATCGTAGAAGGCGTTCCATAACTGGGTAGCACTTCTGCTACGTTCTTTCTGAGCCATTCTTAGCTCCTTCAAAAATTTCAGCAGCACTTCCTCTCTTTAACGGAGAAAGCATGCGTTTTCTTTTATCCATTTCAGCGGCATCTCCCCTCTTTGGTGGGAAATCGCTACGCTTAACTCGGGAAATGGATACGCACCGTTGTGCGTACTTTGCATCCATCAAGGTTACAGGAACCTTGGGCCATAGCCAGGCCATACGTAATTGATTTAGTCTTTACGTAAAGAGCATTTTGCCAAAAGGCGAAGCCTTTCCAATAGGGGCTTCATTCGTCAAGCAGAATCTTGTACGAGGAGCGGTAAGGGAATCGCATGGGCGATTTTGGAGTTGATCTCCATTTGAACGCTCACTTACGCGCCATATATGTAATATAAGCAGAAGCCTGTGCTTTATACAGCGGCGGCGTAAAGGAAATGCATATACTATTGTTCAGGGTGTGTAACTGAATGAAATATTCTACATATATAACAAAACAGGAGCCTTGACATCGTTCGACGTAACGACATAAGTAAATACATTACAGAAAGCAGGAGCCTTGGCATCGTTCGACGCGACGGCGTAAGTAAATGCATAATCGGAAGTGCTTTAATCGGAAGTACAGAAAGCAGGGAGCCTTGGCATCATACGACGTGACGCCAAAGGTAAATTACATAGCCTGTGCGATATAAGACGCGTCGGCAGAATCAGCAGATATACACCTAGATCTGTATCCAACGATAGTTACAAGGCGAGCGAGTGAACACCGAAGTGTTCTAGAGGGCTCAACCAAGAACTAGGGTGAGATACTAATTTGAAGAACGCATATACTGCGTATTCTAACATATATATCCGACGATAGTTACGAGGCGAGCGCGTGAACACCGAAGCGTCCTAGAGGGCTCAACCAAGAACTAAAGCAAGATACTACTTCAGAAAGTATATGCTATTTACAAACAATCAAATACTTGAGAGAGATGGTTTAATGAAGCGAACTTACTTCAATTTGCGGAAGAAACGGCTCCGGTTGCTTCAAATGCTTCGAACGAGGCTCGACTTCGAAAAAGGATCAACTTCGAACTTCGGACGAAAAACGACTTGGACTTTGACTTTGAACCAAACCAGGTTCAAGTCAAGTCAACTGGGTTTGGACTTAGGTCAAGTAGATTCAGACCCAGGTCAGGTGGGTTAGGACCAGGTCAGGCAGGCTCAGACCAGGTCAAGTAGGCTCAGGCTAAGTCAGGCAGGCTCAGACGAGGTCAGGTGGGCTCAGGTGGGCTAGGCTAGGTAGAGGAGGTTTGGGAAAAGGAGGAGAGAGAGAGGGGTTGGTGATTTTCTAAAGGAGGGGGGTCCTCTATTTATAGGAAGTGAAACTTGGCCCCCAAGTTTCACTTTTACCCTTATACCCCTTGGCTTTTCAGAAATCCCTTCCATGAAAGGTGCTGGAAGGAGCTGGAAGGCTCTGGAAGGTGCTGGAATATTCTAGAATCTTCTAGAATATTTTCTGAGAAATATTTTTGTGGGTCCCACCCATATTTCCGTGGGTCCCACAAGAATTTCGGGTTTTCAGCGATTTTTTTCCAAAAAATTCTGAGTACGCCATTATCTTCGTATTGATGCCACTAAGAAAGTTGGCTCGCAGGAATCCTTTGATTTTGTTCAGATAGGAAGTTATGGCTTCCAGAGTGTTTGAGCATATATTCGCGATTCGACGAGTATCCTAAGTGTAACTGTCTCGCAGGAATTGATTCGTTTCGCATTTTGAGAAAAATGTCATTTTTTTAGCGGTAAATGCCTCATGAATTTTATTCAGATATTTTCTGAAAAATTGCGGGTCTTACAGTTTTTAAAGAAGAAAAAAAAGGAGAAAAGAAATGTAGGTAGAGAAAAATATACACCTAGGGTTTTTGAAAGTAAGGGAAAATTTTGAATAATACACCCAGGGTTTTTGAAAAAAAAAAGGTTTGATACATATATATGAAAGAATAAGAGAATTATCATACAACTAAAACTGCACAAACAAGGATGCGCACATAGCACTCCCTAAAGGCTGACTCTAAATGCAATATTTGAAATGGCTTGCAAAACCTTAATCCTAACTCTAGGGTTCAAATCATCTGATTCCAATCAAGATATGCCGATATACTCAAGCCGAAACTTGAAGTACGTGGCATAGAAATATTTCTCTGGTTCTAAGGTAATGGCTTCCCAACATCCTTGAGCACCTACCGATATACCTCGAACTATGGCCCTTAGGTACGTGGTAGGGGGGCGCGAACCCAAATAAGTGGTCCAGTTGTGAGGCTCTCTCCCAAACTATGGTTTAGTGAGACAACCCAGCAACGTGAAGACCGGGACAATATAGGTAAGGGATATTTTTGAAAACATGTTCAACATGCAAATAAATCAGATGGCTCTAATGCAAGTCTTAAAGAGATAAAATTTAAATGAATAGAAGCATATACTTGCATACATTGTTTGCATTCAATCCCTAGAATTGAGGAGAGTTGTATTTCAGACCTAATTCTAATGTGAGCATGTAATAATCTCCTCAATATGGTCCTACCAAACCATACTTAGATCCTATATGCAATGATGTCAGCTTAGAACAAAATCTAGGCCCCTAAGGTTTGCATGGAAATGAAGCTGACATTTGAAGTATAAAGACTTAGATAATATCAAAGCAAAGCAAAAGGCAAAAATTCGACCGGATGGAGACGAGTCCCATCACGGTTGCCAAACCTGTGATCATCGAAAAAAATTTCCTCTTGTAATATTCTCTCTCTTCCTTCTCTTTTCCTTTTCTAACCTCTATTTTCTCCATTTTGAAGGGAGAAAATAAAAGGGCAGAAAGAAAGAGAGAAGAAAAAAGAAGGAAAAAGAAGAGAAAAGAAGGAAAAAGAAGAGAAGATGAATTCTTTTGCGGGGTCTCACTTGACCTTAATTTTGAAAATATTTAGAAAATAACTCACCTCCGTTTTGAAATATTTGCGGGAAAACTAGGAGACGGGATCCGCTCGTCGGTACGAGGTTCGACCGTTCCTGGCGCCTTTACCAGGGGTAATCGAACCAAGGGTTGAATTCATGCCTTTTACTTTGCAAAGAAATTATCTAGGAATCTATTCTAAGTCTAAATGCACAAAGAATCATGCTTGTGCAATGCAAGAATGTATGCTCTTTTTGAAAATGTTTTGAAATATTCCAAGTGTTTCTGAGATGAATCTGATGATAGAGTGAAGAAAATGATTTCTAACTTTAGAACTTAAGATTTAAAGTTCTAAGTTTTTAGAATAATCAGAGTTTGAGAACAAATCTTGACTTTGAAAGGAATGTTTCTTCTGAAGTTGAGATAAAAGGAAAAGAAAGGAAATCTTAAAGTCATAGATGGACTTTGAATCAGAATAGAGATGAAATGGAATTGAATTCTAACTTTAAAGTTTTGAAATCCCAATGAAATGTGGGAAATCTAAATAGGATTGATTTGAAAATTGAAATTCAAGATGGAATTTGAATCCAAAGTCTGGATTCTAAATAGAGTTGAAATTCAGGAGGAGATTGAATTCTTGGATTTAGAATCCTAAATGAGAATTGGATTTGAATTTTGGGATAAAATGGAATTGGTTTTTAGAATTGGAATTGGGAATAGAAGTTGATTTGAAATCTGAGATTCAAGATGGAATTTGAATCCAAAGTTTGGATTCTAAATAGAGTAGAGATTTAAAATCAAATTCTGGATTTAGAATCCGAAGTGGGAATTGGATCTCAACTCTGGGATCCAAGATGAAATTGGATTCTGATTTTTTTTAATGGAATTGGATCTAAGATCTGAGATTCGAAGGAGAATTGGGTTCTGGATCCTAGAATGGAATTGGATCTAAAGTCTAAGATCCAAAGTAGAATTGGGTTCTGGATCCTAGAATGGAATTGGATCTGAAGATTGAGATCCAAAGTAGAATTGGGTTCTGGATCCTAGAATGGAATTGGATCTGAAGTTTGAGATCCAAGACGAGATTGGATTCTAGATCCTAAAATAGAATTGGAAGCGAAGTCTGAGATCCACAGTGAAGTTGGATTCTGGATCCTAAAAATAGAATTGGATCTGAAGTCTGAGATCCACAGTGAAGTTGGATTCTGGATCCTAAAAATAGAATTGGATCTGAAGTCTGAGATCCAAAAGTAGAGTTTATACTTGGAAATCTGAATCCAAGTTGGGATTACGTTTTAACTTTGGATTCGGATTCTGAAAAGTCCAAATAGGACCTTTAAAGATGGATCTGGTTTTTTTTTTTGTTTTTTAAAAAAAAAAACAGATTGAATTAGGAAGATTTAGATTTTGAGATTCATGATCAATCTCAAACTGTGATTGAAGATAAGAAGATAAACTTGATTTTGGTTTTGAGAATGAATCAGAAACTTCAAAGTTAAATTTGAACTTTGAAATTTGAATTTTGATTTGAATTGGAATTTTGAATATAAAATGATTTTGAAATTCCAAAGTCAAATTGGACTTTGAAATTGAAATAGAATTGGAATTTTGAAATAGAAGTTTGAAGAAAGATGTTCAAAATCACTTGGGTTTTTAAAAGAATTTTAAAAATATGATGCAATTCTATCCTAAATGATGAATGAATCTAAATAATGGAAATTGGATTTTGAAAAGCTATTCCATTCTTTAAATGAATTAGGAATGAGGTTGAAGACATAATACATCCCTGACTATGGTCATTGAATGTATTATGTAATAACTACATTTAAATTCAAGTGAAGAATAAAATACATTTTGGTGCTTTTATAGAATTTAAAATGAAATTAACTCTCAATATACCCTGACTATGGCTATTGGTATATATATTGAGTTAATTTTAGATTTAAATTCTGATAAAAGAGGAGAATATTTAAAGAAAATATGATGATTTCTGGAAAAGGGTCCAGTGTGGATCCAGTGTTATTTTATAAAAAATAAAAATACTAAGTCTTGTTTACATCCTGACTATGGCCATTGATGTAAATCATCAATTTAGGATTAATTACCTCTTACGAAATGGTGCACGTGCCATTCGTGTTTCACCATTGTGAAAATTTTCAGAAATAAAGGCAAAAATGCATGAAAACAAGCAATTCATGATATTTACAATGCTCATACATTCTATCTAAAACTGGAATGTAAATTCTCATTATATCTAGCTATTACAACTTGGATTTTGAATTGAGATCTAAAAATTTTTAAACTTGGAAAGGAAGCATTATTTGCCAGGTATACCTGCGAAACAGGTTAGCGACATACATAATCATGCCTAATCTAGACATAAAATGTATATATAGTATTGGAATTCCATTCATGAACTAGTTAAGAAATGTACATGTGATATTCTAAATGCTATGCGTGAATTAATAAGAGGATGCAAATATTAAACCTATGTAAATTAGTGAGGAAATGTACACATGGCACCTATATACTATGCATAAATGAAGGTGTTGAATGTTGGTGTGTATTTGTAGATTATATGTGCAGTAAGTGAAAGATGATAGCATACACCAGGTGCTTACTAAAATGAGGTAAATGCAGGAGGTGATAATATGCAGATGATGAGCAGTATATGTTATGGAGTGCAAGGGCTATAAGGTGGACAGCTAGGAATGAGTGAAAACAGACATATAGCAGGGATGCAATAGGCAAAAACGGGTATAATAAGGGTCATGACCATGTAGGACATGGGGTGTATGATGACTAGTGAACGTAAATATAAACTGGAAAATATTCAGTTAGTAAGGATAGATACATTGCTAATATACACATTAAAGATAAAAAGAAAGAGAAAAAAAAAGGATTGCTAACACACGAACTGGGAGATACTTAGTGGTCAGCAAATGCAAATATATTGATACAAAACTGAAAGATGTTCAGAAAATGCATCAGATAGCAAAGATGGGTATGATTTGAGTGAAGGCTGAGTGAGGTGGAGTATACCCTACAACTGGGTTAGGTTAATGATGACCGTGTCCCGCCAAACAGGAGGGCTGGGTTATACGGTCACGCTGAGAAAGTGATACCCTATAACCAGTTTGGTTGGATAAAAGGGTAGCTGGCTGCAGCTGTAAGCCTCACCAGGGATATTACAGCAGTGACATACCAGGGACGCGTAGTGAAATGGCATACTGGGATGTGATGAAGTGTTGGTAAAGTGGGTGATTGTGTTGTGCAAGATGTCCAAGTGAGGCTAAACAATACAGAAGTGTGCAGGCTGTAGTGTCATATACATGGGGTACCGCTGTTAAGGTACGTATGTGGATCCTGCATAATAGAAGGTTAGATGCTGTGCAACAGAGAACAAGCAGTGAGAATGTAAATGACAGTGAGTGTAGTTTACAGGAGGTTTGGAGGTGTTAGCAGGGAATGATGTTAAATATTTATGATATGTAATAGGTGGCTGGAGAAGACAATTGTCTATCATACAAATGATCTTCGGACTGAGTTCTTGAAAAGAAGAGTAAGAAGGATAGCAAACAACCGAGTTTTCTGCATAATGCCCATTGCTTTCCACCATTCTTTGAAAGGTCAGTGCATGAAGACTCTGAAGAGCTTGGAACACATTTAATATCAACAGGATAACTTCTGCCCATAACATTTAACGTGTCACAGCAAAAAAAAAAAAGAAAAAAAAGAAAAATTTGTTTGCTTAGTCCTAAGAGAAGCAGGGCAAATCTCATATGCTGTGACACAGAGTAAACCATATGTTACAGTAGCATATAATGTACACAAATGGGAGGGGGGTATGAAACAAGGGTGATACAACTACGTACATGGTTGAATCAGTATTAACACTACCAGATACAAGATGATATCCTGTTAAATTAATGCTAAACAGATGCAGAGATAAACTAATGTAAGAGAATAATGTTAACTTTGATTACAAGCATTGGATGTAAACATGTTATGGGAATTAACAGTGTAAGAGAGAACCGAGGGGCTGTAGAAGAGGATGAGGGCCAAACGATTACTGCTTAAAAGAAAGAAAACAGTAAACTAATTGCAAGGAGGGCTTAATCAAAATGTTTCCAGGCGATTCTTCCTTTCCTTCAGTAAGCAATTATTCCTAAAAAAAACAAGAAAACAACAGAAACTAATGAAACGAAACAAGAGAGACATAGCGAATACAGCAAATATACAGAATCAATTGATAAAGTAAATCAACAAGAATAGATGGGTAACACAGATTGATGGTTACAATAATAATGCTAATGGAAACAAACAAAAAATAATAATAATAAAAAAAAAAATCTGATGATTTAACAAAGCAATCCCCTGTGATCCCAAGTAGACACTTAAGAGGATAACCCATTATCAATGATGCTACGAACTGCAAAAGAATGAAAGAACGGAGAAAAGGAATTAATAATTTGTTGGAGGCTGACATGAGGTAAGAAAGGATACAATGAGATATTATGTAAATGCCAAAAATGGATCATGTGAATGCCACCTTGGTGATATGAAGACTGCCTTTAAGCAATCAAGAGCAAAGCTGGATGGGTAGCCGACTGGCAACAGAGAGCAAAACACGTCTCCCTATTTTCAAGTAATGTTGACAGAGCAACGAGTGGTGTAAACAATTGAAAAAGAAAATGAGAAATACAGGTACGTTCAAAAACATATGCCAGCAATTTGAGTTAATCCGATAGAATCATAGGTAAAACATGGAAAATCATAGCCAACACTGGAATGACCTGATAAAATAGATGTAGGGATTACAAAAACTTATGAAGACATAATCTGATATTTACAGTAACAACCGAAAATATAAACCAGAACTAAGGGCTATCATGCAAATAAATTTGAAAGATGAGTTAGATGGATGAATGGGATTAACAAGGGAATGAAAATACAGAAATACAAAAAGAAACCCACAGGATCACATCGATCAACACAAACCTAGGGATCGAAAGGAAATCAACGACTGAAAAAGAAACAAAGGAATGCAAAAGAAGGAAAGAAGTGAGAGAGAAAAGAAAAAGAAAGAAAAAAAAGGGGAAGAAAATATATCGAAATGAAACATCTCATTTGCTGTAGCATTACATAGATCGACTATCTGCTAGTCGATTCTATGCATTATGCTTTAAAAAAAAAATGAAATCTGAAGGAAGAAATGAAATCGAGAAGATTACAAAAAAGAAAAGAAAAGAGAGAGAGAGCGAGCGAGAGAGAGAGAGCAGTCACTTACCTGTAGTGAACCGTAACACCAATCGATTCTTTTCAGGGAAAAGAATGGGTGCTTTAGAAAAAATTGATCGGTGACCGATGCGAAGTGGATAGGTGTTAGCAAATGAGGGATAGTGATGGTCGATCCTCCAGAAACAGAGCCAACCTTTAGCTTTCTTGCAGATGAAACATCTTTGAGGAAGGATTGTTCTGCAACGCTTGGCCGAGGAGAAACCCCGGGAAGGAAGGAGAATGAAGCGAAAAAAAAACTTGATGCCTTCGAAGGGAAAATCTGATAGATGCTGGAGGAGAATTGCTGAGTGAAGATCGATCCCCCCTTTCCATCATGGATGGAGGCCTCTTCTTGAAGAGGAGGTGTAAGGTTTGAGTGAGAAAACCCGTTCAATATGGAGGGTGAAGAAAAAGGAAAGTTGTTGCAGATCGGACGATGGAGAGAGGAGGGGGAAACGCGCGTGAAGAGTTCGTTAGAAATCCTCCCTTTCTCCAAAAAGAGGTTTCCTTTTTAGGAAATTTTTGAAAAATGGTTAAGAGTGAGGTTTTCGGCAAAAGGGCTTCAAAAAAGCTTAAAAATCCTTCGTTTTTCTTGTAGCTTTTCCCAATTTTTTTTTTGTTTTTTATGTTATTTTTCATTTTTTTTGTATTTTTTAGAATACAATCCTAAGGTTTGTGAGAAAACAAAGATTAACACTAATTTTTTTTTGTATTTTTGCAAAAATATTTACAAAGGGAATTTTTCTGAGGATTTAAAAGCTATTTTGAGAAAATTTCTTCAGAAATGGGTTTGGATCCAAATTTTGATGAAATATGGATTTAAAACACTGGATTCGGATCCAGAATCAAGTTGGATACATTAATATGGAATTTATTTCACAAAATCTGAAGAATAACCGAATTTTGGCTTTGAAATTGCTTTTATCTTCTCAAAGAATGAGGGCCAGGGGCAAAAAGGTCATTTTGAGAACCATTGAAAAATTTGGGGTGTTCACATTGACCCACGAACATGTTGTTTATAAAGGAAACATTGGTTCGTATGTTCCTTACTCACGAAGAAAAACGAAGTGACACCCTCCTGAACTTGTGCGACTTGTCATTCATTTATAAAGGAAATGTCATTTCACATACCGCTCATTTTCAAAAATCATGCACAAATAAAATACATTGCACATTAATTAAATTAAAAAGCATCGTTACATCTGCATTTTACAAAAAAGAATCATAACTAGTTGCAAGCCAATCAGTATCAAGCAAATCGCGATAACACACATCGTTACTGTGAAATCGATTTGCAAGTGTTACTTAAATCGGTATCAAGTTGTAAATCGATTTTTATTTATGAATTTACCTCGATTTTTACTTTATCTAGTCTAAACATCAACTCAATTTGTTTATTGTTTTTCTTTTCTGCCTTTTATGAATCAGTCATTATGTAAATCACGATAGAATGTATCGTTCACTTAGACAAAGCTCGTAAAGGCAAATCACAATAGGATATTCAAACGGATTTTGTGGGATGGGATGTATTTGATTGTTGGATGGGTTTAGGTGGGGGAGTGATTGGATTGGGTTGGTTGTAAGACCCATTTAGCTCTCATCAAATACAAACCCAATCTAAACTATTATATATATATATATATATATATATATATATTTTAATTAATTTTATTTGGTTATCAAATGAACTCAAATTCTATTTATTTAAGAGGATCCATTTGGAATTTAGATAGATCCAAAACTTTAAACCTAAACCCTAAACCATAAACCCTAAATTTTAAAACCCAAAACCCTTAAAACCCAAAAACCTAAAACCTAAACCCTAAACCCTTAAAACCTAAAACCTAAAACCTAAAACCTAAAACCTAAACCCTAAACCCTAAACCCTATAGCTTAAGCCCAAAAACCCTAAACCCTAAACGTTAAACCCTAAATCCTAAATTCTAAAACCCTAAACCCTAAACCCTTAAAACCCAAAAACCTAAAACCTAAAACCTAAACCCTAAACACTATACACTAAACCCTAATGGCTAAACCCTAAACCCTAAACCCTAAACCCTAAAACCCTAAACCTAAACCCTAAATTCTAAAACCTTAAACCCTAAACTTTTAAAACCCAAAACCCTAAACCCTAAACCCTAAACCCTAAACCCTAAACCCTAAAACCCTAAAACCCTAAGCCTTAATGGCGATAGGATATATCGTTCACATAGACAAAGCTCGTAAATGCAAATCACGATAGGACAAATTGTTTCCGCTTTATGTCCGTGGTTGTACAGATCGTACTAGAATACTTCTATAAATCGCCATAGGAAATATCGTTGACATAGACATAGCTCGTAAAAGCAAATCGCGATAGCACACAACATTTATACATACAAATCATTTCAACCTTTCATTAATCATTGTGTAAATCACGATAGGAAGACCGTAAAAGAAAATCATAATTTCTACTATAAACAACGATAATCGCTTTTACGATTTTTACTTATGAAGGCCAAACATTATAAAGAGACACATTTTGAATAAACTCGTCACGAGGTTTAGAAAATATATGCCTGAATCGCTGTCATTGTCCATGTAGTTGTCGTCGTCTCCTTCATCGCCATCGATACCCCCTTTGCGATAAAGCAGGTTATATGTTCGACCCACGAACATGTCATTTATAACGGAAACATTTGTTCGTGTGTTCCTTATTGACGAAGGAAAGTGAAGTGACACCGCTTTGAACTTGTGCGACGTGTCATTCATTTATAAAGGCAACATCGTTTTACATACCGCTCATTTAAAAAAACCGCACCAAAATAAATTACATTGCGCATTAATTAAAAAATGTCGTTTTTTTTGCCATTTACAAAAAAGAATTATAACTGGTGTCGATTTATAGTTTACTAAGTCTAAACACCATGTCAATTTGTTTATTGTTTTTCTTTTCCGCCTTTTATGAATCAGTCATTATGTAATCGCGATACAACATATCGTCCACATAGACAAAGCTCAAATAGGCAAATCACAATAGGATATTCAAACAGATTTGGTGGGATGGGATGCATTCGATTGAATTGATGGGTTTAGGTGGGGGAGTGATTGGATTGGGTTGGTTGTGAGACCCATTTAGCTCTCATCAAAACCAAACACAATCTAAACTACTATGTATATATAGAGAGAGATACACATTTACACACACACACACACACACACACACACACACACACACATATATATATATATATATATATATATATATATATATATATATATTTAAGTAGGATCCATTTGGAATTTAGATAGATCTAAAACTTAAACCTTAAACGCCAAACTGTGAACCCTAAACCCTAATGCCTAAACTATAAACCCTTAAAACCCAAAAACCTAAACCCTACACCCTAAAATCTAAAACCCTAAAGCCTAAACCCTAAACCCTAAACTGTAAACCCTATACCCTGAACCTTGAATCCTAAACCCTAAACGATATGTCTTTGTGAACGATATCGATATGTAATATAGCAATTTACTCATATTGATTTGCAATTGTTACTGCGACAACAATATGTGTTTGTATTTGTGAACGATATCGATATGTAATATTGCAATTTACTCATATCGGTTTGCAACTGTTACTAAAATATTGTGAACGAAACAGTGAAATCGATTTGCAACTATTACTCAAATCGGTCTCAAGTTGTAAATCGATTTGTATTGATGAAGTTACCTCAATTTGTACTTTACTAAGTCTAAATATCATGTTGATTTGTGTACACGTGCATAAAACCCTAGTATATGTAAAACCCTAATATAGATTTGTGTAAACCCTATTCTATGTAAAATCCTACCCGACCCGACTCATGGTCCATGTCTAAAATCCTAATCTATTTAACAACTCTTCCACTTTTCTGCGGCAGCGCAACTTCTTCTTCTTCTTCTTCTTTTTCTTCTTTTTTCTCCTCTGCCTTCATCTTCCTTCTTCTTCTTTCTTGTATACCGGAGCAAGCACAAATATTTTGCATGATAGACAGAGAGTGATGTTGATGACCATCTATTTGATTTATTCCTACTGTCGAACCTTCCATCGTTTGCAAACCATCCTTCGCAGTTGGAACAATATCTGCCTAATCTTTGTTATACTTCAGGACAAATATGTTACTCATGTGGGCTGCATCTTCTCTTCCTGTTGGGATCCATACCTTGTGCAGCTTGTTCAGTTCTGCATCAAAGCTTTCTGTACTAGCAAGCTGGATTTCATGTGCACCTAGATTGCACTAGAAGCACATCACTATTTGGACGTGGGGGTGATGCTGATGATGATGTTTGTTTTCTTTGATGATAATGGTCATGTATTTTATCTAAGCCAAACCATTGGTCATGATGAATTGTAACTAAATATTGTTATCATCGAAAAAATTTTCTCCCTCCCTCTGCGAGAGACAGAAAACGATTCTGCCAGTCAAACTCGACCAAAGTTTTTTAAAATGGTTTTGAAAATTACTTGCATCCATTTTGAAAATTTGCGGGAAAATTCCATGGAATGGGATCCGCCTGTCAATACGAGGTTCAACCGTTCCTGGCACCTTTACCAGGGGTAATCGAACCAAGGATCAAATGTGTGCTTTGACTAAGTTTAATTATCTAAATCATGCTTTATTTTCCTAGAATGCACAAAGAATCAGGCATGTTCTATGGAATTTTGAAAAGATGCAATTTTGAGAAATATGATGTTTGCTTTGGACAATTGAGATGTACTTGGAAAATGACTGGAAAAGTGCTTGAAAATGGAATTCCTAGGAAAATCTTTGAATTTTATTGGAAATCAGAAATTTGCATTGGAAAATGACTTTTGAAGAGAAATTTGATTCTCAAGAAAACTTGGATCTCTGCGAAATCAATTTTGAGATTTGGATTGCTTTTCTAAGGAAATCAATTTCTAAAATGGATTTGAGAATTCTGAGAAAAACCTATTTCCACAATAATTCAAAGATTTTGGGAAAATCGATTTATGAAAACTTGGGATTTTGAAATTTGAGAATTTTAAAATATTAGAAAATCTTGATTTGAACTTGGAAAATACTTTGAAATGTCATTTGAAAACTCAGAGTTTTTGAGAAAATCAATTCCTGAGAAAGACTTGAAATTTTTTGGGAAAATCAATTTCTCTGAAATGAAATTGAGAAAAGAATTTGAAAATGATGCAAATTGAATGAATGAATATGAATTTGAAAGATATTTCATTGAGGAATTGAGAAAATCCTTTTGGGTTTTGAGAAATGCAGTGCATTTTTTAATTTATCGTAAGTGTGTAGGTTGAATGTGGCTAATACAAAGATCACAAATCAGGGTTTCCTTCGTATTCTGACTATAGCCATAAATAGGAATTTCACCTAGTTTGTGAATTCCCTAAGAGCTTGTGCACGTGTCATTCGTGTCAACCATAGTGGATTTGGAAAAATGTGCATGAATGATACATCAGCTATTAAAATTTTGCAGAAATTAAACTATATGCAATGCAGTCCTATTCTATACAGGAAATGTAAATCTTATTCCAAATTATTACATCTAATATTACATTGAATTGAATAATAAATAAAATAGCTAAGTCTTCTTCTTGAATGTTCCTATAAAACTATAAAACATGTTAGCATATAAATGTAGGTTTATTTGAATTTATCCAAAAATATTGAAAATTATCAGATATTATTCAGATACAAACCCAAATTCATACCCCCTTTGATATAAACATGAGAAATAAGTAATCAAATTCGAAGATAAACTTGAAAATTCAAAATTAGAATAAAAATAACCAAAATAACCCTGATAACCTTGAAATCAGGGTTTTTTGATAGATTTTTTGTAAATTTTGGAAATTTGAAAATCAAATAAAATAAAATTAAATACAATATGATGATATGCATGAAAATTTAGAGAATTAAAGATTGGAATTTCGAAATTGAGGTTAAAATGACCAAAATGCCCCTGATAGCAAAACTATGGCCTTAAAACCAGGGTTTTTTGAAATAAATTTTGCAAAAAGTTGAAATATGAAATGAAAATGATATTGAAATTAAGCTTAATATGATATGATATGCTTATTAACATGATAAAAACCCTAAAATTGCAAAAATATCACAAAATATCGAATTTAACTTGATTTTCGCCTCTAAATTTAAAAGTAAACTAACACATAAGGTAAATGAACTTGGATTTGAGACAAATTTGGCATGGACACCTATACTAACCCTAAAAACAGAATTAAGCTCAAAAATATATATTTTTGATATTTTTTAATATGGAAAATTAACTAGAAATCCTAAAAATCAAGATTTTGCCTAAAATGCTAACTCTAAACTGAATTTCGGGTACTAAACTACCATAAAAATTTACTAAATTTTATGGGGTGACATGGGACAGTTAGGCAAAGATTTTTTCATTTTACAGATTATGGTTTTGATCTATGGCCGGAGCTTGACAGCTCTGGCAAGTCGGATCGGAATCCGGCGACTCTAGGACTTAGGGCAGACTGACAGGTTTCGGGAACAATTATGGAAAAAATAGCAAACAGTGGATAAAATGACTAAACTTTTGGGAGGATATCTCTGTCAAACAGAAGAAAAAATCCTCTTTTTACAGTTTTGGGATTAGATGAACGGTTTAGAAAAGAGCAGAGAATTATCAGAGACCTAGATCTCTGTAATTCTCAGACACTAGAATTTGACAAACAAGGAATTTAATTCCAGGAAAAATATGTAGGATGCTCCTAAAATTCTCAAATTATGGAGAATGATATAAGGAATAATGGGAAACAATTCCTCTGTTGAAGGTTTTGACATCCGACCTACGGATTGAAGCATCACAAAGGATTAGGGTTGGTCTAGACCTTGACAAGGAGAAATCAAGATTTTCACAGGTTTCATGAAAACTCGATTTTTAGCAGAGACTAAACCTCATTGGAAAAATCTGAAAAAATACTGAAAAACAATGGATTCCAACGGGGATCCACTGTATTTTTTTAGAGGAGAATTCAGATCTCCCATGGGGGGGATCTTGGGTCCTCTTGTCTGCTAAAAGAAATTTAGATTTTCCAGAGGGTTCAAAACCCAATTTAGGGTTTGATTTTTGCAATAGAGTTCCAAAACCCGAACCAAACTGGGTTTTTGGCAGGAGATCATGGACAAATACTCCCAACTATCATAAAATTTTCAAGATTTGCTGAAGAGAATTTTTACATGAAATAATGATTGGGCCGCACATGCATAATCTAAAACCTGTAAATCTTGAAATAAACACCTATGAATCTAGATACTCCATAAAATTAATTAAACACCATATCTAAAACATGCTATTTATGTAAAACAAAATGAACACAGGGATTGTACGAATCACAATTATCATTTTTTTAGCTACGAGAAGAAAGGATCCGATCCATGGATCAGACGGATCATATTCTCTCATATAGTAAAAGCATGGAATAAAAAGAAAAGAAAGCAACCATTCAACATGCAAGGAAAATTTTTAATAAGACAAGGAGATCTTACCTTAAGGAAAGTGCTTGCACTTGATCCGGCTACGAAGGGATTGTTTGGGGAACGACTGCTACCAAGGGAAGAAGATGATGGTGGCTGGGATGGAAGGATCGACTGCAACAATGGAAGAGAAGCCTCCTTTGAAACCGCTGGAAATGGAGGAAAGTTGTTGTTGTTATAATAGAAAAGGGGGCGGCTGCTTTGATGTAATAGGAATTGTGGCTGAAGCAAGGTGGAAGGCTAGAGTTGCTGCTAGCTGGAGGTGCTGCTACCGAGGTATGATTGAAGGAATGAAGGTAGCTTGCTGGAGAAAAGATTGCACTGGTGGAAGAGTTGGAAGTGCTGATGTCGATGGTGGTGGCTGGGGTAGTGGCTGCTGCAACCGACTGGAGCTACTTCATAGTTGGAGCTTGAGGATGTTGTTGAAGACTGGTTGCAATGGAGGGTGTGCTGAAGCTGGAGTGAGATGGAGGTAGCCAAGAGAGGGAGAGGTCTTAGGGGCTGGCGTGAAGGAGAGTGGGGAAGATAGCAGCCGTGTAGTGCTTAGGGTGTTCTTTTTTTTTTTTTTTGATAACTTAGGGAAAAATAAATAATCACCTAAGTTTCTAATGAGAGAGGGTTAATTGTGGCGCCCCAAACCCCGACTTTGGAAAACCTTAGAATTTTTTGTGAATTTTTTTTTGAAAGGTTTTACTGAAAAAAATAGCGGAAAACAAGGTATAAGGGAAACAACAAAGCCGTGAGTCTGGACGGCCACAGGAGAGTGCAAAAAAGTAAACAACAATGTAAACAAATGTACAACCATACAACCACAAACGTAAAGAGGGTATACAACCCAACAGCTTAAAAGTTTACAAAAATAAGAGTACAAAACGTCCAAAAATGGGAAATATATCCCAACCAAAACTCAAACACCCCAAAACCACAAGGGATAGGATCTGCAGCTTAAGTGTGGGTCCCCAAGCCTCCACCATGTGTCGTCGCATCAACATTGCACATGTTCATCACCTATATCCCCATAAAATGGGGTCAGGCCTCTTGCGAGGTGGTGAAGAAACAACCACAAACATATATCAATTCTAATAAGGAACATAAACAAGAACTAACAAGTGTCTGTGTCAGGTAAGTGCGAAAGTGACAAGTACTAGTCAAATGAAACGTAACAGAGCTGAAGTAACTGTAAGCAATTAACTAAAAGCAGTAATTGAACTGTAACAAGTGCTAAACAAGTAAGTAACTGAAGTAACAACTGAACAAGTAAAGTAACCGAAGAGAAAACTACTGAACCAGTAAAGTAGCCACTACAGTAAGTCAACTGTGATTGATTAGTCTTTAAGTTCTTCTGATTACTCCTTCGGGTACGCGAAGGAACCTCGCATTCTGTGAGACATGCACCCAGTGTCTGTTATTCAAATTCTAGTGTGGTAACCGGGGAAGCTATAGACCAAGTCAACCTCATGCGAGCAACACACAACTGGGAGAAAACACTCACATAGGCAAGAATTGCAATCCATACCACTACAGTAGTGAGGTCCTAAAAAGGTAACCTCAACCTCCCTGACTCTGAGTGACTGGAGGTCAAAGGGCACTACGGCTCCTGTCAAAACACGTGTTGTAGTAACGACAAGTCACTCAGGGTTGTACCATCCACCGTCTCCAAGGTGAACCGTTTTGTGAATGGGGCGAAGCAGGTTTATCTTTCTTAGGCTCATTGTTCAGTCATACCTCTCAATGAGGAATTTCTCTCGTGGTCCTCGTGGGGTACGCAAAACGAGGACTTGGCCTGCCCATCCACGTGCTCAACCTCATGCGGCCAATAGAGCACACCGCTCGTGAAAGCGGATCACAACAACATATCATTTCTTTTCTGATTGAGGGTATCATCACATATGAGTCCATTCACAACAAAGGGGCCATTGCCCAAAGACTCCAACTGAGTCTAAAATACATCACATTCATTCATATACTATGGTGTTCAAGTTTCAGTTTTTTCATTTTCATGAAGTAAGTGCATCTTGTGCACTTACCAATGCCTCAAACAATGTATCAACCAAGGTACGCACTATTTAGTACCAGTGTCAGGATGTGCCACGTGCAAAGTGTAATAGCACCACATTGTAAACACCTTAAATTTTCACTCACCTTCCTGATATCTCCATCAATCAACACATTTAAGTTCTTCGGAATCAATGAAGGGTAAAGTCATTTTTTGAGATTGAACCTTGCAGAAAGTCTAAAATTTCATTCTTAAGCCTCAAAATTTCTATATTTAGGTTCAGAAACATCTTCAAACTACAAATTTTCAAAATTCTATTCCTGACAAGAAGCTAGAGTTTCCAATTCTAGATTCAGAATGACATTTCATAGAACATGTCTTTGCATAGCATTGCATGAACACTTCACATCATTTCACTGCACAGCATGTCATTTCGAGGTCCAAAACTCCTGATTTTCAAAATTGTCAATCCATATTCGAGTTTTAACTCTTTTCAAAATTGATTTCAAAACCCTGGGTCTTCAAAATTGCCAATCTTTCCCATTTTACCCCCAAGACTCTGAATTACAAAAGTTTTTCTCAGGAAAAAATCTGGATATTTTGATATTGATTTTAAAATTTTGGACACAATTTTATATTTAGAAAATCTTATCTAAAAAACTTTTTTTTTGTTGCAAAAAGACTTTAAATCTCTTTACAAAATTTCTGTATTTTTTTTATCCATATTTTTGCCCTAAAAAGCCATTTTCTTCCAAATTCTTGAAAACAAACCAAGTTTTACTTCGTATTACAAAAAATTCCAAAAAGAGGTTATTTCTTTTGCTTTTTATTTTTTAATAAATGGTGTGGGACCCGCCTTGAACTAGCATCACACTCATATTCTCAGGTATGTTTCTTATTTTCAAGCGGAGTCCACCCGGAGATGGCACCAATTTTGCAAATTTCTCTTCGTAATTTTTCAATGTTATTTATCTTATAAAATAGTTAATGGCCCACACACATGTGGCGCCCCACTTGAAAATAAGAGATTTGCCAAACAAAATAAAACTTTATTTTCAAAAGGATTTTAAAAGTTGGCTGAGGTGGTATTTCCCTAAAAAGCCTCTCATTTATTTCACTATTTAGTTTTTTTATTTTTATAGAAGCAGCCTTAGACGGTGCCACAGCAAAAAAAAAAATCCTAAAGTGTTCATTTTACCTAAACCTTAGGTAAATGAACCAAATGTTTTTAAAAGAACTAAGATTTCGTCCCCTTTTGAAATTGGCGGATTTTCAAATCTTTCAAATTTCAGTTTCAAAAGTTTCAAAAACCGTAACGGAGCTCCTAAAAAAAATACAATTTTTTAGAAAGAGGTTCAAAAATCTTTAAAAAGGGGATTTGGGTATGGAAAGGAGGGGAATCTGCGTTTTTTTTTCTGAATCCGATCTCTCCATTCCTTCTTCTCACCCCTGTTCCTCTTGGCTAGCAGGAGGCCGATTGATTTTTTTTCCATCCTTTTTGTTTTTCGCAGGTGCCCTCTCCTCTGTCGTGAAGCTTTGCCCTCTCTGGATTTCATCTCCTCCATCCAGCGTGAAGAGTTGAAACCTTTCAGCTCTTGGTTGGCTGTGGGATAGGTCGTTTGGTGCTAGAGATCCAACCGGCTCTTTCCATTTCCTTCAGCACAGCAGCAGGAGATCGGCCCTCACTTGCTGTCTACAAATCCACTTGGTGCAGGAGACCCACAATACAGCTGCTGCAATCGTACCAAAGGAGTGTTCCTCTCCTTTCAGCATCTGCCGCACCAAGGGGGATCTACAAGGCCAGTAGAAGAGGATCCTTTTCTTGCTGGTTGCCGTTTCGATCGGCGTAGGCGATCTACAAGGGCCTTCAATTGCATAGGTAATTTTCAAACACTATTGAGTAACCCACTGCCATTTTTGCTTTGGGGAGCTTCCAACTGATATAGTACCTTGTACATCTTGTAGAATATCATTGTACTGTTCCCAGAGTTGCCAAGAGTTAGCTAGTTGTAGAAAATTTTGTGGCATAGGGACCATTGATATTTCTTCAATTGAGAATTTATCTCAAGATCTTATTCAGTATATTACAGATATTAACTTGTCCTTGGTTAGTGGTGGAGCTGGTACGGATGCAAATGTTGGAAACTTTGCTGAACATAGACATGAATGTCGTGGGGTAAATTGGCTTGCTGTTTCTCCTTCTGAGATTGTTTTAGCTAGACGTATTGTTGCAAAGTCTTTAGAGAAAGAAAGGTGCTCTATGCAGGCCATCAAATTCGAAAAGGAGTTGGAGATTTGTCATCATTATGTTCAAATGCCATATGAGGTTAAATTGGAGTGGCATATATGCTCCATTGTGCTCATGTACTGCCTTAAAGTCTGGTGTCAATGACTGCATTTGCACAGCTGCTCCTGCGTTTTATTCCCTTGCTGTGTCACCACCCTTTTCATAATATTAAATGCCCTTTTCATCCTATTTCGGCATCTCATGTTGCCTTTGATATTTCAAGTTTTTCTGTTACTTTTTGTCTCTTATGTTATCATTTCTTTATCCTCATATTTCTGTTTATGCTTTCTCCACCTTTTCTGCAAATAACCATACATTATTTTACAGTTGTTACATTATTCATTGTGTAAGTAGGCCACAGGAGATAATGGCAATTAGTTTGCAGGAACTGATAAATGGCCAACAGTTTATTTGAGTGATGCTCATCATTCACTTAAGCTTTCCACAGTAGCCTATGTTTTTATTATGGTATACCTCCAACACTTTAGCCACTGTTTGCAATTTTTTTATTTTTATTTTTTTATCATACCAAGTCATAGCCTCTACACCTCAGTCTATTCATAATCTATTTAACACTTCCCAGCACCCTTCATATTCACATCGTCATCTCACACTAACCCCCAGCCTTACTCTCTCCTGTGCATTTTGTCTGCAACATGTCCATTGGTATATAGGTATATTATGTATATCACTATGTTATAATAACTCTTTTCCTTGATGTGTATTCCGTTTATTGTATCCATCTTACATGATGTTCCATAAAATTCTGTATTAAAGTAAGTCTATAGATTTAATATGTTCCTGTTTTATGTAATTGAATTCAGCTTAGTTAAAGTTGATCTTATAAGTAGGCCATTCAATATATGCAGGTTATCAAGTTAAATTCCTGTATTTATCATATTGCAGAAATTTTGTTTACTTGAATGTTGTCCATCTCATTATCCCAGATTTTTGTATTTGGTTACTTTAGGTCATCATCTTATCTCAATGACTACTTTAGGTCATCATCTTATCTCAATGACTAAAACTAAGTTGATGACAGGGGAATAAAAGTATTTTTCTGTACCATAGTCAATCGTACTCGTTCAGAAGCATAATGACATGTACTATGTCAAAATGATATTATGTCTTTGCCTTAGTTTTGAGATTTTTTTTCACTGTAAAATGCGTGTATACAGCCTCCATTTGCAGAAAAGAGGCATGATGCACAGTACAATGAAATCTCACCATTTCTTTTGCCAAATCCACATTGTCTTCTTGCATTAAAGTTTCCCTTGTATATCTCTATGTATTTCTGGTTATGTATATATACCTGTACAAGTGTGATTGTTATACACATTTTCAACCATGATGATATACATATTATATATATATATATATATGGACCTCTTCATATGCATTTGTTTTTCATGCATAAGCATTTAGGCAGATATTTTCTCCTGTGAATACATCTCCATTACCATATTTCATTTAGCATAAATCTAAGCATTTAGAGATATATGTATATATCGCTCATTTAAGTTTAAGCATGGTACCTAGATATTATCATAGGCATTTCAGTCATATTTTAGCCATTGTATTGTATATTCCAGTGTAATCCAAGTGTAATTACGTAGGCGTTGTTATTAATGTGAAAATTTCAAATCTCTCTTTTATGTCGTATTTCTCGTACTAATTCTCATTTTGTAGGAAAATCTGGAAGATATGGTTTCTTTTGGAGATATCAAATATTTAGTTATATATATATATATATATATATATATATATATATATATATATATATATATATATATATATATATATATTGTCAGCAATGTAACAATCAAATGTAAATTTTGGAATAATAGTTATTTTTCTGCTTAGATCAAGATGCATCTCATATAGTTTGAGTTTCTGCAATATCCTGATTCTATGAATCATGCATTTTATTTCAAAATCACTGTGGATGAACACGAATGGCATGTGCACCAACTTTTAGAAAGTTGATGAACTCGGTGGAGTACATATTTACGACCCTAGTTGGAATATGGACGAGACCCAGATTCAGCATCTTTCTACTAGTCACACAGAGCCTACACTCTTAGGCTATCTTCAAAATTGCACATCATATTTCCAATTTTGCAAAATATTGTGAATTAACTTAATTAAACTCTGAACATATTCATGGCCACAGTCATAATATGTTAAGAATTTACTTTGGCTTAATACACATTTTTCCAACAAATTTCTCAGAAAATCTTTCCGGATATCTTTTCCAAAGTGCATTCAAACATTCAAATCATCTGCATCATGGCATCATCTGCTTTTCTTATGATTTTCTCAAGAAAATTTCACTCCATGGAAATCGATTCCTCAAAAAACTCTGAAAATTTTCAAAGATGGATTTCCCAAGTCAAGTTTTCCCGTGATTTTCCCTGGAAAATATTTTTTTCTTAAGATTCATTTTCAAACGGAGCTTCTCATCTTTCTCAAGAATCAAAATCGATTTTCAAATATTTCAAGGACAATATCCTCACAATTTTAATTTCCTAAGTTTGGATTTTCCTTATCTAAAGATTTTTCTAATGAATTTCAATCATTTTTCATAGAAAATTTTTAAAGTTAGAATTTTCTTGACCAACATCTTTCTTTTCAAATGTTCATATTTTCTCAAGAATTCTCTCCATTTTCCCAGGATTTTCATCCATTCATGATTTTTTTCAAATCTTTATAAACTTTTTGGTGATTTCCAAATCCTTTCATCTGAGTTTTCTGAGAGATTGATTTTCATCTTTTTCCTGAGAAATGCTTTTCAACTCTCAATGTTTTCTAAGCATACATCATATTTTTCCAACTTACATTTTATAAAATCTCATAGCACATGCCTGAATTCTCTATGCATTTAGGATAGAACACAATTTCGACGATTTAATTAAGTCAAGCATAATTTTGGTCCTTGGTTTGATTACCTCTATTAAAGGCGGCAGGAATGGTCGAACCTCGTACCGACAGGTCGAGCCCCATCCCATGGATTTTCCTGCTATTTTCAAAAATGGAGGGGAGTATTTCAAAACAATTTCCAAAATCCGGTCAAGTTTGACTCGTGAAAGCATTTTCCTCTCTCTCCCGCAAGAAAAGGGAAGACAGAAAAATTTTGCAATGATAACAGGTTTGGCGACTGAGATGGGACCTGTCCTTGTCTGATCAAAAGTGTGCTTGACTTAGTTCAATCATCAAAACTGTGTTTACAAAATGTCAACTCTTTTACTTTTGATATCATGCGAACCTAGGAGCCTAGATTCTGACCTAGCTGACATTGACTCCATATAGACTAGGCATAGTTTGGTAGGACCAGATTGAGGAGATATTTTCATGCTCACATAGACATAGGTCTAAATACAACTCTCCTCAATTTAGGATCTGAATGCAAACAATGTATGCTTCTTCAAAAGTTTTTAAAAGCTATCTCTCTAGGATTTAGAGCCCTCTATTTCCTGCATGTGATCATTTTTTTTAAACCTCCCTTACCTACTTTTACCCGGTCTTCACATTGCTGGGCTCTCTTCCAGAACCCTAGTTCGGGACAGAGCCTCACAACTGGGCCACTTATTTGGGTTAACACCCCCCTATCATATACCGCGGGCCACAATCCGAAGTATATCGGTAGGTGCTCAAGGATGTTGGAAAACCTTACCTTAGAACCGGAGTTGAGATTATATGCCACGTACCTCAAATTTTGGTTCGGGTATATCGGCATAACTGGATTGGACAAAGATAATCTGAACCTAGAGTTAAGATTAGGGTCCTACAAATGTTTTCAAAATGATGCATCTAGAGTCAGCCTTTTAGGGAGTGCTGTAAATGTTTGTGCAAGATGTGATTTTATGTATCTTATTTCCTCAATTCTTCATATTTCTCATTTTTTTTCCACATTATTAGGCCTTTTTCAAAATATCCTTATTTTCCACGAGATATTTTCTCAAACCCTGGACGATTTTTCAAAATATCCAATTTCTTTCAAAACTCCAAGTGATTTTCCATTCTCTCGTTCTACTGGATCTTGAATCTCCAGCTGCATTTTACATCCTGCCTGCAAATTTTTCAATTTTTTTTTTCCATATTTTTCCTAAGTTTGATTCCAAGTCTTCCTCTGTTTTCAGTCTGATGGCATCCAGTCAAATCGATCCTATTTTTCTAAAAGGTCACATCTCCTACGAGGTGCGATGATGATGCATAAATATTATGTTTTCTTAGCACATTTTCACTGCATAAATGCATCATCTATAGGTTTAAGGTCCACACTTAGGTGCATAATGATGTTATAGAGCTATGGTTCGAATTTCATCAAAATCGAACTTAAAATAAGGAAATTATGGCATTTACAGTGTAGCGGGTCAAACCTCAGAGCAAATCTGGAGATTCAGGATCCAAACCGTCCATCTGGACCTTGGATCTGGACCAAAATGAATGTAGATCCACTCCAGCCAGCCATTCACATTTTATCATAAAGGATTTCTAAAAAAACCCTCCTACATGAGGCGCCTAGACATAATTTTATTTTTAAGCCTTTTTCTGGAAAACTATCAAAATAGAGCAAATCATCTAAAAGAGAGAAGACGCCCATTGTTGTCCTGTCTTTGCTTTGGTTTTCGCGCCCTAGGGGCATGAATCTTGGTCCATCCCCTTCTCACCCCTCACCTCATGCCATCTCCATTAGAGCTTGAAGAAATGCTTGAGATCCAAGCTTTCTCCCTTGCCTTTCTTTCATACCTTTCCAGTTCTTTTTCCTCTCTGTTGGTTAATCCCATGTTTGCTGTGTTTTGCAGGTGCTGCAGAGGTTAAAGACACTTTCTCTTGCGTGGAAGTGCGAGACACTCCAACAAGAGGGATCGACTCTACCTCCATCCGATCTTCTAAGCCACCCGATCGAGAATCGGTTCATCCTCTATCTTTGGTGGACTTCAAACGTGTTGCAGCTGCACAATACTGTTCCATGGTGCATTTCCAGCATCAACGAGGTCCCTCGCGGTGCGAAGCCAAGCAAAGTCTGCTCTTTCCTTCCCCTCAGTCGTCAGATCGCCCTGGAGGTTAGATCTTCCCATCCACTGCTTCTAGTTAAAACCCAACGTGTGTGTGTGCTGTATGGTTTTATTTTCTGGAGGTGTGCTGTGTGCTTTTTGAGTGTGGTTTGTTCAGCCTTAGTGGAGACGTGTAGTGCTTGAGACCAGCACCTTAGGATCTAGGTTTTATTTCTGTGTTTGTGCGTTTTTAGCTTTGATAGTTTTCATGTGTCGATTTTCTGTTTTTCTTTTTTCATGTTCATCGTCTAGTTATGTGTTAACAAGTCTGTATATAGATCAGTTTAGGATGTTGCTTAGATGTTGTAGTTTTGAATTAGTTTTCAATTTCGTTTGATTTTAGTAAACATTGATGAATATCGATTTTTGTAGGATTATCTAAACTAGCTGTAGTGTTTTCTGCATAATATTGTTAGTTGATTTATTAGATTGATCTATTAGTTAATGTAGTTCAATTGCTGTGTAGATTAGGTAATGATAATCGTGTAGTAGATGTAGTTCATATAGAAATTCTGTTTTGATTTTAGATTAGTCGATTTCTGTTTTAGCGTGTATGTGTTATTTATTTCATTAACAACATAGTAGCTAGATTATTTTGGTGTTTCATAGTTTTAATAGTCCAGGTTTGATCGTGTATTAGTGTAGTACAATTAGCATTTTGATTAGAGTTATGTTCTTAGTTGCATATAGTCACTTTGTGTTTTCGTGTAGAGTCAATATAATGTTTTGTTTCATTTCTTGTGGTTAAAATTCTGTAGAAAATAGTATATTTGTTAATGTTTGGTGTCTTTGATAGTATATTTAATCATAGGTTAATTAGCGTTTTTATTTTCTTGAATTTTGTTTTAGTTAAATTAGCCTTAACTTAATATTTTTAATTTTCGTGTAGAAGCTCAAATAGATAGTTGTGCATTTTCATTTTTCATTAGTCTTTCATACCCTTTGAGTGATGTGTATATATTAGTTTAGTTAGACTAATGTTAGAGTAATTTAGTTAGTTGCTTAGTGTGACATTTTAGATAAGGGGTATTGAGGTCTTTGTGGTTGAATAAACGATTTTGGTAGGAATGATATTCCATCCCAATTCGTGGACTTGAGGAAGGTAAGTTTTATTTTATTGTCTCCAGCCAAATTAGAATATATCTATCTTTGCAAATTTGAAAACCCAAATTGATTTTCAAATCAATTTCTAAAATGTGGGACACAAATTTGGGTACGAATTGAAATTCCTTATTTGCTTTTAAGATCCATTTAAAATCGTGTGGGGTCTAAGTAAAGAAGGTATTGACTTTGTGAAATCCAGCAAAGAGAGGAGATTTTACCATTTGACATGTTTGGAAACAAAGTCGAAGTTCAAATCATTTTCTAAAATCGTGACCAATGATTTGGGAAAGGTTTTCAAAAGGGATCGTGTGCTTTGAATATTAAAACCCTTTCTAAAATTGTTTACACGAGTTTGGGGTAAGAATTTAACTGTTTCAATTTTTGTAAAGTCAACCTCAAAACCGTGTGGGGTCCACAGCTGGACGTTTATTCATTTTCAAACCTTTCTATTTAGATGGTTAAGGCAATCATTGATGGAGTACCCTTCCCTACCAAATTCTTGGATTCTCATCTTTAGAGCCCTATTTACTATTTTCCTAGTTTGATTTAGCATTAATTGGATATTAATTAATTTAGTAAATATAGTAATAGTTTAGATTAGATAAAATCGTGTATGCCCCCTTTAGTTATGTATTAATACTAGATTGCATTCCATGTAGTGTCTAAATTAATTATGTTAGGATTTAGTGTTAATTCTTGCAATGTCGATTTTAGTAATGAGTCATTATTTGTTAGGTCTTTATTGTATTTAGTTATTAACTTTAGCTAGCCTAGTAGTTAACCCTAGTTAACCAACCCATAGCGAGCCATAGTTAGTGATTAGCCTTAGTTAACCCTAGATAGTAACTAACCTTAGTTAAGTCTAACCCTAGTTAGATAAACACTAGGTTGTCGTTAGTGTTTCTATTAGATCTTAGAGTTAGTTGTTAATTACTTAGTTTTGGTTAGATAGATTAGAATTAGAATTAGTTAGTTTCAGTTATGTAGATGTTTTAACTAGAATAATAGCCTAGTTTAGAATAGATTAATACTAGTGATGTGTTTAGATTAACTTTAGTTTAGATTGTTTAATTTATTTCCAAGTTTTTATAAATTAGCTTAATTGTTGTCCTTTGCTATAGTTTAACAGTAGATTAGGTTCAGTTAGGACTGTTTTGATGTGTGATTTCATGCTGAAATGTCATTAGTGGATTGCATAAATGAATAGTGCACTGAATTTCAAATCTGATTTTTATCATATTTGGCACTTGTCATTTTATGTTGATTTTCATAGAGTTTTCTGAAAATTCTTTTTCTATTCTCCACATCGATGTGTCTACTATCTGCAGACCACAATTCAACTCATTTCGAGTTGATTTGGTCTGGTTTTTAAGCGTTTTGTGAAAACAACTTTTTCGGGTTTTTCAATTTCGGGTCCAGCGATTTCCAGAATTATCCTGATTTTGAAACACTTATATCTGGAGATCCATAACGAATTTTCCAAATCCGTAAAGTGTGTCATATTCTTGGATCTGTCAGCTATAGAATAGAAGTGATTTTGTGAATTTTGGAATTCGTTGGCCTTTCAAATCTGTTGTTTGTGAAAAGCTGTCAGAATCCACTTTTGCATTGTTTAGGGACAAAATAGTCATTTAGTGATTAGTTTGATTTAACATAGTTTTTAGTATTTCTTAGCATGTATTTAGTGAATTAGAGTTAATTAGACTAATTAGAGTGGTTTGCTTAGTTAGTTTAGTTAGATAATATAATTTTAGTTTTCTGTATTTGTTTAATGTATTTTAATTTCAGAATTAATTTAGAAATAACTGTAGCTTGTAATTTAGATTTTATGATGCATTGTTACTGATTTTGTGTTTTCATTGTTGTAGGTTGATAAGTTAGGACAGGCTTACAGCTGTATTTCAAATATGAAGTGCAACTGCAAATGTGGTGAAAAGACTGATTTGCCCCTGGAGATCTGCAGAAGACTTATTTCCCTGCTTTAGTTTATTTTCGTAGTTCAGATTGTTATTTAACTTAATTTCTAATATTGACATAGTTGTAAATTATGTTATATTAATAAATTGTTATTTTAGAATTATTTTAGAATGTATCTCGTTCCCTGTGGATTCGACCTGAACTTGCCACTTCTCTGGAAAGTCGATTTTTATTATCTTTGGTTGACGATTTTCCAATTATTTTATTGAAAAATATCTTTTAAAAATAGCATCTCCAAAAGTCAAACCTATGACAAGGTCGTCCTGAACATCGAGCCCTTAGCACCAGAACTTTAATTCCTCGGTGGTATATTCATGGCTCAAAAGCATTTCTCGAATGTTCCCAGACCATTTGAGCGAGTGCGGATTAGAAGTGGCATCAGCAGTCGGAAAGCAGACCATCAATGGCAACCTGATCCATGCAATGGCAGAGCGATGGAATCCACAGACATGTACCTTCTGGTTCCCATGGGGAGAGATGACCATTTTAATGGATGAATTTTCAAAAATCATGGGATTACCAGAACCAACCGGTCAACCTAGAGATCCGTTAGAGCATCAGTTCCTGATCAATGTTAAGGGTTTGGACCCCCGAGACTCCTTAGCTCGTATGACAGGCCACCGATCTTGGCCCCTGATCCAGTTGGATGGAAATGAATACATCAATCTGCTTGAGTTATACCATCAATACAGGACCTTCGTCGAAGTCAGCTCAATATCAAGAACAGCTAAAGAAAGGATTCAGAATGCAATGGTTTTATGCACTATAGGATTAGCCCTCTTCCCAGATGAACAAAACTACATGGACATCAGAATAATCCAGCTTATGCGAAGATGGAGAAGTCGACAAACCAACTGTCTCTCCATAGCCATGGCAGCGCTCGCTTTCCTATATCGGGGTTTGACTCGTTTCTCACTTGGAGAATCCATCTTAGTTGAAGCATGCATTTACGCGCTTCAATCCTGATTCTTCCAGCATGTTCCAGCCCGAGCAAATTCTTTCAGATACAATGGCCAAGAACTTCTTCCAGTGGCGCAGTACCGGTCCATGATTCACAGCAATCAAGAAGATGACATCGTATGGGACTACTTTGATCGACAATTGTCTCCTCCCAAATATACATACGCTTATGAAAAGCGGTTCAACTTGTTGGGACCATTCTTCTGCATTTACTACCAACCGGAGCGATGTGTTCAACAATTCTCCCAGAGACAGCAGTATGTCGAAGCCCGATTGCTATCAGGAGCTATGGCAGAATTCGATCTCACTTCTGCACAATGGTCTGGGGCATATCATTTTGCCCGCTACGGCTGAGATTCCTTTGTTTCTCTTAAATTCTTTTCTGGTCCTAAAGTGTCTGCCGACTATCATGAATGGTGGCAAATTGTTTGTCCTCCACCTCTTTGTCAAGATCAATAAAAGTTCAAAACTTATCATTCCAATAAAATTTTCTCTCTCTCTATCGTGGTTTGACGACCTCGACTAGGTAACAAGGCACATCTTCCGTTGTTTATTTCTCTTTCAAAGAATGACAACACAATTGTCGTGATTTCTGTGACGACTCAATCCCTAGTAATGAGATGTCCTCTTTCAAATTGTCTACCATATTTTCAGCAAATATTTTTTCCAAAAAACCAATTCCTTCAGATTCTAATCAGGTCTTTGCTTTGCACAGAGAGCATCCGCAGCATTCGATGGTTCGAACAAGATCAAGAAGAAGAACCACATCACCCCAACACTCCTCAGCCTCAGAAGGAGAAATGGATCCCCCCAGAAGCCAAGATCAGTAGATCCACAGATGTACGCCATGTTCCAAAAAATGATGAACAAGATGATGAGCGAACAGGCCGGGATCAGTGCAGAGAAGAATCCATTTAGACAGAAGTTCCATGGTCACAAAGATAAGAAGACTTCCAAGAAGCAGATTCAGCCAGAAGAAATCTCAGATGGAACAGAATCAGAGGAGGACACCGATGAAGAATATGAGGTGCCTCCGATAGTTCAGAAACGTGGCCGAGAACAAAGAAGGAGTCGCACACCAAAGAGTTAGGGCGCAGAAGAGCCTTTGCAAGTACAATTTAGGGAAATGGCTAGATTTGTTAACGACAAGGGAAAGAAAGTCCTTACCAGCGAGGACTTCTATCACGGCCTAGAAGGGGATATTGATCTCGAAAACCTTCCCCAAAAATTCATCAAATTCGATGGTTCTGGTGACCCAAAAGCTTATCTCGCCACATTCTTTGTTGAGTGCTTGAGATTCAAGAGAGATAACAAAGCACTATTTCTATGTTTCTCTTGCAGCTTGGAAGGAGTTGCAGCTAAATGGTATGCTGAGCATATCAACCCCATCGAGCTCAAGGAGTTCGATAAAGTGGTGAATTTGTTTATTGAACGCTTCTTATTCAATACGGAGGCGCTCCCGATATTAAGTCATCTCTGCAATCTAAGGCAGAATGAGAATGAAAAAGCACGGGATTTTATTCATAGATGGAGATCAGTCTGCAACAAAATGAGGGACCCTATATCAGAAAGGCATGCCTTATCCCTAATCCTCAACAACTTTTCGTAACCACTAAGAGGATTAATCTCCACCACACCATCCCGCACTTTCATTGAATTGACTAAACGAGCCGAATGACTCGAGCTAAGTGTGGAGAATGGAGTCTACGAAGGCTTCATGTTTTCCAAGAATAACCCCCAAGGTGAACAGAAGAAGAAAGCTCACTTCACCTACTTTGCCAACAACAACAACAACAACAATCATTATAAAGGGCAGAAGAAAGATTACTGCTATGACATAGGCAATTCAAACAATAAAGGTGATCAGAAAGGAAAACCTGATCCTCAATACAACAAACCTCTTCAGCAAGATCAAGGGTCGAAATTGCGTGAAAAGGCTAAGCATGAAGGATGGAGCTACGACTGAAAATTCACTCCTCTCGACCAATCGCTTGAAGATGTGCTTGAGTATATGCTGTCGAAAAAAATGATCAAATTGCCTAGATTGGCTGATCCCCTCGTGCCTATGGGGAAATGGAAAGACCAATTTTGCAAGTTCCACAGGACAGTGGGACACAACACTGGGAACTGCTTCGTTCTCAAGAACATTGTACAAGATCTTATTGACAAGAATCTATTGGTGGAAGGAGACAAAGAAGAAAAACTGGATATTCTCAATCAGCCCTTTCCTCCACACACCACATCAATGATATCTGAACAGTCATTCTAGCCTCAAGAACACATCAAGCCATGTTTCGTTCAAGATCTCCAAGTTCAGCATCAGGTATTAGTGTTGCGACAAGCAGCACCAGCCACCAAGAAGATGGACCTAATCTCAGCATTTGGCAAGATGAAAGTGTCTGAAGAACCCACAAAATCATCCCCCAAATTAAAAGGAATCCCAGAATTCCTTAATGAGTTCATCAAGCCCATGCCGAAAAAGGAAAGTCAAAAGCCTTTGACTGCTCTGTCTAAAGTTTCAATTTTGGACTTAGCCAAGAATTCTTGCAAGCGTCAACAAATACTGGATGATGTTGAGAAACTATATTTTGATGACACACAATATGATACACTGTCATATTTGATTTAATATGATATGATAATATGTCTTCTTGAAAAATGTTATATTATGACTGGATATGCTTTGCCATGTATCTAACGAGTATTTGATGCAAGGATATCTCACCCAAAAAGGATGGAGACCTTCTGTTCAAGTACAACCGTGGTGCAATCATACTCCTTGAAGAAAAAGCTTGATGAGCCATGCACTCCTAAAGATCATCTAAAAAGATCGACTAACTCAAGATGAAGACTTTTTTCTTCTTTAGAGTCATATGTAACAGAACCTTCAGAAGCATGCATATTACATACTTCATCATAAAAGTCACTCATTCCCAAAAGCTATATTTCATAAAAGTATACGATAGTTTCAAAACGCACCTTTTTTGAAAACCAATAATTGTACATTCTTACAAACCTTTATGGAAAAGGTATTTTGACATGATATATTAGCTAATGATTTCAAAAAGCAATAATTGTACCTTCTATCATGTATAAGACAACTTGAAAAAAAAAAAAGAAATGATTTCAACTATGTAAGAAAAAGATAAAACATAGAAATCGGCTAGACAAAGAAAAACAAATATAATATGTTTAGAAAAGACTTTAGTTACCTTTTTACAACTCAAGAATGTCGACTTACTTAAAGTCATCATTCTCTTTGTAAAACATTTAATACCTCCTCTAAAAATCTTTTTAGAAACAACTATTTTAATCCCACTCAAGAATGTCGGCTTGCTTAAAGTCTTCATTCTCTCTGTAGACATTAAATAGCACATCATAAAGCAATTCTTGATATGACTATTTACAAATAAAGATCTCAAAGCATTTATTGTACTTACACTCATTTAAGTAAAGAAGTGACAATTTCTAAATAAAATACTTAAGTACTACAAATCATTAATTATAATAAAGACAAAACTACATGATGGCTTACACATCCAACGTTCAATGTACTATTATAAGAAAAAGACTTTTTACATAAAATATATCGTACCTAAAATATTACAACGACTAGTGTACCCCAAATACTACTTTTATGGAAAGAAGACTTTTTCGAAAATCCATAAAGATGTTTTTTGAAATGACTTGACATCTCACATCCCAAAAATACTATCATTTCAAAAAGGCAACGACTATTTTGCTAAGGTTATATAAACACAATCAAATTAATTATTTCACAAGGGACATGTGAGCTTACAACGAGAAAAATTCCTATTCGATATTTGAAAGAGAGCCTTGAAAAAGAAAAAGAAAAGAAAGAGAAAAAGTCAAGAATAGTTCTTTGACAAAGAGTATCTTCTGTGTGAAAAGAACAGAACATTCTGAGAATCCTTCATTCGTGCATTCATATCATTCTGAAGGTTCTATAGGAAGTATTGTAACTTTCTGTTATTCACTGTATTCCTTCTTTGTTGAAAGAAGTAGACCTCTGTGAAAGAGAGTGTGTTCCTTCTTTGTTGAAAGAAGTAGACCTCTATGAAAGAGGGTGTGCCCCTTCTCTGTTGAGAGAAGAAGACCTCTGTGAAAGAGGGTGTGCCTCTTCTCTGTTGAGAGAAGAAGACCTCTGAGGAAGAGGGTGTTGTACTATTTATCCGGTAGCTCGGATGTTATAGTGGAAAGCTTAAGTGGTTTGCTTGGGGACTGGATATAGGTCTGGAAATTGACTGAACCAGTATAAATTCTGTGTTTTATGTGTTGTGCCTTATTGCATTTTATTTTTATTTTATCGATATTTATAGTATTTCACTATTCACCCCCCCTCTAGTGGAATTTCATTTGGTATAAGAGCAGGTTTGCTGGTTTCGACATAACAAGTCCTCCAGCACAAATGGCATCTACCTCTTATGCTTGTGATATTGAAGGTCAACACGCATCTTGTCCTCCTTTCTTCAACGGCTCCAACTATGGATACTGGAAATGCAGAATGGCTATATTTCTCAAATCCATAGATTTTGCTGTATGAAAAATTGTTGAGCATCCATACACATCTCCATCCGCAGACTATTGCTTATGGTCTGATGAAGAGAAGAAAATGACAAATCTAAATGCAAAGGCTATGAATGCCTTATATTGTGCCATTGATCAAAATGAATTCAATAGAATATCTATTTGTGAATCTGCATATGATATTTGGCATTCTCTGGAGGTTATTCATGAACGAACCAACAAAGTGAAAGAAGCCAAAATCTCATCTCTTGTCCGAAAATATGAGTTGTTAAAAATGAACAAAGATGAACCCATTACAGAGATGTTTACAAGATTCATCAACATCCCCAACAACCTGAAATCTCTGGGAGAAACCTATTCCCAGACAGATAAGGTGAAGAAAATCTTGAGATCTCTCACAATTGATTGGGAGAAAAAGACTACAGCAATTGAAGAAGCTCAAGATTTATCCAAGCTTACCCTGGATGACTTAATAGGCAATCTTATGGCCTATGAAGTCCATTTGAAGGAAAGAAGGGAAGATGAACAACCTACAAAGAAAACTCTAACCTTCCTAGCTCTTTCTGAGAATGAGGACTCAGAAAAAGAATCTGAAATTGCACTACTCACCAGAAAATTCCAGCGCTTCATGAGAAAGAACCGGCTTCAAAATAAGCACAAGGAAAGAAAAGAATCTAAGGAAGATTCCATGTGCTATCAGTGTAACAAGCCAGACCACATGAGACGTTACTGTCCTCTCCTAAAAAGAAAATCCAAAACCAAGGAACCAAAGAAAAGGTTCTTCAAGAAAAAGGCTCTGCATGCTCAATGGGATGATTCAAAACCATCCACAAGTGAAGAGTCAAGTGATGATGAAGCTGAAACCGCCAACATGTGCTTCATGGCAGAAAGCTCTGTAAGTAAATCCCTTGATTTTTCTTTTGAAGAACTTCAAAATGCCTTTCAGGAACTTTTTGAAGAATCAAGAAAAATGATTCTCAAAAATAAAGATTTGAAATCTGAAAATCTAAAGCTTATGTTGAAAAATAAAAAACTCAGTATTGAAAATTCTGAGTTACAAAAGAAAAATTTTCTGATTACTTATGAAATCTCTTCTACTAGCTCCAAGACTAAAAATCTTCAAGTAGAAATTTCAGAATTAAAAAGTAAAACTGAGAACCTTATGAAAACGGTTTTTAAGTTTACTAAAGGAAAAGAGAACCTGGATAAACTCCTATCTTCTCAAAAAGTCTCTTTCTACAAGAATGATATTGGGTACTCTCATTTTAACAAACCTTCTTGTATGAATCAAAAGACCACTTTTGTCAAAGGTTCTTCTGAACCTAAAAAGGAGTATTATTATAAATCCTTGTACTCCTCTAAAGTTATAGACAAACCCAAATCAAAATGGATATGGGTTCCTAAGTCTAACAAAAAGGGACCCGATTGGGTACCACAGGATTTTTACTTGATATTTTGCAGGCTCCAAAGAAGAAGAACAGATGGATACTAGACAGTGGATGTTCAAAACACATGACAGGACATCCAGATCTTTTTGTTGTTCTTCATCATAAAGAAGGAGGAACTGTCACCTTTGGAGATAACAACAAAGGTTTGATAATTGGTATTGGTAATATTGGCGATATTGATAAACCTCTTATCAAAGATGTTCTCATTGTTAAAGGCTTAAAACATAACCTTCTAAGTATAAGTCAAATGTGTGACACAGGTTATAATGTTAGCTTTAAACATGATGCTTGTCTTATAGCAGACACCAACGAAAACATCATTTTAAAAGGTATAAGAAGAAATAATATTTATGAATTATACCTAGAAAACATTACTGAACATTGTCTTATAGCTAATAACGACACTCAACATTTATGGCACATGAGAATGGGTCATGTCAACTCCAAGTACATGTCTAAATTAGCTAAACACAAGTTAGTACGTGGGTTACCTAAAATATCTTTTAAAAAGGATTTTTTTTGTGATGCATGTCAACTAGGAAAATTGTCAAAATCATCTTTCAAATCAAAAAATATTGTTTCAAGTAAAAGACCTTTAGAGCTTCTCCACCTGGATCTTTTTGGTCCTTCTAGAGTAGCTAGTCTTAATCATAATAAATATGCTTTTGTCATTGTAGATGATTACTCAAGATTTACTTGGGTTATATTTTTGAAAAACAAAAGTGATACGTTTTGTGAATTCGAAATTTTATGTAAAAAGCTACAAAATGAAAAAGCTTGTTTTATTATAAAAATCCGTAGTGACCATGGAGGAGAATTTGATAATGAACTTTTTGTAAATTTTTGTAACTTGCATGGTATTGCTCATAACTTTGCCTTTCCTAGAGTTGCACCTTAAAATGGTGTAGTAGAAAGAAAGAATAGAATCCTTCAAGAATCAGCTAGAACTATGCTCCAACATAATAATCTTGCTAAATATTTTTGGGCAGAAGCTGTTAATACTGCATGCTATATAACAAATAGAGTTCTTATTAGGCCCTTATTAAATAAAACTCCTTATAAATTATTCTATGACAGAACTCCAAGAATAGACTACTTTAAAGTCTTTGGGTGTAAATGTTTTATCCTTAACACAAAAGATAGCCTTGATAAATTTGATCCTAAATCTGTTGAAGGCATATTCTTAGGATATTCAAGTCATAGTAAAGCATACAGAGTTTTCAATAAGAGTTCAAATACTATTGAAGAATCTATGCATGTCAGTTTTTGTGAATCTATTGATCAATTTGTTCATAAGACTAGCGATGATGATGTTGAAAGTACAGATTTGTTCCTAGATAACACAGCTAAATCTAATGAAGATGATCAAAGAACATTTGTTGAAATCAGAGATCATCCTCAAAAGCAGATTTTGGGAGACCTGACCAAGGGAGTTCAAACTAGAGCTCAGCTGGAACGGATTGTAAACATGGCATTCATTTCTCAACTTGAACCAAAGAAGATTGATGAAGCCATCATCGATGAGTTCTGGATGCTAGCCATGACTGAAGAACTGAATCAATTCCAAAGAACTGATGTTTGGGATCCTGTACCAAGACCAAAGGATCATCAGATCATTGAGACAAGATGGATCTTCAGAAACAAGCTAGATGAAACAGGCAATGTTATAAGAAACAATGCAAGACTAGTAGCTCAAGGATACAACCAGGAGGAAGGCATTGACTTTGATGAAACTTTTGCTCCTGTTGCTAGACTTGAATCTATTAGAATGTTTTTAACATATGCAAACTATATGGATTTCAAACTATATCAAATGGATGTTAAAAGTGCGTTTCTAAATGGTTTTATAAATGAAGAAGTCTATGTAAAACAACCTCCAGGCTTTGAAAATGAACAATATCCAGATCATGTTTTCAAACTAAAACGTGCCTTATATGGATTAAAACAAGCACCTCGTGCTTGGTATGACAGACTAAAAACCTTTTTATTAAAATCTGGTTTTTCTATAGGCAAAGCAGACTCTACTCTATTTGTAAAAATAGTGAATGATCATACCCTAATTGTTCAAATTTATGTGGACGATATCATCTTTGGATCTACTAACAACACTCTCTGTGAAGATTTTTCTAAGTCCATGCAGAAAGAATTTGAAATGAGTATGATGGGAGAACTCACCTACTTTCTTGGACTGCATATTAAGCAAACCAAGGATGGAGTCTTCATCAATCAATCTAAGTATGCTCATGAACTTCTAAAGAGGTTCAATATGAACTCAACTGCTTCAAAGAATACTCCTATGAGCACAACTACTGTTTTGGACAAAGATGAAGATGGTAAGTCTGTAGACACAAAGGTATACTGAGGTATGATAGAATCACTACTCTATTTAACTGCTAGCCGTCCAGATATTATGTTTAGTGTTTGCTTGTGTGCTAGATTTCAGTCAAATCCAAAAGAATCACATCTTAAAGCTGTAAAAAGAATAATGAGATATTTAAAAGACACAGTTGATTTTGGATTATTTTATTCAAAATCTTCTACATTTGATTTAATCTCATACAGCGATGCTGACTTTGCTGGAAGTAAATCTGACAGAAAAAGCACAAGTGGAACATGTCATATGCTAGAGCACTCACTAGTTTCATGGTTCAGTAAGAAACAAAACTGTGTATCTTTATCTACTACTGAAGCTGAATACATAGCTGCTAGCCTAGCATGCACTCAAGTCATCTGGATGAAACAAACTTTAAAAGACTTTGGTCTAGTTTTTGAAAATACAACTATTTTCTGTGATAATACTAGTGCTATAAATTTATCTAAGAATCCTATTTTACACTCACGAACTAAGCATATTGAAATAAGACCTCACTTCTTAAGAGAACAAGTCTTGAACAACATAATTAAACTCGAATTTATATCCACCAATCAACAGTTAGCAGACATCTTCACTAAACCTTTAAAACACAAAGACTTTATACGAATTAGAAGAGAATTAAGAATATGCAAATTAAGTGACTTATAATTAATCACACTTATTTGGATTAAAACATCTTATGACTTCTGATAAAGTATTTATTTAAAAAAAAAAAAACTGATTCCCTCTTATCGATCTTTTTATTTTTTTTTCTATCATATACATGTTCTTTATAGTCAAACTATGTCTCCATATTCACGTATACTCTAACCACATTCATCATGATACATTCTTTATGTCTTTCAACTTGTCATCTTTCAAGTACACATCAATAATAACTCCTTGTCCTATTTCCTTTTACTTTAAGTAAAGCTATCATGACTTTGTTCACATCACTCATCTCATAACACCTTTTATCAATTTTGTCTTTAGTGAAAACCTCTCTTACGATAAGCTAGCCCCTCTTCAACATGATATTGTAATCCTCACTTATTTTATTAGATCTTTACTGATCATTCTTTTTCTTAGCTTCTTACAGTCAAATGATATATCCCTTATCATGACTTCCTTTCCTCAACACACTTCACTAAAACTTTACTTAAGTAAAGAATAGCATGATAAAACCACTTTATGAGAAATATTGCTTTTCAAACTTGAGTCACAATCCTTCTTATTTTTTATTACTCACCACCATTTTTATCTTCACGTATAAGATTTACTATATCATCTTTTATATCATATCTTAAGTACAATCTATTTTTGTTCTTTCGTCCTTCACATCTTTTATGAAAAATTATAAAAAATCATTCTCAACAACTTGTCCTTCATTTGTTATTATTCTCATGAGTACTATTGTGCCACTCTTTTTCTCTGTCTCTTCATACGAAGTAAACCTCCATCCATAACCATTGACCCCTTTATAATTTTTTTAATGTTTCATCCTTTTCAAAAACCATGAACTCCCTCCAAACGAGATTCATTAAAACCATGTCCTATAAAGCAAAAACATCAATTCATGTAAATCATAACCTTACTTTATGTCATACATCTCATATCTAACCTCAAGAGATATTGTCCTTTATGACTATTCTCACTCCTTCCACGCATATCCATAAAAACATTTCTTAAATAAGAAATTATTGCATCTCTCACTCAAATATCCTTTTTGTCTTATTCCAAACTCCTTCACGAATTTAGAATGCTTTCACATAAAGTAAAAACATCATATAAAAAGTTGTTTGTTTTATTAAGCCATTATTTCTTTCACTCTATAACAATCTTTACATCTCATCACTTTGTTTCACGAAAATCTTTGAAATCCAAAAACCTTGTCCAATAGGACACTTCATACTCAATTCATGACACACCTCACAATCCGAAAAACTCTCCCATAGTAAATTTTTGTCTATATAGAAAAATTATTTAAAAACTATGTCCTTCTTGACCTACATACTAATATAATACACTATACTCCAAAAACTGATTTGATTTATCATTCACATGCTATACTCACGAATTTCCTTATTCAACTAAAATCTAAAAATCATACACTTCAAATGTCATTCATTTCTTATCACAATTATTTTCTTCCTTCTATTTAATAGATTGGGTCATCCCTCACCAATTCCACACGAATTTCTCTATCTTCATACAAGCTATCACTCTTTCCAAGCTCTTCTTTCTTAGTCTCTTTTCAAGTACTTACAATGACATCCTCCTCCTCATCCGACATTAACATCCTTGAAGCTTCGGAGTTGAGATTGTCAGATCTCATTCACACATATCACTCCATAAACTCAATGACCATCCAACCAGGTAAATTAGTCCATCTAGAAGCCTTTCCATCATTTGATTTACAATCCTCTCTTTCCGATTTTATTCATGTCCTAGCCTCTCCACAATTAATGCCCATCTATCCCCATCTTATCAAAGTGTTCTACACAAACCTTTCTGTCGACCATGATCACTCTATCATCACTTCCATGGTACATGGAAAAGTCTTCTCCTTTGACATCTCTAAGCTAGGCTACATTCTGAATATATCTTTCTACGGGATTAAGCTTCCCAACATTGTTTCTCTCGACCAATCCGTGTTTAAGAAAGTCCTCCTCTCCACTCGCTCCACCCACTTTCCGTGGCATGAAAGCAACTTAAAGCCTCATGCACTGTTACTGTCCAAAATTCTTTCCTCCAATGTAGTCCCTAAGTCGCCCTCTAGGAGATTTATTGCAAATGAAGTCTCCCTTCTTCTTTATGCAATCTTCTGTACCTTTCCCATCAACTGGTCTAGTGTCATCTTCCACAACATGATTAACTTTCGTTCCTTTCAGTCTCTTCCCTTTGGGTACTTCATCACCCTCATTCTTGAATTCTTTCAAATACCTCTTGCAACCGATGTCATCTATCACTCCAACCGCACGTTTGATGACTCCTCTCTCCATGAGGTAGAGTCCTCTCACCTAAACTCTGACGACGAAGGCCCTCAAGAAGCAGATCAAGCAACAACTTCTGACCTTGACATCTTCTCAGCACTTGTCAATGTCCAGAACACCCAGGATCTCCTTCTCAAGAGTCAAGCATCACTGCAAATCGGCCAAGATGAATTACTAAGGAAGTTTCACCCCTCATCCGGCTCAAAATGAACTCTTCATTCATGTCGTCTGTAATAACTTTAACTATTTTTTCATTTGGTCTGTAATAACTCTACTTACTCTGATCCCCTCCTTTTTGTCCATGACAAAAGGGGAGAAAACCTGTCTCTAATAGGAAAAAAATACTCTTTAACATTTTTTATGATATTATCATTACTATGCATATTGTCTTTTTTGACAGGGGAAGCATATTTTGTCATCATCAAAAAGGGGGAGAATGTTGAGAAACTATATTTTGATGACACACAATATGATACACGGTCATATTTGATTTAATATGATATGATAATATGTCTTCTTGAAAAATGTTATATTATGACTGGATATGCTTTGCCATGTATCTAACGAGTATTTGATGCAAGGATATCTCACCCAAAAAGGATGGAGACCTTCTGTTCAAGTACAATCGTGGTGCAATCATACTCCTTGAAGAAAAAGCTTGATGAGCCATGCACTCCTAAAGATCATCTAAAGAGATCGACTACCTCAAGATGAAGACTTTTTTCTTCTTTAGAGTCATATGTAACAGAACCTTCAGAAGCATGCATATTACATACTTCATCATAAAAGTCACTCATTCCCAAAAGCTATATTTCATAAAAGTATACGATAGTTTCAAAAAGCACCTTTTTTGAAAACCAATAATTGTACCTTCTTACAAACCTTTATGGAAAAGGTATTTTGACATGATATATTAGCTCATGATTTCAAAATGCAATAATTGTACCTTCTATCATGTATAAGACAACTTGAAAAGAAAAAAAAAAAGAAATGATTTCAACTATGTAAGAAAAAGACAAAACATAGAAATCGGCTAGACAAAGAAAAACAAATATAATATGTTTAGAAAAGACTTTAGTTACCTTTTTACAACTCAAGAATGTCGACTTACTTAAAGTCATCATTCTCTTTGTAAAACATTTAATACCTCCTCTAAAAATCTTTTTAGAAACAACTATTTTAATCCCACTCAAGAATGTTGGCTTGCTTAAAGTCTTCATTCTCTCTGTAGACATTAAATAGCACATCATAAAGCAATTCTTGATATGACTATTTACAAATAAAGATCTCAAAGCATTTATTGTACTTGTACTCATTTAAGTAAAGAAGTGACAATTTCTAAATAAAATACTTAAGTACTATAAATCATTAATTATAATAAAGACAAAACTACATGATGGCTTACACATCCAACGTTCAATGTACTATTATAAGAAAAAGACTTTTTACATAAAATATATCATACCTAAAATATTACAACGACTAGTGTACCCCAAATACTACTTTTATGGAAAGAAGACTTTTTCGAAAATCCATAAAGATGTTTTTTGAAATGACTTGACATCTCACATCCAAAAAATACTATCATTTCAAAAAGGCAACGACTATTTTTCTAAGGCTATATAAACACAATCAAATTAATTATTTCATAAGGGACATGTGAGCTTACAACGAGAAAAATTCCTATTCGATATTTGAAAAAGAGCCTTGAAAAAGAAAAAGAAAAGAAAGAGAAAAAGTCAAGAATAGCTCTTTGACAAAGAGTATCTTCTGAGTGAAAAGAACAGAACATTCTGAGAATCCTTCATTCGTGCATTCATATCATTCTGAAGGTTCTATAGGAAGTATTGTAACTTTCTGTTATTCAGTGTATTCCTTCTTTGTTGAAAGAAGTAGACCTCTGTGAAAGAGGGTGTGTTCCTTCTTTGTTGAAAGAAGTAGACCTCTGTGAAAGAGGGTGTGCCCCTTCTCTGTTGAGAGAAGAAGACCTCTGTGAAAGAGGGTGTGCCCCTTCTCTGTTGAGAGAAGAAGACCTCTGAGGAAGAGGGTGTTGTACTATTTATCCGGTAACTCGGATGTTATAGTGGAAAGCTCAAGTGGTTTGCTTGGAGACTGGATATAGGTCTGGAAATTGACCGAACCAATATAAATTATGTGTTTTATGTGTTGTGCCTTATTGCATTTTATTTTTATTTTATCGATCTTTACAGTATTTCACTATTCACCCCCCCCTCTAGTGGAATTTCAGATGATTTGCTCGAAAAAATCAAAGTCAAACCCAGTACCACTCCTAAAGACATGGCACAAATTGTGAATGCAACCATGACAAATGCACCCATCACTTTCTCGGATGAAGACCTTCCAAAGCCTCACTCCTTTCATAATAATGCCTTGTACATTGTCATTCGAGTGAGAGGAATGACAGTACCCCATGTGTTGGTTGATGGAGGCAGCAACCTCAACATATGTCTTGAAATAATCGCAAAGGCACTAGGGATTAAGAAAGAAGAGTACATTCCAGACCCCATCACTATATATGGGTTTGACAACCATGGTCAAACGGCTAAGGGCAAGATATTCCTGGAAGTGTTCATCAATTATTCAGTGCACTCAGTGCTTTTTCATATGGTCAATGTCCAACCCACCTACAATCTGCTGCTCGGAAGGACATGGATCCATAATGCAAATGCAGTACCTTCCACCATGCATCAATGCGTAAAATGGTCCAAAGGTGGAATGATTACAACAGTACTGGGAGAAGACCCAGAAGAAAGGCTTCTGCATCCCATGATCCCTCGACCGTCATTCACAGCAGATATCCCTAGCATCATGGAAAGTGAAGAAATCAGTCTCGGAGAAAGTCAGGAAATACTCCAGACAACATCAGAATTATCTTTGCACACCGTAGCCATGACCCGATGGAGAGGTCCCAAATTCTTCAAGATTGGAGATCGGGTCAATTACAGCACTCTCAAAGATCATCTGTTGTTTCTATATTTCATGAGAGCAAGAAAGGGATTTGATTTACTTCTGAAGCATGGTTATCAACCTTTTAAAGGACTGGGTAAAAACGAAGATGGTCACATCAAGCCAATGATTCAAAAGCATCATCCCCACAGAGCAGGACTAGGATCCTCCTGTGAAAGCCAGCAAAAGAAGACTGTTTTTGTTAAAGGGGCACATTGAGAATCGTTGTTGCATTTCTTTTCTATTCCCTTTAAAATAAATGTCTCCATGTCTTTGATGTATTCAAATCAATAAAATATCAAGCTTCTTTGTCTATTTGGATGTCATCCATTTCCTTTCTCTCTATCTCCTAATTTCAATGTCATTTTACGCATAGTTCTTTTCAAATGATTGTTTGTCTTATGATGGGCGATTTTACCTGAATCAAATTTCTTATCCAAAATTTTAAAATGTCTTCCCGAACAATCAAGAAACTCGTTCTCAATTCAAAGGCTTTCCAGAAGTCGGCAACGATTCACCGAGTCAAGGCAAGCAAAGAAGATGGCAAGGTTGCAAAGCAGTCAGATGACTATGCAGAATTTGATCAGTCTCTTCAGGAATTACCAGAGTTCGCCTCAGTTCAGAAGCAGGATGAACCATCATCTATAGTCCAAGATCCGACTGAAGATGTCAATATCGGTTCAGAGGACAATCCCAAGATTCTCAAGATCGGTACCAGTCTGAGCCCGGAGGAGAAAAAAAGGCTCACTAATTTTCTCAAGCAACATAAAGAAGTGTTCGCATGGACATATAAAGATATGTCGGGCTTAGACCCCAAATTGGTCGAACCGACTCGTTTTGAAGCCAGATGCTAAGCCAGTTAAGCAGAAGCTAAGAAAAATGCATCCCAGGATAGAACAACAAGTCAAGGAAGGACTTGAAGATTTGCTCAAAGCAGAATTTATCCGAACTATTGACTACCCAGATTGGTTAGCCAATATTGTTGTCGTTCTAAAGAAAAGTGGCAAAGTGAGGATTTTCATAGACTTTAGAGACCTCAATAAAGCAACTATGAAAGATGATTATCCACTTCCAAGCAATGATCTTCTAATAAACAGCACGGCAGGACATGCCATGTTCTCTTTTATGGATGGATATTCTGGCTATAATCAGATTAAGTTGGCCGCCCGCGATCAATCAAAAACTTCCTTCACTACGCCTTGGGGCACTTTTTGTTATACAGTTATGCCTTTTGGGCTCAAGAATATCGGAGCAACGTACCAACGAGCAATGGCTGTCATCTTTCACGATCAGATGCGCAAAATCATGGATGTGTATGTTGATGATATCCTCGTCAAATCTAAAGAGGAAGAAGATCACCTCGAAGCCCTTGATCAAGTTTTTAAGTGACTCATTCTTTATAAATTAAGGCGCTTAACCCCCAAAAAGTGTGTTTTTGGAGTCGAATCAGGCAAATTGTTGGGTTTTCTGGTCAGTTAAAAGGGAATTGAAGTTGACCCAGCCAAAGCAAAGGCCATCACTGATATGCCACCCCCGACGAATCTCAAAGAATTGCGTAGCCTTCAGGGACGCATGCAATCAATTCGACGATTTATTTCCATCTTAGCAATGAGATGCGAGCCTTTCAATCACTTGCTCAGAAAAGGAGTGAAGTTTGAATGGGGACCAGAATGTCAGCAATCTTTCGATCATATCAAGAAATATCTTCTCAATCCTCCTATCTTGAAGCCGCCAAAATTGAGAAAACCACTTTTGCTATATATCTCAGTCAATCAAGTCGCATGTGGCGGATTCTTGGCGCAATAGAAAGAAGGCAACTTGATAGAGCACGCCATTTATTATGTGAGTAAGACTTTCATAGACTATGAGAAGAAATACTCTCAAATAGAGAAGACCTGCCTAGCTCTGGTGTGGATGTGTCAGAAGCTAAGACACTACCTGCTGGCATCTAAAGTCAAAATCGTGTCTAAACTCAATCCTCTTAAGTACATCCTAGAGAAACCTTTTCTCAGTGGACGAGTCGCCAAATGGCAAGTCTTACTGATGCAGTATGACTTAGAATATGTCTCACAGCAATCAATTAAAATCCAAGCAATTGCAGATCAATTGGCGGATTTTCCTCTGGCAGAAGAGGTGAAAGCTGAAGATGATTTCCCGGACGAGCAAATTTGCAATATCCAGCAATCTCCAGTCTGTAATTTATTTTTTGTTGGTTCCAAGAATATGGCGGGAATAGACATTGGGATCTTATTAATCACCCCTGAGAAGGAGATGATTCCATTTTCTCTCAAGTTAGATTTTCAATGCACCCACAATATGGCTTAGTATAAAGCTCTAATTCAAGGTCTAAAGATTCTACTAGACTTCAATGTCAAGAGAGCACAAGCTTACGACGACTTATTACTCATTGTCAATCAAGTTCGAGCTGAATGGCAAGTCAAGGATCAAAAGCTATTTCCTTATCAAAAAATTGTTTCAGCTCTTATCAGCAAATTTGAAGAATTTTAGCTCTTTCATATCAAAAGAGATTTTAATCAAGTGGCCGATAGCCTAGCCAGTTTAGGCTTCATTATGGCATTCAAGAATGGAGAATCTTGTCGCTCCATCGAAATTGGCAGACTTGACCAACCTACCTGCCTTCCAACAGAATAAATAAACCAAGCTGAGCAAAAGAAGAAGCCTTGGTATTACAATATCAAAACTTTCATAGAAACCGGTGAATTTTCTCCCGAACTCTCAAAGAAAGAGCAGCGATCCATTTAGCGCATGTCTACTCGATATTTCATTCTGGCCAATGTCCTTTATCGTCGCGGATTCAGTTCAGAGTATTCCAGATGCTTAGATGAAGACAAAGCCAAAGAAGTCATGCGAGAAGCACACGAAGGCATTTGTGGTGGCCACGTCGGCTACCAAACCCTTGTCAAGTAGATCATCAGAGCAGGTTATTATTGAAAAACTATGCAGCAAGACTGTTACCATTTTGGGAAGAAGTGTGTTCACTGTCAGATACATGCACCTTCTATTCATGCTCCAGCAACATATTTGTAATATGTTGTTTCTCCATAGTCGTTCTCCATGTGGGCCTTCGATGTCGTAGGTCCCATCACTCCTTTAGCTTCCAATGGCCACAAATACTTTCTTGCTGCAATAGAATATTTCACCAAGTGGGTAGAAGCTATCACTCTCCACACAGTAGAAGGCCGACACATGGTCTATTTTATTCACAAGAGCATCCTTTGCCGTTTCGGCATCCCACATGACATCGTGTCAGATAATGACAGTCATTTCAAGAATGAAAGAATGAATACCTTCTGCTCAAAGTTCAAAATCTATCATCATTTTTCCGCTCCCTATTATCCTCAAGGGAATGGTCAGGCAGAAGCTACCAACAAGATTTTAATTCGTATCCTGGAGCGAACTGTAGAAACAGGTCATGACTGGCATGAGAAGATCCATGATGCACTATGGGCCTACCGAACCACCATTCACACTCCAAAAAATGCAACTCCATCAAAATTGGTCTACGGAACAGAAGTAGTATTGCCGCTACATGTTCAGAAGCCCGCTTTGAAATTCACATCACTTCTACAATTACCCCTTGATCAATACTAGCAGCAGCGACTGGTACAACTAGACTTGCTCGACGAGAGATGGCTAAAAGCAGCAGAGCATGCTCAATCCTATCGCCAAAGAATAGTCAGGCAGTACGTGAAGTCTAACATCGAAAGAAGATTCAAAGTCAATGATTTAGTACTTCGATCCATAACTTATCTCAAGCATTATACTGGCGGCAAATGGTCGCCAAATTGGAAAGGTCCCTATGTAGTCAAAGAAGCATTACCTCGCAACTCATATCGGCTCATCAATGCCGATGGGGTAGAATTACCAGATCCCATTAATGCTCGACACTTGAAAAAGTTCTATACTTGAAGGATCTGTTCTTTCTTTGTAATCTTCCTATTTTCTTCAATAAGGATTAAACTTTTTTTTCCCAGTTACACTGGGGCGTTTTTAAAAATTTTGTTATGTATGCAGGCAGGATAAACAAATCTCTCATTTTACACACTTGTGCATTCATGTGCATCAATTTGCATTCATTTGCATTCAACTGCATTAATAACAATCTGGTCAGTATTGGGATTTCAACAAACAGTCCCATCACAATTCCTAATGATTCAAAATTGAAAGACAATCACTAGTACTGAACCAAAATACAACACTCGAACTGGTATTATTTCAAAATCCAGTGCTCGAACTGGGGTATTTTAAAAAATCCAGTGCTCGAACTAGTACATTCCCAAAATCCAGTGCTCGAACTGGTACATTTTCAAAATCCAACTTTCAAGTTGGTCTATATTTTCCTTTAAAGATCTGAGTTCCGACTTAGGTTTTCCCTCAAAATTCTTTTCCTTTGAAAAATCGAGTTCCGACTCGGGTTTTCTTTCAAGTTATTCTCCTTTGAAAAATCGAGTTCCGACTCAGATTTTCCTTCAAATTATTTTTCCTTTTTAAAAACCAAGTTCCGACTTGGGTTTTTTGTTCAAATTATTTTTCCTTTGTTGATCCGAGTTCTGACTCGTGATCTCTTTACCTTATTTGAGCTCTGATTCGAGCTCTTCATTTTCTTTTATTGATCCGAGTTCTGACTCATGATCTCTTTACCTTATTCGAGCTCTTCATTTTCCTTTGTTGATCTGAGTTACGACTCGTGATCTTTTTACCTTATTCGAGCTCTGATTCGAGCTCTTCATTTTCCTTTGTTGATCCGAGTTTCGACTCGTGATCTTTTTACCTTATTCGAGCTCTGATTCGAGCTCTTCATTTTTCGTTGTTGATCCGAGTTCCGACTCGTGATCTCTTTACCTTATTTAAGCTCTGATTCGATCTCTTCATTTTCCTTTGTTGATCCGAGTTCCGACTCATGATCTCTTTACCTTATTCAAGCTCTGACTCTAGCTCTTCATTTTCCTTTGATTGTTTTGAGTTTTGACTCATAAACCCTTTACCTTATTTAAGCTCTGACCCAAGCCATTTATTCTCCTATGTTAATCCAAGTCACTTCGATCTTCAGGGTCAGTCAATTTCTCAAATTTGACCTATTGTCCAACAATTTCCAATTTAAATCTTCGGATCATTCAATTCTCCAATTTTGACCCTCGGGTCATTCAATTCACCAATTTTGACCTCCGGGTCAACCAATTTTCAAAATTTTCAAATTCAATTTCCAAATTTCGACCTTCAGGTCACTCAGTTCTCAATTTTGACCTCTGGGTCACATAATTTCATCTTCCGGGTCACACAATTTCGACCTTTTGGGTCAACCAATTCACAATTTTGACTGTCAGCTCATCCAATTTCGACCTCCGGGTCACCCAATTTCCAACAATCAATTTCCTAAATTCCAATTTCGACCTTTGGGTCAATCAATCCCAATATCCAATTTCAGTCATTTTCTCTTGTGAGAGACCCTTTTTATAGGGAAAGTTCGAGGGAGCTCGTTCTTTTTGCATGCTATCCAATTCATTCATTTAGCCCCTTTACAGGAAGAGTTTGAAGGGACTTGCGTCTTTGTGAACTGTTTGCAAAACAATTTCCAATTTCACACAAGGAATCCTTTTATAGGGAGAGGCTCGACGGAGACTCGCTTTCCTTGTGGTCTACCCCAATTTTTATACTAGGCCATTTTCGTCATGGAGGACCCTCTTTTCAGGGAGAGTGTGATGGACTCGTTCCTTCATGACCCAATTTTCCGACCTCACTACTATCGGCCCCTTTCTATAAGAGAAGCCTAATATTAGGGAGCTTTGACGAAAACTTATTTTCTCTTCGAAAGTTCATTTTGCAAACACCTCCTCTTCATGGAAGAGAGAAGTATTTTCCATTTCCCATTCAGGTAAGGTTAAGCTTGAGTCTCTCTTTTTGGGGAAAAAGAGAGGAGAATTTTCGTCACGGATGTGTTGAGCCGGACCTCAAATGCTCTCTTTCACCAAGGATTTCAAGAAAATCTTGTGTTATCATCGCAAAATTTTTACTTTTGCAAATCAAACTGACCTTTGAAAAAGATTTTGAAAATAACTCGCCTCCGTTTTAAAATGCGGGAAAATTCCGTAGAATGGGACTCGCCTGTCGGTACGAGGTTTGACCGTTTCTGCCACCTTTAACAAGGGTAATCGAACCAAGGATCAATCTATTGCTCTGCTCGATTCAACTTGTCTAAATCATATTCTAATTTCTAAATGCACATAGAATCAGGCATGTGCTATGAATTTTCTGAAAATGCATATTTGAAAACATGATGTTTGCTTTGAATATTGAAAATAATTGGAAAATAAACTCTTTGAAAATCATGAATCAAGGTTGAGATACTGTATTTGAGAAAGTGAAAATCGATTTCTGAAGAATCTAGAGGTTTGGTGAAAATCGATTTTGAGAAATGTGAAATAACTTTGGAAAACTTGATTTCTTTGAATTCAAACTTTGAAATTGAATATATAACTTTGAAAAATCAAATTTGGAACTTGGGAAATACTTGAAATATCATTGGCAAATCCATATTTTGAGAAAATCGATTTTTGAATAAGATTTAGAGAATTTTGAGAAAATGATTTCTCTGAATTGAAATTTGAATTGGAATTGGCAAATGCATGAAATGAATGAATATGAATTTGAGGAATTGAGAAATACTTTTTGTATTTTTGAGAAATGCAGTGCATTTTGAAGTTAGCCTAAGAGTGTAGGCTGAATGTGGCTAATGTGAAGATCATAAATCTAGGTATCATTCGTATTCTGACTATGGCGATAAATACAAATTCCACCAAGTTTATAAACTTCATAAAAGCTAGTGTATGTGCCATTCGTGTAGACCATAGTGAGTTTGAATATGCATGAATCATCATCCATCACACATTAACATTATTTTAAAAAAATAAACTATATGCAATGCTGCCTAAGCTAAGCAGGAAATGTAAATTCTTATTCCAAAGTTTAATTTAGTTTACAGCACTATTGAAATTTAAATACATGAAAAATAAAGTCTTCAATGTACCTGCAAAACTAGAAAACTTTGTTAGTGATGATATGTTGGCTTTTCTAGATTTATCCAGCAATATCAGGAAATTGCTGGATTTTGCTAGATATAAGCCTTTTTGCCATGATTCCATTAAATCAAAATGATAAAGTATGAAATAAAATTGAATAAATAAGGAAGATAAGATATGAAATTTCAAAATTGGAGTCAAAATGGACAAAATACCCCTAATAACAAGACTATGGCCTTGAAATTAGGGTTTTTAGAAATATATTTGGTAAAATTCAAGTTTTGAAATACAAATAAAAATAAATCAAACTAAATATGCTATGACATGATTAAAAATATGAAAATTAGTGTTAGGAATTTCGAAATTGAGGTCAAATGACCAAATTGCCCCTGATAGCAAGACTATGGCCTTGAAATCAGGGTTTTTAGAAAATATTTTGGTAAAAACTTAGGTTTTATGCAGTAAATGAAATCAAATGAGCATCAAATTAAATCTAAAGCATCCTAATATGATTATGAACATGATTAAATCCTAAAAATATATGCTCATACACGAAAATCCAAGAATATCACAAATTTTGTGATTTTTGTAGTGTTTTTGGATCTTTCAGGAACCCAGTTTTGCAATTTGCTTAATTCAGCCATCAATCAGATTCCAAAATTCATCAAATTTGGTACCTACACTTTTTATAACCCTAATTTTGAATTAAAATTATAAAATTATTTTTTTGACATTAAATTAACCTGAAAATTGCATCAAACCCTAAAAATATGCTATTTTTGACCTAGTTCACCAACCAGTTTCAGAGTTAGACCCGAATCAGGGGCAATCTTTCATGAAAATCTATGAAATTTTAGAGAGAAAAACTACGAATAAAAACAGAGATTTCCCAATTTACAGATCGGAAAAAGCATCTCTGGTTAGGGAGAAACCCTTCCGGCAATCTGAACTAAAATCTAACAAATCTAACTTGGGTTAAAACAGATACTTTCAATTGATAATTTTGGAATAAATAGAAATACTGATCCAAAATATCTGATATTTTAAAAGTAAACAGTTGACATAAAAATAATAATACTCATTTTTTACATATCATGAATCGGATATGTGGTTTGGGATTTATAAACAACACAATTCTGATTAGGGTTTTGGTAAACCCTAACGAGTTTTAAATTGAAAATCAGAGTCTCTGACAGAAGAAAAATAATAAACAGTAATAAAAAATTATGAAAATTTCACAGTAGATAGATCTAATTAATGTGAATCCATGGTACTTTACAGATCTAAAATCTGATATAGGATGAGAAAAATATCATCACAACAAGTTACCTTCCTGATTTTAACAAGGATTTTAAAGTTTTAAAAACTCGACTTGATGTCTGATTTTTCTGACAGAGTTCCCGAAGTCCAAAATCTCTGATTTTTTTACAGTAGATCAATTACATATGCATGCATCACATATAAAAAAATCAGAAATTAACAGCACATATTTTAATCCGAAACAGCATGATCGTTTCTGTTCTAAACTAAAAACACACAGAAATCTAAGAAACTTGAGAAAATATGCATTAACTAATGAAAAACAATAAAATAAACCATAAAACAGTAAAATAAAATTGGTTTCTATGCTGGAAAACGTGTAATAAACATGAATAAGCAAAGAAATAAATAAAATACAGGGAATCCATGGCTGGAATTTGCTTTCTCCTTTGAAATCATGGATTTAACCCATTTAACGGGTAAATCTCACGTTTCGTCGGTTAAGAACATGAAAAACGTACCTCTCATCAATTCTAATGGATTAGAATCCTTGAAATCACCCTCAAACTGAGTTATATCATCTTTTTGGGTCGATTTTGGGTTTCTTGGATGAAATCCATGGTTAAATCCATGAACACAAGAGTTTCCATGGTGAAATCTATTGAAAAATCATAAAAACTAATAAAATAATAATAAAATAATATTAAATAAACTCACCTTGGGGCTACAGCTGCAATGGAGGAAGGTAGAGGCGCTGGAGAGGAGAGAGAGGCCACGAAAATTTGAGAGAAAAAGATCTCCTTTTGACCTCTTGAAGTCCCCTATTTATAGGTTTTCAAAACCTCCTTAATTAGGGTTAATTAAGGAGTTTTATTTTTTTAGAACTCTTTCTAATAAATCCAATAAAGGGGGCAACAATTTATTGGAGAATTATAGCCTAGGTGGGACTCTAATTAATCCCTAATTAGCCCCTAACTAAACCTAGAAAACCCCCAAATGTGATGCCACTTGGCATCTTCCACATTTGGTTTTTTAAAAACCTTTAAAAACACTAGTTTTAAAAACTAAACTTCAAAATGGGTTTTCAAAATGATATTTACTCTTCTAAACCCCTAACACTAACCAAGACACTGACTAACCCTAGTCTAGCCCTGACTTACTCGAATATGGTGCCACCCCGAGTGGGCCCTACTTGAGTTTTTCAAAAAGCAATTTTAAAACTTGAAATTAAAGGAGTTTTCAAAAGGATTTTCAAAAGCAATCTTAAAGTTAGAATTTTTGAAATGGCATAGGGTTCTAACCAAGTCATAACTCCTCTGGATATGGTGCCAACTGAGTGGGCCCACATCGAGATTTGAAGAATTTTGAAATAAACACTAAAAATAACTTTAAAAAGGGGTTAAAATCAATTACTGAAATTCAAGATTTTTGAAAATAGAGTCTCAAGCGAACTGGAACTCCGGGTTAGAGTCCTGAACTCTTAGGACTCTGAGATTTTGGATTTTAAAAACCAAATGAAAGGTTTTTGAAAAATTTTATCAGAAAATGGCGAAATAAGTCAAAAAAACACAGTCAGGGTTAGACTTCTAACTCGATCAGGACTCTGAAATAGAGTCCTGAATTAACTGGACTCTACGAAATGACCTAATTTTTGAAAACAAATGGAAATAAATGAAAATAGAATATAAAAAGACTTCAAAACAGACTCCTGATTGGACTAGGACTCTGGGACAGAGTCCTGATCGGACTGAAACTCTAGATTTTTGGTATTTTTTTGAAAAACAAATGAAAGAATTTTGAAAAACAGTTAAAAACAAGATGAAATCAAAGTTTTGGTTCAGAGTCCTGATCTGATTAGGACTCTGAGAAAGAGTCCTGATTCGATCAAAACTCTAAGAATTTCAGTTTTCCTGGTAAGCAAATGATGAAATTTAAGCAAAGCTTTTGAAAACCAGTGAAAATGAAGCGAGAACATCAATTTTGGATAGAGTCCTACTTCGATCAGGACTCTAGGGTAGAGTCCTGATTTGATCAGGACTCTGAGATAAAACCTCAGAATTTTGAAATTCTTTGATAAAAGTGCAATAGTTTTGGTAGATTGAAAGATTTCTGAAAGATTCTCTAAAAATTGAAATCAAGATCAGAGTCCTGATCCAACTAGGACTCTCTGAACAGAGTCCTGTTCTGACTAAAACTCTGAGTTTCTGACTCATTTTGAAAGATTTTAAAAGATTTGATTGAAAATGGATAAAATAGCTGTAAAAGATTAGAGTCCCAATCCAATTGAAACTTCGAAAAAGAGTCCTGATCCGACTGGACTCTTGAAGAAGAGTCCTGATCCAACCCGGACTTTGAGATTTTGGCCAAAACAGAAGATTTGAAAAGGTTTTCTTCAAAGACAGGTAAAAAGGTAGTGAAAAGTAGAGTTTTGATCCGACTAAGACTCTGGAAAAAGAGTCCTGATCCAATTAGGACTCTAAGATTTTTGATAAGTGAAGGAATCCAGAAGAGACACCACCTAAATGGATTTAGAGCCCTCTATTTCCTGCATGTGATCATTTTTTTCAAACCTCCCTTACCTACTTTTACCCGGTCTTCACGTTGCTGGGCTCTCTTCCAGAACCCTGGTTTGGGACAGAGCCTCACAACTGGGCCAGTTATTTGGGTTAACACCCCTACCATGTACCGCGGGCCACAGTCCGAAGTATATCGGTAGGTGCTCAAGGATGTTAGAAAACCTTACCTTTGAACCAAAGTTGAGATTATATGCCACGTACTTCAGATTTCGGTTCGGGCATATCGGCATAACTGGATTGGACAAAGATGATCTGAACCTAGAGTTAAGATTAGGGTCCTACAACTGTTTTCAAAATGATGCATCTAGAGTCAGCCTTTTAGGGAGTGCTGTAAATGTTTGTGTAGGATGTGATTGTATGTATCTTATTTTCTCAATTCTTCATATTTCCCAAATTTTTTTTTCCATATTATGAGGCCTTTTTCAAAATATCCTTATTTTCCACGAGATATTTTCTCAAACCCTGGACGTCTTTTCAAAATATCCAATTTCTTTCAAAACTCCATGTGATTTTCCATTCTCTCGTTCTACAGGAGCTCGAATCTCAAGTTGCATTTTATAACCTGCCTGCAATTTTTTCAAAAAAAAAAATTCCATATTTTTCCTAAGTCTGATTCTGAGTCTTCCTCTATTTTCAGTCCGATGGCATCCAGTCAAATTGATCCTATTTTTCCAGAAGGTCACATCCCCTACAAGGTGCGACAAGGTCGTCCTGAACATCGATCCCTTAGCACCGGAACTTTCATTCCCCAGTGGTATTATTTATGGCTCAAAAGCTTTTCTCGAATGTTCATAGACCATTTGAGCGAGTGCGGATTAGAAGTGGCATCATCAGTCGGAAAGCAGACCATCAATGGCAACCTGATCCACGCAATATCAGAGCAATGGAATCCACGAACATGTACCTTCTGGTTCCCATGGGGAGAGATGACCATTTTAATGGATGAACTTTCAGAAATCATGGGATTACCAGAACCAGCCGGTCAACCTGGAGATCCGTTAGAGCATTAGTTCCTCATCAATGTCAAGGGTTTGGACCCCCGAGACTCCTTAACTCGTATGACAGGCCACCGATGTTGGCCCCTGATCCAGTTGGATGAAAATGAATACATCAATCTGCTTGAGTTATACCATCAATACAGGACCTTCGTCGAAGTCAGCTCACTATCAAGGACAGCTAGAGAAAGGATTCAGAATGCAATGGTTTTATGCACTGTAGGATTAGCCCTCTTCCCAGATGGACAAAACTATATGGACATCAGAATAATCCAGCTTATGCGAAGATGGGAAAGTCGACAGACCAACCGTCTCTCCATAGCCATGGCAACGCTCGCTTTCCTATATCGGGGTTTGACTCGTTTCTCACTTGGAGAATCCATCTTAGTTGAAGGATGCATTTACGTGCTTCAATCCTGATTCTTCCTTCATGTTCCAGCTCGAGCGAATTCTTTCAGATACAATGGCCAAGAACTTCTTCCAGTGGTGCAATACCGGTCCATGATTGACAACATTTAAGAAGATGACATCGTATGGGACTACTTTGATCGACAATTGTCTCCTCTCAGATATACATACGCTTATGGCAAGCGATTCAAATTGTTGGGACCATTCTTCTGCACTTACTACCAACTGGAGCGATGTGTTTGGCAATTCTCCCAGAGACAGCAGTACGTCGAAGCCCGATTACTATCAGGAGCTATGGCAGAATTCGATCTCACTTCTGCACAATGGTCCGGGGCATATCATTCTGCCAGCTACGGCTGGGATTTCTTTGTTTCTCTTAAATTCTTTTCTGGTCCTAAAGTGTCTGCCGACTATCATGAATGGTGGCAAATTGTTTGTCCTCCACCTCTTTGTCAAGATCAATAAAAGTTCAAAACTTATCATTCCAATAAAATTTTCTCTCTCTCTATCGTGGTTTGACGACCTCGCCTAGGTAACAAGGCACATCTTCCGTTGTTTATTTCTCTTTAAAAGAATGACAACACAATTGTCGTGATTTCTACGATGACTCAATCCCTAGTAATGAGATATCCTCTTTCAAATTGTCTATCATATTTTCAGCAAATATTTCTTCCAAAAAACCAATTCCTTCAGAATCTAATCAGGTCTTTGCTCTGCACAGAGAGCATCCGCAGCATTTGATGGTTCAAACAAGATCAGGAAGAAGAACCACATCACCCTAGCACTCCTCAGCCTTATAAGGAGAAATGGATCCCCCTAGAAGTCAAGATCAGCAGCAAGAGGACGATGGCATAGATCCACAGATGTACGCCATGTTTCAGAAAATGATGAACAAGATGATGAGCGAACAGGCTGAGACCAGTGCAGAGAAGAATCCGTTTAGACAGAAGTTCCATGGTCACAAAGATAAGAAGACTTCCAAGAAGCAGATTCAGCCAGAAGAAATCTCAGATGGAACAGAATCATAGGAAGACACCGATAAAGAATATGAGGTGCCTCCGACAGTTCAGAAATGTGGCCGAGAACAAAGGAGGAGCCGCAAATAAAAGAGTCAGGGCGCAGAAGAGCCCCTGCAAGTACAATTTAGGGAAATGGCTAGAGTTTTTAAAGATCTACAAGCCCGCGACATGGGCAAGAAAGTCTTCACTAGTGAGGACTTCTATGACGGCCTAGAAGGGGATGATGATCTCGAAAACCTTCCCCAAAAATTCATCAAGTTCGATGGTTCTGGCGACCCAAAAGCTCATCTCGCCACATTCTTTGCTGAGAGCTCGAGATTCAAGAGAGATAACAGAGCACTATTTCTATGTTTCCCCCGCAGCTTGGAAGGAGTTGCAGCTAAATGGTGTGCTGAGCATATCAACCCCATCGAGCTCAAGGAGTTCGATAAAGTGGTGAATTTGTTTATTCAACGCTTCCTGTTCAATATGGAGGTGCTCCCGGCATTAAGCCATCTCTGCAATCTAAGCCAGAATGAGAACGAAAAAGCACGGGATTTTATTCATAGATGGTGATTAGACTGCAACAAAATGAGGGACCCTATATCAGAAAGGCATGCCTTATCTCTAATCATCAACAACTTTTCATAACCACTAAGAGGATTAATCTCCACCGCACCATCCCGCACTTTCATTGAATTGACTGAACGATCCGAATGGCTCGAGCTAAGTGTGGAGAATAGAGTTTACGAAGGCTTCACATTTTCCAAGAATAACCCCCAAGGTGAACAGAAAAAGAAAGCTCACTTCACCTACTCTGCCAACAACAACACCAACAACAATCGTTATAAAGGGCAGAAGAAAGATTACTGCTATAGCACAGGCAATTCAAACAATAAAGGTGATCAGAAAGGAAAACCTGTTCCTCAATACAACAAACCTCTCCAGCAAGATCAAGGGTCGAAATTGCATGAAAAGGCTAAGCATGAAGGATGGAGCTACGACAGAAAATTCACTCCTCTCGACCAATCGCTTGAAGATGTGCTTGACTATATGCGGTCGAAAGAAATGATCAAATTGCCTAGACTGGCCGATCCCCTTGTGCCTATGGGGAAATGGAAAGACCAATTTTGCAAGTTCCACAGGACAGTGGGATACAACACTGAGAACTGCTTCATTCTCAAGAACATTGTACAAGATCTTATTGACAAGAATCTGTTGGTGGAAGGAGACGAAGAAGAAAAAATGGATATTCTCAATCAGCCCTTTTCTCCACACACCATAGCAATGATATCTGAACGGTCATTCCAGCCTCAAGAACACATCAAGCCATGTTCCGTTCAAGATCTCCAAGTTCAACATCAGGTATTAGTGTTGCGACAAGCAGCACCAGCCACCAAGAAGATGGACCTAATCTTAGCATTTGGCAAGATGAAAGTGTCTGAAGAACCCACAAAATCATCCCCCAAATTAAAAGGAATCCCGAAATTTTTTAATCAGTTCATCAAGCCCATGCCAAAAAAGGAAAGTCAAAAGCCTTTGACTGCTCTGTCCAATGTTTCAATTTTGGACTTAGTGCCAAGATTCATAATGTATTTCACGTATCAATGTTGAGAAAATACATTCAAGATCTGTCACACGTGATTCAGTTCGAGGACATCAGTGTGCAAGAAGATCTGACTGTAGAAGAGAGACCGATTGAAATCGTAGATCGCAGTGAGCGGCTGATACGAAATAAGGTCATCCCATTAGTCAAAGTGAGATGGAGACATCATGGCTTAGAAGAATGCACGTGGGAACCAGAAGCAGCAATGAAGGACAAATACCCACAATTGTTTGATTGATATGTATTACAAATTTCGCGGATGAAATTTCTTTTTAGAGGGGAAGGATGTAAAACCCGTGAAATTTATGCAATTCTAAATGAATAAAAGGGAGCCATTATGTGAAATAGTAAGATTTTAAGTTAGGCAGTACAATTTTTTATGACTTGTGGTTTCTAGAACGAAACTTGTAACAAACTCTCAAAGGTGGTATTTGGATCTGGATCTTGGCAAGATCCGATAATCCGACCCGGTTCACGGGATCCAATGATAAATTCAATGGTTTTGGGATAATAGCGTGAGATCTGAAACACATTTAAGGTAAAAGAGGGCAAGTTTAAAACCAACGGGTGAAAAATCCACTTCAAAATGGAAGAAATCCATCAACAAGGAAAAATGTCCAAATATGATGGGGTGGTGTAGTGGTAGGCTGCACGGTCATGTGGAGCCACAACCCAAGTTCAAAACCCCAGAGCGCCTACGTAGAAGTGAAAAACATTATTTTTTTATGAAATCTGGAACGAAACTGAAAAGGGTTAAATACAATTTAATTCATACACATTGTAACGAAAAACAATGTAGCACAAGTGGTGGGGTTTGTTGCCCCTTTGGTGGAAGACCTTGGTTCAAAACCCCTTGTGCATGGATTCTTCCTTTTTGCACAAAAAGGGAAAAAAAAACTTCTATCTCATAACCACCTCCCACCAAAAACGTATGGGAGTTGGTTTGAACTCCACTTTTTCAAGCAATAAGGAAAATCCCACCAAATGGGGGAGGGTATCACAAAAGAAAAAAAGATGGGAAGTTGAAGATACATTTGCCAATGTGAGGGAGGGGCAAAGTTGGGACTTCCAAGCACCCACTAAAAAGGTGGGCTGGAAGTTGGGTTTTTGAAAACCAAAACTCCCCTACGTGGGGAGAGAAGGAATTAAAGGTGAAGGAAGAGAAAGAGTTTCAGATTTCTCTCTCTCTCTCTCTATCCATTTTCTCTCCCACCGTGAGTGTAGACCCCATTGACGGACGGCGTGGACTCCCATTATCAAGGTGTGTGTCGGCTCCAACGTGAAGGAAAGAGAACCACTATTATCGCCGACAAGAAGCTCCAACAAGAGGTAAGGAGTCTTATGTTGTATGTAGTGGTCAATGGCCTGTAGTGCAATTATGCTGCAGCACTATCACGATGTATTGAGTCAACACCATCAATTTGGGGCTGGCAGCAGGATAGTTAGTTCGTTCAAGGGGTGGACCGAGTCACTTCAAGAAAAAAAAATCAGATGTAGCGTCAATAGATAGGGACTTGGACTCAAGATTATATAGATCTGTTCAAGTAACCATTAGTTTCATTTAGATGTAAGTTTACATCTAAAATGTATTTGGATTCTCATTGGTTGTGTTACAGAAAACCTGAAAAACAAATTTATTAATTTAGCTTATCATATCTGGAAAGTTGTTTGTTGGTTCTATTCATTTATACATAGTTAAATAATAATTAAGAGCATGATAGGATATGTGTTGAACGTTATCATCTGTGTAAAAAAAAAAAAACGTGTAGTTAAAATAATGGGATGAAGGATCATGCTGGACATACTGTTATGCTGTATGGGTTAGTATGTTTATACATATATTTAGTTCCTCAAATAAAGATCCTGAGGTGTAGATATGAGTCTCTCATCTTGAGGCATGTTTTTTTTAATCTATTCTACTGTACACGTTGGTGGGTTTAACTTGTTACAATATGTGTGGGTTTAACTTGGTACAATATGTACCTGGATTATACAGTTAATGTTAGGGCTGTAAAGGGAACACGTTAGTTTATTTCTGGTCATAAGGGAGCACATTTATGTGTATTGATGATGACTATATAAACAAGTATGAAACAGAATGTTTTTTTATGAAGCTGGACACCCTGTTTACTCGTTTGGGTGTTTAATTAGATGTCGTACATACTGATTTGCATATGACAAGATACGTTCTTTACTACTTGCAAACATGAAACTTAGGAAAAACACAGACTTTTGGAGTATGAAAGCAAGTGTACGAGAGGTAGTGTTGTAAGACAGCATTTGCTAAAGTCGTTCTTTTTTTTTTTGGCTTATTGATTCCAGCCTCACTCGACTACACCAGGAAAAACGGGTCAATGGAGGCCTCTTCCGGTCAGCCCTCCTTGTCCTGCATCGATATGGCCGACACAGGCTAGCCAAGCCGATAGGTGTGGAAAATATATATATATATATATATAGTAATAATAATAATAATAATATTAATCGAAACTCATCTAGAGGCTCGATTTGGTTCCAGTTGAGACGGGGCCGCTGTAAACTGACAGAACTAGAATTGCGTGAGCTCGTTATGTGTCACCATGGCTGGTCAGGACTGTACACCGTTTGGGTGGGTCCTGTGCGGGTGGTTGTCAACGAAGTAGGCCAAGGAAAGGACCAGTTTGTGACTGGTGCATCAGCCACTCCCAAACGAAGGCAGGTATTGAAGTGATAATCTGGTTTGGGTCATTTCATGGCCACAAAACTGCTGATCAATTGGTCGGTACATGTTGGGTGTCAATCCTTAGGTGCCTAAAAGCACAATTTTTGCTGGGATCGGAAGTGTTGAAACGAATAGTGGCACATGCTACTATGTCGTTGTTAACCATAAGGGTTACCACAACCACTAGTTCGGTGGTAATATTGTACCACTTTCGTTGGTGCGGGGTCGAGACCCATGCCGGTAATAACTAAGCTTATGACAGCTGATACTTTGGGTGAAGTCCATATGACTTCACTATGGGTGTACGTAAGAATATATATAAGATGGCTCGGTACATGGGATGCAGGTGCACACACCCACGTGCAAGGCTTAAATGAAACTGTGGGCTTCGAGTCAAGCCATGTTCGGAGTAATGCTATGTTGATGGTGCTTATGACACCTTGACCCAGAAATGAATACTATGTGTGTGAACCTCAAGTCGGTTTCGGGATTTTGAGAATCCTCTGTGGTGCGATGACTCGCACAGGAAAATAATTGAGAAATCAAATATGAGATTTATGAGGCTCTGGGTATGCCTGATAGAAGTGAGATAGCTCGCACATAGTATAAAGAAAATGTTAAATAAAAATATAACAATAAAACCTTCGAGATTCTGGGTACACCTGAAAGATGGTGTATGTTACCGGATTCTCTGGGCTCTGGGTACACCTGAATGATGGTGTATGTTACTGGACCCATAGTCTACCTTGGAGAGGGTAGCTGGTACAAGCTTCGTGGACATTCTTGTTTTCGTGAGAGCTAGGCGTCTCACCGGGTCCCCAGTCCACGAAGTTAGGGGACTAGGACTACCAGTATGTCCTAGGTGGTAGATCCAAGTCTTCTGCAGAAGTACAGGGTGCATCCTATTTTTTGTTCTAGCCACTGGGGAGTTCTCTCTCGGTCACTGACCGTCCCCTTTGGATATCCGTACGTCTAGTCATACGGGTTATGAAATAATAGACACCCATATGGTCTCGGTCCGCTACGAGGTCTATGCCTGTGTGTACCCACAGGGTAAGAGTAAGATAAACATTCAATATATTAAGTTAAATGAAATACTCATTCTTGAGGAATCGTGAATTGTTGATATGTCTTTCGTAAAACTTATAGAATCTACAAATTACGCTAATGTGAATAATTGTATCTTTAGTTCAGTCATCTTTTGCATTATATCATAAATTAGAAAGTATAATCATTTTCTTAGAATGATATAAATTTCCATGCTGGTTATATCTATAGTTATTGCACATATTTGTACACATGACACTGAGCACCACATATAAATATAATGCTTCTTACGCAGATAGGGGAGTCTGACCCTTCTGCTTTAAATGTTTTTCAGGTAGTAATTAAATCGGAGCATCGTTGGCGTCGCGTATGGAAGTAGTCAAGAGATCTCAGTTTTTTAGTGTTTATTGTTCGAACTCTGATTAGTAGATTTACATTTCTGTTATGGGATGTAATAAATGACATTAATGTTTCAATTAATGAATGGTATGTTTAGTACTTCTCTGTTTTACCCTGTAATGCACCCGACTTGTGTTTTTCGCACTTCCGTTATTTAAAAAAAAAAAAAATTACTCCAAAATTTTTACTATAAAAAGTCAGGGCGTTACACGTTCCTCTGTGATACTTTTTCAACTTTGTTTTTCGGCCGCCTTTCCATAAGAGAAACTTAGAGATAGGGAGTTTTGACGAAAACTTAATTTCTCTTCGAAAGTTCCGTTTTGCATACACCTCCTCTTTAGGGAAGAGAGGAGTATTTCCAACTTCCCATTCAGGTAAGGGCTAAGTCTGAGTCTCTCTTTTTGGGGAAAAAGAGAGGAGAATTTTGTCACGGACGTATCGATTTGATATCGAACGATTTTTTTCATCAATGATTTCTAGAATACTTTGCCAATTTGCTATAAAAAATCATTGTTGATCTCAAAACTTTCATCACATAAAAGAATTATCTCAAACTACCTTTAGTATTATTTCCAAAAGAGCAAGACTTTTGCGAAATAAGAACTAAAATTCAAACTTTTTTTTGTTGATTAACCAAGAGGAGGAGGAAAAATCTTCGGTATGACCGGCAAAGGAAAAATTCAATGATGTTGAAAAGCCATAAGTAAATTGATATTGATCATAGCTATGGCACATTTCTTAAAAATCATTCTTTTAGCAGTAAGACAGTGGAAATATCCTGGGCAGTAAAAAGGAGCCTAGCCAATCTATAAATCCTCAGTCATTCAAAGCTGCAAAATTAAATATCTGCAAAAGAGATCTCTCAATTGTCGTCAAGATGAAGACGAATATGCGAGTTAGATCTCCGGGGACGAAGAAGATTTGGATCATCTTCGAGATGATAGAGTTTGTGAAGGATCCTTCCAGGGAAAGTTCAGATCACCGTCAAGATGAAAGCGAGTGTGATAAACCTACCGACAAACCCTAAAAGATATTTGATTTCTGCTATCATCTAAATACCTTTTTAGAACCGATGTCATCAAACCTAATTCCTGAGAAAGAAAAAGAAGGATCGGAGCATCTTCGAGATGAAGGAGTTTGTGACGTACCCTTCCCCGAAAAAGAGAGAAAAGTCAGGACATCTCCAAAATGAAGGATGATGTGAAAAGCCCAAGAAAGCCCAATGACTCAAAAAAAGTGCAAAAAGATCATCGTGGGAAATTCCCAGGATATCAAACTGCCCGAAACTGCCAAGAATCATCTCTATCTATGTAAAATTCTTTTATCAATATCTTTTCACTCAATTGCTTTTATGAAGCTAAGAATGTTTTCTCTCTTGTCATATCAAGGAAACTGATATCTTCCTTGAAGAAACTCAACAACAACAAATTTTGAATTTGATTCCCGATTCTACGGAGTTAGCCCAATTGGAACTAATACACTAGGTAGAAAGAGGTAATATTTTCACATATATGCAAAATTCAATCATTCTGAATCAACTACAATTTTGGCATCTTATTGACAATATTTTCTCGTTATCCCAAAATAAAGTGAGAATTTGATGTTCGTTTTGACGTATCCTGACGTCATCCCTCATTAGGACTGAAAAGTCCCTTCCTTCCATCTGATCTGAGCGCTCTCAGATTTGCATGCTTCCCTGTGTTCCCCACTGTCCCGCCATAGATAGTTCCCGCTCAGGATAAGGGTTAAACCTGAACTTTCTGCAAAAGGTCTGTTATTGTTTAAAGCTATTTTCAGTCTAAGCAAAGAGGCGCCCAAGAACAACCCCTTTTCAAGCTTTAGGGACCCCCATTTTCATCCTTTTGCAAACCCCTCTCGGACTTGTTGTGCGAAGTCTAGAGGTCCCATCATAGTTTCCCCGCTCTTCGAGGATTCTGTATCCATTAAGGCTAAGGATTAAACATGTTACCTCGCTCTTCGAGGTTTCACCCAAACCTTCTGCGAGAGGTCATCTGTTTTTAGAAAGCTGATTCAGTCTTAGCAATGAGACGCCCCAGATCATCCCCTTTTCAAGCTTTAGGGAATCTCTTGTTTTTCTCTTCTCGCAAACCTCTTTTGGATTTGTTTGTCCAAATTTTGAAGGTCCCATCATGGTTTCTTTACCCGAGGATTCCGTATGGTCGCCCCTTTCAGGTTAAGGGTTAAGTCTAAACCTCGCTTCGCAAGGTATCTTGTCGTTCAGGTTAGGGTTAAACCTGAGTCTCATTTCGATTAGATGTCCTTTCTAGTCCCACCATGTTTCCTCATTTGAGAACTTCGTGCGATTCCCCCCACTCAGGTGTGAACACCCCAAATTTTTCAAAATCTTTTAAATATTCCCTTCTTGCCCCTAAATTCATTTTTTGAGCAAATGAGTCATTTTTAAATCTAAAATCCAGTTCATTTCTCAAAGTTTTATTAAAATTAAATTCATTATATATGTCTAATTTGATTTCGGATCCGGATCCAATGTTAAAATCCAAATCTGAGTTTCACTATCCAAATTTTTATATTAAATTTTACAAAAATACCAAAAATAAATTCTAAAATGTTCAGATAGTCGATCCAATACCCACTTGGATTCGAGACTCTATATTCATTGATTCGAGGTTCAAACCTCGAATATTTCTTTAAAACCCCGGATCTAAACCCATTTTCTATAGAAAATTTCAAAAATAAACCTGAAATATCAGAATACCCTTCCCTTGTAAATATTTGATAATTTAGTTTTAAAATCCCTTAGTTTTAGAATTTTTATTTCAAAAACACAAAATAGAAAAATACAAAAAAAAATAGTTTAGAAAACCCTGTTTTGTTTATCCTTTTTAGTAAAAACCACTCTTTTGAAAACAACTTGTTTTAAAAAAGCATCAATCCAAAAATTTCAAAAATATCAAGGACCAAATGCAAAGAAGGTCTAACGGCCTTCTGTTATAAAACAGAGGTTGTGCCTCCCCTCTATCGCATCCATCCTTCACCTCTCCACGTCTCTTCTCTGATCCCTCTTTCTCCTCTGAAGTCTTCCTCCCAAAGGTCACAGAAGAAGCTTCTTTCCCCCTTTCTTCAGAATTTCTGCAAATCAGGTAAATCTTCTTCCCCTTTTTTCTAATTTTCCTCTTTTACCTATTTTGGGCTGCCATTGACGTATCATTGGTGGTGTCAAGTTTCTTATGCAAACATCAACCCATCTATTGCTACAGTAATAGGAATACATCAATTCCAACACATTCCCTCTTCCCTTTTATACTTTACCCGTGGATTTCTTGATTTTCAGAGATTCTAGCTTTTTTTTTTTTGCTTTCATTATCCGATTCGCATATATCTCTTCAGCTGTATTTTATTATCCGATGTTTATTTACATTACATTTCATGATGAATTTTCGATTTCATTTGACATATTTTACATACTGGTGGTGGGCGATGCCTCGCAATGGCATCGCTGACTCAGTAGGGCTCTAATTTCAACTTATACCAGAACTTAATCTACCTTCCCCTCTGTGGTTTCAACTTCTTTTTGATTTATATTTTTTTTGTATGACCATGCCCTAGGTTCATCCCCTGTTTTGCAATATCAAGGCATTTAGAAATGGGCTCATGGTCTATGAATTGACTCGATGCCCCTGTAATAAGATTGAACCCGATTCAAACTGGAAGTTTTGTTACATATTCCATTTCTGGGTTATCATCTGGTGTCTAGCTTACAATGGGTTCTTTATCACCATTTGATTTGTTTTCTTTCTTTCTTTCTTTTTTATTACTGTCTCTTGTAAGCGATTTCTCCTTTTTAGTGGCATTGGATTACAAATTTGGTTCATTCTGATTCATGATGTGTAGTTTATTTCTGCATTGGAATTTATTGTATTTGATGGTTGATTCCATCATTTTAAGATTCATGCCTAAGTCGTGGGTTACCTCTTGGTTTCAAAGTATTGTTTCTCATCTATGATATTTTCAAATTCAAATGTAGATCCAAGTTTTCCCTTCGATCCAGCATATCCTATTCGTTTTTTTTTTTATTATTTAGTTATCTGTTTATGCTGTGAATATATCTGCCTCCAGCTGCTGGACATGAGATATCTGGATCCAGGGCAGGAAGTTCCATAAAATAATCGCTTGTTTAATCCCTAGATCTATCTGTTGGTTTCATTTACTAATTGATAGGTTGTTAAACATGTTGATCCCTTTGTTGATTACTGCCGTTTAACCCATTGATCTCTTTTGGGCCCATATATTTGGTTCATCAACGTATGTTTGAATCTAGGGGTTCATGCAATTGACTTATGTATTTGTTTCAGAAATGGTTGTTTAAATCCTTTGAGTTATCTATTATATGTTTAATCCAGTAAATCTCACTGTTTTATTTCCACCTTGCATCATCAGTTGAGAATCATTCATCTTATACTTCACCCATTGATCTCTCCATCGCTGATATATGTTTGACCCCCTGTCCATTGCCACACTGTGCACCATTTGCCATTTTTCATCACAGCAGTAAACTCCCCTCACATACACCTTTCATGGAAAGGATAAGGTGGATGAACAGGCTATGGCAAACCTGCGTGTGTATAAACATCCTTCATCATATTAATTCATCGTGTGATCAGATTATGATCGATGATGTTGGCGAGAATCTCATGGACCGATGTTGATCCTATCAAAGGATATTCTGATTTGGGAAGCTTTAAGATAAGTGTTAATCTGGAGATCACAGGTTGCCTGGAAAGAAATCCAGAGATTAAAAAAGGCTGCAGAGGAAATTGAAACATTAAGAGAATTTAGAGACAGATCGGATGAAGTAAAAGTCTAAGGAGTATCCAAGTTAAAGAACACTTTGGAAACAACAAAAACTCAACTGGATAAAGCTAAGGATGCAAGACAGCTCAAAAAGCTACAGGAAAGGCAAAAAGCTTGGGGCTCCCTCAGGTGTCAAGGTAGATGAAGATCAAGAAGGCGTGTGTTAAAGTTCGTCAGAAAAATGAGTAGTTGATTATAAGGCCTGAGGATGCTGCAAGGAAAGTTGATCACCTTCAAAATTCACCACGAAGGCTTGAAGATAAATTTTCAAAACTAGAATCAGAGAATGAAACACCTCATCAGCAGGCATTAGTCATTCAATTACTAGAAAAGTTTCATCAGCCAGGCCAAAAACAATCTTCTTGTTCAGGAGACACTAGCGAATGGCGAAAAGAAGATGATTACAGATTCAAATCGTGCTGGGCAAAATCTGTAAACAATAGAGAAACCAGAATTAATTTTCTTTCCTTTTATCTCTCAAGACTGGGGGTTCCTGAGGACCAGACAAATTTCCACTTTGATTATAAATGCTTTCTACACTAAAGATCCCTGGAAGTTGAAGGAATCAGCATTATGATCACATTATACATACCAGATCCCCTATTAAACCTCGATTATCTTGTCAGCATCATTGCATGTCAACGTTATCATCAACAAATTTTTTTTACAGCCTTCATTTGTAGCTCTCCCTGCATATATTATAGTATATTCAAACCACCATACTCTATTTCATTCTTTTTTTTTTTGCATCTCAGTAACCTTAGGATCGGTATCACATCCCAAACTGATATTTGCAACCTCGTTAGGCTAGGAAAACTATATCTGAATCCAAAGTTTCCCGCAAACTGACAAACATTTGTTTACAGGATCTCAGAAACAAGGATCACCATAGAAGTCTTGCCCTTCTTCAATTTCGCTGCAATCGCTAAAGTCTGCTAAGAAGTAAGTTGCTTCTCGATCTCGCTACCACCACATACCAGAGGTCGTTCTTCAAGGTATAATAGCTAGTATAACCAAGGTTGGACTGACGTTCATTTGCTTATAAATTAGGTTGGAGAGGTTTTATCAAAATAAGTACATGTCATTTCTCCTGTTTTCGATGTGATCTTTGATGGTTTTATGTCCTGCTTCCATTTAATGAATAGTTACCTTTGTGGTAGAATATCTTGCATATGTGTCTTTTGGGCATAACAAAGAGAGTTCCACATAATATTGAGTTTCTGAAGTGGTAGGGATTCTGCACACCACTGTTTGGAATCTGGTTACTGTGCAGTTGTATGTTCTGGGCTTATCATTGATATTTTGTTGTGCTTGTGGTGAAAAGACAAATATTTTGCAGATAGAGCACTCATTTGGTAATCCTTTCAGTTGCTAGGAGCAATACTAACAAGGCATAATGCTTTCCTTGGAACAGTGGAACATCCTGCACGACAATGTGAAAAAAAAAATTTGACAAAGCAGTAACAGAAAATGCTTAGTGTAGATGGATGTCTATGGTGCTTGTAGGGTTGGTGTTTCTTGATCTCAATGACTTTGGCATGCTTTTGTAAGGCAATGAAACCTTTTTGCTGTTTGTTTCTGACATTATGCTTTTGATGTCTGGAGTTAGTGCTTAAAACTTTTTCTGTAATAGTGTGTTTGTTTTCTGTATACCATGCTTTTGTAGCCATAACTGATAGTTGTTGCTGTCTTCAGATCAAACCTAAGGGAATGTGTGCAAGTACCTGGGAAAGCACTACTTTCTCAGGTTTAGAAGAAAAGGAAGCTGTAAACGTGGCCACTTTTCCAAGTATTTACAAACTTGAGAAGTGGTGAATAGTTGAGAGAAAGTTGATACTCACTTGCATGAGAAAGTGGGTCAAAGGTTCTGTACCTTTGACTGGTTTTCTTAGTAATGACACCCTCACACTTTCTCAGGTGCAGAGAACATTCATGGAGCTTGAGTCCTTAGTATTGCACCTTTTCTTGCATCTTTTAATTGGGGGGATGATTTAATATACAATTATTTTGGATGAAATATCTGTCAGTGAGGCATTGAATCAGTTGTATCCTCTCTGTTGATTGCATATGACCATGGATTCGCTTGGTGCGTCCCCCCCACTGTAACACACCTCATATAAAAATGATGATTCCCTTGTGTGGTAAGGTCCAACACATTGTGCTGCCAATTGTTCACTCATATGATGCATCTGTAAGTTTTTTGTACTGAACTAAGACTTCCTGCTCATATATTTTTCTATGTTTTGTAGTGGCTAAAGTTTATTGTTATCCCAGCAACATTACCTCCGTTCATAAGTATACCTTATGCACCTCTGCTACAACCAGCAATTCATATGCCCTGTTGCATAATAACGCTTTATTGATTGTCTTGGCATAGTTGTATTCTATATGCTGCGATTCCCTCAAACCTGTCCTTCCAGCTGCTACACTCACCATACCTTCAAATTCCCCTACATTCCACGTGTGCAATGGCCCTCCATATGCCTAGCAGTAGTGTTGGGACACTGTTGTGGTTTCATACACCTACAACCATGTCCAATTATCGATGTGGTTTCATTGTAGCTACATATGAATCCTGGTTCTCCAACACTTACCACCCAGTGTATGTCCATCAGCACTATACGTCTCCATTTGCTGTCAAGCATTACATCACCAATCATCTCATGTTTCTTCACTTCCCATGCAGCCATAGCAGTGGTAAGCATTGCTGCAGCTTCATTATATCTGTCTTAGGGCCAACAATTGCTGCAAGAATTTTCCTGCAGCAACTCCAACAGTTGCTGCAATATCATGTTTACTACAGCAGTTTAGAAAATCGTTGTAAGCTATCCTTTGACCCATCACGTAGTTATGGCCTTGTGCATAACCATCTCTGTCATTGATTATTGCCCCCCCTGATGGCCATGCTTTCAGCATCATTCCACTATAGCACTCTCATCTGCCTACATTGAGTGCATGTCACATGTAATTTGTATATATATATATATATGTATATATATATGTTTATATATATACGAATGTATATACATATATGTGTATATATATACATATATATATGTATATACTCGTATATATATATATATATATATATATATATATATATATATGGGTATATAGGTATGTATGTCATTCTCCATCCTTTCCATCATTTATATCATGGTACATGAACATTTTCTTAGATATCCATATGACATGCCATTTTTCTTCTATTTTCATGTTAATCCAGTTGTTTTGTAAGAAACATATGGAAAATATCATTACTTGGAGTTGTAACTTCAATTTTATGTGTTGTAATAGTTAGATCTTAATGAAAATCTACATTTCCTGTTTTAGATAGAATGGATGAGTATCGTAAATGCCATAAATTGCTTGTTTTCATGCTTATTGCTTTCATTTTGAAAATCTCATAAATGGCAACACGAATGGCACGTGCACCATTTCATAAGAGGTAAATTAATCCTAAGTTGATGATTTACATCAACGGCCATAGTGGGGATGTGAACAAGACTTAGTATTTTTATCTTTTATAAAATAAACACTCGATCCACACTGGATCCTTTTTCAAAATCATCATATTTTCAAATACTTCTTTCTTTTATTAGAGTTTAACTTAAAATTGACTCAAAATATATACCAATGGCCATAGTCAGGGTATATTGAGAGTTAATTTCATTTTAAACTCTATAAAAGCACAAAAATATGTTTTATTCTTCACCTGAATTTAAACATAGATTATTATATAACACATTCAATGACCATAGTCGAGGATGTATTATATTTTCAATCTTATTTCAATTCATGCAAAGAATGAAATATGATTTTCAAAATCCAATTTCAAAATTCTTTAAATTCATTCATCATTTAGGATAGAATTGCATCATATTTTCAAAATTCTTCTTCATAAATCCAAGTGATTCTTTCCCTTATTTCTCAGATCAAATCTTATTCATAAATTCAAATTCAACTCTATTTTCTCAAAAGGATTCAAGAATTCAATTTCAAGGTCCCATTTGACTTTGAAACTTCAGAATCATCTTGTATTTCAAATTTCAAATTCTATCTCAAATTCAACGTCCAATTTGACTTTGAAATTCCAAAATCATTTTTGTATTCAAACTTTAAATTTCCAATTTAAATTCAAAATTCAATTCAAAGGTCAATTTAAACTTTGAAATTTCTGATTCATCTTCTGGTTCCAAATTCAAACTTCAAATTCAAAGTCTAAATTGACTTTGAAATTCATTTGTATATTCAAGATTCAAATTCTAAATTTCATTTTCCAAGTTTAATTCAAACTTGAAAGTTCTTGATTCATCTTCTGAATTTATAAACTCCAAATCCATTTTAGGATCCATAATTCAACTTTCATATTGGATCTCAGACTTCAGATCCAATTCCACTTTAGGATCTAGAATCCAATTCTACTTTGGATCTTAGACTTCAGATCCAAATCCACTTAGGATCTAGAATCCAATTCTACTTTGGATCTTAGACTTTAGATCCAAATCCACTCAGGATCCAGAACCCAATTCCACCTTGGATCTCAGACTTCAGATCCAAATCCATTTTAGGGTCCGGAATCCAATCACACTTTGGATCTTAGACTTCAGATCCAAAATCCATCTTAGGATCCAGAATCAAAATTTTACATCGGATCTCAGATTTCAGATTTTGAATTCAGTTTGAGATCCAATTCCACTCTCAATTCTAGATTTCAAATCCAATTCCATTTTCAGATCTCATCTGAACTTCCTAAATCCATTTTTAAATACCATTTGACTTTCTCAGATCCATTCTGAATTTCAAACTTCAAAATCTAAATTCAATCCCATCTCAGGTATTCATTTCCTTTCCTAAATTCAAGTTCAAATTCAAAGTCCATTTTTGACTTTGAAACTTCATTTTCCTTTCATTTCAAAGCTCCAAATCATTCTTTCTCAAAAATCAAGATTTATTTTTCCAACTCTGATTTACTTCAGAAACTTAGAACTTCTCTGATCTATCTCAAGTTCTAAGTTAGATTCAATCATTTCTTCACTTCTTTACCAAGTTCATCTCAAATACTTGGAAATTTCCAAATCAATTTTCAAAAGAGCATACATCCTTGCATTGCACAAGCATGATCCTTTGTGCATTTAGATCTTTAGGATAAATTCTTAGATAATATTTAGGCAAAGCAAAAAGCATAGATTCGATTCTTGGTTCGATTACCCCTCGTAAAGGCGTCAGGAACGGTCGAACCTTGTACCGATGAGCGAATCCCGTCTCTCCATTTTCCCGCAAATATATTTTCAAAATGGAGGCGAGTAATTTTCTAAATATTTTCAAATCAAGGTCAAGTGAGACCCCGCAAAAGAGTTCCTTTTCTCTCTCTTTTTTTGTCTTTTCTCTTCTCTTCTCTCTTTCTTTTTATCTCTTTTATTTTTCTCCCTTCAAAAAGGAGGAAAATAGAGTTTGGAAAAGGAAAAGAGAAGGAAGAGAGAGAAACCACAAGAGAGGAAAAATTTTGCGATGATCACAGTTTTGGCGACCGAGATGGGACCCGTCTCCGTCTGGTCAAATTATGCCTTTGATTTGCTTTAATATTTTCTAAGTCTTTATTCTTTCTATGTCAGCTATATTTTCCATGCAAACCTTAGGAGCCTAGACTCTGTCCCAAGCTGACGTTATTTTGCATATAGGATCTAAGTATGGTTTGGTAGGACCATATTGAGGAGATTATTCCATGTTCACATTAGACTTAGGTCTTAAATACAACTCTCCTCAATTCTAGGGATTGAATGCAAAACAATGTATGCAAGTGTATGCTTCTCTTTATTTAAATATATCTCTTTAGGACTTGCATTAGAACCTTTTGATTTTATTGCATGTCGATCATATTTTTGAAAACATCCCTACCTATATTGTCCCGGTCTTCACGTTGCTGGGCTGTCTCACTGAACCATAGTTCGGGAGAGAGCCTCACAACTGGACCACTTATTTGGGTTCGCGCCCCCTACCACGTACCTAAGGGCCATAGTCCGAGGTATATCGGTAGGTGCTCAAGGATGTTGGGAAGCCATTACCTTAGAACCGGAGAGATATTTTTATGCCACGTACTTCGAGCTTCGGCTTAAGTATATCGGCATATCTTGATTAGAATCAGATGATCTAAATCTTAGAGTTAGGATTAAGGTCCTATCAAGCCATTTCAAAATATTGCATATAGAGTCAGCTTTAGAGAATGTTGTTTGTGCATCCTTGCTTATATATTTGTGATTGTGTGATATTTTATATCTTCCTTATATTTTCCAAAACCCTGGGTATATATTATTCAAATTTTTCTTTTGTTTTTGAAACCCAGGTGTATTTTCCCTTTCCTTCTTCTAAATTTCTTCAAAAATTCTTCTGATCCTGCCTGCAAGTTCTTCAAATTTTAAAATCTTTACCATTTATTCTCAAATTTCATTTTTTCTCTTATTTTCTTCTGATTTTCTTCTTGTTTATATTTTCATAAAAATCTCTTTCCTTCAAGAGATATCCTTTTCAAAATGGTATTTTCTTTCATATTTTAGTTGGTTACTCTCCCTCGTAGAGTAAACAACGCAATTGTCGCAAATTTTGTGGCGACTCAATCCCTAGTAATGGGATACAATTTTTAGATTTCAACCTAAATCCTTCCTCTTGTCAAAAAGGTTTCTTTTGGTCTAAAAACCTCCAATTTCTTCTACAGAAAGCACTGATATTCAAAAATGGTTCAGACAAGAGCTGGAAAAGAAACAGTTCCTCAACACATCGACAGTGAGGCAGAAGAGATGAGCTCTCCTAAATCAGTTAGGGGATAGGGTCAGAACAAGAAAGATGACATCGACCCCTCTATATATGATATGTTCCAAAAGATGATGGCGAGGATGATGTCGGAACAAGCCGAAGCCAAGCTGAAAGAGGCAGTTCCTAAAAGCAAGCTGAGGAAGAAGCCTGTGAAAAAGCCAATCAAAATCATTAGAAAGAAGGTACAGTCAGACACTGCTTCTGACGAATCAGAACCAGTCGAGGAAGAATCAGAAGAAGAAGAGCAGATTGTCTACAAACAAAATCCTCCAAGGCAGTCTGTAAAAATAGCTGCAGAAGAACCCGAATACGTCAACAAGCCCAAGTCTGGGACCCAAGCAGAGGACCTGATGAGCAAACAGATGAAGGAGATGAATCGAGCAATTAAAGACATTCAAGCCAAGGGTAAGGGCAAGCAGATCTACACTGGCGAAGATTTTTATGATGGTCTAGATGGGGATGATAACCTGGAGAACCTTCCTCATAAATTTCTCAAGTTTGATGGAACTGGCAACCCTAAAGCCCATCTAGCCACATTTTATGCAGAGTGCAGCCATGTCAGGAAAGACAACAGGGCTCTGTTCATCTGTTTTCCCCGCAGTCTACAAGGTGTAGCAGCCAGATGGTATGCTAACCACGTAAATCCTATTGAACTACGAGAGTTCGATAAAGTAGTAAATCTGTTCATCGAGCGTTTCTTATTCAACATTGAAGCCTCACCTACATTAAATCATCTTTACAACCTGAAGCAAGGAGAGACTGAAAGAGCAGGTGATTTCATTCACAGATGAAGAAGCACCTGTAATAAGATGAAGGTACCCATTCCAGAAGAGCACGCATTGCAGATAATCCTCAACAATTTCTCTCAGCCCATAAGAAGCCTCATCGCCACTTCCCCGACGAAATCTTTCATCAAATTGATTGAGTGAGCCGAATGGCTCGAAGCAGGAATAGAAAGTGGACTTTACGAGGGCACGCCTCTGGTCAAGAATGTCCAAGACCAGAAGAAAAAGGCGCAATTCGCTCATCCAGTTGATGCCTCCTGCAATAATCTTGGCAGCAGCAGCAAAGGAAACAAGAACAACAGTGGCAGTGGTCCGAGAATAGATCAGAACAAGGGGCAGAAGGAGAGATCCTTTAAAAACAATGATAAACTGCTTCCAATTGGCCTTCAGCAAAATGGTGATCTTCAAGAGAAGCCCAAGTACATCAAGTGGGAGAAAGATCGAGTCTTCACTCCGTTATCTGAGAGTTTAGAAGTGATTATGAATTACCTTTTGAAGCACGGGATGATCAAACTCCCTAAAATCGCAGATCCTCCCGTAATGTTGGGAAAATTCAAAGACCAATTCTGCAAGTACCATAGGGCAATAGGACACGACACCGAGCAGTGTTTCATCCTCAAGCACATGATACAAGACTGCATTGACAGAAGTAAGTTGATAGAGGACGAGGAAGAAAAGCAGCCAGCAGTCCTGACAGAACCATTCCCGGACCACTCGAAGAATTGATAAAGCCAAAGTTTTTGTTTGCTTTCACCTCTTTTTGTCAGTTGTCTTGTAGGGGCTAGTCAGCCCAGTCTTTTATGAATCTTTTCCTTTTAAAAGTTCTTGTAAAAATTCAGTTGTTATCAAACCTTTTCTTATCAATGAAATGTCAATTTTTCTTTATATCTTTGATATTCAAATACTTCCTTCTTTTGCCATACTGGGGCATTTAAATTCCTATTCTTTTCATAATGCGAGACAATCCTGACATCATTCATGAGAGAAATGATATTACCTATGAGGGCTTTTCAAAAATCATGAAATTTCAAAAAGTCTTCGTTACGACCAAAGAGTTCAAATATTCTTTGGTTCAAGCTTTGTCAAAAATCAACCCTCGTGTTGATCATGTTTTCAAAAAAAGGTTTTCGAACCATTGCATTGGAAAATCAAACCTCGTGTTGATCATGTTTTCCAAAATAGATTTTTGAACCATTGCATTGAAGGATCAACCCTTGTGTTGGTCTTATCTTCAAAAAAAAAATAGATCTCAAATCTTGTGTTCATCATATTTTCCAAAAAAAGTGATTTGTTAAATCATCATATTCAAAGATCAATCTTTGCATTGGTCTTATCTTCCAAAAATGGGTTTTAAATCATTATATTCAAAGATCAACCCCTGTGATTGATCTTATCTTCTAAGGTTGATTTTTAAAACATTATCTTCAAAGATCAACCCTAGTTTTGATCTTATTATCAATTTCGAACTATTATTTTTAAAAATCAGATCTATTGTTGATCTTCTTCTTCAAAAATAGGTTTTCAAAATCATTGCCTTCAAAAATTAAACCTCATGATGATCTCTCATGTTTGATTTAAAGGATCAGATCTCGCACTGATCATTCTTCTTATGGTGGATTTTCTTCCCCCAAAATGATTTCTCATTTATCTTTTAAATAAACATTTTCCTTCCAAGATCCCATATGCAGGCAGGATCAGAAAAACTCCTTTTTCTCAAATCTTATAAATCTTTAGTTAATTTTGATATCTTTATCAGTTTCATTCATATATTTATCAAGTTTTACATCAATTTTATCAAGTTTTCCTCAATTCTATTAAATTTTATCAAATCTCTACCCTTTCAGGTTAAGGGATAAACCTGATGCCTCTTTCCCATGAGGTATTTCCTTTATTTTTTGGCCCTTTCAGGTTAAGGGATAAATCTGACCCTCGTTGTCCGAGGTGTTCCCGCTCACGTTAAGGGATAAACCTGACCCTCGTTGTCCGAGGTTTTCCCATTCAGGATAAGGGATAATCCTGAGACCCCTCGTAGGAGCAATAACGCTACCGATGAGGATTCTTTTGTAAATACAAGTTTTGTCAATCTTTGTTAATTTTCTAGATTTATATCAATTTTCCTTTATTAAATTTTCTTAAATTCTATTCTTTTTCCCATTCAGGATAAGCAAACATTCTGAGACCCCTCGTAGGAGCAATAACGCTACGTATGGGGATTCTTTTGTAAATACAAGTTTCGTCAACCTTCATATTTTCTAAATTTATATCAATTTCTCTTTATTAAAATTCCTTAAATTCTTTTTCCCATCCAGGATAAGGGATAATCCTGAGACCTCTCGTAAGGGCAACAATGCTACCTATGAGAATTCTTTTTTTGCAAATACAAGTTTTATCGATCTTTATTGATTTCTAAATTTATATCAATTTCTCTTCAAATTCTATTCTTTTTCCCATTCAGGATAAGGGATAATCCTGAGATCACTCATAGGGGCAACCATGCTACCTGTGAGAATTCCTTTTACAAAAATAAATCAATTTCCTCAAATGTTCTACATTTTTTTCAAAGTTCTATATCCTTCTGTCTTCTCAAAGTTTATTCTTTCTATATTCCTCGTCAAGATAAGGGTTTAATCCTGAAAATTGGACCGCATACCTGGTCCATCTAAATCATAGATCATAAATTCTAAATCTTGTCATATCCCTTCTAAATTCAAGTCTCAGGTTATCTCTTCATAAAATCTTCTATTTCCCCTTCAGAATAAGGGATAATCCTGAAACCCCGACAATCATTCCTGCTTAATGTCGGTCTCCTTCCCGACTCTCAGTTGGAAAAATCCGGTGCTCACATTGGTTATTTTGCTAAAGTTTTTAAATCTAAAGATCAAGTTCAGTCCTCGTACTGGTTGTCTTTCAAAAGTTTCGAACTTAAATCAGGTCATTAAATGAAAAGTCCCAGCTACTTCGTTGGTCGTTAAATGATTAAATGAAAAGTCCCAGCTACTTCATTTGTCGTTAAATTATTAAATGAAAAGTTCCAGCCACTTCGCTGGTTGTTAAATGATTAAATGAAAAGTTCCAGCTACTTCGCTGGTCGTTAAATGATTAAATGAAAAGTCCCAGCTACTTTGCTGGTCGTTAAATGATTAAATGAAAAGTCCCAACTACTTCGCGGGTCGTTAAATGATTAAATGAAAAGTCCCAGCTACTTCGCTGGTCGTTAAATGATTAAATAAAAAGTCCCAGCTACTTCGCTGGTCGTTAAATGATTAAATGAAAAGTCCCAGCTACTTTGCTGGTTGTTAAATGATTAAATGAAAAGTCCCAGCTACTTTGTTGGTCGTTAAATGATTAAATGAAAAGTCCCAGCTACTTCGCTGGTCGTTAAATGATTAAATGAAATGTCCCAGCTACTACGTTGGTCGTTAAATGAAATGTCCCAGCTACTTCGCTGGTCGTTAAATAAAATGTCCCAGCTACTTCGTTGGTCGTTAAATGAAATGTCCCAGCTACTTCGCTGGTCATTAAATGAAATGTCCCAGCTACTTCGCTGGTCGTTAAATAAAATGTCCCAGCTACTTTGCTGGTCGTTAAATGATTAAATGAAATGTCCCAGCTACTTCGCTGGTCGTTAAATGATTAAAAGAAATGTCCCAGCTACTTCGCTGGTCGTTAAATGAAATGTCCCAGCTACTTCGTTGGTCGTTAAATGAAATGTCCCAGCTACTTCGTTGGTCATTAAATGAAATGTCCCAGCTACTTCGCTGGTCGTTAAATAAAATGTCCCAGCTACTTCGCTGGTCGTTAAATGAAATGTCCCAGCTACTTCGCTGGTCGTTAAATAAAAGGTCCCAGTTTTTACTGGTCATTAAATGAAAGGTTCCAGCTCCTTCGCTGGTCGTTAAATGAAATATCTCAATTTACTGGTCAGAATGTCCAAAATCATAGATGCAATTAAAGGTCACATCAAAATCTATATTGAGTGATTATTTCACGAAGAATTCTCGAAAACTTTGCCAATTTGCTAAAAGCATTTGTTGATTCTAAATATTCTTACTGCACAGAAGAATCGCCTCTGATTACCTCTAGTATTCTTTCCAAAAAGGCGAAACTTTTTGCGAAAAAGAGGTAAAATTCAAATCTTTTTCCTGTTGATCAACCAAAAGGATGAAAGAAATATCCTCGGTATGATTAGTGAAATAAATATTCGATGACATTGAAAAACCGGAAGTGAATTGATATTGATCATAGTTATGACGCATGTTTTAAAATGACTTTTTGGTAATTAGGCAGTGGAAATATCCTGAGCGATAAAAAGAATCCACTCAATCCATATCTCCTTATCCATTTTAAAGCTGCAAATCAAATATCTGCAAAAGGGATCTCTCAATTGTCGTCAAGATGAAGGCGAATAGGCGAGCAGATCCCCGGGGCCAAAGAAGATTTGGATCATCTACCGAGATGAAGGAGTTTGTGAAGGATCCTTCCAGAGAAAGTTCAGATCACCGTCGAGATGAAGGCGAGTGCGATGAACCTACCGACAAACCCTAAATGATATTTGATTTCTGCTATCATCTAAAGACCTTTGAGCCAATACCATCATATATAATCCCTGAGAAAATGAAGGATCGGAACATCTCCAAGATGAAGGAGTTTGTGACGTACCCTTCCCCTGAAAAAGAGAGAAAAGTCAAGAACATTCAAATAAAGGACGATGTAAAAGCCCGAAAAAGTTCAATGACTCAAAAAGAGTGCAAGAAAGATTATCATGAGAAAACACTCAGATATCAAAACTGCCTAAATTGCCAGAAGTCATCTTTTTTCATGCAAAATTCTTTTATCAATGTCTTTTTACTACTTGCTTTTATGAAATTGAGAATATTTCTTCTCTTCTCATATCAGAGAAATTGATAACTTCCTTGAAGAAAATCATCAGCGCCAAAAACTTTGAATTTGACTCTTAAAACCAAGAAGTTAACCTCGTTGGAGGAAATACTCTAGGTAAAAGAGGAAATATCTTTGCACACATATGCACATTTTCGAGCGTTGAAGTCAACTATAAATTTATCTTATTGGCAAAAATTTTTAGATATTCTAAGAATGAAATAAATATTCAATATCCATTTTGGTGCAACCTAGCGTTGTTTATATCTTCCAGAAGAGTTACCCCATTCAGTTGAAGTATCTCTCCTGTCCCATCACAGTTTCGAGAAATCCGTATGGTTGTTCTCACTCAGGTTAAAGGTCAAAACCTGTATTTTCTGCGAGAGGTCACTAAATTCAAAAGCTATTTCAGTCTCAGCCGTGAGACACCCAAGATCATCTCTTTTTCAAAGCTTCAGGGAATTCCATCTTCCTCCTTTCGCAAACTCCTTTCGGATTTGTTCGTCCAAACTCCGAATGTCGAATCATGATCTCTTCACTCGAGGATTCCATTTGGTTGTCTCCTTCAGGCTAAGGTTTAAGCCTGAACCTCGCTCCTCGAGGTATCATCCTTTTTCGGGTTTTGGTTAAACCTGAATCTCGTTCCAACGAGTTTCCCTCGTTTCGACGAGGTGTTTTCTTCCAGTCCCATCATGGTTCTTCCCATCGAGGAATCCATGCTTTGTATACCCATCTAGGACAGTATTCTACTTGAGCTTCATCTCACGAGGCATTTTCGCCATCATATATTCCTTTCCCCATCCAAGTTATCTTGATATATCTTTGTCCCATCCAGGTTAAGGGCTAAACCTGAGTCATTCCACAAAGATTGATCTCGCCTCACCCATGAGACTTGATCAAAACTCCTATCTTTCATCATTTCGGGATCATCACCCAAAGTCCCATCACGATTTCCTAATTTTCTACTCAATCATATCATTTTCGAGGATTTCGTCTTCCCAAAGCCATTCAAGGATAAAGTTTTAAACCTAAAAAACCATGTCTTTTAAATAAATTCTTCCACACCCAGTTCAGATTTGCTGACTCGGGCATTTTTTAAAATTTGGAGTGTTTTCTTTGCCACTAAGCTCGGCTTTTCAACCGGCTTAGTAGCAAAGAGGGGCATCTGTGAACACCCCAAATTTTTCAAAATCTTTTAAATATTCCCTTCTTGCCCCTAAATTCATTTTTTGAGCAAATGAGTCATTTTTAAATCTAAATTCCAATTCATTTCTCAAAGTTTTATTAAAATTAAATTCATTTTATATGTCTAATTTGATTTTGGATCCGGATCCAATGTTAAAATCCAAATCTGAGCTTCACTATCCAAATTTTCATATTAAATTTTACAAAAATACCAAAAATAAATTCTAAAATGTTCAGATAGTCGATCTAATACCCACTTGGATTCGAGACTCTATATTCATCGGTTCGAGGTTCAAACCTTAAATATTTCTTCATAACCCCGGATATAAACCCATTTTCTAAAGAAAATTTCAAAAATAAACCTGAAATATCAGAAAACCCTTCCCTTGTAAATATTTGATAATTCAGTTTTAAAATCCCTTAGTTTTAGAATTTTTATTTCAAAAACACAAAATAGAAAAATACAAAAAAAAAAATAGTTTAGAAAACCCTGTTTTGTTTATCCTTTTTAGTAAAAACCACTCTTTTGAAAACAACTTGTTTTAAAAAAAGCATCAATCCGAAAATTTCAAAAATATCAAGGACCAAATGCAAAGAAGGTCTAACGGCCTTCTGTTATAAAACATAGGTCGTGGCTCCCGTCTATCGCATCCATCCTTCACCTCTCCACGTCTCTTCTCTGATCCCTCTTTCTCCTCTGAAGTCTTCCTCCCAAAGGTCACAGAAGAAGCTTCTTTCCCCCTTTCTTCAGAATTTCTGCAAATCAGGTAAATCTTCTTCCCCTTTTTTCTAATTTTCCTCTTTTACCTGTTTTGGGCTGCCATTGAAGCATCATTGGTGGTGTCGAGTTTCTTATGCAAACATCGACCCATCTATTGCTACAGTAATAGGAATACATCAATTCCAACACATTCACTCTTCCCTTTTATACTTTACCCGTGGATTTCTTGATTTTCAGAGATTCTAGCATTTTTCTTTTCTTGCTTTCATTATCCGATTCGCATAGATCTCTTCAGCTGTATTTTATTATCCGATGTTTATTTCCATTACATTTCATGATGAATTTTCAGTTTCATTTGACATATTTTACATACTGGTGGTGGGCGATGCCTCGCAATGGCATCGCCGACTCAGTAGGGCTCTAATTTCAACTTATACCAGAGCTTAATCTACCTTCCCCTCTGTGGTTTCAACTTCCTTTTGATTTATATCTTTTTTTGTATGACCATGCCCTAGGTTCATCCCCTGTTTTGCAATATCAAGGCATTTAGGGATGGGCTCATGGTCTATGAATTGACTTGATGCCCCTGTAATAAGATTGAACCCGATTCAAACTGGAAGTTTTGTTACATATTCCATTTCTGGGTTATCATCTGGTGTCTAGCTTACAATGGGTTCTTTATCACCATTTGATTTGTTTTCTTTCTTTCTTTTTTTTTATTACTGTCTCTTGCAAGCGATTTCTCCTTTTTAGTGGCATCGAATTACAAATTTGGTTCATTCTGATTCATCATGTGTAGTTTATTTCTGCATTGGAATTTATTGTATTTGATGGTTGATTCCATCCTTTTAAGATTCATGTCTAAGTCGTGGGTTACCTCTTGGTTTCAATGTATTGTTTCTCATCTATGATATTTTCAAATTCAAATGTAGATCCAGGTTTTCCCTTCGATCTAGCATATCCTATTCGTATTTTTTTTTTTATTTTATTTTATTTAGTTATCTGTTTATGCTGTGAATATATCTGCCTCCAACTGCTGGACATAAGATATCTGGATCCAGGGCAGGAAGTTCCATAAAATAATCGCTTGTTTAATCCCTGGATCTATCTGTTGGTTTCATTTACTAATTGATAGTTGTTAAACATGTTGATCCCTTTGTTGATTACTGTCGTTTAACCCATTGATCTCTTTTGGGCCCATATATTTGGTTCATCAACGTATGTTTGAATCCAGGGGTTCATGCAATTGACTTATGTATTTGTTTCAGAAATGGTTGTTTAAATCCTTTGAGTTATCCATTATATGTTTAATCCAGTAAATCTCACTGTTTTATTTCCACCTTGCATCATCATTCTACTTGTTGAGAATCATTCATCTTATACTTCACCCATTGATCTCTCCATCGCTGATATATGTTTGACCCCCTATCCATTGCCACACTGTGCACCATTTGCCATTTTTCATCACAGCAGTAAACTTCCCTCACATACACCTTTCATGGAAAGGATAAGGTGGATGAACAGGCTATGGCAAATCTGCGTGTGTATAAACATCCTTCAGCATATTGATTCATCGTGTGATCAGATTATGATCGATGATGTTGGCGGGAATCTCATGGACCGATGTTGATCCTATCAAAGGATATTCTGATTTGGGAAGATTTAAGATAGGTGTTAATCTGGAGATCACAGGTTGCCAGGAAAGAAATCCAGAGATTCAAAAAGGCTGCAGAGGAAATTGGAACATTCAGAGAATTTAGAGACAGATCGGATGAAGTAAAAGTCTAAGGAGTATCCAAGTTAAAGAACACTTTGCAAACCACATAAACTCAACTGGATAAAGCTAAGGATGCAAGACAACTCAAGAAGCTACAGGAAAGGCAAAAAGCTTGGGGCTCCCTCAAGTGTCAAGGTAGATGAAGATCAAGAAGGCGTGTGTTAAAGTTCGTCAGAAAAATGAGTAGTTGATTATAAGGCCTGAGGATGCTGCAAGGAAAGTTGATCACCTTCAAAACTCACCACGAAGGCTTGAAGATAAATTTTCAAAACTAGAATCAGAGAATCAAACACCTCATTAGCAGGCATTAGTCATTTCAGTTACTAGAAAAGTTTCATCAGCCCGGCCAAAAACAATCTTCTTGTTCAGAAGACACTAGCGAATGGCGAAAAGAAGATGATTACAGATTCAAATCATGCTGGGCAAAATCTGTAAACAATAGAGAAACCATAATTAATTTTCTTTCCTTTTATCTCTCAAGACTGGGAGTTCCTGAGGACCAGACAAATTTCCACTTTGATTATAAATGCTTTCTACACTAAAGATCCCTGGAAGTTGAAGGAATCAGCATTATGATCACATTATACATACCAGATCCCCTATTAAACCTCGATTATCTTGTCAGCATCATTGCATGTCAACGTTATCATCAACAAATTTTTTTTACAGCCTTCATTTGTAGCTCTCCCTGCATATATTATAGTAGATTCAAACCACCATACTCTATTTCATTCTTTTTTTTTTTGCATCTCAGTAACCTTAGGATCGGTATCACATCCCAAACCGATATTTGCAACCTCGTTAGGCTAGAAAAACTATATCTGAATCCAAAGTTTCCCGCAAACTGACAAACATTTGTTTACAGGATCTCAGAAACAAGGATCACCATAGAAGTCTTTCCCTTCTTCAATCTCGCTGCAATCGCTAAAGTCTGCTAAGAAGTAAGCTGCTTCTCGATCTCACTACCACCACATTCCAGAGGTCGTTCTTCAAGGTATAATAGCTAGTATAACCAAGGTTGGACTGACGTTCATTTGCTTATAAATTAGGTTGGAGAGGTTTTATCAAAATAAGTACATGTCATTTCTCCTATTTTCGCTGTGATCTTTGATGGTTTTATGTTCTGCTTCCATTTAATGAATAGTTACCTTTGTGGTAGAATATCATGCATATGTGTCTTTTGGGCACAACAAAGAGAGTTCCACATAATATTGAGTTTTTGAAGTGGTAGGGATTCTGCACACCACTGTTTGGAATCTGGTTACTGTGCAGTTGTATGTTCTGGGATTATCATTGATATTTTGTTGTGCTTGTGGTGAAAAGACAAATATTTTGCAGATAGAGCACTCATTTGGTAATCCTTTCAGTTGCTAGGAGCAATACTAACAAGGCATAATGCTTTCCTTGGAACAGTGGAACATCCTGCGCGACAATGTGAAAAAAAAAAATTGACAAAGCAGTAACAGAAAATGCTTAGTGTAGATGGATGTCTATGGTGCTTGTAGGGTTGGTGTTTCTTGATTTGAATGACTTTGGCATGCTTTTCTAAGGCAATGAAACCTTTTTGCCATTTGTTTCTGACATTATGCTTTTGATGTCTGGAGTTAGTGCTTAAAACTTTTTTTATAATAGTGTGTTTGTTTTTTGTATACCATGCTTTTGTAGCCATAATTGATAGTTGTTGCTGTCTTCAGATCAAACCTAAGGGAATGTGTGCAAGTACCTGGGAAAGCACTACTTTCTCAGGTTTAGAAGAAAAGGAAGTTGTAAACGTGGCCACTTTTCCAAGTATTTACAAACTTGAGAAGTGGTGAATAGTTGAGAGAAAGTTGATACTCACTTGCCTGAGAAAGTGGGCCAAAGGTTTTGTCCCTTTGACTGGTTTTCTTAGTAATGACACCCTCACACTTTCTCAGGTGCAGAGAACATTCATGGAGCTTGAGTCCTTAGTATTGCACCTTTTCTTGCATCTTTTAATTGGGGGGATGATTTAATATACAATTATTTTGGATGAAATATCTGTCAGTGAGGCATTGAATCAGTTGTATCCTCCCTGTTAATTGCATATGACCATGGATTCACTTGGTGCGTCCACCCCACTGTAACACACCTCATATAAAAATGATGATTCCCATGTGTGGTAAGGTCCAACACATTGTGCTGCCAATTGTTCACTCATATGATGCTTCTGCAAGTTTTTTGTACTGAACTAAGACTTCCTGCTCATATATTTTTCTATGTTTTGTAGTGGCTAAAGTTTATTGTTATCCCAGCAACATTACCTCCGTTCATAAGTATACCTTATGCACCTCTGCTACAACCAGCAATTCATATGCCCTGTTGCATAATAACGCTTTATTGATTGTCTTGGCATAGTTGTATTCTATATGCTGCGATTCCCTCAAACCTGTCCTTCCAGCTGCTACACTCACCATACCTTCAAATGCCCCTACATTCCACCTGTGCAATGGCCCTCCATATGCCTAACAGTAGTGTTGGGACACTGCTGTGGTTTCATACACCTACAGCTATGTCCAATTATTGATGTGGTTTCATTATAGCTACATATGAATCCAGGTTCTCCAACACTTACCACCCAGTGTATGTCCATCAACACTATACGTCTCCATTTGCTGTCAAGCATTACATCACCAATCATCTCATGTTTCTTCACTTCCCATTCTGCCATAGCAGTGCTAAGCATTGCTGCAACTTCATTATATCTGTCTTAGGGCCAACAATTGCTGCAAGAATTTTCCTGCAGCAACTCCAACAGTTGCTGCAATATCATGTTTACTACAGCAGTTTAGAAAATCGCTGTAAGCTATCCTTTGACCCATCACGTAGTTATGGCCTTGTGCATAACCATCTCTGTCATTGATTATTGCCCCCCTTGATGGCCATGCTTTCAGCATCATTCCACTATAGCACTTTCATCCGCCTACATTGAGTGCATGTCACATGTAATTTGTATATATATATATGTATATATAGGTATATAGGTATGTACGTCATTCTCCATCCTTTCCATCATTTATATCATGGTACATGAACATTTTCTTAGATATCCATATGACACATGCCATTTTTCTTCTATTTTCATGTTAATCCAGTTGTTTTGTAAGGAACATGTGGAAAATATCATTACTTGGAGTTGTAACTTCAATTTTATGTGTTGTAATAGTTAGATCTTAATGAAAATCTACATTTCCTGTTTTAGATAGAATGAATGAGTATTGTAAATGCCATAAATTGCTTGTTTTCATGCTTATTGCCTTTATTTTGAAAATCTCACAAATGGCAACACGAATGGCACGTGCACCATTTCGTAAGAGGTAAATTAATCCTAAGTTGATGATTTACATCAACGACCACAGTCATACAAGACTTAGTATTTTTATCTTTTATAAAATAAACACTGGATCCACACTGGATCCTTTTTCAAAATCATCATATTTTTAAATATTTCTTTTTTTATTAGAGTTTAACTTAAAATTGGCTCAAAATGTATACCAATGGCCATAGTCAGGGTATATTGAGAGTTAATTTCATTTTAAACTCTATAAAAGCACGAAAATATGTTTTATTCGTCACCTGAATTTAAACATAGATTATTATATAATACATTCAATGACCATAGTCAAGGATGTATTATATTTTCAATCTTATTTCAATTCATGCAAAGAATGAAATATGATTTTCAAAATCCAATTTCAAAATTCTTTAAATTCATTCATCATTTAGGATAAAATTGCATCATATTTTCAAAATTCTTCTTCATAAATCCAAGTGATTCTTTCCCTCATTTCTCAGATCAAATCCTATTCATAAATTCAAATTCAACTCTATTTTCTCAAAAGGATTCAAGAATTCAATTTCAAGGTCCCATTTGACTTTGAAACTTCAGAATCATCTTGTATTTCAAATTCCAAATTCTATCTCAAATTCAAAGTCCAATTTGACTTTGAAATTCCAAAATCATTTTTGTATTCAAACTTTAAATTTCCAATTTAAATTCAAAATTCAATTCAAAGGTCAATTTAAACTTTGAGATTTCTGATTCATCTTTTGGTTCCAAATTCAAACTTCAAATTCAAAGTCTAAATTGACTTTGAAGTTCATTTGTATATTCAAGATTCAAATTCTAAATTTCATTTTCCAAGTTCAATTCAAACTTGGAAGCGCTTGATTCATCTTCTGAATTTATAAACTCCAAATCCATTTTAGGATCCAGGATTCAACTTTCATATTGGATCTCAGACTTCAGATCCAATTCTACTTTAGGATCTAGAATCCAGTTCTACTTTGGATCTTAGACTTCAGATCCAAATCCACTTAGGATCTAGAATCCAATTCTACTTTGGATCTTAGACTTCAGATCCAAATCCACTCAGGATCCAGAACCTAATTCCACCTTGAATCTCAGACTTCAGATCCAAATCCATTTTAGGGTCCGGAATCCAATCACACTTTGGATCTCAGACTTCAGATTCAAAATCCATCTTAGGATCCAGAATCAAAATTTTACATCGGATCTCAGATTTCAGATTTTGAATCCAGTTTGAGATCCAATTCCACTCTCAATTCTAAATTTCAAATCCAATTCCATTTTCAGATCTCATCTGAACTTCCTAAATCCATTTTTAAATACCATTTGACTTTCTCAGATCCATTCTAAATTTCAAACTTCAAAATCTAAATTCAATCCCATCTCAGGTATTCATTTCCTTTCCTAAATTCAAGTTCAAATTCAAAGTCCATTTTTGACTTTGAAACTTTATTTTCCTTTCATTTCAAAGCTCCAAATCATTCTTTCTCAAAAATCAAGATTTATTTTTCCAACTCTTATTTACTTCAAAAACTTAGAACTTCTCTGATCTATCTCAAGTTCTAAGTTAGATTCAATCATTTCTTCACTTCTTTACCAAGTTCATCTCAAATACTTGGAAATTTCCAAATCAATTTTCAAAAGAGCATACATCCTTGCATTGCACAAGCATGATCCTTTGTGCATTTAGATCTTTAGGATAAATTCTTATATAATATTTAGGCAAAGCAAAAAGCATAAATTCGATCCTTGGTTCGATTACCCCGGTAAAGGCGCCAGGAGCGGTCGAACCTCGTACCGACGAGCGAATCCTGTCTCTCCATTTTCCCGCAAATATATTTTCAAAATGAAGGCGAGTAATTTTCTAAATATTTTCAAATCAAGGTCAAGTGAGACCCCGCAAAAGAGTTCCTCTTCTCTCTCTTTTTCTGTCTTTTCTCTTCTCTTCTCTCTTTCTTTTTCTCTCTTTTATTTTTCTCCCTTCAAAAAGGAGGAAAATAGAGGTTGGAAAAGGAAAAGAGAAGGAAGAGAGAGAAACCACAAGAGAGGAAAAATTTTGTGATGATCACATCAGGTCAAGGGTTAAACCTGAATCTCGCTTCGGCGATGCATTCGTTGTCCCATCACGGCTTCTTCGTTCGAGGATTCTGTATGGTCATCCCCTTCAGGTTAGGGGTTAAGCCTGAATCTCGTTCCTCGAGATATCTTCTTTCTTCAGGTTTTGGTTGAACCTGAACCTCGTTTCGATGAAGTAATCCTCCCGTCCCATCATGGTTTTCCCCACAAAGGAATCCACAGTCTTTATATATCCATTCAGGAAAGGATTAATGATTGAAATTCATCTCACGAGGCATTTCTCTCAAAATATCCCATCGAGATCCGCTTATATTCCTTTCTCCATCCAAATTATCTTGTTATATCTTTGTCCCATCCAGGTTTAAACCTGAGTCATTCCAAGAGCTGATCTTGTCTCACCCATGAGACTTGATCAAAATTTTTACCTTTCATCACTTCGGGATCTTCACCTAAAAAGTCCCATCACGATTTCCTCATTTCTATTATTCACTCATATCATCTTCGAGGATTTCGTCTCCCCAAAGCCATTCAGGATAAGATTTTAAGCCTGAAAAGCCATGCTTTCAAAATAAATTCTTCCACACCCAGCTCAGATTTGCTGACTGGGGCATTTTTCAAAATTTGGAGTGTTTTCTTTGCCACTAAGCTCGGCTTTCAACCGGCTTAGTAGCAAAGAGGGGCATCTGTGAACACCCCAAATTTTTTAAAACTTTGTAAATATTCCCTTTTTTTCCCTGATTTCATTTTCTGAGCAATTGAGTCACTTTTAAATCTAAATTCCAGTTCATTTCTCAAGTTTTACTGAAATTAAATTAATTTTATATGTCTGACTTGATTTCGGATCTGGATCCATTGTTCAAATCTGAGTCTTGTTATCCAACTTTTAAGTTAAAATTACAAAAAATACCAAAAAGAACTTTTTGAAAAGCTCAAACAGTTCATCCGGTGTCCGTTTGGATCCATCGCGTTATATTCCTCAATTCAAGTTTTAAAGCTCGAATATTTTCTCAAAACTCGGGTCCAAATCCATTTTCTTCCAAAATTGCTCAGAAAACCTTTCCTTTGTAAATATTTTTGAAAACTTTGCAAAATTATTTTAAACTCCTTAGTTTTTAGAATTTCATTCCAAAAAAATACAAAAAAAATGTAGAAAATGAAGAAAAGAACAAAAAATTATATATAGAAAAGAGAAATATAATTTTTAAAAGACCTCCTTTTGAAGAAAACAAATCTTTTAACTAAAAATAATCTTCTGACAAAAACTCTTGAAAAGAGCCGCTATTTTGAAAATTTTCAAAAATATGGGATCGCCTTTGATAAAACCCTTTTTTTTAACGAACTTTCTTTTAGGGTTTCAAAGAAACCTTCTCTCTCTGGCCGACTCTCTTCGCCGCCTCTCTCACCCTCGCTCCACCGAATCTCCATGGACAACCCCCCCCCCCCCCCCCATGTGAGACCTTCTCCACCGCCCATTCACCCTCACCAACTCTTAAACCCTTGATCCTCAACGATCTCGGGAAGCTTCCATGGCCACCAACAGCCTCACATGCTCGATTTCCCCTTTTTCTTCCACCCATCTTCTTCATGCCCCAAAATCGTCGATCGCCAACCGATTCCACATCACCATCCATCCTTAACAGCCTCCCCTTTCTCGATCTTTCCTTCTCTTCTTATATAAACCAACATCAGGGGAAACCCTCAGGATCCGTTATCATCCCTCCACCGTGTTCGCATACATTTTTCCTTCCTCCTCTTCTTCAAAATCCCTGACCTTCATCAGCTGCTAGGCCACCCCTTCTTCATTCTCTCAGATCGCGCTTCATTCCTTCATTGCCTTCTCCTTACCCAAGTTAAAACTAAGATCACGAATCTCCAGTTTCATGATTAAACCCATTTTCTTCCTTCATCGAGCGATCACCCCTTCCATCCATCAACCTCATCGATTACAATCCACCATCCTCGCAATATCCTCGGAAGGCAGCCAAGAGATTCAGATTCACGTAGGATAAAGAAGGGATTCCATTCGGCCCAGAATTTCCAAGGAAATCGCACCGTAGAGTGCCCTTTTCTCCTCTCTCAGAACCTTCGCAACTACCGATGAGCGATCAATTTTCTCTCTTTCCTTTTCAATAAAATCCCCATCTATAGTTTTCTCGGTTTGTTTATCCCTTTTTATTTTGTTCATTTTGAGCGTAATTCATAGAGTCGACCAACATGTAGCAATGTCGCCCTATGTAACGCCACAACAATGGAATGCCCACATTCCTACACTTCGCATTTTTTTTCTCTTTTTCTTTCTCTATTTTATTGGTAATATTTGGCCCATATAATCCGAGTATGTGCTCACTTGATGTTTCGTATATCCGATTTCTACTTTCCTTTTAAAATCAACTCATATGCTGGTTACCCTTCTGATTTTCTTTTTCAATTGATATTCCTTTTTCTCATGTTTGACTTTAAGCAATTTTGGACGTGTGATTCTGTTCCCGCTTTCAATTTATTTCAATCCTTGTATTCCAATATTTGCGTTACCCTGTTTAACTCTCGCTCTTATTAGTTTAAGGCCTATTTTCGCATTTGCTGTTTTATCTCCTTTCTTAATTTTTGTTTCAATTTATAAACATTATCCACATATTTTGATATTGCATCTCAATTTACAAATGGTAATTTCTGGTATGCATCCCCTCTTTATCGCTTATTGTTACCCTGGGTTTATCACATTGTCAATCTTGTTTCCTGATCAATCTCCAATTTCTGATTATAACAGCATGAGAGTGTATCTTGTTTACTTTTATTGCATTCTATCCCATCAGAGCATTCGTTATGATTTTGATTCGCTCACAGCGATGTCGAACCATGGATGTGTAATATAAAAAAAAAGGGGGGAAGGGGTCCGATTATAGGTGACCTAAAGGGTTTCTTGATGATAGTTAATAGTTGACCCTTTTGACAATCTTGTTTAGAAACAAGAATGTCGGGTCGTTGTATCAGAAATTTGAGTTTGGCAAGCTGCAGGGGAGCCATCCTTTATAAAAAGCCAACAGACCTTCTGTGAAATACTTTTTGATAGACCCTCTTGTCATAGCATGGATTCCAAATTGATAAGTTTAGTAACGCTGCAGAAAATTCTGAGTGAGGAAATCGCCATACCAAATAACTCTATAGATGGTATCCCTAAACTAAGGCTTAGGATTATAGAGAATCCAGGATCTAGAGGTTTCATTATTTACTCCTATGTTAGTATTGTTCAGTCACCCACTGTAAAAGATTTTGACGGCATGTAACCCACCTTTTTTTTCTTCTTCTTTCTCTTTCTTCCACATGTATAATTGGTTGGGGAAACTATTCAAAGCATCGATTGAAGATGAGCTAGTAGGATTTGCATTAACGTACATTATCCTGGAAGTATATTGATTTGTTGTGAAGTCATCACTAAGGAGGTCATTTTTTTTTTGTGATTAAAGTCATTTGGGAAATGCATCATTAATTCAAATCTTTGGTATTCTGTTTCCTGCAAGATTCATGATCTTAGATACTTGATTTATCTCATGTAGCCTTGCAATCCTTTTATTTGATCATTTTCCTTGCAAAATTCCTTTTCTTTTTTTTCTTCTTGCCAAGATTCTATTTCTGATGTTCGAAGTGCTATCCTACTGAAGAAGAAAAGGTTGGTACCCACTATAAATGCATTCTGCTAATAAGATATGACAGGACTTTAGGTTCCTGTGAGAGTTTTTTTTTGTGTTGTGGGAACAAATGGGGCCAGGATGGTCATATGATGTTCGGTGATTGATTTGCATTACAAGAAGAGGTCGTTATAGTGCCATTGCAGGTGCTCCAGGAGCCTCATACCTTCCAACTAGAGATGCATCCAAGAACTCTGGTTCCTCTTCAGAAAATCAGAGAATTCAAACTAAGCTTGAATCTCATTATAATTTTCTATGTCCAGCTATTGATTCCAGATGCGCCACGGCCTCCATTGATGTGGCAGAAGACTCTTCTGCAAATTTTCGACTGCGTTTTTAATAAACTTTTTGTAACAATGAGGATATTGCCTTTAGAAACCATGCTCGCTGCAGCTCAGATGTTCCAGAATGGTTTGGTCTCATGGAGCCTCATATGTCTGAAGAGGTTTTAAACATACTCTTAAAATGATCATCAAGGAAGTGGAAAGCTATTCTGAATATCGTCTGAAATTTATCTTATGTGTGATTGCTACCCATTTGCTTTAATTTATTTGTCAAATCAAGTTAGAATTGCTAGAATGACTATTGATCAGGTCATGAATCACAAGGTAAACTTCTCAGAGTGAATGACCCAGGATAGCAATATTCAAGATGGAATATGCTCACTAACGGTCTGCACAATTTCAGCCAATAGGGATGAATGTAGCAAAAAAAAAATATGAGCCCACACTTTCTGTTGTCTCTGTTTTGTTTGTCATAGCATCTTTGTATAAAACTGTATTGCAACAATCCACTTTACTCTATGTGCATTCATGTTTTAGCATATCTCCTCCATCACAAGTTCATCAGTACCTATCACTTGCAGCATTTCACCTATGCACTTAGGCACCATTTTTTTCGGTTCACAGATAACAAATGCAACACACCTTATTTGTTCATTGGCATTCAATGTCGTGTTCATGCCCTTCTCCATTCACACAATAGTTGCTGCCCAAACATCACTTTTGATGCACTACATCTCATTAGCACCCACATCATAAAAGCACATATGCTGCAAAAGCAACTATTCCCACTCTACACACATGCACCATACCCATGTCTATTACACTCTGCTAAGCCTGTATAGGTCTTGCAGTATATAGATTCACCATTTTGCAGCATGTCTTGCTGCGCCTTCAGCAGGTATAACATCTCCTGCACCCACACACACACTTCCATTGTTATAAACATTCCCTACTGAAATTTCATGTTCATATATTTTCATTACATTACCAAAAACCCACCTGCTAATACCATTGGAGCCCATCTTGCTAAGGCCACTGTAAAACGACTTTTGATTGGGTGAATATCTATTCGCTGCAGGTTGTTAGTAAACTACAAACCATATCAGCTTATAATAGGTTTGAAATTTTCCTTCCAGCATCCACTTTATCAATTGGTAGACTTAATATGAATTCCTGTTGTAGAACTTTGCTTAAATTTTCCCATGATTTGCTTAGAAGATTTTGGTTTTTCTGCAAAATGTCTGTCATAAGATTTACTTGGGCCTGCCATACCACTGCTACATCAAGTTTGAGTGCTGTATAAAGCTACTGAGCTCTCGCCTTAGTACAAGGAAAATGAATGTGAATAGTAGATTTGATTTGCTAAAGAGCAGCAAATCTGATTTACTGGGAAAAATCCTCATCATGTGCAATCGCATATTTCTAAAGTCCTAATATATCAGTATGGCTGATCGAGTTTGGTCTAAAATGTTGACTGAAAATATTTTGCTGGATCGGCTCAGATTGCCTTGATTCGCTTATTGTCAGATCACACCCTTGCCTGCTGGTAAGACTGCCCAAGTGGGTCGTATCAGATTTTTTGTTCATTGCCATTGCATATGAAGTGGTTTTGAGACTAGATGTTTGGTTCACTTTGCATAGTATCTTCATACTAGGAGTAGTGTGTGTTCTGCCAGAACACCCTGCATAGTCATTTACACCTTCCCTCTCATATAGTTGCACCCTGTCACCACCTTCCAGCATATACACAACTCCCAGCTGTTGTGTGCTGCCATTCATCTACATGGTCCTTTCACTACAACACTTGCACTCATTTCCAACCACAATTTGTATATACCACATATATATGTATATATATGAACACCTATATATATATACATATGTATATATATATATATGCATATATACATAGATATGTATATAAGTATATATATGTCATCTTTCATCTCCCTATCATTTATACCTTGACATATGAACAATTTTCCCATTGACATTCATGTGACAGGTGAAAATTTCTTTCTATTTTTCATATTAATCAAGTGTTTTGCAGGGAATATGTGGAAGATATCATCATTAGGAGTTGTAAATTCAACTCTATGTATTGTAATAGTTAGATCTTAATGAGAATTTACGTTTCCTGTTTTAGGTAGAATGAATGAACATCGTAAATATCATAAATTGCTTATTTTCATCCTTTTTACCTTTATTTTTCAAAAATCTCACAAATGGGAACACGAATGGCACGTGCACCATTTCGTAAGAGGTAATTAATCCTAAGTTGATGATTTACATCAATGGCCATAGTCAGGATATAAAAAAACCTTAGGATTTTTATCTTTTATAAAATAACATTGGATCCACATTAGATCCTTTTCAAAATTCATCATATTTTCCTTAAATTTTTTTTTTCTTTTATCAGAATTTAATTTAAAATTAATTCAATATATGTACCAATGGCTATAGTGAGGGTATATTGAGAGTTAATTTCATTTTCAATTCTATAAAAACACCAAAAATGTATTTTATTCTTCTTTTGAATTTAAATATAGATTATTATATGATACATTCAATGACCATAGTCAGGGATGTATTATATCTTCAATCTTATTTTAATTCATTTAAAGAATGGAATAGCTTTTCAAAATCCAATTTCAAAATTCTTTAAATTCATTCATCATTTAGGATAGAATTGCATCATATTTTCAAATTTTTTTTTCATAAATCCAAGTGATTTCCTTTAGATATCTTCTTCACTTCTCAAATCAATTTTCAACCCTTGTAAATTCAAATATCATTTTTAGATTCTAACTTTAAATTCGAAGTCCAATTTGACTTTGAAATTCATTTATATATCCAAAATTCAAATTCAAATTCAATTCAATATCTCAAGATTCCATTTTCAAAGTTCAATTCAGCTTTGAAACCTCTGATTCATCTTTTGATTTCAACTTCAAAATCAAGTTTATTCTCTTATCTTCAAAATCCAAGTTTTGAGATTGATTCCAAATTATAGTCTTTTTCTAAGTTTCAAATTTAATCCAAGTTTTCAAAACCCAGATCCATCTTCAAAAGTCCCATTTGGACTTTCAGAATTTAAATCCAAAGTTAGATCCTAATCCCAACTTGGATCCGGATTTCCAAGTACAAATTCCACTTTGGATCTCAGATTTCAGATCCAAATCCATTCTAGAATCAAGAATCCAATTTCATTTTGGATCTCAGACTTCAAATCCAAATCTATTTTAGGATCCAGAACCCAATTCTACTTTGGATCTCAGACTTCAGATCCAATTCCATTTTAGGGTCCAGAATCCAATTCCATTTTGGATCTCAGATTTCATATCCTAAACCCATTTTAAGATCCAAAATCCATTTTAGGATTCAGAATCCAATCCCATCTTGGTTTTTAGATCTTGGATCCAATTCTATTCAGGATCCAGGACTCAACTTCACTTTGGATCTCAGACTTCAGATCCAAATCCATTTTGAGGATCCAGAACCCAATTCGACTTTGGATCTCAGACTTCAGATCCAAATTCCATCTTGGATTCCAGATCTCGAATCCAATTCTATTTAGGATCCAGAACCTAATTCCATTCCCAATTCTATATTTCAAATTCAATTCCATTTTCAAATCTCATCTGAATTTCCTAAGTCCATTTCTATTTTTAAATACCATTTGGATTTCTCAAATCCATCCAAATTTTAAATCCAATTCCATTTCAAATTTTATCTCTTCTCCTAAATCTAAGTTCAAAGTCCATTTTTCTGACATTGAAATTTCCTTCCTTTTCCCTTTTATCTCAGCTTCAAAAATCATTCTTTTCAAATCAAGATTTATTTTCCAAACTCTGATTATTCCAAAGACTTGGAACTTCTCTGATCTATCTCAAGTTCTAAGTTAGATCTTACCATTCAAAAATCATTTCTTCACTTCATTATAAAAGTTCATCTCAGAACACTTGGAGATTTTGGAATCAATTTTCAAAAAGAGCATACATCCTTACATTGCACAAGCATGATTCTTTGTGCATTTAGATTTAGAATAAGTTCTTAGATAATATTTAGGCAAAGCAAAAGGCATAAATTCGATCCTTGGTTCGATTACCCCCTGGTAAAGGCGCCAGGAATGGTCGAACCTCGTACCGACGAGCGAATCCCGTCTCTCCATTTTCCTGCAATATTTCAAAATGGAGGCGAGTAATTTTCTAAATATTTTCAAATCAAGGTCAAGTGAGACCCCGCAAAAAGAGTTCCTCTTTCTCTTCTCTTATTTTCTTTCTCTTATTTTCTCCCTTCAAAAAGGAGGAAATAGAGGTTGGAAAGAAAAAGAGAAGGAAAAGAGAGAAATATTACGAGAGGAAATTTTTTTGCGATGATCACACTGGGCCACTTATTTGGGTTAACACCCCTCTACCACGTACCACGGGCCACAGTCCGAAGTATATCGGTAGGCGCTTAAGGATGTTGGAAAACCTTACCTTAGAACCAGAGTTGAGATTATATGTCACGTAACTCGGATTTCAGTTCAGGTATATCGGCATAACTGGATTGGATAAAGATGATCTGAACCTAGAGTTAGGATTAAGGTCCTACAGCTGTTTTCAAAATGATGCATCTAGAGTCAGCCTTTTAGGGAGTGCTGTATATGCAGGATGTGATTGTTTGTATGTTACCTTTATTCCCCTCATATTTTTTTCAAATATCCATATTTCTCACCTTTTCCTTTATTTTCTCAAACCCTGGATGACTTTTCAAAATATTCAATTTCTTTCAAAACTCCAGGTGATTTTCCATTCTCCTTTTCTACTGGATCTCAAATTTTCAGCCGCATTTTATATCCTGCCTGTAAATTTTCAAAATTTCCATATTTTTTCTCAGTCTGATTTCGAGTCTTTCTCTGTTTTCAGTCCGATGGCATCCAGTCAAGTCGATCCTATCTTTCTTGAAGGTCACATCTCCTATGAGGTGCGACAAGGTCATCCCGAACTTTGAGCCCTTAGCACCAGAACTTTCATTCCTCGGTGGTATTATTCATGGCTCAAAAGCTTTTCTCGAATGTTCCCGGACCATTTGAGCGAGTGCAAATTAGAAGTGGCATCAACAGTCGGAAAGCAAACCATCAATGGCAACATGATCCATGCAATGGCAGAGCGATGGAATCCACAGACATGTACTTTCTGGTTCCCATGGGGAGAGATGACAATTTTAATGGATGAATTTTCAGAAATTATGGGATTACCAGAACCAGTCGGTCAACCTGGAGATTTGTTAGAGCATCAATTTTTAATCAATGTCAAGGGTTTGGACCCCCGAGACTCATTAGCTCGTATGACAGGCCGCAGATCTTGGCCTCTGATTCAGTTGGACGGAAATGAATATGTCAACCTGCTCGAGTTGTACCGCAAGTACGGGACCTTCGTTGAAGTCAGCTCACTATCCAGGACAGCTAGAGAAAGGATTCAAAATGCAATGGTCCTATGCACTGTAGGATTAGCCCTCTTCCCAGATGGACAAAACTACATGGATATCAGAATAATCCAGCTCATGAGAAGATGGGGAAGTCGACAGACCAACCGTCTCTCCATAGCCATGGCAGCGCTCGCTTTCTTGTATCAGGGTCTGACTCGTTTCTCACTTGGAGAATCCATTTTAGTTGAAGGATGCATCTATGCCCTTCAATCCTGGTTCTTCTAGCACATTCCAGCCCAAGCAAGTTCTTTCAGATACAATGGCCAAGAACTCCTTCCAGTGGCGCAGTACCGGTCCATGATTGACAACATTCAAGAAGATGACATAGTGTGGGACTACTTTGATAGACAATTGTCTCCTCCCAGATACACCTATGCTTATGGCAAGCGATTCAAATTGTTGGGACCATTCTTCTGCACTTACTATCAAACGGAGCAATGTGTTCGACAGTTTTCCCAAAGACAACAGTACATTGAAGCCAGATTACTATCAGGAGCTATGGCAGAATTCAATCTCACTACCGCACAATGGTCCGGGGCATATCATTCTGCCCGCTACGGCTGGGATTTCTTTGTTTCTCTTAAATTCTTTCCTGGTGCTAAAGTGTTTGCAGACTATCGTGAATAGTGGCAAATTGTCTGTCCTCCACCTCTTTATCAAGATCAATAAAAGTTCAATTTTCTCATTCCAATAAGATTTTCTCTCTTTCTATTGTGGTTTGACGACCTCGCCTAGGTAACAAGGCATATTTTTGTTATTCATTTCTCTTGCAAAAAGATGACAACACAATTGTCGTGATTCTTGCGACGACTCAATCCCTAGTAATGGGATAACTTTTTCAAATTGTCTACCATATTTCCAACAAATATTTCTTCCAAAAGCCAATTCCTTCAGAATCTAATCAGGTCTTTGCCCTGCAGAGAGCATCCGCAACATTTGATGGTTCGAACAAGATCAGGAAGAAGAACCACATCACCCCAGAACTCCTCAGGCTCAGAAGGAGAAATGGATCTCCCCAGAAACCAAGATCAGCAACAAGAAGACGATGGCATAGATCCACATATGTACGCCATGTTCCAGATAATGATGAACAAGATGATGAGCGAACAGGCTGGGACCAGTGCAGAGAAGAATCCGTTTAGACAGAAGTTCCATGGTAACCAGGCTAAGAAATAAACAAAAACTTCCAAGAGGCAGGTTCAGCCAGAGGAAATTTCAGATGAATTAGAATCAGTGGAAGACACCGATGAAGAATATGAGGTGCCTCCGACATTTCAGAAACAGGGCCGAGAACAAAGGAGTCGCAAACCAAAAAGCCAAGTTGCAGAAGAACCTCTGCATACACAATTCAGAGAAATGGCGAGAGTTGTTAAAGATCTGCAAGCCCGCGACAAGGGCAAGAAAGTCTTCACTAGCGAGGACTTCTATGATGGCCTAGAAGGGGATGATGATCTCGAAAACCTTCCCCAAAAATTCATCAAGTTTGATGGTTCTGGCGATCCAAAAGCTCATCTCGCCACTTTCTTCGCAGAGTACTCAAAGTTTAAGATAGATAACAGAGCACTATTTCTATGTTTTCCCCGCAGCTTGGAAGGAGTTGCAGCCAAATGGTATGCTGAGCATATCAACCCCATCGAGCTCAAGGAGTTCGATAAAGTGGTGAACTTGTTTATTGAACGCTTCTTGTTCAACACAGAGGCGCTCCCGACACTAAGTCATCTCTGCAATCTAAGGCAGAATGAAAATGAAAAGGCGCGGGACTTTATTCATAGATGAAGATCAACCTGCAATAAAATAAGGGATCCTATATCAGAAAGACATGCTTTATCACTGATCCTCAACAATTTTCCGCAACCTTTGAGAGGATTGATCTCCACCACACCATCCAGGACCTTCATTGAATTAACTGAATGAGCAGAATGGCTCGAGCTGAGCGTAGAGAATGGAGTCTATGAAGGCTTCACTTTTTCCAAGAATAACCCTCAAGGTGAACAAAAGAAGAAAACACACTTCACCTACTCTGCCAACAACAATAACAATAGCCGAAATCAGTATAAAGGGCAGAAGAAAGATTACTGCTACGACGCAAACAATTCTAACAACAAAGGCGATAAGAAAGGAAAGCCTGCTCCTCAATACAGTAAGCCTCCTCAGTAGGATCAAGGGCCGAAACTGCGTGAGAAGACCAAACATGAAGGATGGAGCTATGACCGAAAATTCACTCTTTTAGACCAATCACTCGAAGATGTACTCGAATACATGCTGCCAAAGGAGATGGTCAAGTTGCCAAGACTGGCTAATCCCCCTGTGCCTATGGGAAAATGGAAAGATCAATTTTGCAAATTCCACAGGACAGTGGGACACAACACCGAGAACTGTTTCGTTCTCAAGATCATTATACAGGACCTTATTGACAAGAATCTGTTAGTGGAAGGAAAAGAAGAAGAAAAAATGGACATTCTAAATCAGCCCTTTCCTTCACACACCACATCAATGATATCTGAATAGCCATTCCTACCTCATGAGCACATCAAACCATGTTTCATCCAAGATCTCCAAGTTCAGCATCAGGTGTCAGTGCTACGACAAGCAGGCCCAACTTCTAAGAAAATGAACATAATCTCACCACTTGGCAAGATGAAAGTGTCTAAAGAACCCACAAGGTCATCCCCCAAGTTAAGAGGAATTCCTGATTTCCTTAATCAGTTCATCAAGCTCAGGCTGGAAAATGAAAGTCAAAAGCCTTTGACTGCTCTGTCCAATGTCTCGATCTTGTACTTAGCCAAGAGTTCCTGCAAGCATCAACAAGTACTGGATGATTTGCTCAGAAAGATTAAAGTCAAACCCAGTACCACATCAAAAGACATGGCACAAATTGTGAGTTCAGCCATGACCAATGCGCTGATCACCTTCTCAGATGAGGACCTTCCAAAGCCTCATTCCTTTCATAATAATGCTTTGTACATCGTCGTTCGAGTAAGAGGAATGATAGTACCACATGTGCTGATTGATGGAGGCAGCAACCTCAACATATGTCCCGAAATGACTGCAAAGGCATTATATATCAAGGAAGAAGAATATATTCCAGATCCTATCACTATATATGGGTTTGACAACCATGGTCAAACAGCTAAAGGCAAGATATTCCTGGTGGTGTTCATCAATTACTTAGTGCACTCCGTCCTCTTTCATATGGTCAATGTACCACCCACCTACAATCTGCTGCTCTGAAGGACATGGATCCACAATGCAAATGTGGTACCTTCCACTCTTCATCAATGCGTAAAATGGTCCAAAGGTGGAATGATTACAATAGTATTAGGAGAGGACCCAGAAGAAAGGCTCCCACAACCCATGATCCCTCGACCGTCATTCACCGCAGATATCCCCAGGATCAGGGAAAGTGAAGAAGTCAGTCTCTGAGAAAGTTGGGAAATACTCCAGACAACATCAGAATTATCTCTGCACATTGTGGCCATGACCTGATGGAGAGGTCCCAAATTCTTTAAGATTGGAGGTCGGATCAACTACAACACTCTCAAAGATCGTCCGTTGTTTTCGCAGTTCATGAAAGCAAGAAAGGGATTTGATTTACTTTTGAAACATGGTTATCAACCCTTCAAAGGACTCGGCAAAAATGAAGATGGCCGCATCGAGCCGATGATTCAAAAGCATCGTCCCCACAGAGCAGGACTAGGGTTTTCCTGTGAAGGCTAGCAAAAGAAGACTGTTTTTGTTAAAAGGGCACATTGATAATCGTTGTTGCATTTCTTTTCTATTCCCTTCAAAATAAATGTCTTCATGTCTTTAATCAAGTCAAAATCAATAAAATTTAAAGTTTCTTTGTCTATCCGGATGCCATCTGTCTCCTTTCCCTCTATCTCCTCATTTTATAATTCAATGTCATTTTATGCATGATTCTTTTCAAATGATTGTTTGTCTTATGCTGGGCAATTTTACCTGAATCAAATTTCTTATCCAAAATTTCAGAATGACTTCCCAAGCAATGAAGAAGCTCGTTCTCAATCCAAAAGCTTTCCAGAAATCGACAGTGATTCACCGAGTCAAAGTGAGCACCGAAGATGGCAAGGTTGCAGAACAGTCAAATGATTTTGCAGAATTTGATCAATCTCTTTAGGAATTACTCGAGTTTGCCTTAGTTTAGAAGCAGGATGAACCATCTACTCTAGTCCAAGATCCGACTGAAGATGTCAATATCGGTTCAGAGGACAATCTCAAGATTCTCAAGATCGGTACCAGTCTGAGCTCGGAAGAGAAGGAAAGGCTCACTAATTTCCTCAAGCAACATGAAGAAGTGTTCGCATGGACATATGAAGATATGCCGGGCTTAGACCCGAAATTAGTCGAACACCGCCTCGTTTTGAAGCCAGATGCTAAGCCAGTTAAGCAGAAGCTGAGGAAAATGGATCCCAGAATAGAACAATAGGTCAAAGAAGGACTCGAAGATCTGCTCAAAGCAAGATTCATTCGAACTATTGACTACCCAGATTGGTCAGCCAATATTGTCGTTGTTCCAAAGAAAAGCGGCAAAGTGAGGATTTGCATAGACTTTAGAGACCTCAATAAAGTGACTCCGAAAGATGATTATCCACTTCCAAGCATTGATCTTCTAATCAACAGCACGACAGGACATGCCATGTTCTCTTTTATAGATGGATATTCCGACTACAATCAGATTAAGTTGGCCACCCGCGACAAATCAAAGACTTCCTTCACTACGCATTGGGGCACTTTCTGCTATATAGTTATGCCTTTTGGGCTCAAGAATGCAGGAGCAACGTATCAATGAGCAATGGTCGTTATCTTTCACAATCAGATGCACAAAATCATGGATACGTATGTTGACGATATCCTCGTGAAATCCAAAGAGGAAGAAGATCACCTCGAAGCTCTTGACCAAGTGTTTAAGCGACTCATTCTTTATAAGTTAAGGCTTAACCCGCAAAAGTGTGTCTTTGGACTTGAATCAGGCAAACTCTCGGGCTTTCTGGTCAGCAAAAAGGAAATTGAAGTTGACCCAGCCAAAGCAAAGACTATCATTGATATGCCACCCCCGACGAATCTCAAAGAATTGCGTAGCCTTCAGGGGCGCATGCAATCAATTCGGCGATTTATTTCCAAATTGACAATGAGATGCAAACCTTTCAACCACTTACTCAGAAAAGGAGTGAAATTCAAATGGGGACCAGAGTGTCAGCAATCGTTCGACCGAATCAAGAAGTATCTTCTTAATCCTGAAGTTGCCAGAATTGGGAAAACCTCTTTTGCTCTATATCTTAGTCAATCAAGTCGCATGCGGTAGATTCTTGGCACAATACAAAGAAGGCAGCTTTATAGAATATGCCATTTACTATATGAGTAAGACTTTCATAGACTATGAAAAGAAATACTCTCAAATAGAGAAGACTTGCCTAGCTCTGGTATGGATGTGTCAGAAGCTAAGACACTACCTGCTGGCATCTGAACTCAAAATCTTGTCCAAACTCAATCCTCTCAAATACATTTTAGAGCAACCTTTCCTCAGCGGAAGAGTCGCCAAATGGCAAGTCTTACTGATGCAGTATAACCTAGAATATGTCTCACAATAATCAATTAAAGGACAAGCAATTGCAGATCAACTGGCTGACTTTCTTTTAGCCAAAGAAGTAAAAGCCGAAGATGATTTCCCGGACGAGCAAATTTGCAATATCCAGCAATCTCCAATCTGGAATTTATTTTTCGATGGTTCCAAGAATATGACTGGAATAGGCATTGGAATCTTATTAATCACTCCTGAGAAGGAGATGATTCCATTTTCTCTCAAATTAGATTTTCAATGTACCCACAATATGGCTGAGTATTAAGTCTTGATTCAAGGCCTAAAGATTCTATTAGACTTTAATGTCAAGAGAGTTCATGCCTACGGCAACTCATTACTCGTTGTCAATCAAGTTCGAGCCGAATGGCAAGTCAAAGATCAAAAGTTATTTCCCTATCAGAAAATTGTTTCAGCTCTTACCAGCAAGTTTGAAGAATTTCAGCTCTTTCATATCAAGAGAGATTTTAATCAGGTGGCCGATAGCCTAGCCAGTCTGGGCTCCATTATGGCATTCAAGAATGGAGAATCGTGTCGCTTCTTTGAAATCGGCAGACTTGACCAACCTGCCTTCCTTCCAACGGAACAAATACATCAAGCTGAGCAAAAGAAGAAGCCTTGGTATTACAACATCAAGAATTTCATAGAAACTGGTAAATTTCCTCCAGAACTCTCAAAGAAATAGCAGCGAGCAATCTAGCGCATGTCTACTTGATATTTCATCCTGGCCAATGTCCTCTATCATCGCAGATTCAGTTCAGAGTATTCCAGATGCTTAGACGAAGATGAAGCCAAAGAAGTCGTGCGAGAAGCACACGAAGGCATTTGTGGTGGCCACGTCGGCTACCAAACCCTTGTCAAGCAAATCATCAGAGCAGGTTATTATTGGAAAACTATGCAGCAAGACTGTTATCATTATGTGAAGAAGTGTGTTCAATGTCAGATACATGCACCTTCTATTCATGCTGTCGCAACATATCTGCAATCTGTTGTCTGTCCATGGTCATTTTATATGTGGGCCTTTGATGTCGTAGGTCCCATCACTCCTTTTGCTTCAAATGGCCACAAATACTTTCTTGCCGCAACAGAATATTTCACCAAGTGGGTAGAAGCCATCACTCTTCGCACAGTAGAAGGCCGACACGTGGTCTCTTTTATTCACAAGAGCATCCTTTGCCGTTTCGGCATCCCGCATGACATCTTGTCAGATAATGGCAGTCATTTCAAAAATGAAAGAATGAAGACATTCTGCTCAAAGTTCAAAATCTATCATCATTTCTCCGCTCCCTACTATCCTCAAGGAAATGGTCAGGCAAAAGCTACCAACAAGATTTTAATTCGTATTTTGGAGTGAACTGTAGAAACAGGTCGTGACTGGCATGAGAAGATCCACGATGCACTATGGGCCTACCGGACCACCATTCGCACACCAACGAATGCTACCCCATCAAAATTGGTCTACGGAACAGAAGTCGTGTTGCCTCTACATGTTCAGAAGCCCTGCTACAACTACCTCTTGATCAATACCAACAGTAGCGATTGGTACAGCTAGACTTGCTCGACGAGAGAAGGCTAAAAGCAGTAGAGTATGCTCAATTCTATCGCCAGAGGATAGCCAGACAGTATGCGAAGTCTGTCATCGAAAGGAGATTCAAAGTCAATGATCTAGTACTGCGATCTACAACTTATCTCAAACATCATCTTGGCGGCAAATGGTCGCCAAATTGGGAAGGTCCCTATGTTGTCAAAGAAGCATTACCCCGCAACTCATATCGGCTCATCAATGCTGATGGGGTAGAATTGCCAGATCCCATTAATGCTCGACACTTGAAAAAGTTCTATACTTGAAGCATCTACTCTTTCCTTGTAATCCTCCTATTTTCTTCAAATAATGATAAAACTTTTTTTCCCAGTTACACTGGGGCATTTTAAAATTTCATTATGTATGCAGGCAGGATAAACAAAATCTCTCATTTTACACACTTATGCATTCATGTGCATCAATTTGCATTCAGTTGCATTCAACTGTATTAATAACAATCTGGTCAGTATTGGGATTTCAACAAACAGTCCCATCACAATTCCTAAACTGTTATTCAAAATTAAAAAACAACCATTAATACTGAACCAAAATCCAGTGCTCGAACTGGTATTATTTCAAAATCCAGGGCTCGAACTGGTATATTTTCAAAATCCAGTGCTTGAACTGGTACATTTTCAAAATCCAACTTTTATGTCGGTCTATATTTTTCTCTAAAAAACCGAGTTCCGACTCGGGTTTTCATTCAAATTATTTTCCTTTGAAGACCCGAGTTCCGACTTAGGTTTGTTTCAAATTATTTTCTTTAAAAAACCGAGTTCTGACTTAGATTTTCCATTCAAATTATTTTCCTTTGTTGATCGGAGTTCCGACTCGTGATCTCTTTACCATATTCGAGCTCTGATTCGAGCTTTTCATTTTCTTTGATGATCCGAGTTCCGACTCGTGATCTCTTTCCCTTATTTGAGCTATTCATTTTCCTCTATTGATCCGAGTTCCGACTCGTGATCTCTCTACCTTATTCGAGCTTTGATTCGAGCTCTTCATTTTCTTTTGTTGATCCGGGTTCCGACTCATGATCTCTTTACTTTATTCGAGCTCTGACTCGAACTCATCATTCTCCTTTGTTGATCCAAGTCCTTTCGATCCTCAGGGTCTGTCAATTTCTCAAATTTGATATTTTGCCCACCAATGTCTAATTTAAATCTTCGAATCATTCAATTCTCCAATTTCGACCCTCGGGGTCATTCAATTCTCCAATTTTGACCTCTGAGTCACACAAATTTAACCTTCGGGTCACTTAATTCTCCTATTTTGACCTCCGAGTCACACAATTTCAACCTTCGGGTCACTTAATTCTTCAATTTTGACCTCCAGGTCACATAATTTCAACCTTCGGGTCACTCAATTCTCTAATTTTGACCTCCGAATCACACAATTTCAACCTTCGGGTCACTCAATTCTCCAATTTTGACCTCCGAATCACACAATTTCAACCTTCGGGTCAACCAATTTTCAATTTCGACCATCAGGTCATTCAATTATCCAATTTCGATCCCCGGATCATCCAATTTCCAACAATCAATTTCCCAATATCCAATTTCAATCATTTTTGTTTGCGAGAGACCCTTTTTATAGGGAGAGTTTGAGGGAGCTCATTCTTTTCGCATGCTATCCAATTCGTTCACTTAGCCCCGTTTCAGGGAGAGTTTGAAGGGACTCGCGTCTTTGTGAACCGTTTGAAAAACAATTTCCAATTTCACACAAGGAACCCTTTTAAAGGGAGAGGCTCGACGGAGACTCGCTTTTCTTGTGCCCTCCCCCCCCCCCCCCAATTTCCATACTAGGCCATTCTCGTCATGGAGGACCCTCTTTTAGAGAGAATGTGATGGACTCGTTCCTTCATGACCTAATTTTCTGACCTCACTACTATCGGCCCCCTTTCCATAAGAGAAGCCTAATATTAGGGAGATTTGACGAAAGCTTAAATTTCTCTTCAAAAGTTTGTTTTGCAAACACCTCCTCTTCAAGAAAGAGAGAAGTATTTCTCATTTCCCATTCAGGTAAGGGCTAAGCCTGAGTCTCTCTTTTGGGGGAAAAAAAGAGGAAAATTTTCGTCATGGGTGTGTTGAATCGGACCTCAAATGCTCTCTCTCACCAAGGATTTCAAGAACATGTTGTCAATCTGTCAATCAAATTACTTGTTGATTTCAAAAATTTTATTATACAAATCTTTACCTCAGTTTACCTTCAGCATTACTTCCAAAAGAGTGAAACTTTTGCGAAGAGAGATTCCAAAATCCAAATTCTTTCTATCGGCCAACCAAAAGGATAAAGAATAAATCCTTGATATGGCCAGAAAAGAAGATTCAATGTTATTACAAAACCGTAAATGATTGATATTAATCGCAGTTATGGCACATCTTTAAAGATTATTCTTGTAAAGACAAGGCAGTGGAAATATCCTGAGCGCTAGAAAAAGAGAGAATTCACCCAAGCCCTGTCTCCTCAAAATCATCTAAGCTGCAATTAAATATCCGCAAAAGGGATCTCTCAATTGTCGTCAAGATGAAGGCGAATTAAGCGAGTAGACCCCTGAGGCCAAAGAAGATTTGAAACATCTCCAAGATGACGGAGTTTGTGATGAATCCTTCTAGGGAAAGTCCAAAGCACTGTCGAGATGAAGGCAGATGCGATGAACCTCCCGACAATCCCCAAAAGATATCTAATTTCAGGTATCATCCAAAGATCTCCAGCCAATGAGCCAATATCATCAACATGACCCTTAAGGTAAAGAAGGATCGAAACATCTCCAAGTTGAAGGAGTTTGTGACGTACCCTTCCAAAAAAGAGAAAGAGAGGAAAAAGAAAGAAATAAAAGGCAAGACATCTCCAAAATGAAGGAGAATATAACCTGATACCCACAAGAGAGCCAAAAGACTACAAAACGATTATCATGAGAGAAGCTCCGAGGACTTTGAATTAAAAAAGCTTTTCTCCGGAAAACAATCTGGATATTTGGATATTGATTTTAAAGATTTTATCTCAAAACTTTTTGCAAAAAAAAAAGAGACTTTTAAATCTCTTTACAAATTTTTTTACATTTACTTTATACATATTTTTGCCTTGAAAACCCATTTTCTTCCAAATTCTTGAAAAAAAGACAAAGTTTTATCTTGTATTATAAAAATTCCAAAAAGAAGTTATTTCTTCTGCTTTTTATTTTCAAATAAATGGAGCGGGACCCGTCTTTGAACTAGCATCACACTCAGATTCTCAGGTAAGTTTCTTATTTTCAAGCAGGACCCACCCGGAGATGGCACCAATTTTATAAAATCCTCTTCTTTTTATTTTTATTTTTTTGTGTTCTTTATCTTATAAATAGTTAGTGGGCCCACACACATGTGGCGCCTCACTTGAAAAAAAAAAAAACAAAATAAAACTTCATTTTTCAAAAGGATTTTAAAAACTGGCTGATGTGGCATTCTTTTAAAAAAATCTCCCATTTATCTCGTTTCATTACTCATTTATTTTCAAAAGGAAACAGCCTTAAAATGGTGCCACAGCCGAGCCTTCAAAAAAATATTCATTTTACCTAAAACTTAGGTAAATGAAATGAAATTTTTGAAAAACATAAGATTCGTCCGCTGTTGAAAATGACAGATTGACATATCAAATTAAATTGTCCGTTTCAAAATTTTCAAAAAAATTGTAACGGAAACTCAAAAAGAAAACTGCGTTTTAAGCGGCTGGAAAAAATCTTTAAAAAGGAGGGCCCGATTTCTTTTCTAGGATCTTTGGAACACCCACGAATTCCCTACAGTTTTGGAAAATTCTCTTCTGACGGCTGCTAGCCTCAATCTCTATCCTTCTTTATTTTCCCTTTTTCCCCTTTCTCAGAAGAACTCACGGCTTCAGGAAACCTCGAGGTTTTTAAAAGGTTCCATCTGAAAGGCCTCCAAGCGGCAAACCCAAAGAAGAATCGACTCCTCTGGTTCATGGTGAGCCATGCCCCTTTTGATCGGTGCTATTTCCCCTTCCCCTATTCCATTTTTCTTTGGTTTTAAAGCTACCCTCCCTGCTATGTCATTTGCATCCTGTATCTAATCATCAAAGGAAAATAATTTTTTTTTTTGTATATCATCTCAGCATGTTCTGCATCCTCGTACACCATTTTTTTCATAAAATCCATCCTATTTTGTAATAATCAAGGTACAAAATTCATGTCATTCTGTTTTGTTATTTTGGTTAGAAGGGTACAAAAATTCGGTCCCTTTGGTCGTTCCTCCTCATTCCCATTCATAGGTAAGTCATCCATGTGTTTACCATCCCCTGTCATCACTCCCATTTCGATTACAGTAGTCATGAAACAATATGTAGAAAGAAAAGGCCGGTTTTACAAGGAAAATCTGTTATAGTTTTTTTTTTCCAGCTACGTACATAAGTGCTGAAGCTCTCAATAGGGCCAAATGTTTCTAGTTTGTTAAACCCTCTCAAAACAGTTTATGAGGATCTATTTTAGAGTTGGTAAGTTATCTGAGTATATTTTGCAATCACCTGTACAACAACCAATGGCTTTCTCCTTTATATATTATCATTCATTTGCCATAGTCATTTCAATGTCTATGTATCTTTTCCCCTGTAAGCCATACATATGTTGTTCCTGCATATTCAGTATCCATCATCTACCTGCAGCATACCTGCCATTGCTGGTTTATTAAATTTCTGTGGGTCTTGGCATGTTAACCTGTGTCTTCTTCAGCATATATGAATTATACCCTGTAACCTCTTTGTGTTTTGATAATTTCTTATTCATTGTAGGGCTGTTGGATATCTATTTGTCATTGTTCCCCTTGTGCATCCAGATTTATGTTAATATTTGTTGTTATATAACCTTCAGCTCAATGATTAAAAGTTAGCGACTAAACAGGGAAATTCATTTCCTTTCATTATTTCTGAGTTTTAGCAAATGGGTTTTGGTGATATTATGATCATCAAATGGCTAAAAACCCATGAGTCGACAATAGGTCTGAAATTTAATGGGGTTTAATAAAATTTGACTATTACCTATTTGTGTAAACTACAAGATATGAATAGCAGCCAGTTTTGCAGGAAATAATGGGTGATCAACAGCCCATTTGAGTGAGGTTCATCAACATATCATTTCAACTTGCATTTCCCCCATTACATATGGGAATCCAAGTATTATGTATATTTCCCGTTATAAGCATATATATCAATATATGTAAATATATTTATATATATATATACATATATATGTATATACATTATATATATATATATATACCGATATATATATGGACCTCTTCATATGCATTTGTTTTTCATGCATAAGCATTTAGATAGACATTTTCTCCTGTAAATACACCTCCATTGTTACATGTCCACTAGCACAAATTTTAGCATTTAGATATATATATCTCCGTTGTACTTATTCTATATATGCCCATTTCTTTGGGTATCTTGTATATCCATTTCTTGTACTAATTCTCATTTTGCAAGAAAATGTGGAGGATGTTGATTATTTTACACTATGTATTTTTTTTATTTTCATTTATTTTGATTTATGTCAGAGATGTAATAATCAAACTTGGAATAATATTTATTTTTACTGCTTAGATTAGGATGCATCTCATGTAGTTTGATTCCTGCAATATCCTGATTCTATGATTCATATATCTCATTTTGCAAAATCACCATGGATGTACACGAATGGCACATGCACCAACTCTTAGAGAGTTGATGAACTCGGTGGAGTCCATATTTATGGCGCTAGTTGGAATATGGACGAGACCCAGATTCATCATCTTTCTACCAGTCACATTGAGCCTACACTCTTAGGCTATCTTAAAAATGCACATCATATTTCCAATTTTGCAAAATATTATCAATTAACTCAATTAAACTCTGAACATATTCATGGCCACAGTCAGCATATGTGAAGAATTTACTTTGGCTTAATACACATTTTTCCAACAAATTTATCAGAAAATCTTTCCGGATATCTTTTCCAAAGTGCATTCATACATTCAAATCATCTGCATCATCGCATCATCTGCTTTCTCATGATTTTCTCGAGAAAATTTCATTCCATGGAAATCGATTCCTCAAAGAAACTCTGAAAATTTTCAAAGTTGGATTTCCCAAATCAAGTTTTCCCAGGATTTTCCCTTAAAATGTTATTTTCTTAAGATTCATTTTCAAAAGTAATTTCTTATCTTTCAAAATCGATTTTCAGATATTTCAAGTACAATATTCTCAGAATTTCAGTTTCCCGAGTTTTGGTTTTCCTTCTCAAAAGAGTTTTCCTATGAATTTTCCATCATTTTCCAAATAAAGTTTTCAAAAATTGGAATTTTCCATGACAAATAGTTCCTCTTCAAGTCTTTTCTCAAGAATTCTCTCAATTTTCTCAGGATTCTCTCACATCCTCATAAACTTTCTAGCGATTTCCAAATCCTTTCATCTGAGTTTCCTGAGAGATTGATTTCCTGAGAAATGTTTTTCAACTCCAAATGTTTTCTAAGCATACATCATAATTTTCCAAATTACATTTTTACAAAGTCTCATAGCACATGCCTAAATTCTCTATGCATTTAGGATAGAACACAATTTCAATGATTTACCTAAGTCAAGCACATTTTTGGTCCTTGGTTCGATTACCCCTGTTAAAGGCGGCAGGAACGGTCGAACCTCGTACCGACAGGTCGAGCCCCATCCCATGGATTTTCTCGCTATTTTCAAAACGGAGGCGAGTATTTCAAAACAATTTCCAAAATCTGGTCAAGTTTGACTCGTGAAAGCATTTTCCTCTCTTCCGCAGGGAAGGGAAGACGGAAGAAAATTTTTCGATGATAACAATATCTCACCTTAGTTTCTGGTTGAGCCCTCTAGGACACTTCAATGTTCACTCGCTCGCCTCATAACTACCGTTGGATACAGATCTTGGTGTACATCGACTGGAAATGAGTCATCGCGTCTTATATCGCCAAGGTTGTGTAATTTACCTTTGTCGTCGCGTCGTATGATGCCAAGGCTCCCTGCTTTCTGCAATTTCTGATTAATGCACTTCCGATTATGCATTTACTTACACCGTCGCATTGAATGATGCCAAGGCTCCTGTTTTATGCAAATATATATGTAGATTATTTCGTTTAGTTACACACCCTGAACAATAGTATATGCATTTCCTTTACACCGTCGTCATATAAAGCACAGGCTTCTGCTTATACTAAATATATGGCGCGTAAATGAGCGTTCAAATGAAGATCAACTCCAAATTGCCAATGCGATTGCCTTACCGCTTCTCGTTTAAGATTATGCTTGACGAATGAAGCCCCTATTGGAAAGGCTTCGCTTTTTGGCAAAATGCTCTTTTCGTAAAGACTAAGTCATTTACGTATGGCCTGACTATGACCCAAGGTTCCAAACAATCTTGATGGATGCAAGGTACGCACAACAGTGCACATCCATTTCCTGAGTTAAGCATAGCGATTTCCCGCCAAAGAAAAGAGATATCGCTGAAATGGATAAAAGAAACACACACTTTCTCCGTCAAACAGAGGAAGTACTACTGAAATTTTTGAAGAAGCTAAGAATAGCTCAGAAAGATCATAGCAGGATACTCTATCATATAGCAGAGTGCTACTCAATTCAAGGAATGCTTTCTATAACGTAGAAAGGATCGTCGCATCACTGCCGGTAGAGCAGGGGAGGTGCTGACAAAATGGTTGGCAGAAGAGCTGCCAGAACCGGTTAAATGGCACAAGGATGCCCGTTGTTGAAATGATGCCATAATGGGTCGTCTCCCAAAATACCTATAAGAGCACCTTGCTCGTAAGGGCCGCTGAGCCGGAGTAGAGGTTGCGCCTTGACAAGGTTTGGACTCGTTGCGTAAAAATATGCCAAGCAGCCGATCTATTTAGATCGAGTCATATGCATGCTCATTGAGAATGATTACACAACCAGACTCGTAAGGGCTGAAGAGTCAGAGTGTGTTGTTTCCACTCGGAAGAGGTGTGATGCTCGTGATGGCCGCAGTGCCGAGAGCGGTGTTCAGCATGCATATAATTAAAACTTAAGGTCACATATACCCCGTGATTGAAAATCGTGTTAGGGGTATCTCCCTCAGTTAATGACTGTGTTGGGGCATACTGAATGGGATCGGGTACATACTCTGGTGGTACTGAGGCACGGGCTGCCTAAATGACATGCAATATCTGTCCAAGTAACTATAAAATTGATAGACCCCTTCAGAACTTATGCTCACTGTGGAATGACAGTGATGGTACAACCTTGAGTGACGTGTATTAAACTTTGGACCTGATAGAGTCCACGATGGCCTCAGTCACTCATGGGTTTTGGGGTCATGGTTATCCTTAAGATCTAAGGATTGAACCCAACTACTGCAAGTAGAGGATGCATCCGAATATGGGACTAGTAGGATTCTCCTGGTTGAAACACACCGCCCTACTATAGATAGGGTCAACAGGCCTCTGGGGTATCTAAAATACATAGAATAATCAGCCCCCAAAACGTCGAGTTGATGCTCGAACAATGCTTCACCCACGTACCAAGGGTGAAAAAGGTTAAATATCGAAACAATGCATTAGCTTAGGTTCAACGATGCTTGAATGTATGAGTGAATGGACGTTCTTGAGTCAGCCCTACATAACCTTTGTGAAGGTGTCATGATCGGTATACGACTGGGCAAAGACCTCTGTTATATCCGCACGACTAAGTGAAGCTCGAGGAGCTGTCCTTAGATGCGTGGGATACAGATGTGCCAAGTATAAAGACTTGAGCATGGTACTCAGCCTAGAAGAGGCTTGCGCTAAGTCATGAAGACTTGAGGGAATGTTCAACTCATAGCCCTAAGGAGGCTCTTGTGATATACGCTAAGTCATGGAGGCTTGAGCATCGATATTGCAAACTGCAACCCGAAGTGGTCAATGTATTTGCTTGAGTTGAATGGATATGTAATTGCTTGCTTAACAGACCATTAGTGGTTCTGACCCTGTTTAATGGGCATTTCAGGTGTTGGACCTGCGTTGCGATATACGGAGCAAGGCGACATCAAGTTCTAGGGTTTCTTTAGACATAGTTGTACTGCTTACTTTTATTGAACCTATGCTGCTTTTCCAAGCAGTAGTGTTGTAATTAACATGTGGTTTTCGATAAAATGGAACACTTTGGTAGCCAATGAGTTGCTTGGCCACATACCTGTAATGTGCTTGGAGTTTTCTAAAACTGACGACTCATTATCGTCTGATTCCGCTGCTAAAAGCTTTTCTAAGTTCCGCTGCAAAGAAAAAAAAAAGAAATTCATGAAAATTTTAACTTAGCTTTGTTTTGGAAATTCGTGGCGTTACAAAATCTCTGCTACAATAGAGATGATATCTGATGTTATTACTGTAACATTCCATTTCGTGGTAACTAACTATTGACTTTTCTCAATGTTTGCTAAAATTGACACAGATCCATCATGTGGGTTGGTATTCTGTCAGGAGAGATTTGGGTTCATGATATATCGTTGTATCTCAATGGATATGGTATCTAACCGTCTATAAATTCTGTGTACAAAAGGACCATAGCAGTCCCCTGTGAGTTGAGCTATTTCTTAGCTCTATGACATCAAGGTCTTAACAAAGATGATAGGCACTAATAAAAGATTTGTTTGATATGCCGATCCAACATAGTTTCTCAATCATGAAGTGTTACCTATTCTAGAATCAGATTTGTTTCGCTGCGATCTCATCCTCACATCACTCCATCTCAACACTTGCATTTCAACATTTATAACTTACCTGTACTTGTCTTTTCATATTGCCATTGCATATATTCTCATTCCATGGCATATTACATTTGTTCATCATTGCCCCTTTGTGAACCTACACTCAGTGTCTTATTGTTGTAGCCAACCTTCTACTTTCGTTTAACTTTTGTCTTAGTAACTATACATTGATCTTTAGAAAGGAAATCAGTTCCCCTTTACTAGTTATGAATCTATCGGGTAAATTTTGTATTATTACTACTATATTTGCATAAGCAGGATGATGGGTTTGTTGATATTGAGACTACCAAGGTGCTGAAAGCTAAACTTGATGATAGTAAGGTTAAAACCCAGTCAGATTCAACAAAACTTTTATATTACCTGTTTGTGTGCCATAAGAAAGAAAGCACAATCAGCTTGCAGGAATTAACCCGTGGCTGGCAGTGCATTTGAAGGATGTTCATGAGTCACCTATTCGTTCTAAAGTAGTCAATGGTTTCATCACTGTATACTATCAGCCTGTTATCATCCCCATATTTGTTTCTTCAATTTCATGTTATTTACGCCCACTTATATTTGCATCTTATGCTCTTCCACTGTATGTATTTCACTTTACCACACAGCCTATGTTTATTAATTCATGCATCATAGCATCTTGTAATCTGATTTTCTTTATCACATACGTTTGTTCCCTTTCCTGTAGCACTATTTTAATACCTATCCATCATTTGCATAGTTGTAGCAGTCTAATGTGTTCCTATGTAATATATTTAGAGGCCATCTATTTCATCCATTAATATCACCACCTTTGCATTTACCTCATTACTATGTTATATAGCTATGTTGAATATGTATTAAAAGTATCATTGTAACGCCCCAGATTTTCAAAACAAAGCTAAGTTAAAATTTTCATGAATTTCTTTTTTTTTTTTTTTGCAGCGGAACTTACAAAAGCTTTTAGCAGCGGAATCAGACGACAATGAGTCGTCAGTTTTAGAAAACTCCGAGCACGTTGCAGGTATGTGGCCAAGCAACTCATTGACCACCAAAGTGTTCCATTTTATCGAAAACATATGTTTATTACAACACTACTGCTTAGGAAAGCAGTGTAGGTTCAATAAAAGGAAGCAGTACAACTCTGTCTAGAGAAACCCTGGAACTCGATGCCGCCTTGCTCCACATATCGCCACGCAGGTACAACACCTGAAATCTCCATAAAACGGGGTCAGAACCACTGATGGTCTAGTAAGCATGCAGTCATACATTCATTCAACTCAAGTACGATAATGACCACTCAGGGTCGCAATGCGCAATAACGACGCTCAAGCCTCCAAGACTTAGCGTATATCGCAGGAGCCTCCTCAGGGCTATGAGTTGAACATCCGCTCAAGTCTTCATGACTTAGAGCAAGCCTTTTCAGGGCTGTGATTTGAATAACCGCTTAAGTCTCCACAACTTAGCCATGACCTCTATCGGGTCGCAAAGTGATGTTTTGCTCAAGTCTTCATACTTGGCACATCCGTATCCCACGCATCTAAGGACAACTCCTCGAGCTTCGCTTAGTCGTGCGGATACAACACGGGTCTTTGCCCAGTCGGTCCAGTAGTATACCGAACATGACGCCTTCACAAAGGTTATGCAGGACTGACTCAACACGTCATCCACTCATACATTCAAAGCATCGCTGTACCTAGAACTAATGCATTGTTTGATAATTAACCGCTCCCGCCTTTGGTACGCAGGTAGAGTTATTGTCCGGGCATCAACGCGACGTTCTGGGGGTTGATTATTCTATGTATTTTAGATACCCCAGAGGCCTGTTGACCCTATCCATAGTAGGGCAGTGTGTTTCAACTGGGAGAACCCTACTAGGCCCATATTCGGATGCATCCTCTACTTGCAGTAGTTGGGTTCAATCCTTAGATCTTAAGGATAACCACGACCCCAAAACCCATGAGTGATTGAGGCCATCGTGGACTCTATCAGGTCCAAAGTAAAATACATGTCACTCAAGGTTGTACCATCACTTTCATTCCACAGTGAGCATAATTCCTGAAGGGGTCTGCCAGTCTTACAATTACTTGGACAGAATTTGCATGGCATTTAGGCAGCCCGTGCTTTTAGCACTACGGGAGTATGTACCCGACCCCATTCAGTCCGCCCCAACACAGTCATTACTGAGGGGGTACCCCTAACACGATTTTCAACCGCGGGGTATGTGCGACCTTAAGTCTTATTCATATGCATGCAGAACACCGCTCTTGGCACTTCGGCCACCACGAGCATCACACCTCTTTGGGTGGAAACAACACACTCTGGCTCTTCGGTCCTTACGAGTCTGGTTGCGTAACCGTTCTCAATGAGCATGTATATGACTCGATCTAAATAGATTGGCTACTCGGAGTATTTTTACGCAATGAGTCCAAACCTAGCCAAGGCGCAACCTCTACTCCGGCTCAGCGGCCCTTACGAGCAAGCTGCCCTTGCAGGCACAAGGATACGAGCCGATCTGGCATCGTTCCATCAACGGACATCATTATGCCGTTCCATTGGTTCCGGCAGCTCTTCTGCCGACCATTTCGTCAGCACCTCTCCTGCTCTACTAGCAGTGGTGCGACGAATCCTTCTACGTTGTAGAGGGCAAACCATGAACTGGGTAGCACTCTGCTATATGTCAGAGTATCCTGCTACGTTCTTTCTGAGCTATTCTTAGCTTCTTCAGAAATTTCAGCAGCACTTCCTCTCTTTTACGAAGAAAGCGTGCATTTCTTTTATCTATTTCAGCGGCATCTCCCCTCTTTGGTAGGAAATCACCACGCTTAATTCGGGAAATGGATGCCCACCGTTGTGCGTACTTTGCATCCATCAAGGTTGCTGGAACCCTGGGCCATAGCCAGGCCATACGTAATTGACTTAGTCTTTACGTAAAGAGAGCATTTTGCCAAAAAGCTGAATCCTTTCCAATAGGGGCTTCATTCGTCAAGCAGAATCTTGAACGAGGAGCGGTCAGGGAATCGCATTGGCGATTTAGAGTTTGGTCTCCATTTTGAACGCTCATTTATGCGTCATATATATAGTATAAGCAGAAGCCTGTGCTTTATACAGCGGTGGCGTAAAGAAATGCATATACTATTGTTCAGGGTGTGTAACTGAACGAAATATTCTACATATATAACAAAACAGAAGCCTTGGCATCGTTCGACGCGACGGCGTAAGTAAATATATTGCAGAAAGTAGGAGCCTTGGCATCGTTCGACGCGACGGCGTAAGTAAATGCATAATCGGAAGTGCAGTAATCGGAAGTGCAGAAAACAGGGAGCCTTGGCATCATACGACGCGACGACAAAGGTAAATTACATAGTCTGTGCGATATAAGACGCGTCGGCAGAATCAGCAGATATACACCTAGATCTGTATCCAACGATAGTTACGAATCGAGCGAGTGGACACCGAAGAGTCCTAGAGGGCTCAACCAAGAACTAGGGCGAGATACTATTTTTGAAGAACGCATATACTGCGCATTCGAACATATATATCCGACGATAGTTACGAGGCGAGCGCGTGAACACCGAAGCGTCCTAGAGGGCTCAACCAAGAACTAAAGCAAGATACTACTTCAGAAAGTATATGCTATATACAAACAATCAAATACTTTAGAGAGATGGTTTAATGAAGCGAACTTACTTCAAATCGAGGAAGAAACGGCTCCGGGTTGCTTCTTTGGCTTCGAGCCTTCTTTCGAGAGGTCAGACTAAGTCAGATGAAGCTGACTTAGTTGAGAAAGAGGTAGAGCAGGTCAAGCTACTCAACCTAAGTGGTTTGAACCAAACAGGGTTCGATCCAAGTCAACTGGGTTCAGCAGGTTCGAACTCAGCTCAAGTAGGCTAAGTCTGGGTTCAGAAATCCAAACCAGAATCTGGACCAAAAAGGACTTTGACTTTGACTTTAAACCCAACTAGGTTCAAGTCAAGTCAACTGGGTTTTGACCAGGTCAAGTGGGTTCAGACCCAGGTCAGGTGGGTTAGGACCAGGTCAGGCAGGCTCAGGCTAAGTCAGGCAGGCCCAGACTAGGTCAGGTGGGCTCAAGTGGGCTAGGCTAGGTAGGGGAGGTTTAGGAGAGAGAGAGAAGGCAAGAGAGAGAGGGGGGGCAATTTTTATGAGAAGAGAGAGAGTGGGGAGGGCTATTTATAGCCCAAGCCCACCTCCTCTTGGGTTTTTCCATGCCCCTACTACCCCCTTGGCTTCTTTTTAATTCCAAGAGGTTCCTTGGTATGGGGCCCACCTAGATATTTCCATGGGATACTTTGTGGGTCCCACCAGATATTTTCTGAGGAATATTTCTATGGGTCCCACCAATATTTCTGTGGGTCCCGCAAGAATTTCGGGTTTCCCGCGATTTTTTCTGAAAAATTCTGAGTACGCCAATCCCTTCGTATTGACGTAACTAAGAAAGTTGGCTCGCATGAATCCTTTGATTTCGTTCAGGTAGGAAGTTATGGCTTTCAGAGTGTTTGAGCATATATTCGCGATTTGACGAATATCCTAAGTATAACTGGCTCACAGGAATTGATTCGTTTCGCATTCTGAGAAAAAAAATGTTATTTTTACCGGTAAATGCCTCATGAATTTTATTCAGATATTTTCTGAAAAATTGCGGGTCTTACATCATTACCCCTTTAAAGGAATTTCGTCCGCGAAATTCAGCTAAGAGTACAAGGTGAAGAGTTCAGGATATTTATCCCGCATATCCGATTCGGGCTCCCAAGTGCAATCATCGATTCCATGATGCTGCCACCTCACTTTAACAAGTGGAATGACCTTCGTTCTTAGCACTTGCTCCCGGCGGTCTATGATCTCCACTGGCCTATCTCCTACCGTCATATCTTCTCGAATGTCAATATCTTCATGTTGAATGACGTGAGAAGGATCTTGAACGTATTTACGAAGCATTGATACGTGAAATACATCATGTATTTGTGCGTATTGTGGTGGCAATGCTACTCGGTAGGCAGTCTCTCCGATTCGGCTCAAAACTTCGAAGGGACCAATGAATCTAGGGCTGAGCTTCCCCTTCTTTCCAAAACGAAACACACTCTTGGTTGGAGAGACCTTGATAAAAACCTTATCTCCAACCGCAAAAGTGAGTTCCCTACGCCGCTGATCGGTGTAGCTCTTCTGTCGACTCTGAGCAGTCAGTAGCTTCTTTCTGATCATGTGAACTTGCTCAGTATAATGCTGCAACACAATGGGCGAGTCCAAGGTTCGCTCACCCACTTCACCCCAATGGATTGGTGATCTACAGGATCGTCCATACAAGGCTTCATACGGCGCCATCCCAATGCTAGCGTGGTGGCTATTATTATAAGCAAATTCAGCCAACGCTAGGTGGGAATCCCAATCACCTTTCCATTCCAGCATACAGGCTCTTAGCATATCTTCAAGAGTCTGTATGGTTCGTTCTGATTGCCCATCTGTTTGGGGATGGAATGCTGTACTGAACTTGAGTTTCGTCCCCAGGGCTTTCTGAAGCTGCTCCCAAAAGTGAGAGGTGAACTTCGGGTCACGATCGGATATGATCGAAATCGGCACTCCATGGAGTCTAACGATTTCCCGAATGTAGATCTCTGCCAATCGTTCTGTTGAATACCGAGTGTTGATTGGCAAGAAGTGAGCAGACTTGGTGAGTCTGTCCACGATTACCATATTGAGTCATGTTGTCTCTTGGATCGAGGCAATCCAACGATGAAATCCATCGTAATGCCTTCCCATTTCCATTCTGGAATCTCGATCCGTTGCATCTTTCCACCAGGGCGCTGATGTTCGATCTTAACTTGCTGGCAGATCAAACACTTCGAGACAAACGTAGCCACATCACGCTTCATACCCTTCTACCAGTACTTCCTCTGCAAATCTCGGAACATCTTCGTACCTCCAGGGTGAATGGTGTACTTGCTATTATGAACCTCCTGGAGTACTTCCTGTCTTAGCTCAGAGTTATTTGGAACCCAAATCCTTTCTTCCATCCATATTCCTCCATCTTCTTTCAAATGGAAGAAAGTGTCATCCTTTTCGGCACGAGCTTTCAATTCCAAGTACTGGGGATCCTTGAACTGTTCGGCTATGATGTGATCGAGAAACTCAATGTGGATCGTTAAACATGACATTTGAATTCTGCTAGAATCAGCCAAAAATGGCTTCCAGTTGATGAAATCCTCCATCAACTTCCATTGTCCGGTTAGGCTGGCCAGAGTGCTAACAGTCTTGCGACTAAGGGCATCTGCTACAACATTCGCCTTTCCAGGGTGATAGGAAAGCATGAATTCGTAGTCTTTGAGGAATTCCAGCCATCGCCGTTGCCGCATATTGAGTTCTTTTTGAGAAAAGAGGTATTTTAGGCTTTTATGGTCTGACATGACCTCAAATTTCTCTCCATACAGGTAGTGTCGCCAGATTTTAAGCGCAAACACTACCGCGGCAAGCTCAAGATCGTGGGTTGGATAGTTTTTCTCAGGGACTCTCAATTGTCGTGACGCATAGGCGATTACTTTGTCGTGCTGCATCAACACACAACCCAGACCTGTTCCCGAGGCATCGGTATAAGCCACGAAGCCTCCCTGACCAGAAGGTAAGGTAAGGACAGGGGCAGTGGTAAGCCTCTGTTTGAGAACCTCAAAGCACTCCTTACACTGGTCAGTCCATTCAAACTTGACTCCCTTTTTTAGTAATTTCGTCATGGGTACGGTGATTCGGGAGAAGTCTTGTATGAACTTCCGATAATATCCAGCATGTCCAAGGAAGCTACGGACCTCAGTGATATTTTCTGGCTGCTTCCAGTCCATCACAACTTCCACCTTCGTAGGATCCACGGCGATTCCATCTTTTGAGATCACATGGCCAAGAAACATCACTTTATCTAGCCAGAATTTACATTTTGAAAACTTAGCATAGAGTTGGTTATCTTGAAGGGTTTTCAAGACGATTTTCAAGTGCTCCACGTGTTGCTCCTTGTTCTCAAAATATACGAGAATGTCATCAATAAAGACTATGACAAAGCTATCCAAATATGGTCTGAATATCCGGTTCATTAGATCCATAAAGGCAGCAGGCGCATTAGTGAGTCCGAAGGGCATTACTACGAACTCATAATGGTCGTATCTCGTTCTGAAGGCAGTCTTGGGTATATCCTCTTCCTTAACTCTGAGTTGATGGTACCCAGACCTGAGGTCGATCTTGGAGAACACCCTTGTTGTTCTGAGCTGATCGAATAAGTCCTCAATTCGAGGCAACGGGTACTTATTTTTAACAGTTGCCTGGTTAAGCATCCGATAATCGATGCATAACCGAAGGGATCCATCCTTCTTCTTTACAAACAGCACTAGGGCTCCCCACGGTGACATACTAGGACGGATGAACCCTTGTTCCATCAGTTCTTCCAACTGACACTTCAACTCACTGAGTTCAGCTGGCGCCATTCAATACGGGGCTTTGGATATCGACGCTGTTCCAGGTAAGGATTGAATTCCAAATTCAACCTCACGAAGTGGCGGAAGTCCTGGCAATTCCTCAGGAAACACATCGGGAAACTCCGGCACCACTTCCAAACTCTCAAGGGGTTGGTCATTGGATTTTTCCACCGAGAGACTCAACAGGAAGGCCACACAACCCTTCCTAAGGTATTTTTGTACCTTAAGTGCTAATATGAGCCTTTTCTGTGGAACTGGTTTGGATAACCGGTATTCCATCTTAGGCAATCCGGGTCGAGATAGAATTACTCTGCCCTCGCGACACAGAATCTTGGCATTATTCTAAGCCAACCAATTCATTCCCAGAATGACATCGTACTGTATCATATCGATCAGGATGGCGTCAGTAGGCAAGTGTTGCCCTGCTATCTCAATATCCAAATTTTTCACACACCGGATACATTTGGTGCGTGAACCCAACGGGTTATACACTTCGATCATTTTATCAATCGGTTGCACCGAGGCGTGGAGTTGTTCGGTGAAATCGTCAGAGATAAACGTATGAGTAGCACCACAATCAAACAAGATGTAAGTTGCATGTCCATTAACAGGTACGGTGCCTTCAATCAGGTCACCATTTTCGACTTGTTCAGTCGTTACAGCATATACACGACCTGCAGCAGGCCTTTGTTCTACTCTAGGTGGAGGTCGTTGAAACTGAGAACGTTGTGGCGCTGGTGGAGAGGGTCCGGCAGATCCGGCATTACTCCTCTGTTCATCTGCAGCCTTCTTGGCGCAATCCCTTATAAAGGGGCCCATCTTGCCACAATACAAGCACCCACCAATGTCACGAGGACATGGCTTTCCGGGGTGGTTCATACGACACCTTGGGCAGCTGAAGTTGGACTGCTGACCATTCAGAGTTGGGTTCTGTCTTGGCCTCACGACTTGCTGAGTGTTGTTCCCTCCTTGGAACTTCTTCTTTTGAAAGGGTTGTCGTGAACCCTGGCCACTTGGGAACGTCCTTTTACGATTCCCACCATTCACTATGGGCTTCTTTGCTATGATCACTTTAGATCGCGCCCAATCCTCTTGGATTTTTGAAGCTGCTGCTACCGCAGCCTGAAAAGTCGAAGGCATGCTTGTTATTACTCGAGATCGCAGCCCTTCGCGCAGACCATTCACATATTTTTCGGCCCTTTCTTGGTCTGTTTCGAACAATCGAGAGCAGTAGCGCTCTAGATTCTGAAATTTGGTGGTATAGTCCATTAGACTCATGCCGCCCTGTTCCAACTCCAGAAACTCCACCTTTTTCTTGTTTCTGGAATGCAACGGGAAGTAGTTATCCATAAAAGTCCTCCGAAAGTCAGTCCAAGGAATGACTTCGACTTGTGAGAACTGGATAAGTTTAGTGGTATCCCACCACTTCCGTGCATTGTCTTTCAATCGATACGTGCCAAAGTTGGTCTTTTTCTCTTCTGGTACTCCCAGTACTGAGAAGGCACGTTCTGTCTCTTCGATCCAACTCTCCGCGAGCTCAGGATCGGCTCTGCCAATGAAAATTGGCGGGTCAAGCTTGAGGAACTTCTCATAAGTCACTCCTCCCAGGTGCTCGTTTCGTGGTGCGACTGGTTCTGGCCTTGTTTCACGGATGGCTGTAACCAGGTTGTTGAGTGTTTCCAACAGGAATCCTTGCGTATGGGACTCCTCGCTTGGCGTGGTTCTTCTCGTTGTAGGAGCCATTTATCTATGCACACACAAGCACTTGTTTTTAGTTTCTCAATGTATATATGGAAGTAAAAAGCTTTATTTACTTAATATACATCACATTTACACAAAAATCGCCTTAAACAAAACGTCATGCCGCACTGGCAGACTTTAGGCGTTGAGAAACTATATACATGAGTCTACTGACTCCAAAACAACACCAGTCTCTTTAAGACTTGGATTTCTTTGATGATGACGAACTTCAAAAGGTCCATCTATTGCCACATGGCCTTAGAGCAGGCACTACTAGCTTTGGCTTGGGCGACACTTCCGCACTAGCAAGCGAATATTGGGGATATATGAGGGACTCCAGTCAGCAAGATCAAGACTGTGGGAGTCTGGAATAATGATTGGCGAACAAAAAGAATCCCCTCTTTTGTTCCTGCCATTTAAGCTCGGCGTATGTGATGCCGGATTGTAGCTTGGCGAGTGATAGACCTCCGCAGGGAAGTTCAAATCAAAATCCCTCAACGTTGGTAATTCATCAAAAGATGTTGGGGTATGGTTGCTCCCAACACTAGAGTGATGCGGTCCACTGACACGCGAAGTCTCATCCTTGAGACCCTTTGAAGCCCGCCGACCCATATCGGCGGTATATTTCCTTTGGCACTCGTTGGCGGAATGCCCATCCTCGCCACAGTATTAGCAGTCTTAGACTTCGTACGGGCATATCCACTCATCGTGCATGACCTTGCAACGATAGCAATATCCTCGGGAGTCATGAGTTGCCATCTATACAAAGATGCACCCAGATCAGAACAAAAGTATAAAAACATATACTTACAGTGCGATATCGGGACCATGACGGATCTTGAACCAGGTTTCTCAGACTCATGCTCTGATACCAATTCTGTAACTCCCCGGATTTTCAAAACAAAGCTAAGTTAAAATTTTCATGAATTTCTTTTTTTTTTTTTCTTTGCAGCGGAACTTACAAAAGCTTTTAGCAGCGGAATCAGACGACAATGAGTCGTCAGTTTTAGAAAACTCCGAGCACGTTGCAGGTATGTGGCCAAGCAACTCATTGACCACCAAAGTGTTCCATTTTATCGAAAACATATGTTTATTACAACACTACTGCTTAGGAAAGCAGTGTAGGTTCAATAAAAGGAAGCAGTACAACTCTGTCTAGAGAAACCCTAGAACTCGATGCTGCCTTGCTCCGCATATCGCCACGCAGGTACAACACCTGAAATGCCCATAAAATGGGGTCAGAACCACTGATGGTCAGGTAAGCATGCAGTCATACATCCATAAAACTCAACTACGATAATGACCACTCAGGGTCGCAATGCGCAATAACGACGCTCAAGCCTCCAAGACTTAGCGTATATCGCAGGAGCCTCCTCAGGGCTATGAGTTGAACATCCGCTCAAGTCTTCATGACTTAGAGCAAGCCTTTTCAGGGCTGTGATTTGAATAACCGCTTAAGTCTCCACGACTTAGCCATGACCTCTTTCGGGTCGCAAAGTGATGTTTAGCTCAAGTCTTCATACTTAGCACATCCGTATCCCACGCATCTAAGGACAACTCCTCGAGCTTCGCTTAGTCGTGCGGATGCAACACGGGTCTTTGCCCAGTCGGTGCAGTAGTATACCAAACATGACGCCTCACAAAGGTTATACAGAACTGACTCAACACGTCATCCACTCATATATTCAAAGCATCGTTGTACCTAGAACTAATGCATTGTTTGATAATTAACCGCTCCCGCCTTTGGTACGCACGTAGAGCTATTGTCCGGGCATCAACGCGACGTTCTGGGGGTTGATTATTCTATGTATTTTAGATACCCCATAGGCCTGTTGACCCTATCCATAGTAGGGCAGTGTGTTTCAACTGGGAGAACCCTACTAGGCCCATATTCGGATACATCCTCTACTTGCAGTAGTTGGGTTCAATCCTTAGATCTTAAGGATAACCACGACCCCAAAACCCATGAGTGACTGAGGCCATCGTGGACTCTATCAGGTCCAAAGTAAAATACATTCACTCAAGGCTGTACCATCACTTTCATTCCACAGTGAGCATAATTCCTGAAGGGGTCTGACAGTCTTACAATTACTTGGACAGAATCTGCATGCCATTTAGGCAGCCCGTGCTTTTAGCACTACGGGAGTATGTACCCGACCCCATTCAGTCCACCCCAACACAGTCATTACTGAGGGGGGACCCCTAAAACGATTTTCAACCGCGGGGTATGTGTGACCTTAAGTCTTATTCATATGCATGCAGAACACCGCTCTTGGCACTTCGGCCACCACGAGCATCACACCTCTTTGGGTGGAAACAACACACTCTGGCTCTTCGGCCCTTACGAGTCTGGTTGCATAACCGTTCTCAATGAGCATGCATATGACTCGATCTAAATAGATTGGCTACTCGGCGTATTTTTACGCAACGAGTCCAAACCTAGCCAAGGCGCAACCTCTACTCCGGCTCAGCGGCCTTTACGAGTAAGGTGCCCTTGCAGGCACAAGAATATGAGCCAATCTGGCATTGTTCCATCAACGGACATCATTATGCCGTTCCATTGGTTCCGGCAGCTCTTCTGCCGACCATTTCGTCAGCACCTCCCCTGCTCTACTGGCAGTGGTGCGACGAACCCTTCTACGTTGTAGAGGGCAAACCATGAATTAGGTAGCACTCTGCTATATGTCAGAGTATCCTGCTACATTCTTTCTGAGCTATTCTTAGCTTCTTCAGAAATTTCACCAGCACTTCCTCTCTTTTACGGAGAAAGCGTGCATTTCTTTTATCTATTTCAGCGGCATCTCCCCTCTTTGGTAGGAAATCACCACGCTTAATTCGGGAAATGGATGCGCACCGTTGTGCCATCAAGGTTGCAGGAACCCTGGGCCATAGCCAGGCCATACGTAATTGACTTAGTCTTTACGTAAAGAGCATTTTGCCAAAAAGCTGAAGCCTTTCCAATAGGGGCTTCATTCGTCAAGCAGAATCTTGAACGAGGAGCGGTCAGGGAATCGCATTGGCGATTTGGAGTTTGGTCTCCATTTTGAACGCTCATTTATGCGTCATATATGTAGTATAAGCAGAAGCCTGTGCTTTATACAACGGCGGGGTAAAGAAATGCATATACTATTGTTCAGGGTGTGTAACTGAACGAAATATTCTACATATATAACAAAACAGAAGCCTTGGCATCGTTCGACGCGACGGCGTAAGTAAATATATTGCAGAAAGCAGGAGCCTTGGCATCGTTCGACGCGACGGCGTAAGTAAATGCATAATCGGAAGTGCAGTAATCGGAAGTGCAGAAAACAGGGAGCCTTGGCATCATACGACGCGACGACAAAGGTAAATTACATAGTCTGTGCGATATAAGACGCGTCGGCAGAATCAGCAGATATACACCTAGATCTGTATCCAACGATAGTTACGAGGCGAGCGAGTGGACACCGAAGAGTCCTAGAGGGCTCAACCAAGAACTAGGGCAAGATACTATTTTTGAAGAACGCATATACTGCGCATTCGAACATATATATCCGACGATAGTTACGAGGCGGGCGCGTGAACACCGAAGCGTCCTAGAGGGCTCAACCAAGAACTAAAGCAAGATACTACTTCAGAAAGTATATGCTATATACAAACAATCAAATACTTGAGAGAGATGGTTTAATGAAGCGAACTTACTTCAAATCGAAGAAGAAACGGCTCTGGGTTGCTTCTTTGGCTTCGAGCCTTCTTTCGAGAGGTCAGACTAAGTCAGATGAAGCTGACTTAGTTGAGAAAGAAGTAGAGCAGGTCAAGCTACTCAACCTAAGTGGTTTGAACCAAACAGGGTTCGATCCAAGTCAACTGGGTTCAGCAGGTTCGAACTCAGCTCAAGTAGGCTAAGTCTGGGTTCAGAAATCCAAACCGGAATCTGGACAAAAAAGGACTTTGACTTTGACTTTAAACACAACTAGGTTCAAGTCAAGTCAACTGGGTTTGGACCAGGTCAAGTGGGTTCAGACCCAGGTCAGGTGGGTTAGGACCAGGTCAGGCAGGCTCAGGCTAAGTCAGGCAGGCTCAGACCAGGTCAGGTGGGCTCAGGTGGGCTAGGCTAGGTAGGGGAGGTTTAGGAGAGAGAGAGAAGGCAAGAGAGAGAGGGGGGTCGATTTTTATGAGAAGAGAGAGAGTGGGGAGGGCTATTTATAGCCCAAGCCCACCTCCTCTTGGGTTTTTCCATGCCCCTACTACCCCGTTGGCTTCTTTTTAATTCCAAGAGGTTCCTTGGTGTGGGGCCCACCTAGATATTTCCATGGGATATTTTGTGGGTCCCACCAGATATTTTCTAAGGAATATTTCTGTGGGTCCCACCAATATTTCCGTGGGTCCCGCAAGAATTTCGGGTTTCCGGCGATTTTTTCCGAAAAATTCTTAGTACGCCATTCCCTTCGTATTGACGTAACTAAGAAAGCTGGGTCGCAGGAATCCTTTGATTTAGTTCAGGTAGGAAGTTATGGCTTCCAGAGTGTTTGAGCATATATTCGCGATTCGACGAATATCCTAAGTATAACTGGCTCACAGGAATTGATTCGTTTCGCATTCTGAGAAAAAAAATGCTATTTTTACTGGTAAATGCCTCATGAATTTTATTCAGATATTTTCTGAAAAATTGCGGGTCTTACAATCATACACATCACCTGTTGTTACCAAATTGGTAAAAGCAAGAGGACGTGTTTTGCTTGGTATTGTAACCCTCAAATTGCTGAAAGTCAATAGTAAGTCTAGAATATGGTTTGATTCAATAAAGTTTATACATCACTCGTATGTTTACCTACCTTGCTACCCAGGCTCCTGCATTTGGTTACCCCAAGTCATCAGTTTATCTCAGTCCACTTGAATGACTGAAATCAAGTTGATCACAGGGAACAAAGAGTCATTATTTTTGGTTTTTCATTGTAGTCAATTGTCAATTCCTCATTTAGCAGTATAGTGAAATATGCTATGCCAAAAAAAAATGCTATGTCCTTGACTTAGCCGTTGGATTTTCCACCTCAAAATTGTACAACCATTTCTTTGATTTGCTGAATGTTAGCATAACAGGCCATATATTGACATCTAACATGCCAACAGTATAGTTATGTCTACATCTTAATGTCATTTCTGCATTGCATATTAAAATGTTAAAAGTGCATTCGCATAACTATTGAAGCATCTTCATTCATAGCCTAGATATATTCATTGCCACCCTTATACAGTAATATGTGCACCTTCACCCATTAGACGAATAGACTCATTGCTGCACCTATATATCAGCCATTGTTTCCTGCACATGATAGCATATCATGTTAAACCAAAAACCTGTATACCATAGCTTTATAAGTACTATCCACCTATGTATGCATTGCTTCCACAGACATATGCATCTCTGTATTCATCGCCTTCATTAATGCATTGCATATATACATCTATATGTGTCTTTCTTTACACATTTTCATATACATTCAGGTGGAGGCATTCTCATACACAATTTTCGTTTAGTATAAGCCTAAACATTTAGGCATATACGTGTGCATAGCTCATCTAGTTTAAACATTTTCATATGCATTCCATTCATACTTTAGACATTATATTTTCATTAAATTGTACATTTTTACCCTAGTTCATGCATAATCACTTGCGCATTGTCATTAATGTGAGATTTTCAATCTCTCTTTTGTATGTCATATTTCTTGTGTTAATTCACATTTGCAAGAAAAGTCGGGAAGATGCTAATTCTTTTTATTCTTTTTTTCCTATTTTCTGTCATTTTGCTTTATGTCAGCAATGTAACAATCAAATGTAATCTTGGAATAAGATTTATTTTTACTGCTTAGATTAGGGTGCATATCATATAGTTTATTTATGCAATATCCTAATTATGTAAATCATGCATTTTATTTGAAAACCACTATGGATGAACATGAATGGCACGTGCACCCACTATTAAGGAGTTAGTAAACTCAGAGGGTCCCGTATTTATGACCCTAGTCAGAATACGGATGAATCCCAGATCTACTATCTTCTCATTAGCCACATTGAGCCTACACTATTAGGCTATCTTCTAGATCACATCATATTTCCGTTTTGCAAAATATTATGGAATTAAATCAATTAAATTCTAAGCATGTTTACGGCTACAGTCGGGATATGTAAAGTGTTTGCTTTGATTTAATACACATTTGCCAATGATTTTCTAAGAAATTTCTTGAATATTTTTATCAAAGTGCATTCATTCATTTAAATAATTCGCATCACGGAATTGTATGCATTTCTTAAGTTTTCAAAAGAAAATTTCATCCTAAGGAAATTGATTCCTCAAGAGACTGAAAATTTTCAAAGTCAGATTCTCCCAAGCCAAGTTTTTTTATGATTTTTCTGGAAAATATTCTTATCTTAGATTCCATTTCCAAATTTTCAAGGGAAGTTCTTCATCATTTTCCAGAGTCAAAATAGATTTCCAACTCCTCAAGGTCAGGATTCTTATAATTTCAATTTCCAAAGAATTGATTTCCTTTCTCAAAATAACTTTCCTATGAATCTTCAATTATTTTTCAAAGAAAATTCTTACAGTTGAAATTATCCTGACAAACATTTTCTCTTTCACTGTTTATCTTTTCTCAAAAATTCTTTCTATTTTTCCAGGATTCTCATTCCTTCATGATTTTCCCAAACCTTTATAAGCTTTCTTGAGATTTTAAATCCTTTTATCAGAGTTTTCCTAAAAAATTGATTTCCATCCTTTGCGTTAAAAATATTTTCCAATTCCAAAGCATTTTCTAAGAATACATCATGTTTTCCAACCTACATTTTACAAAGTTTCATAGCACATGCCTGAATTCTCTGTGCATTTAGGATATAACACAATTTTGTTAATTTAGCTAAGTCAAGCACACATTTGATCCTTGGTTCGATTACCCTTGGTAAAGGCACCAGGAATGGACGAACCTCATACCGACAGGTCAAGTCTCGCTCTTTGGAATTTTCTCACTATTTTCAAAACGGAGGCGAGTATTTCAAAACAATTTTAAAACTCTAGTTAAGTTTGACTCGCGGGATCATTTCCCCTCTCTCCCGCAGGGAAGCAAAAAAAATTGTGACGATAACAAGTTTGGCGACCGTGATGGGACTTATCCTTGTCTGATCAATTATGTGCTTGACTTAACCTAGTTATCAAAATTGTGTTATCAAAATGTCAGCTTTCTAAATATCATGTGAACCTAGGAGCCTAGATTCTGACCTAGGTGACATTGATTGCATATAGCTGTAAACACCCCAAATTTTCCACATCCATTCTCAATCCTCCTAAGGCAGTGCTAACCCTGTTAGGTCAGTGTAGGAGTCAAACCTCGAGTCAGTTTCAGAAAATCACCATTTTACCAACTTTTATTAGGAAAATTACCATTTTACCCCTAGGACATCCCAGACCCCAGTCAATCAGAGTCAACCAAGCTCATTGGTCAGTTCAGAACATTTAGAATGTCAATCATCTCAAGCTCATCTGAGCTCACAATGAACATGCCATTTTCATTTCTGACCATTACTGCCAAAATGGGATCATCTCTTCAAAAATGAGCTCATTTCTCACTCAAATCCAAGCCAATTGTCTTTGAGTCAGTCATTCATAGTCAGTCATACTCCCTAGAGTCTAACTTGAGCTCACCAGAAGTTCAAGCGCTCCAGTTCCAGTTCAAAACCATTTTCAAGTGTCCAGGATCCCATTTTAGTCCATTTCAGCTCTTTCAACTGAAATTGAGTTGAGTTCAGCCAATTGAGCTAGTGTTCGAGATTTGACTTTAGTTCATGTTAGTATTACTGACCTTTGTTATAGCTGAAACCCAACTCAGATTCGTAATTCACTTCGCTTCAGTGACCATTCTGTACTATTTCTCTAAAAATGACAGCTTTTCTTGAAAATTTAGCCGGAAAGGTCAGTTGAGTCAATGTCTGGTTAGTTCACTTGAGTTCTGAAACTCTAAAACCCAACTCAATCTAGCTCATCTCAGTTCAATCCAGCTCGAACCCCAATTTTCAGTGTCACTCTGACCCAGTAGAGTCCCGAAAACCATTTCTTGAGCTATTTTGCAAATTTTATCAATTTTAATGCTTTTTAAACTGGCACAAGTGTTAATCGGGGTCTAACATCCAAAATTCTTCATTCAGGGTCTGCATTTCGCATGTCATTTCTCATCAGTTCATATCATTTCTCAGCATTTCATAACATTTCATCACATTTCATCCCATTTTCGAAGTCCAGAACTCCAGTTTTATCAATTTCAATCCAAATTGAGTTTTAAAAGTTTTCATAAATCAATTTCAAACCCTGGGTTTCCAAAATTGACATTTTTACCCCCGGGATTCTAAATTTGGAAATATTTTCTTGAGAAAAACAATCTGGATTTATTTCAAACTCAAATTTTCAAATTCTACAGTGGATTTGCTTCGCAACGGGGTATTGAACTTCAAGATCCGAGATCGTTTCAAAAACTGCCAAAAATAGCTCGTTTCATTTCAAAATAAATTTGGAAGTATTTTCTTAAGAAAAACAATCTGGATTTCTTTCAAAATCAAAATTTTAAATTCCACACTGGATTTGCTTCGCAATGGGGTATTGAACTTCAAAATCTGAGCTCATTTCAAAAACTACCAAAAATAGCTCATTTTGTCTAAAAATAGAGTTGGAAGCATTTTCTCGAGAAAAACAATCTGGATTTCTTTCAAAATTACATTTTTAAATTCTACATTGGATTTGCTTCGCGATGGGGTATTGAACTTCAAAATCTGAGTTCGTTTTAAAAACTGCCAAAAATAGCTCGTTTCGCGTGGAAATTTTCTGAAAAGACTATTTTACCCCTCTAATTATCAAAATAAATTTCAAAAGTAGAATTTGGACCCGCTTTGAGATGGCCCACTCATTTACATTTCTGTTTTATTAAAAAAAATATTCTTTTATTCCTTTCAATTTTCTTTTATTTGTTCATTTATTTATTTATTTATTTATTTATTTATTTTGCATTTTAGAGAGGTGGGACCCACAAGGTGGTCGCCCAAGCCTCCAGCCCCACTTTTCATTTTTCCCTCATTTTTCTTTCCCTTTTCCTTTTTCCCTCATTTTCTTTCTTTCCTTTCTTTTTCCCTTTTCTTCCTTTTCTTCTTCCTTCTTTCTTCCCTTCTTCTTTTTCCCCAGCCATAGCCATTCACGTACGGCTCTTTAGATAATAATAGAAACTTAGGTTTTGATGAAAATCAAAACCTAAGTTCCATACAAAAAGAAAGAAGCCACTTACGGCTAATGGCTATTCAACGCCTCTCTCTCTCTCTCTCTCTCTCTCTCTCTCTCTCTCTCTCTCTCTCTCTCTCTCTCCTTTTGTTCCAGCTTTTCCCTAAGTTTTTAGCTCTTCCATCAAAGAGAAGGGACTAAAATCACAGCAACCATTGCTGCCATTGCTCCAGCTTCCCCTTGCACAACTGCAACCACTTTGACAGCCACTCCTCTCACCACAGCCGGTGCAGCCAAGTCCTCCTCTTCAGCTCCTCCTTCAACCATTGGTGCTACCTACCATCACAGCCGGCAATCGAGTCTTCATCTTCAGCCACCACACAAGGTGACGCCCAACCGATTGCTCCAGCGTCTTCCATCACTGCAGCATCTCCAGACTTCAAGACCTCCAGCACAGCCCGCGCCACCTCCTCCAACTTTGAAGTAGCTCCAGTCGGCGCCCAGCAACTAAGGCAGCCTCCACGGCTCCCACAACCCCTCTTTCAACCAGATCTAACAAGGCCTTCCTTTTCTAAGGTAAGATCCCTCATTTTATTGAATTTTTCATTACATGCTATATGTTTGTCTTCCTTTCTTTTGTAGATTTTATGCTTTGGCTATCGAGAGAAAATGATCCGTCCAATCAATGGATCGGATCCTCCCGCCTCATAGCCACAAAAAAAAAAGGATGATTCATATGCCCTGTTCATCTTTGTTTTTATTTTTTTTTAACATTCTCATATGGGTAATATGTGCTAGGGATCATACGTAATTCATTTAGTTGTTTGACATTGATTCTAATAGTTTCATTAATCTATGTTTTTTTTAGTTCGTAAAGGCTGATTTGGGTGTCCAGTCCAATTATAATTTCATGCTTAAATTTTTGCTTAAAATTTTTGAGTTTTTCGTGATAGATGTATTTGTGTGTTTGTGATGCTATGTAAAAAACCCAAATTGATTTGGGTTCTGCAACTTCATTTCAAAAATCGAATCTCAATTCGAGTTTTGAACTTCTCTGAATTTTCAATTTCTGCTTTAGCAGACAAGAACCTCCGGCACCACCCTTGTGGGAGATTTGGATTTTCCTAAAAAAATCACAGTGGATTCATAATCGAATTTACTGATGATCTGGAAATTTTGAAGTTTTTTCATATAGTTTTGACCTCTGTAAAAAATTGGATTTTCCAGACCCTTAGGAAAATCTCAATTTTCCTTCATCAGGGTATAGACAGACCCTAATACATCAATTCCGCCCAATCTGTAGCTTGTTTGCAAAAACGTTCAACACTAAAGTTCTTTCTAACATTATTTCCTGTCATTTCCCAAAATTTGAGAATTTTTGGATCTGTTTCATTAATTTTCCCAGATTTTCGCTTTCTGTCTAACAGATTTCAATATCCAGAAATCTCAGAGATTTAGGTCTCTGATAATAGCGTGACCTTTTCCAAACTGTAACCCGAATCCCAGTTCTGTAAAAATACAAACTTTTTTATCGGTTTGTCAGGAAAATTTTCCCATAATTTCAGACTTTTTCCCATCTGTTTGTTATTTTTCCCACATTTTCTCCCGAAACCTGTCTGTTTCCCCCAAATCCTAGAGTCGCCGGATTCCGATCCGACTTGCCGGAGTGGAACAGCTCCGACCATAGGTCAAAACCAAAAAATGTAAAAGGAAAAAATCCTTGCCTTACTGTCCTATGTCACACCATAAAATTTGGGAAATTTTTATGGAAGTTTGATATCCTAAATCCCCTTTAGAATCAACATTTTATGCAAAAATCACAAAATTTAAGGTTTTTACTTGAATTTCTATATTTAAAAATACAAAAAAATAGATTTTCGAGCTCCATTCTGTTTTTAGGGATATTTTAGGTGTCCATGCCAAATTTGTTTTAATTCCAAGTTTATTTGATTTATATGTTAGTTTGTCTTTAAATTCAGAAGCGAAAATCAGGTTAAATTTGATATTTTCGCCTTTTCAAGGTTTTTATCATATACATGAGCATGTAGAATCATATTAGGGTTAATTTCAATGTCATTGGCAATTCACATTTTTCATTTTTGCAAAATTTATTTCAGAAAACCCTGGTTTCAAGGCCATAGTCTTGTTGTCGGGGGTATTTTGGTCATTTTGACCATAATTTCGAAATTTAAATTTCTAATTTCATAAATTTTCATGCATATCATCATATTTCATCATATTATGTTTGATTTATTTCATTTGATTTTAAAAATTCCAAAATTTATAAAATTTCTTTTAGAAAACACTTATTTCAAGGTCATCAGGGGCATTTTGGTCATTTTGACCCCAATTTCGAATTTTCAAGTTTATTTTCACAATTTATTCACTATTTATCATGTTTATATCAAAGGGGGAATGAATTTGGGTTTATATCTGAATAATATCCGATAATTTCTCATATTTTCGGATAAATTCAGAAAAACCTACATTTTTGTGCTAAACTTGTTTTCTAGTTTTGCAAGAACATTCAAGAAGAAGATTTAGCTTTTATTTCTTTTATTTAGATTCAATGTAAAAAATCAATGTAATATTTGGAATAAGAGTTACATTTCTGCTTAGAATAGGACTGCATTGCATATAGTTTAATTTCTGCAAAATTCCAATATCTGATGTATGATCCATGTGCATTTATTTCAAATCCACTATGGTTTACACGAATGGCACATGCACAAGCTTTTATGGAGTTTATAAACTCGGTGGGATTCATATTTATGGCCATAGTCAGAATACGAAGAAAACCAAGATTTATGATCTTTATATCAGCCACATTCAGCCTACACTCTTAGGCTAACTTCAAAATACACTCCATTTCTCAAAGTTTTAAAAGGATTTCTCAATTCCTCAATGAAATTCCCTTTTCAAATTCATATTCATTCATTCATATCATTCAAATTGCATTATTTTCAAATTCATTTTCCAATTTCAATTTCAGAAAATTCAATTTTCTCAAGAATTTTCAAGTCTTTCTCAGGATTTGATTTTCTCAGAATTCTAAATTTTCAAATGAGATTTCAAAGCATTTCCCAAGTTTAAATAAATATTTTCCAATGTTTTAAAATTCTCAAATTTCAAAATCCCAAGTTTTCAGAAATCGATTTTCTCAGATTTTCCAGTTTTCCTGAGAATTCATTTTCCATTTCAAAAGTCATTTTCCAATGAATTTCTTAGATTTTCTCAGAATTCTCAAATCTATTTTCTTAGAGAAACAAATTTAAAATCTCAAAATCGATTTTCCAAAGTTCAAGTTTTCCTGAGAAATCACTTTCCAATACAAATTTTTGATTTCCAATGAAATTCAATGATTTTCTCAAGAATTCAATTTTCAAGTACTTTTCCAATCACTTTTCAAGCATATTTCAATTTTCCAAAGCAAACATCATATTTTCTCAAACTTGCATTATTTTCAAAATTTCATAGCACAAGCCTGATTCTTTGTGCATTCTAGGAAAAATAGAGCATAATTTAGCTATTTGAGTCGAGTTAAAGCACATAATTGGTCCTTGGTTCAATTACCCCTGGTAAAGGCGCCAGGAACGGTTGAACCTCGTACCGACAGGCGGATCCCATTCCACGGAATTTTCCCGCAAATTTTCAAAACGGAGGCGAGTTAATTTTCAAAAACCATTTTCAAAACTTTAGTCAAGTTTGACTCGCGAAATTCATTTCTCTCTCGCAAGGAAGGGGAAAATTTTTGCGATGAGAACAGGTTTGGCGACCGTGATGGGACCTGTCTTCGCCTGATCAATTATGTGCTTTAACTTAGCTCAATTATCAAAATTATGTTCTATGGAATGTCAGCTTTAATTTCTGATATCATGTGAACCTAGGAGCCTAGACTTGAACCCAGTTGACATGGATTGCATGTAGACTAGGCATGGTTTGGTAGGACCATATTGAGGAGAATTATGCATGCTCACTTAGACTTAGGTCTGAAATACAACACTCCTCAATCTAGGACTTGTATGAAAACAATGTTTGCTTCTTCAAATATTTCAAAATTCTATCTCTTTAGGATTTAGAGCTCTCTATTTGTCTGCTTGTGATCATTTTTCAAAAACCACCCCACCTATGTCTACCCGGTCTTCACATTGCTGGGCTCTCTTCCAGAACCATAGTTCGGGAAAGAGCCTCACAACTGGGCCACTTATTTGGGCTAACGCCCCCCTGCCACGTACCAAGGGCCATAGTCCAACGTATATCGGCAGGTGCTCAAGGATGTTGGAAAAACACAAGCCTAGACCCGGAGATGAGTTTTATGCCACGTACATCGAGCCTCGGCTCGAGTATATCGGCATAGCATGATTGGACACAGCTGATCTGAGCCTAGAGTCAGGATTAGGGTCCTAAAGCTCTTTCAAAATCAATGCATTTAGAGTTGGCTTCTTAGGGATTGTTGTATGTGCATAATTGTTTGTAATTGAATGTATGATATTCATTTTCGCCTTATTTTCTCATATTTTTCCCAATTTTTCCAAAATACTTCATTTTTCATCTTTTATATCTCCTTTTTCTCAAAACCCCTGGATGATTTTTCCAAATTATCTACCTTTTCTTCAAAACGCCAGGTGATTTTCCATTCTTTCGTTCCTCTGGACTTTGAATTTCTAGCTTTTTATCCTGCCTGCAATTTTCAAAATTCTTGTATTTTTCTAATGTCTAAATTCTAATTTTCCTATCTTTCAGTCCAATGGCATCCAGTCAGCTCAACTCCGTTTTTCCTGAGGGTCACATCTCCTACGAGGTGCGACAAAGTCTTCCTGAGCATCGAGCTCTCAGCACCGGACCCTTCTTCCCCCAGTGGTATTATGTCTGGTTCAAATACTTCTCTCGTATGTTTCCGGACCACTTGAGCGATTGCGGGTTGGAACTGACATCTGCAGTGGGAAAGTTGACAGTCAACGGCAATCTGATTCATGCGCTGGCAGAGCGATGAAATTCGCGTACCTGCACGTTCTGGTTTTCGTGGGGCGAGATGACACTACTGATGGATGAATTTTCAGAGATCATGGGACTGCCTGAGCCAGCCGGTCAACCTGGAGATCCGTTAGAGCAGCAATTTCTGATCAATGTCAAGGGTCTAGACCCTAAAGATGTTGTGGCTCGCATGACAAAACGTAAGTCGTGGCCACTGATTGAAGAAAACGGGAATGAATACGTGAGCCTGATTAAGATCTATCGGCAATATGGAGAATTCGCAGAAGTCAGGTCGTTGTCCAGGATAGCTCGAGAGAGAATTCAACATGCGTTGGTTCTGTGTACTGTGGGACTTGCTTTCTTTCCAGATGGACAAAATTATGTGGATGTCAAAATAGTTCAGCTTTTGAGAAGATGGGGGAGTCGACAGACCAGCCGTCTCTCGATAGCTATGGTCGCGCTTGCTTTCCTATACAGAGGACTGACCTGCTTCACACTTGGAGAGTCCATCCTAGTCGAGGGATGTACCTATGCTCTTCAGTCTTGGTTCCTTCAGTATGTACTGACCAGAGCTAGTTCGTTCAGATACAATGGCAAGGAACTTCTTCCAGTTGCGCGGTACCGATTCATGATCGATTATTTGCAGGAAGAAGAAGTGGTATGGGACTATTTTGATCAAGAATTATTGCCTCCCAGATACACCTATGCATATGACAAGAGATTCAAGCTGCTTGGTCCATTCTTCTGCACCTACTATCATCCAGAGCGGTGTGTTCGACCGTTTTCTCAGAGGCAGAAGCGCATAGAAATGCAACTACTATCAGGGGTTATGCCAGAGTTCAACCTTGCAACAGCACAGTGGTTCGAAACATACCATTTTTCCAGATATGACTGATATTCTTTCATCATTCTCACTCTTTTCTCCAGTCCTCGTGTCTCTGCTGATCATAAAGAGTGGTGGCAAATTGTCTGTCCGCCCCCTCTTTCTCAAGTCCACTATTGATGCAATCATATTTTTCCTTCAATAAAAAAAAATCCTTCAATTTTCATTCTATCATAGTTTGACGACCTCACCTAGGTGACAAGGCATATTTGCAGTTGTTTGTTCTCCTAGCAAAGAATGGCAACACAATTGTCGTGACTCCAGCGGTGACCCAATCCCTAGTAATGGGATGTTTTTTCAATTATCTACCAAATTCTCATCAAATATTTTTCCTATATTCATTTCTATCCTGAATCCTGATCATCAAAATTTAATCATTCATCTCATTCTGTAGAGAGCATCAGTATTCCCAAGTGGTTCAGATCAGATCAAGCAAGAAGACACCACTATATCAACTGCATCAGTGATTTTTAAAGCATCAAGTAAAAAGAGATGAATTCTCTAAGAACTGTTAGAAAACAGAGTTTGAATGATAGAGATGACATTAATCCTGCTGCATATTAGATGTTCAAGAAAATGATGATTAGGATGATGTCTGAGCAAGCTAAAGACAATCTCAGAAGGGCTCCCATCAACGAGAAGACATCTGTCTCCTTCTCTCAGAATACCACTAGAAAGAGCAGCGAGCAATTTAGCGCATGTCTGCCCGATATTTTATTCTCGTCGATGTCCTCTATCATCGTGGTTTCAGTTCTTAATATTCCAGATGATAAGACGAAGATGAAGCCAAAGAAGCCGTGTGGGAGGTACACGAAGGCATTTGCGGTGGTCACGTCAGCTACCAAACTCTTATCAAGCAAATCATCCGGGCATGATATTATTGGAAGGCTATGCAGCAAGATTGCTACCATTTTGTAAAGAAGTGTGCTCTATGCCAGATACATGCACCTTCCGTTCATGCGCCAACAACATATTTGCAATCTCTTATCTCTCCATGACCATTTTCTATGTGGGCCTTTGATGTTGTAGGCCCCATCACTCCTTCTGCCTCAAATGGTCACAAGTATTTTCTTTTCGCAATAGAATATTTCACTAAATGGGTCGAAGTTGTCACTCTACGCATAATAGAAGGCCGGCATATGGTCTCATTCATCTACAAGAATATTTTGTGCTGCTTCAGCATACCACATGACATTGTGTCAGATAATGGCAGTCATTTCAAGAATGAGAGAGTGATGACTTTTTGTTCAAAGTTCAAAATCCATCATCATTTCTTTGCTCCTTATTATCCTCAAGGGAATGGTCAAGCAGATGCCACCAATAAAATTCTTATTAGAATCTTGGAGCGAACTTTGAAAACAGGCCGTGACTGGCATGAGAAGATCCATGATGCATTGTGAGCATACAGAACCATCATTCAAACTCCCACTAATGCTACTCTGTCAGAACTTGTCTACGGAACTGAAGTAGTACTGTCTCTACATGTTCAAAAACCTGCCTTGAAATTTGCATCACTTCTTGAATTACCTCTTGATCAGTATCAGCAACAACAACTAGTACAACTTGATTTGCTAGATGAAAGAAGACTCTGAGCAGCACAACACGCTCAATCATATTGTCAGAGGATAGCTAGACAATATGCAAAATCTGTCATTGAAAGAAAATTTCGAGTCAATGATCTAGTGCTCAGATCAACGGCTTATCTCAAGCACCGCCCAGGTGGCAAATGGTCGCCGAATTATGAAGGGCCCTATGTTGTCGAGGAAGCATTACTCCGCAATTCATATCTGCTCATCAATGCCGACAAAGTGAAATTATCAGACCCCATCAATGTTCAACATTTGAAAATTTTCTATACTTGAATCCTCTATTCCATCCTTTGTAATTCCTCAATATATTTTTTTCAATAATGGTCAAATTCTTCTTTCCCAGTTATACTCAGACATTATTTTGAAAATTGTCTTCAAAACATCCTGTATGCAGACAGGATCAAACAAATCTCTTATTTTGCATGCATGTGCATTCATTTACATCATTTTGCATACATTTGCATTCATTTGCATTTACATGCATTAATTTGCATCCATTTACATTCATTTGCATCAAATTTATTTCCCCTTCAGGTTAATGGATAAACCTAACTTCCCCTTTAGGTTAAGGGATAAACCTGAACTACCCATTCAAGATAAAGGATAAATCCTGAGACCCCGAATTTCTCTAAGTCATCGTGAGGATGAAGATTGAAAATCTCTCATCAGAATCAGTTGGGTAAATCAGAATCAGTTAGGTAAATTTTCAACAATCCAGTGTTTGTGCTGGTAAGATTTTCAAAAACCAGTGTTCGTGCTGGTAAAATTTTCTAAATCCAGTGTTTGTGCTGGTAAATTTTCAAAAACCAGTGTTTGTGCTGGTAAAATTTTTTAAATCCAGTGTTTGTGCTGGTAAATTTTCAAAAACCAGTGTTCGTGCTGGTAAAATTTTCTAAATCCAGTGTTTGTGCTGGTAAATTTTCAAAATTCAGTGTTCGTGCTGGTAAGATTTTCAAAATCCAGTGTTCGTGCTGGTAAGATTTTCAAAATTCAGTGTTCGTGCTGGTAAAATTTCATAAACCCAGTGTTCGTGCTGGTAAATTTCCAACACCCAGTGTTCATGCTGGTAAATTTTCAAAAATTCAGTGTTCGTGCTGGTAAGACTTTCAAAAATTCAGTGTTCGTGCTGGTAAGATTTTCAAAAACCAGTATTCGTGCTGGTAAAATTTTCTAAATCCAGTGTTTGTGCTGGTAAATTTTCAAAAATCAGTGTTCGTGCTGGTAAAATTTTCTAAATCCAGTGTTTGTGCTGTTAAATTTTCAGAAACCAGTGTTCGTGTTGGTAAAATTTTCTAAATCTAGTGTTTGTGCTGGTAAATTTTCAAAATTCAGTGTTCGTTCTGGTAAATCTTCAAAATTTAGTGTTTGTGCTGGTAATTCTTCCAAAAACAGTATTTGTACTGATCCATTTTCAAAATCCAGTACTTATACTGGTTCATTTCCAAAATCCGCTATTCACACTGGTACATCTTTCAAAATCCAATTGTTATTGGTTGGACTTTCAAAATCCAATTTTTATTGGTCAAACTTTCTAAATCTGGTTTACTGGTTAATGTTTTCAAACCTAATCCATGCTAGTCAAGTTTTCCTTCGGGATTCGAGTTCCGACTCGAATTTTCTTTCCGTCTAACCGGTCTAGTTCTCCTTCGGAATTCGAGTTCCGACTCGAATTTTCTTTCCTTCTAATTAGTCAAGTTTTTCTTCGGGATTCGAGTTCCGACTCGAATTTTCTTTTCGTCTAACCGGTCTAGTTTTCCTTCGGGATTCGAGTTCCGACTCGAATTTTCTTTCCTTCTAATTAGTCTAGTTTTTCTTCGGGATTCGAGTTTCGACTTGAATTTCCTTTCCTTCTAACCGGTCTAGTTTTCCTTCAGGATTCGAGTTCCGACTTGAATTTTCTTTTCTTCTAATTAGTCTAGTTTTCCTTCGGGATTCGAGTTCCGACTCGAATTTTCTTTCCTTCTAACCGGTCTAGTTTTCCTTCGGGATTCGAGTTCCGACTCGAATTTTATTTCCTTCTAATTAATCTAGTTTTCCTTCGTGATTCGAGTTCCGACTCGGATTTCCTTTCCTTCTAATTGATCTACTTTTCTTTCAGGATTCGTGTTCCGACTCGATTTTCTTTTCCTTCCACAATGGATCTAGTTTTCCTTCGAAGATTCGAGTTCCGACCCGAGTTTTCTTTTCCTTCTGAATTGGTCTAGAAAATTAGAGTTCCTACTCGAATTTTCTTCCAAATACAATTCAAATGTCTAGAAAATTAGAGTCCCGACTTGAATTTTCTTTCAAAACCCAATTCATTTAGTTTTTCCTTGAAGATTTGAATTCTGATTCGAATCTTCCCTTGAAACCCAGTTTAGCACCTGGTCCATTCAAAGCTCACAAGTTGAATCCTTACCTCTTAGACTGTGATCCTTAGGTTAAATCCCTAAGGAATTGATAATTCGTAGGTCAAACCCCTGCTGAACCGATGTGATCCCTAGGTTAAGTTCCTATGGAATTGATAGTTCTTAGGCTGAATCCCTATTGAACCCATGTCGTTCCCAGTGAACCAATGTCGTTCTCAATAGAACCAATGTCGTTCTTATGCTGAATTCCTATTGAAGCCATATTTCTCCCAGTAAACCAATTCTCAATTTCAGCTTCCAGGTCATCCAATTTCCAATTCCAATTTTGACCTTCGGGTCAATCAAATTCCAATTTCGGCCCTCAGGCCATCCAATTACCAATTCGGCTCTCGAGCCACCCAATTTCCAAATTTCCAATTTCCAATTTCCAATTTCCAAATTTCCAATTTCGACCTTTGGGTCAATCAATTCCAATTTCGACCTTCGGGTCAATCAATTTCCAAATATCAATTTCCAAATTCAAAATTTTCAAATTTCAATTTTCAAATTCTAAATTTCCAATTTCGACCTTCGAGTCAATCAATTTCCAAATATCAATTTCCAAATTCCAAATTTCCAAATTCCAATTTCGACCTTTTGGTTACTCAATACCAATTTCAGTCATTTTCTCTTGCGAGAAACCCTTTTTACAAGGAGAGTTCAAGGGAGCTCGATCTTTTCGCATGCTATCCTTTGTTCACCTAGCCCCTTTTCAGGGAGAGTTTGAAGGGACTTGTGTCTTTGTGAACCGTTTGCAAAACAAAATTCCAATTTCATACAAGGAACCCATAGTTCAGGGAGAGCTTCGACGAAAGTTCGCTTTTCTTGTGATCACAATTTCGTACTAGGCCATTTCATCGTGAAGGATCCTCTTTTCAGGGAGAGTGTGATGGACTCGCTCCTTAATGACCAATTCACCGACCTCACCATTACCGGTCCCCTTTCCATAAGAGAAGCCTAATATTAGGAAGTTTTGACGAAAGCTTAATTTCTCTTCGAAAGTTCATTTTGCAAACACCTCCTCTTCAGGGAAGAGAGGAGTAATTTCTATTTCCAATTTTTGAATCTTCTCCTTTGGGGAAAGGAGAAGAAAATTTTTGTCATGGATGCATTGCGTTGTGCTTCAAATGCTCGCTTCCATAAAGAATTTCAAGAACATCTTGCCAATTTGTCATTAAATATTTGTTGATTTCAAAATTTTTATTGCACAAAAACATTACCTCAGAATACCTTCAGTATTATTTTCAAAAGGTCAAAGCTTTCGTGAAAAAGGATTCAAAATTCAAATTCTTTCTATTGGCCAACCAAAAGGATGAAGAATAAATCCTCAATATGGCCAGCAAAAGGAAACTCAATGTTGTTACAAAGCCATAAGTGATCGGTATTGATCGCAGTCAATGGCACATTTTTAAAGATCATTCTTGAAAAATAAAGCAGTCGAAATATCCTGGGTGATACAGAAAAATCCATTAAATCCCTATATCTCCTCAATCATCTAAGCTGCAATTAAATATCTGCAAAAGGGATCTCTCAATTGTCGTCAAGATGAAGGCGAATTAGGCGAGTAGACCCCCGGGACCAAAGAAGATTTGAATCATCTCCAAGATGACAGAGTTTGTGACGGATCCTTCCAGGGAAAGTTCAGAGCACTGTCAAGATGAAGGCAACTGCGATGAGCCTCCCGACAAACCCTAAAGGATATCTAATTTCTGCTATCATCAAGAGATTTCCAACAAAAGAGCCAATAATCATCAATATAATCCCTGAGAGAAAAGAAGGATCGGAGCATCTCTGAGATGAAGGAGTTTGTGACGTACCCTTCCAAAAAAAAAAGAGAGAGAAAAGTCAGGACATCTCCAAAATGAAGGATGATGTAATCCCCAAAAACTCAAGAGAGCTCCAATTCTGCCAAAAAAAAAAGTGGGCAGAAAGATCATCATAAGAAAAGAATCCCAAGATATCAGACTGCCAAATTTGCCAAAGAATCCTCTTTAAATTTTGTGAAATTCTATTATCAATATTCTTTCACCAATTGCTTTCACAATATCAAGAATACTCTCTTTTCTGCTTATATCAAGGAAATTGATAGCTTCCTTGAAAGAAAGCCAATCGCAAGCAATTTGAATTTGAATCTTGATTCTACGGAGTTAAGCCCAATCGGAGGTAATACTTCAGGTAGAAAGAGAGAGAATAATTTCAAAACAATGTGCATCACTTTCAATTATTTTGAATCAACAACAATTTTCAACATTTTAACAATATTTTCTAGCCATCCTGACGTTAAGCGCGAGTTTGAGGTTCATCTTTGGCGCATCCTGACATCAGTTGTTATCCCTTTTAAGGACTTGATAACGGGAGTTTTCAAGATTCCTTTCCTTCTGTTGGTATAATCTGAGCGCATGGGCTCTCAGATTCGCACACTTCCCTGTGTCCCCACTGTCCCACCATAGACAGTCCAATTTCGGCTTGAGGTTAAGCCACCAATCATTTTCTCGCAAAAGGTCACCAATTTCAAAAGTTATTTAGTCTCAGCAATGAGGCGCCCAAAATCAAACCCCTTTTCAAGCTTTAGGGATCCCAATTTCATCCTTTTGCAAAACCCCTATCGGATTCATTGTGCGGAAATCCGAAGGTTCCATCATGGTTTCTTCCTTCGAGAATTTCATTCATTTTCCGCCCAATCAGGATAAGGGTACAAACCTGAGCCTCCTTTGATGAGGTATTTCATTTTCTGCCCAATCAGGATAAGGGTACAAACCTGAGCCTCCTTTGATGAGGTATTTCAATTTCTGCCCAATCAGGATAAGGGTACAAACCTGAGCCTCCTTTGATGAGGTATTTCATTTTCCGCCCAATCAGGATAAGGGTATAAACTTGAGCCTCCTTTGAGGAGGTATTTCATTTCCCGATCAGGTTAAGGGTTAAACCTGAGCTTCATTTTGATGAGGTATTTCATTTTCCGGTCAGGTTAAGGGTTAAACCTGAGCTTCGTTTCTACACGAGGTATTTCCCGTCCCATCCAGGTTAAGGGAAAAACCTGAATCTTACTTCTTTTGAAGTAAATTCCTTCCTCTTCATTCTCCATTTCATATCTACCATTTTCATCAGGGCTAATATTTTCATATCCAGTCAGATCCTTCTAACTGAGGCATTTTTATAGCCCAAATTTTGTGTTTTTCTTTGCCACTAAGCTCGTCTTCAAGCCGGCTTAGTAGCAAAGAGGGCCATCTGTAAATACCCCATATTTTCCACATTTATTCTCAAACAATCCTCCTAAGGCAGTGCCAACCCTGTTAGGTCAGTGTATGAGTCAAACCTCGAGTCAGTTTCAGAAAATCACCATTTTACCAACTTTCATTAGGAAAATTACCATTTTACCCCTAGGACATCCCAGACCCCAGTCAGTCGGAGTCAACCAAGCTCATTGGTCAGTTCAGAACATTTAGAATGTCAATCATCTCAAGCTCATCTGAGCTCACAATGAACATGCCATTTTCATTTCTGACCATTACTGCCAAAATGGGATCATCTCTTCAGAAATGAGCTCATTTCTCACTCAAATCCAAGCCAATTGTCTCTGAGTCAGTCATTCATAGTCAGTCATACTCCCTAGAGTCTAACTTGAGCTCACCAGAAGTTCAAGCGCTCCAGTTCCAGTTCAAAACCATTTCCAAGTGTCCAGGATCCCATTTTAGTCCATTTCAGCTCTTTCAACTGAAATTGAGTTGAGTTCGGCCAATTGAGCTAGTGTTCGAGATTTGATTTTAGTTCATGTTAGTATTATTGACCTTTGTTATAGCTGAAACCCAACTCAGATTCATAATTCACTTCGCTTCAGTGACCATTCTGTACTATTTCTCTAAAAATGACAGCTTTTCTTGAAAATTTAGCCGGAAAGGTCAGTTGAGTCAATGTTTGGTTAGTTCACTTGAGTTCTGAAACTCTAAAACCCAGCTCAATCTAGCTCATCTCAGTTCAATCCAGCTCGAACCCCAATTTTCAGTGTCACTCTGACCCAGTAGAGTCCCGAAAACCATTTCTTGAGCTATTTTGCAAATTTTATCAATTTTAATGCTTTTTAAACTGGTACAAGTGTTAATCGGGGTCTAACATCCGAAATTCTTCATTCAGGGTTTGCATTTCGCATGTCATTTCTCATCAGTTCATATCATTTCTCAGCATTTCATAACATTTCATCACATTTCATCCCATTTTCGAAGTCCAGAACTCCAGTTTTATCAATTTCAATCCAGATTGAGTTTTAAAAGTTTTCATAAATCAATTTCAAACCCTGGGTTTCCAAAATTGACATTTTTACCCCCGGGATTCTAAATTTGGAAATATTTTCTTGAGAAAAACAATCTGGATTTATTTCAAACTCAAATTTTCAAATTCTACAGTGGATTTGCTTCGCAACGGGGTATTGAACTTCAAGATCCGAGATCGTTTCAAAAACTGCCAAAAATAGCTCGTTTCGTCTGGAAATAAATTTGGAAGTATTTTCTTGAGAAAAACAATCTGGATTTCTTTCAAAATCAAAATTTTAAATTCTACATTGGATTTGCTTCGCAATGGGGTATTAAACTTCAAAATCCGAGCTCGTTTCAAAAACTACCAAAAATAGCTCGTTTTGTCTGAAAATAGAGTTGGAAGCATTTTCTCGAGAAAAACAATCTGGATTTCTTTCAAAATTACATTTTTAAATTCTACATTAGATTTGCTTCGCGATGGGGTATTGAACTTCAAAATCTGAGCTCGTTTTAAAAACTGCCAAAAATAGCTTGTTTCGCGTGAAAATTTTCTGAAAAGACTATTTTACCCCTCTAATCGTCAAAATAAATTTCAAAAGTTGAATTTGGACCCGCTCTGAGATGGCCCACTCATTTACATTTCTGTTTTATTAAAAAAAAAATTTCTTTTATTCCTTTGAATTTTCTTTTATTTGTTTATTTATTTATTTTGCATTTTAGAGAGGTGGGACCCACAAGGTGGTCGCCCAAGCCTCCAGCTCCACTTTCCATTTTTTTCCTCATTTTTCTTTCCCTTTTCCTTTTTCCCTCCTTTTCTTTCTTTCCTTTCTTTTTCCCTTTTCTTTCTTTTTCTTCCTTTTCTTCTTCCTTCTTTCTTCCCTTCCTTCCTTCATTTTCCCCAGCTATAGCCATTCACGTATGGCTCTTTAGATAATAATAGAAACTTAGGTTTTGATGAAAATCAAAACTTAAGTTCCATACAAAAAGAAAGAAGCCACTTACGGCTGATGGCTATTCACCGCCTCCCTCTCCCTCCCTCTCTCTCTCTCCTTTTCTTCCAGCTTTTCCCTAAGTTTTTAGCTCTTCCATCAAAGAGAAGGGACTCCAATCACAGCAGCCATTGCTGCCATTGCTCCAGCTTCCCCTTGCACAACTGCAGCCACTCCTCTCACCGCAGCCGGTGCAGCCAAGTCCTCCTCTTCAGCTCCTCCTTCAACCATTGGCGCTACCTACTGTTATCATCGCAAAAACTCTTCCCGTCTTCCCTTCCTTGCGAAAGAGAGAGGGAAATGCTTTCACGATTCAAACTTTACCGGATTTTGGAAATTGTTTTGAAATACTCGCCTCCGTTTTGAAAATTGCGGGAAAATCCATGGGATAGGGCTCGACCTGTCGGTACGAGGTTCGACCGTTCCTGCCGCCTTTAACAGGGGTAATCGAACCAAGGACCAAAATTGTGCTTAACTTAGTAAAATCATTGAAATTGTGTTCTATCCTAAATGCACAGAGAATTCAGACATGTGCTATGAGAATTTTGGAAAATGTAAATTGGAAAATATGATGTATGCTTAGGAAACATTTGGAATTGAAAAGCATTTCTCTGGAAAAGATGGAAATCAATCTCTCAGAAAAACTCAGACGAAGAAGGTTTGAAAATCTCAGGAAATTTTATAAAGATTTGGAAAATCAGGCAGAAATGAGAATCTCAAGAAAATCTTGAGAAAGTTTAAATGAGAATCTCGGGAAAATCTTGAGAAAGTTTATAAAGACTGAGAAAAATGAGAATCTCAGAAAAATTTTGAGAAAGCTTAGAAAGACTTGGAAAACCATGAGGAAATAAGAATCTCAGGAAAATTTTAAGAAAATTTAGAAAGACTTGGAAAATCATGAAGAAATGAGAATCTCGGGAAAATGGAAGGAATTCTTGAGAAAAGATGAACATTTGAAAAGGAGAGCACTTGTTGGGAAAACTCGGACTTTGAGAATTTTCTTAAGAAAAGGATAGAAAATTTATAAGAAAATTCATCGGAGAAGGAAATTTAGAACTTAGGAATTTGAAATCCTGAGAATTTTATCTTTGAAATATCTAAAAATCAGCTTTTTATTCTTGAGAAAGATGAAAATTCCTTTTGAAAATGGATCTTAAGAAAATAACTTTTTAAGGAAAATCACAGGAAAACTTTGATTTGGAAAATCCAACTTCGAATATCATCATAGTTTCTTGAGAAATCGACTCCATGAAATGAAAATCTTTTGAGAAAATCATGAGAAAAATGAATGATGTAGATGATTTGAGTGAATGAATGCCCTTTGAAAAACTTTCTGAAAAATTTGTTGAAAAAATGTGGATTAAGCCAAAGTAAATCCTTCACATATTCTGACTGTGGCCATGAATATATTCAGGGTTTATTTGAGTTAATTCACAATATTTTGAAAACATTGGAAATATGAGGTGCATTTTCAAGATAGCCTAAGAGTGTAGGCTCAATGTGACTGGTAGAGAGATGATGGATCTGGGTCTCGTCCATATTCCGACTAGGGCCGTAAATATGGATTCCACCGAGTTCATCAACTCTCTAAGAGTTGGTGCACGTGCCATTCGTGTTCATCCACGGTGAATTTTGAAAAATTGAGATATATGCATCATAGAGTCAGGATATTACTGAAATCAAAGTATATGAGATGCGGCCTAATCTAAGCAGTAAAAGTAAATCTTATTCCAAGGTTTACATTGGATTGTTACATTGCTAACATAAAGTAAAAAAAAAAAATGAAATGGAGCCAAGGAATCAGCATCTTCTAGATTTTCCTGCAAAATGAGAGTTAGTACAAGATAACCAAGGAAATAGTTATATATATACTATATACAACAAAAATATACATATAGATATAAAAATACTTGAATTTATGATGAATGATATATGACAATGAAGATATATTTACAAAAGTAAGAGAAAAGAAAAATATATGTAATAACAAGTACACATGAGGGGATATATATATATATAAGTATATATATACATATATATATACATATATACATATATATATACATATATACATATATACGTATACATATAGGTAGATATACAATAGATATACATATATATATAGATATACATATATATATATATATATACATATATATATATATATATATATATACATGTAATGAGAAACATATACATATAAATGGAAAATCCATATAATGGGTAAAATCAGAAAATACAGGTATATACAGTTTCTGTAGGGGATTTCACAAAGCTGTATTTCTCAAATTATAATGTATTTTTCAATAAAATTGGGTATGGAGCTTTTCTATATACCAATAATGAAGCGTGCAAAAGATGGTACAGAGATCATGAACGGATATGGATATATCCGTTCATGAACATAGCCGATTATCAAGGATGGGTACCTGCAACAGAAGAAGGGACAGCTTAAAAAATTGCTTACAAAGGGTTGATGGATTTCCCCTTTTTTAGATATCAATGAATAGTTATATCTACCAATCAACCTATGCATAGATCCGAGGTATATCTTCTTGAGCACGCGCATATTGGCCAGACTTAGCCTTCAAAAGAAATGCTTCACTAAAAAAAAAAAAATTCCATAGCTCCTTGAAACAGATTTTCAGCAACTTAAACAACTTTCTGTTAAGACAAGATAGAATGGCAGTAGCTATACCTATAAGATGGGTAATATCTAAGGATAAGTATAATGAATCCATATTGTAAAATGAAATCATGGGAAACTCAGTGAACAGAAAAAAAAAATGTGTTGTGTAAAATTTCAGTGAATACCAAGGATTGGGAAACTAAGTGAATACAAAAAAGGAATATGCTGTGTAAAATTTCAATGAATACAAAAAAGGAATATGCTGTAGGTGATAAAACATATATTTTACAAGCATTACTAGGTAGGCTGCATGTTACTAAGAGGTCAAATGTTCAAAGATAATCAACTATATCAAAGAATATTAGTAATGAACTAACATCCCAGATTACATACCTGTGTATTGTATATACATAAATGGCACTCACAACATGCAGTATATGTATTTACACAATGGCTGGAAGCACATATATAATAATGTCTTATCCAAATGTTATATATGATGTAGCAAAAAAAAGTAATTCCTCACTAGGGGAATAACAAATAGATGAATATCTTAAGACAATCCAGCTTTTGATTACAACAAGCTAAGTTATAATAAGATCTACAGTAGCAGTTACTGAAAAAGTTGGTGAAGAATGGAAATATATGAGAGATGCTTCTTATGCTGAGAATGAATCTTCAAATGGCCCTTCATCTTTCATCAAAATCCCACTAACATTCTGCAGCCAGATTTTATTTTTAACAACTCAGAACAGACATACGTTACCTGTATATCCTCTGTTTCAGACACCCTGCAGAAAACGGATTGAGGGTCAACTTTTGCAACCTGGCTGAAAGGAATATACAGCAGTTTTGCAAAGCTTCTGCTGGTGGAGCTGAAGAAAGGGGAACTTCCTGCTGGTCCTCTGCTGGTTGGAGTGAAGGTGGATGGTATTCAATCGGCTGGTGAGCTTAAAAAAAAAAAAAAGATCCGCTGGATTGAATGAAGATGGGGAGCAGCAGTTGCTGGAGGTTCCTGCGGCTGGGCTGAATGAAAGGGGGCGGACAGCAGTTGGTTGGGCTAAAGAAGGGTACAGGATGGTGATGTAGCTGGGCTGAAGAAGGATCTGGATAGCAACTGGCTGGGGTTGAAGGCTGAAGGAAAAGTGAAGGATGGTGCTGGTGGTGGCCTCTCCTACGGCTGGGACTGAAGAAGATGCAAACTCCTTCACCTTCAATGGACAATGGCGCTGGTGGTGAAGGCCGTGCAAAACCCAAAAACGCCTCCAATTCAATCGGCTCCTCCCCCCTCCCTTCGTGAATGCGCTGCCCCTTTTTAAAAAAAACTTTCCCTTCTCAAAAAAAAAAACGCAGCACTTCCCCCATTCATGAGGTTCCGTTATAGTTTTTTTGAATTTTTTTTGAAAACAGCTGTTTCAAGAGAGGCGCATCTTGTTTTTTTTTAACTTTGGCTTCATTTCCCTAAGTTTTTGGCAAAATTAGATTTGTTTCTTTAGGGAAATTCGACTGTGCCATTTAAGGCTGCCTCCTTTAAAAAAAAATATTTATATAAACAAATAAATAAAAAGGAAATAAATGAGAGGAATTTATGGAAATGCCACCTCAATCCACTTTTAAAATCCTTTTGAAAATAAAGCTTTATTTTGTTTTGTAAAATCTTTTATTTTCAATTGGGGTGCCACATGTGTGTGGGCCCACTAACTAAAAATGAATAATATTGAAAAATAAAAATAAAAAGAAAATTTGCAAATTGGTATGGACTTCGGGTGGGTCCCGCTTGAGAATAAACAACTTATCTGAGAGTCTGAGTATGATGCTAGTTCAAAGGCGGGTCCCACTCTATTTATTTAAAAATATGAGATAAAACATTATTTGTTTTCAAGAATTTGGAAAAATTGGTTTTTCAGAGCAAAATATGGATAAAGTAAATGTAAAAAATTTTGTAAAGAGATTTAAAATCCTTTTTGCAAAAAGTTTTGAGATAAAATCTTTAAAATCAATATCCAAATATCCAGATTGTTTTTCTTGAGAAAAAATTTTGTAATTCAAAGTCCTGAAGGTAAAATGGAAAAATTTGGTAATTTTGAATACCCAGGATTTTAAAAATCAATTTGAAAAGGTTTAAAAATCAAATCTGGATGGACAATTTTGAAAATCAGGAGTTCTGGATCTCAAACTGACATGCTATGTAGTGAAATGATGCAATGCTATGCAAAGACATGTTCTGTGAAATGTCACTCTGAGCTTAGACTTGGAAATTCTAACTTTTTGTCCAGAAAGAGGATTTTGAAATTTTGCAATTTGAAGATGTCTCTGAACCTAAATATAGAAATTTTGAGGCTCAAGAATGAAATTTAGGACTTTCTGCAAGGTTCAATCTTGGAAAATGACCATTTTGCCCTTCATGGGTTTTGGCGAACCGAAATGTGGTGATTGAGGGCGATATCAAGAAGGTGAGTGAAAATTTGGGGTGTTTACACCTACCACCACAGCCGGCAATCGAGTCTTCATCTTCAGCCACCACACAAGGTGACGCCCAACCGATTGCTCCAACCTCTTCCATCACTGCAGCATCTCCAGACTTCAAGACCTCCAGCACAGCCCGCGCCACCTCCTCCAACTTTGAAGTAACTCCAGCCGGCGCCCAGCAACTAAGGCAGCCTCCACGGCTCCCACAACCCCTCTTTCAACCAGATCTAACATAGCCTCCCTTTTCTAAGGTAAGATCCCTCATTCTATTGAATTTTTCATTACATGCTATATGTTTGTCTTCCTTTCTTTTGTAGATTTTATGCTTTGGCTATCGAGAGAAAATGATCCGTCCAATCAATGGATCGGATCCTCCCGCCTCATAGCCACACAAAAAAAGGATGATTCATATGCCCTGTTCATCTTTGTTTTTATTTTTTTTTAACATTCTCATATAGGTAATATGTGCTAGGGAACATACGTAATTCATTTAGTTGTTTGACATTGATTCCAATAGTTTCATTAATCTATGTTTTTTTTAGTTCGTAAAGGCTGATTTGGGTGTCCAGTCCAATTATAATTTCATGCTTAAATTTTTGCTTAAAATTTCTGAGTTTTTCGTGATAGATGTATTTGTGTGTTTGTGATTCTCTGTAAAAAAACCCAAATTGATTTGGGTTCTGCAACTTCATTTCAAAAATCGAATCTCACTTCGGGTTTTGAACTTCTCTGAATTTTCAATTTCTGCTTTAGCAGACAAGAACCTCCGACACCACCCTTGTGAAAGATCCGGATTTTCCTAAAAAAATCACAGTGGATTCATAATCAAATCTACTGATGATCTGGAAATTTTGAAGTTTTTTAAGATAGTTTTGACCTCTGTAAAAAATCGGATTTTCCAGACCCCTGGGAAAATCTCAATTTTCCTTCGTCAGGGTATAGACAGACCCTAATGCATCAAGTCCGCCCAATCTGTAGCTTGTTTGCAAAAACTTTCAACACTAAAGTTCTTCCTAACATTATTTCCTATCATTTCCCAAAATTTAAGAATTTTTGGATCTGTTTCATTATTTTTCCCAGATTTTCGCTTTCTGTCTAACAGATTTCAATATCCAGAAATCTCAGAGATTTAGGTCTCTGATAACAGCGTGACCTTTTCCAAACTGTAACCCGAATCTCAGTTCTGTAAAAATACAAAATTTTTATCGGTTTGTCAGGGACATTTTCCCATCTGTTTGTTATTTTTCCCACATTTTCTCCCGAAACCTGTCTGTTTCCCCCAAATCCTAGAGTCGCCGGATTCCGATCCGACTTGCCGGAGTGGCACAACTCCGACCATAGGACAAAACCAGAAAATGTAAAAGGAAAAAATCCTTGCCTTACTGTCCTATGTCACCCCATAAAATTTGGGAATTTTTTATGGAAGTTTGATATCCTAAATCCCCTTTAGAATCAACATTTTAGGCAAAAATCACAAAATTTAAGGTTTTTACTTGAATTTCCATATTTAAAAATACAAAAAATTAGATTTTCGAGCTCCATTCTGTTTTTAGGGATATTTTAGGTGTCCATGCCAAATTTGTCTTAATTTCAAGTTTATTTGCTTTATATGTTAGTTTGTCTTTAAATTCAGAAGCGAAAATCAGGTTAAATTCGATATTTTATGATATTTTCGCCTTTTTAAGGTTTTTATCATGTACATGAGCATGTAGAATCATATTAGGGTTAATTTCAATGTCATTGGCATTTCACATTTTCCATTTTTGCAAAATTTATTTCAGAAAACCCTTGTTTCAAGGCCATAGTCTTGTTATCGGGGGTATTTTGGTCATTTTGACCATAATTTCGAAATTTCAATTTCTAATTTCATAAATTTTCATGCATATCATCATATTTCATCATATTATGTTTGATTTATTTCATTTGATTTTAAAAATTCCAAAATTTATAAAATTTCTTTTAGAAAACCCTGATTTCAAGGTCATCAGGGGCATTTTGGTCATTTTGACCCCAATTTCGAATTTTCAAGTTTATTTTCACAATTAATTCAGTATTTATCATGTTTATATCAAATGGGGTATGAATTTGAGTTTATATCTGAATAATATCTGATAATTTCCCATATTTTTGGATAAATTCAGAAAAACCTACATTTTTGTGCTAAACTTGTTTTCTAGTTTTGCAGGAACATTCAAGAAGAAGATTTAACTTTTATTTCTTTTATTTAAATTTAATGTAAAAAATCAATGTAATATTTGGAATAAGAGTTACATTTCTGCTTAGAATAGGGCTGCATTGCATATAGTTTAATTTCTGCAAAATTCCAATATCTGATGTATGATCCATGTGCATTTATTTCAAATCCACTATGGTTTACACGAATGGCACGTGCACAAGCTTTTATAAAGTTTATAAACTCGATGGGATTCATATTTATGGCCATAGTCAGAATACGAAGAAAACCAAGATTTATGATCTTTATATCAGCCACATTCACCCTACACTCTTAGGCTAACTTCAAAATGCACTGCATTTCTCAAAGTTTTAAAAGGATTTCTCAATTCTTCAATGGAATTCTCTTTTCAAATTCATATTCATTCATTCATATCATTCAAATTGCATTATTTTCAAATTCATTTTCCAATTTCAATTTCAGAAAATTCAATTTTCTCAAGAATTTCCAAGTCTTTCTCAGGATTTGATTTTCTCAGAATTCTAAATTTTCAAATGAGATTTCAAAGCATTTACCAAGTTTAAATCAATATTTTCCAATGTTTTAAAATTCTCAAATTTCAAAATCCCAACTTTTCAGAAATCGATTTTCTCAGATTTTCCAGTTTTCCTGAGAATTCATTTTCCATTTCAAAAGTCATTTTCCAATGAATTTCTTAGATTTTCTCAGAATTCTCAAATCCATTTTCTTAGAGAAACAAATTTAAAATCTCAAAATCGATTTTCCAAAGTTCAAGTTTTCTTGAGAAATCACTTTCCAATACAAATTTCTGATTTCCAATGAAATTCAATGATTTTCTCAAGAATTCAATTTTCAAGCATATTTCAATTTTCCAAAGCAAACATCATATTTTCTCAAACTTGCATTATTTTCAAAATTTCATAGCACAAGCCTGATTCTTTGTGCATTCTAGGAAAAATAGAGCATAATTTAGCTATTTGAGTCGAGTTAAAGCACATAATTGGTCCTTGGTTCAATTACCCCTGGTAAAGGTGCAAGGAACAGTTAAACCTCGTACCGATAGGCGGATCCCATTCTACGGAATTTTCCCACAAATTTTCAAAACGGAGGCGAGTTAATTTTCAAAAACCATTTTCAAAACTTTGGTCGAGTTTGACTCGCGAAATTCGTTTCTCTCTCGCAAGGGAGGGGAAAATTTTTGCGATGAGAACAATAGCTTAGGCATGGTTTGGTAGGACTATATTGAGGAGATAATTTCATGATCACATAGACTTAGGTCTAAACACAACTCTCCTCAAGTTAGGATCTGAATGCATACAATGTACGCTTCTTCAAAAGTTTTCAAAAATCTATCTTTCTAGGACTTAGAGCCTTCTATTTCTTGCATGAGATCATTTTTTAAACCCCCTACCTATCTTTACCCGATCTTCACATTGCTGGGATCTCTTTCAAAACCCTAGTTCGGGACAGAGCCTCACAACTGGACTACTTATTTGGGTTGACGCCCCCTATCACGTACTAAGGGCTACAATCTAAAGTATATCGGTAGGTGCTCAAGGATGTTGGAAAACCTTACCTTAGAACCAGAGTTGAAATTCTATGCCACATACTTCGAGTCTCAACTCGAGTATATTGGAATAACTGGATTGTACAAAGATGATCTGAACCTAAAGTTAGGATTAGGGTCCTACAACTGCTTTTCAAAACGATGCATCTAGAGTCAGCCTTTTAGGGAGTGTTGTATGTGCATAAGTGTTTGTGCAAGATGTGATTATATGTACCTCATATTTCCCATTTTTTCCCAAACTATTAGACCATTTTCCAAATATCCTTATCTTTCATCTTTCATAAAATATTTCTCTTATTTTCTCCAAACCCTGGATGATTTTCCCAAATCATCTAATTTCTCTCAAAACTCCAGGTGATTTTCCATTCTCCTGTTCTACTGGATCTCGAATTTTTTACCTCATTTTTATCCTGCCTATAAATTTTCAAAAATTTATGTATTTTTTTTTCTAACTCTGATTCCCAGTCTGTCTCTGTTCTTCAGTTCGATGGCATCTAGTCAAATCAATCCTATTTTTTTTGAAGCTCACATCTCCTATGAGGTGCAACAAGGTTGTCCTGAACATCGAGCCCTTAGCATCGAAACTTTTATTCCCCAGTGGTATTATTCATGGCTCAAAAGCTTTTCTCGCATGTTCCCAGACCATTTGAGCAAGTGTAGATTAGAACTGGCATCAGCAGTCAGAAAGCAAATAGTAAATGGCAACCTGATCCATGGAATGACGGAGCGATGAAATCTACGTACATGCACTTTTTGGTTCCCATGGGGAGAGATGACCCTTTTAATGGATGAATTTTCAGAGATTATGGGATTACTAGAACCGGCCGGTCAACCAAGAGATCCGTTAGAGTATCAATTTTTTATTAATGTTAAGGGTTTGGACCCTCAAGATGCCCTAGCCTGTATGACAGACCACAAATTCTTGGCCCCTGATTCAGATGGATGGAAATGAATATGTCAATCTGCTAGAGTTGTACCATCAGTACGGGACATTCGTCGAAGTCAGCTCACTATCAAGAACAACCAAAGAAAGAATTCAGAATGCAATGGTTCTATGCACTATAGAATTGACCCTCTTCCCAGACAGACAAAACTATATGGATATCAGAATAATCTAGCTCATGAGAAGATGGGGAAGTCGACAGACCAACCGTCTCTCCATAGCCATGGCAGCGCTCACCTTCCTGTACCGAGGGTTGACCCGTTTCACACTCGGAGAGTCCATTCTCATTGAAGGATGTATTTACGCGCTTCAATCCTGGTTCTTCCAGCACATTCCAGCCCGAGCAAATTCTTTCAGATACCATGGACAAGAGCTCCTTCTAGTGGCATAGTACCAGTCCATGATCAACAACATTCAAGAAGATGACATCGTCTGGGACTACTTTGATCGACAATTATCCCCTTCCAGATACACATGCTTATGGCAAGCGATTCAAGTTATTGGGACCATTCTTCTGCACGTATTATCAGTCGGAGCGATGTGTTCGACAGTTCTCCCAGAGACAACAGTACATCGAAGCCCGACTACTATCAGAAGTTACACCAGAATTTGATCTCATCTCTGCACAATGGTCTGGGGCATATCATTCTGCCCGCTACGGCTAGGACTCCTTTGTTAATCTCAAGTTCTTTCCTGGTCCTAAAGTATCTACCGACTATCATGAATGGTGGCAAATTGTTTGTCCCCCACCTCTTTGTCAAGATCAATAAAATCATATTTTTCTTATTCCAATAAATTTTTCTCTCTTTTTATCATGGTTTGACGACCTTGCCTAGGTAACAGGGCACATTTTCCGTTGTTTATTTCTCTTATAAAGAATGACAACACAATTGTCATGATTTCTGTGATGACTCAATCCCTAGTAATGGGATACTCTTTCAATTGTCTACCATATTTCTAGCAAATATTTCTTCAAAAAAAAAACAAATTCCCTTAGAATCTAATCAGGTCTTTGCCCTGCAGAAAGCATTCACAAGCATTTGATGGTTCAGACAAGATAAGGAAGAAAGACAACATCATCTCAGTACTCATCAGCTTCAGAAGAAGAGATGGACTCCCCGCATTCAGTTAGGAGTCAGGGCCAACAAGAGGACGATGGCATAGATCTGCAGATATATGCCATGTTTCAGAAAATGATGAATAAAATGATGAGCGAGCAGGCCGGGACTAGTTGAGAGAAGAATCCATTTAGGCAAAAGTTCCATGGTCACAAGGCTAAAAAACCCATAAAGACTTCCAAGAAGCAGGTTCAGCCAGAAGATATCTCAGATGGAACAAAATCAGCGGAAGATACCGATGAAGAATATGAGATGCCCTCAACATTTTAGAAATATGGTCGGGAACAAAGGGGTGCCCGCAAACTAAAAAGTCAAGTCATAGAAGATCCGCTGCAAGCGCAGTTCAAATAAATGGCTAGAGTTGTTCAAGATCTACAAGCCCGGGACAAGGGCAAGAAAGTCTTCACCAGCGAGGACTTCTATGATGGCTTATAAGGGGATGATGACCTTGAAAACCTTCCCAAAAAATTCATCAAGTTTGACAGTTCTGACGACCCCAAAGCACATCTCGTCATGTTTTTCACCGAATGCTCAAGGTTCAAGAGGGACAACAAAGCACTATTTCTATGCTTCCCCTGCAGCTAGGAAGGAGATGCAGCTAAATGGTATGATGAGCATATCAACCCCATCAAGCTCAAGGAGTTTAATAAAGTTGTAAATCTGTTTATTGAACGTTTTCTGTTCAACATGGAGGCACTCCCAACATTGAGCCATCTCTGCAATCTAAAGCAGAATGAAAATGAAAAGGCAAGGGATTTCATTCATCGATGGAGGTCAACTTGCAACAAAATGAGAGACCCCATATCAGAGAGACATGCTTTATCCCTAATCCTCAACAATTTTTCGCAACCTCTGAGAGGGTTAATCTCCATTGCGCCATCCAGGACTTTTATCGAGCTGACTAAATGAGCCGAATGGCTCGAGCTAAGCGTGGAGAATGGAGTTTATGAGGGCTTCACATTTTCCAAGAATAACCACTAGGGTGAGCAGAAAAAGAAAGCTCATTTCATATATTCTGCCAACAATAACAGCCACAATCCTTACAAGGGGCATAAGAAAGATTATTGTTATGGCGCAAGCAATTCCAAAGGTGATCAGAAAGGGAAGCCTGCTCTCCAATACAACAAGCCCCCGCAGCAGGATCAAGGGCCAAAACTGCGCAAGAAGACTAAGCATGAAGGATGTAGATACGACAAAAAATTCACTCATCTTGACCAATCACTTGAAGATGTGCTCAAGTACATGTTGTCAAAAGAAATGATCAAGTTGTCTAGACTGGCTTATCTCCCTGTGCCAATGGGAAAGTGGAAAGACCAATTCTACAAGTTCCATCGGACAGTGGGACACAACATTGAGAACTGCTTTGTTCTAAAAAATATCATCCAGGACTACATCAACAAGAATCTCCTGGTGGAAGGAGATGAAGATGAGAAGATGGACATTCTAAATCAAGCATTTCCTCCACACTTTACAACAATGGTCACTGAATAGCCTTTTCAGCCTCAAGATCACATAACTCCATGTTCAAAACAAGACATCCAAATACAACATCAAGTTCTCATGTTGCATCAAGCACGACCTGACAGTGAAAAGAAAATGGACCTTATCTCAGCTATTAGAAAGTTGAAAGTATCTGCAGAACCTATAAGGGCATCCCCTAAGAAAGTAAAAGGGATTCCTGAATTCCTTAAACAGTTCATCAAGCCCATGCCAGAAAAGGAAGAAATGTCAACTCAAAAGTCGCTGACTGCTCTATCTAATGTCTCAATTCTGAATTTGGCCCAAGCTTCCACAAAGCACCAACAAGTACTGGATGATTTGCTTAGAAAGATTAAAGTTAAGCCCAGTACCATGCCTGAAGACATGGATCAAATTGTAAATCCAGTCATAACAAATGCGCCAATCATTTTCTCGGATGAAGACCTTCCAAAGCCTCACACCTTCCATAACAATGCCTTGTACATTGTTGTTCAAGCAAGGGGAATGACAGTAGCCCATATGCTGGTTGATGAAGGCAGTAGCCTCAACATATGTCCTGAGATGACAGCAAAGGCGCTAGGCATCAAAGAAGAAGAGTATATTCCAGATCCCATAACCATTTATGGATTTAAAAATCATGGCCAAACAACAAAAGAAAAGATCTTCATGGAAGTCTTTATCAACTATTGAGTGCATTCGATACTCTTTCATGTGGTCAATGTGCCACCCACCTATAACCTACTTTTTATGAGACCTTAGATTCACAATACAAATGTGGTGCCCTCCAGTCTTCATCAGTCTATATAGTGGTGCAAAGGTGGGATGCTCACAACTGTATTGGGAGAGGACCCAGAAGAAAGGCTTCCACAACCCATGATTTCTAGACCCGCGTTCACTGTAGATATCCCTAGCATCAGGGAAAGAGAAGAAGTCAGTCTCGGCGAGAGTCTAGAAATACTCCAGACATCAAAGCCATCCATGCATATTGTAGCCATGACCCAATGGAGAGGTCCTCAGTTCTTTAAGATTGGAGGTCGACTTGACTACAACACTCTCAGAGATCACCCGTTATTTCCCCAATTCATGAAAGCAAAGAAATGATTTGATCTGTTTCTAAAGCATCAGTACCAACCTTTCAGAGGATTGGGCAAAAATGAAGATGGTCGCATTGAACCAATGATTCCGGAATATCATCCTCACAGAGCAGAACTAGGATTTTCTTGCAAAAGCTCACAAAAGAAGACTATTTTTGTTAAGGAGGCACATTGAGAACCATTTTTGTATTTTCTTTCTATTCTTTTCAAAATAAATGTCTCATTCTATCAATGTTTTTAATCAATTCAAAATCAATAAAAATTCAAGTTTCCTTGTCTAACTGGATGCCATCTATCTCCTTACTATATCTCTTCAATTTCATTGTCATTTTATTCATGATTCTTTTCAAATGCTATTTGTTTTATGATGGGCGATTTTCCCTGAATCAAGTTTCTTCTCCAAATTTCAGAATGCCTTCTTGAGCAATCAAGAAACTTGTTCTCAATCCAAAGGTTTTCCAGAAGTCGGCAGCAATTCATTGAGTCAAAACCAGCACAGAAAATGATAAAGTTGCAAAGCAGTCAGAGGACTATGCGGAATTCGATGAGTCTCTTCAAGAATTGCTAGAGTTCTTCTCAGTTCAGAAGCAAGATGAACCATCTACTCTAGTACAATATCCGACTGAGGATGTCAATATTGGTTCAGAAGACAATCCCAAGATTCTCAAGATTGGCACCAGTTTGAGTTTGGAAGAGAAGGAAAGACTCACCAATTTTCTCAAACAACATGAGAAAGTATTTGCATGGATATATGAAGATATGTCGGGCTTAGATCCCAAATTAGTCGAACATCGCCTCATTTTAAAACCAGGTGTTAAGCCAGTCAAGTAGAAACTGAGAAAAATGGATCCCAGAATAGAACAAAAAGTCAAAGAAGGACTCGAAGATTTGCTCAAAGCAAGATTCATTCAAACTATTGACTACCCAGATTGGTTAGCCAATATTGTCGTTGTTTCAAAGAAAAATGGCAAAGTAAGGATTTGCATAGACTTCAGAGACCTCAATAAAGCCACTCCGAAGGATGATTATCCACTTCCAAGTATTGATCTTCTGATCGACAGCACGACAAGACATGCCATGTTCTATTTTATGGATGGATATTTTGGCTACAATCAGATTAAGTTGGCCGCTCGTGACCAATCAAAGACTTCCTTCACTATGCCTTGGGGCACTTTCTGTTATACCGTCATGCCATTTGGGCTCAAGAATGCTGGAGCAACATATCAACGAGCAATGGCTGTCATTTTCCACGATCAGATGCGCAAAATCATGAATGCATATGTTGATGATATTCTCATGAAATCCAAAGAGGAAGAAGATCACCTCGAAGCTCTTGATCAAGTTTTTAAGCGACTCATTCTTTATAAGTTAAGACTTAACCCTCAAAAGTGCATTTTTTGAGTCGAATCAGGCAAACTGTTGGGTTTTCTAGTCAGCAAAAAGTGGATAGAAGTGGACCCAGCCAAAGCAAAGACCATCATCGATATGCCACCCCCGACAAATCTCAAAGAATTGCGTAGTCTTCAGGGATGAATGCAATCAATCCGCCGCTTCATCTCTAATTTGGCCATGAGATGCGAGCCTTTCAATCACTTACTCAGAAAAGGAGTGAAGTTCGAATGGGGACCAAAGTATCAACAATCATTCAATCATATCAAAAGGTATCTCCTTAATCCTCCAATCTTGAAGCCGCTAGAATTGGGAAAACCCCTTTTGTTATACATCTTAGTTAATCAAGTCGCATGCGGTGAATTCTTGGCACAATACGAAGAAGGTAGCCTGATTGAGCACGCCATTTATTATGTAAGTAAGACCTTCATAGACTATGAAAAGAAATACTCTCAAATAGAGAAGACCTGCCTAGCTCTAGTATGGATGTGTCAGAAACTAAGACACTACTTGCTGGCATCTGAAGTCAAAATCCTGTCCAAACTCAATCCTCTCAAGTATATCCTAGAACAACCTTTTCTCAGCGGACGGATCGCCAAATGGCAAGTCTTGCTAATGCAGTATGACTTAGAATATATCTCCCAGTAATTAATCAAAGGTCATGCAATTGCAAATCAATTGGCGGATTTTCCTCTGACAAAAGAAGTGAAAGCCGAAGATAACTTCCCTGATAAGCAAATTTGCAATATTCAGCAATCTCCAGTCTGAAATTTATTTTGCGATGTTTCCAAGAACATGGCAGGAATAGGCATTGGGATCTTATTAATCACTTCTGAGAAGAAAATGATTCCCTTTTCTCTTAAGCTCGATTTTCCATGCACCCACAATATGGCCGAGTATGAAGTGCTAATTCAAGGTCTAAAGATTCTACTAGAGTTCAATGTCAAGAGAGTACATGCCTATGGTGACTCTCTTCTAGTTGTCAATCAAGTTCAGACAGAATGGCAAGTCAGGGATCATAAGCTACTTCCCTATCGAAAGATCGTCTCAGCTTTTGCCAACAATTTTGAAGAATTTCAGCTCTTCCATATCAAGAGAGATTTCAATCAAGTAACCAATAGCTTAGCCAATCTAGGCTTCATTATGACTTTCAAAAATGGAGAATCTTGTCGCACCTTTGAAATTGACAGACTTGACCAACCTGTCTTCCTTCTAATAGAATGAGTAAACCAAGTTGAACAAAAGAAGAGGCCATGGTATTATAATATCAAGAATTTCATAGAAACTGGCGAATTTTCTCCAGAGCTCTCAAAGAAAGAGAAGTGAGCAATCCAGCGTATGTCTATCCGATATTTTATTCTGGACAATGTCAGTTCTAAGTATTCTAGATGCTTAGACGAAGACGAAGCCAAAGAAGTCATGCGGGAGGCGCACAAAGGCATTTGTAGTGGCCACGTCGTATACCAAACCCTTGTCAAGCAAATCATCCGAGCAGGTTACTATTGGAAAATTATGCAACAAGACTGCTACAATTTTGTGAAGAAGCGTGTTCAATGCCAGATGCATGCACCTTCTATTCATGCTCCAGCAACATATTTGCAGTCTGTGGTCTCTCTATGGCCATTTTCTATTTGGGCCTTTGATGTTGTAGGTTTCATCACTCCTGCTTCAAATGGCCACAAATACTTTCTTGCTGCAACGAAATATTTCACCAAGTGGGTAGAAGCTATCACTCTCCATGCAGTAGAAGGTTGACATGTAGTCTCATTCATCCACAAGAGCATCCTTTGCCGGTTCGGCATACCGCATGATATCCTGTCGGACAATGGAAGTCATTTCAAGAATGAAAGAATGAAAACATTCTGCTCAAAGTTCAAAATCCATCATCATTTTTCCGCTCCCTATTATCCTCATGGGAATGGTCAGGCATAAGCTACCAACAAGATCTTAATTCGTATCTTGGAACGAACTGTGGAAACAGGCCATGACTGGCATGAGAAGATCCACGATGCACTATGGGCCTACCGGACCACCATTCACACTCCAACAAATGCTACTCCATCAGAACTGGTCTATGGAATGGAAGTAGTATTGCCTCTGCATGTTCAGAAGCCCACTTTGAAATTTACATCACTTCTAGAATTACCTCTTGATCAATACCAGCAGCAACGACTGATATAGCTTGATTTGCTCGACGAAAGAAGGCTAAAAGCAGCAGAACATGCTCAATCCTATCATTAAAGAATAGCCAGACAATATGCAAAGTCTGTCGTCGAAAGAAAATTCAGAGTCAATGATCTAGTGCTTCGATCCACAACCTATCTCAAGCATTGTCTCGGCGGCAAATGTTGACAAATTGGGAAGGTTCCTACGTTGTCAAAGAAGCATTACCTCACAACTCATATCGGCTTATCAATGCCGATGGGGTAGAACTACCAGATCCCATTAATGCTCGACACTTGAAAAAGTTCTATACTTGAAGCATTTATTCTTTCTTTGTAATTTTCCTTCAATAAGGATCAAATTTCCCTTTTCCAGTTACACTGGGGCATTTTTAAATTTTTATTCTGTATGCAGGCAGGATAAACAAATCTCTCATTTTACACCCTTGTGCACCCATATGCATCAATTTGCATTCATTTGCATTCGACTACATTAACATTAATTTGGACAGTCCTGAGATTTCGGCAACTAGTCCCATCACAAATCCCAATTGTTATTAAAAAATTAAAAAGACAGTCATTAGCACTAAACCAAAATCCAGTGCTCGAACTGGTCTATTTTAAAAAATCTAGTGCTCGAACTGGTATATTTCCAAAATCCAGTGCTCGAACTGGTACATTTTCAAAATCCAGTGCTCGAACTGGTATATTTTCAAAAATCCACTGCTCGAACTCGTACATTTTCAAAATCCAGTGCTCAAACTGGTATATTTTTCAAAACCTAATGCTCGAACTAGTATATTTTCAAAAATCCAGTGCTCGTACTGGCATATTTCTCAAAATCCAGCGCTCATACTAGCACATTTCCAAAACCTAGTGATTGTGCTGATACATTTTGTAAAACCCAGTGCTTATACTGGTATTCTTCCAAAATCTAACCTCGTGTTAGTATCCCATCAGTCGCATCAGTCGATCTTCTTGGTTCAGTCTTCGTACGAACCTCTTATCAAAATTCAATTTCCAATTTTGACATCCGGGTCATCCAATTTCCAATCTTGACCTCTGGGTCATCCAATTTCCAATTTTGACCACCAGGTCATTCAATTTCCAATTTCGACCTTCGAGTCATTCGATTCTCGAATTTCGACCCTTGGGTCATTCAATTCTAGTTACCAAATTCCCAATGTTGATCTTCGGGTCACCCAATTTCCAACTCTCAATTTTTAATTTCCAATTTTGACCTCCGGGTCACATAATTTCGACCTTTGGGCCAACCGATTCTCAATTTCGACCGTTAGGTCATCCAATTTCAAACCTTTGGGTTACAAATTTTATCTCAATCATTCTCGACCTGTGGGTCACCTTTGCCAATCATGGTCGTATTCATTCTGCCTATTGGCCTAATATCCAAATTTCAATCATTTTCTCTTGTGGGAGACCCTTTTTAGGGAGAGTTTAAGGGAGCTCGTTCTTCTCGCATGCTATCCAATTCGTTCACTTAGCCTCTTTTTAGGGAGAGTTTGAAGGGACTCGTGTCTTCGTGAACCGTTTACAAAACAATTTCCAATTTCACACAAGGAACCCTTTTTTATAGGGAGAGGCTCGACGGAGACTCGCTTTCCTTGTAGCCCCCCAATTTCCATACTAGGTCATTTCATCATGGAGGACCCTCTTTTCAGGGAGAGTGTGATGGACTCGTTCCTTCATGACCCAATTTACCGACCTCACTACTATCGGCCCCCTTTCCATAAGAGAAGCCTAATGTTAGGGAGCTTTGACAAAAGCTCAATTTCACTTTGAAAGTTCATTTTGCAAACACCTCCTCTTCAAGGAAGAGAGGAATAATTTTCATTTCCCATTCAAGTAAGGGCTAAGCCTGAGTCTTCTCCTTTGGGGAAAGGAGAGGCTAATTTTTGTCACTGATGCGTTATGATGGACTTCAAATGCTCTCTTTCACCAAGGATTTCAAGAACATTTTTACCAATTTGTGAATTAATTACTTGTTGATTTCAAAATCTTTATGGCACAAATTTTTACTTCAAAGTACCTTCAGTATTACTTCCAAAAAGGAAAAGCTTTTGCGAAGAAAGATTCAAAAATTCAAATTCTTTCTATTGGCCAACCAAAAGGATAAAAGATAAATCCTTGATATGACCAGCAAAGAAGATTCAATATTGTTGCAAAGGCCATGAGTGATTGATATTGATCACAGTTATGGCATATCTTTGAAGACCATTCTTGCAAAAATGAGCAGTAGAAATATCCTGAGCACTAGAAAAGAGAGAATTCACCCAATCTATATCTCCTTAAATCACCTAAGCTGCAATTAAATATCTGCAAAAGGGATCTCTCAATTGTCGTCAAGATGAAGACGAATTATGTGAGTTAGACCCCCAGAGCCAAAGAAGATTTGAATCATCTCCAAGATGAAAGAGTTTGTGACGGATCCTTCCAGAGAAAGTGCAAAGCATCGTCAAGATGAAGGCGAATGCGATGAACCTCCCGACAAACCCAAAAAAATATTTAATTTTTGCTATCATCAAGAGACCACCAACCAATGAGCCAATATCGTCAATATAATCCCTGAGGCAAAGAAGGATCGAAACATCTCCAAGTTGAAAGAGTTTGTGACATACCCTTCCAAAAAGAGAGAGAGAAATGGAAAAGAAAGAGAGAAAAGTCAGGACATCTCCAAAATGAAGGATGATGTAATAAAACTCCCCCGAAACTCAAAAGAGCGCAGAAAGATCATCATGAGAAAAGCACCTCAAGATATCTCACTGCCAATTCTACCAAGAATTTTCTTTGATTTTATGAAATTCTATTATCTATGTTCTTTCACCAATTGCTTTCATAATATTAATTCTTTCTTTCCTGTTCATATCAAGGAAATTGATAGCTTCCTTGAAGAAGGTCAATCGTAAGCAATTTGAATTCCAAATCTTAATTCTATGAAGTCAATCCTATTTAGAGGTAATACTTCAAGTGGAAAAGAAGGAACATTTTCACAACAATGTGCATCACTTTCAAATACTTTGAATCAACAATAAAATTTTTAACATTTTGACAATATTTTTTCTAGCTATCCCGACGTGGAGTGAGAGCTTGATGTCCATTTTTTATACATCCTGACACCATCTTCAATCCCTCTTTATGACTTGTTAACGGGAGTTTTCAAGATTCCTTCTCTTCTTTTTATAGTCTAAGAGCGCAAGCTCTCAGATTCGCACACTTCTATGTGTCCCCACTGTCCAACCACAGATAGTCCCATTTCGGTTCGAGGTTGAACCACCAATCATTTCCTCACAAAAGGCAATTTCAAAAGCTAATTTAGAATCAGAAATGAGGCATCCAAGATCAATCCCTTTTCTAGCTTTAGGGACCCCATTTTCTTTCCTTTTGCAAAAGCCCTATCGGATCCATTGTGCAAAATTCGAAGGTTCCATCATGGTCTCTTCCTTCGAGGATTCCATTCATTTTTGCCAGATCAGGTTAAGGGTACAAACTTGAGCCTCATTTTGATGAGGTATTTCATTTTCTGCCCGATCAGGTTAAGCGTATAAACCTGAGCCTCATTTTGGTGAGGTATTTCATTTTCCACCCGATCAGGTTAAGGGCATAAACCTGAGCCTCATTTGGTGAGGTAGTTCATCTTCCACCCAATCAGGCTAAGGGTACAAACCTGAGTCTTATTTGATGAGATATTTCATTCCCCAATCAGGCCAAGGGTTAAACCTGAACCCCGTCCCATGCGAAGCATTTTCTGTCCCATCCAGGTTAAGGGCAAAAACCTGAACCTCACTACCATAGAGTGAATCTTTCTCCATTTCATATCTACCATCCTCATCTGGGCTAATATCTCCATACCCAGTCAGATCCTTCTAACTAGGGCATTTTCTTTATATAGCCAAACTTGGTATGTTTTTCTTTGCCACTAAGCTCGGCCACAAGCCGGCTTAGTAGCAAAGAGGGGCATCTATAAACACCCCAAATTTTCACTCACCTCCCTAGCACTTCCATCAATCATTACAACGGGTTCTTCGAGATCATTGAAGGGCAAAATGGTCATTTTTTGAGAGTGGACCTTTCAGAAAGTCCAAAATTCATTCTCAATTCTCAAAATTTCTCCATTTAGTCTTAGGAACATCTTCAAATCACAAATATTCAAAGCCTTACTCTTGATAGGGGACTAGACTCTCCAATTCCTGGTTCAGAATTGCATTGCCTAAGACATGTCTTTGCATATCATCGCATGAGTATTTCATATCACTTCACGACATAGCATGTCATTTCGAGATCTAGAACTCTTGATTTTCAAAACTGTCAATCCATATTCGAATTTTAACCCTTTCAAAATTGATTTCAAATCCCTGGGTTTTCAAAATTGCAAATTTCTCTCATTTTAACCCCCAGGACCCCGAATTACAAAAGTTTTCTTAGGAAAACAATCTGGATAGTTTTTAATATTGATTTTTAAAATGTCGTCAGTTGGAAAGAAGGGGACGAAGCTTTTAATTTAGAGATTTTATTTCAACTTTTGCAAAAAGACTTTGAATTTCTTTACAAAATCTCTACATTTTTTTATATTTTTCCCTAAAAGGCCATCTTTCTTCTAAATTTTTGCAATTAAGCCAAATTTTGCTTCATATTTTTTTTAATTAGTCTAGTCTTATAAAAAATTCTAAAAAGAGTTTTATTTATTTATATCTTTTTTTACTATGGTTTTGCTATAAAAAATTGATGTGGGACCCGCCCTGAGGTGCCGTCACACTTGATTTCCCTTTTCTTATTCAATTTTGATTCCATGCAGGGCCCATCCTGAGGTGGCACAAATTTATAAATTCTTCTTCTTAATTTTCATTTTTTATTTATTTTATAAAATAACCAGTGGGCCCACACATAGGTGGTGCCACACTAGAACTCCCTGCAGAGAAAATCAAATAAAAATTTTATTTCAAAAAGATTTTTAAATCAGGCTAAGGTGGCACCACCCTAAAACCTCCGGTTTGTACTCATTTTATTTTCATTTTCTTTACTTTTTTTTTTAAAGATGGCGCCATTTCCGAGCCATCCTCAACTTTACCTAAACTTTAGGTAAATAAACCAAAATTTTCTAAAATGGCTAGGAAGTCGTCCCCCTCTCAAACGACGCATTTTTAAAATGTTTCAAAATTCAGTTCTAGAATTTTCAAATTTTTTCAAAAATGAGTTACGGAGCCTCAAAAAGCTCCGATCTTTCTGAGGGGAATCCTCCCAAATCTTTAAAAAGACCCCTCTTTGGTCGCAAAGGAGGAGGCCGATCTTCGATTTTTCCTTCTCTCCCTATCCCGCTTCTCCCCCATTTCTCGTTCATTCTCCCCTCACAGTTCTTGATTGATATCCTCCTTCAAGCAACGGATAAAGGAACTCCAGATGTAGAGAAGAAAGGCCTTCTTATTGCAATTGGTCTTGAGCATTTGAGCCTCTTGCTCTCAATAAATCAGTCTTCAAGAGGCGACATCCGGAAGGCATACAATTAAGAAATCAGGTGAGGAGCCATTTTATGTCTGCAATTCTGCGAATTAGGCATCATGTTCATGCCATATGCATTGCAAATCCATTGCATTGGTTGATGTGGTTTGCGTCTCTGTTTATCTAATGCATCAAGAATCGATGATGCCTCACAATGGCATTATCAATTTGTTTGAGTATCATATTTTGATCGAATCATCAAGGTTCCCCTAAGATTTTTATTTGATTTACTTTAGCATCATAAATATTCTGGAATAACATTTTAATTTCAATTGACAGTTTTCATGTTCATATCTAAGTCATCCTACATTGCGTATCATTGATTTCATCATTGTTTAAGAAAATTATTTTATAAGAAATCTTGGTTTTATTAATGTTTCAGTCTTTTGCAAATGCAGTGAATAAAATTTCATGTGTTAGTTGTGGTAATCTTCTCATTTTCATATGTCTTTCCTTATTTTCTTATGTGTTTTTCTGCTTATATTAACCCTAAATTTTTTGCATATCATTAGTCTCTACATGTTCATATGGCTTTTGATGAGAGTGTTTGCATATCATGGGGTAAAACGATGTCTGGAAAGACTTATCGTATATTGAACAGTGCCTTTAACTTAAGCACGACATCTTCTACTCAGCTTAAACATCCTTCTTTTATATTTAGTTTCCTGTATTTTGTTAATTTTCTGTATGTTATCTTATCATATTTCGCAACCTATTATATCATCTCCATCACATGTTGCGTCAGCATGTCCGTAGTACTTAAATATCCTCAAACTTGTGGCAATATGATGGTCAGTAACTTTATATTCACCATCAACTAATTATAAACCCCTACGGTGTCTTGGGGTAAAAGACACAATAATTTAGAAAGTATAGACATAAACTCAACGTTGGATTCATAGAGTTTGTTATAAAATCCAGATCTAGATTTCTGCTGGGTTTTGCATGAAATCTCTGCTACAACAGAGATGGTATGCGATGTTATTACTGTAACATTCCATTTCATGGTAACTAACTATTGACTTTTCTCAATGTTTGCTAAAATCGACACAGATCTATCATGTGGGCTGGTATTCTGTCAGGCGAGATTTGGGTTCATGATATATCGTTGTATCTCAATGGATATGGTACCTAACCATCTATAAATTTTGTGTTCAAAAGGACCAGAGCAATCCCCTGTGAGTTGAGCTATTTCTTAGCTCTATGACATCGAGGTCTTAACAAAGATGATAGGCACTAATAAAAGATTTGTTTGATATGCCGATCCAACGTAGTTTCTGAATCATGAAGTGTTGCCTATTCTAGATTTAAATTTGTTTCGCTGCAATCTCATCCTCACATCACTCCATCTCAGCACTTGCATTTCAGCATTTATAACTTACATGTACTTGTCTTTTCATATTGCCATTGCATATATTCTCATTCCATGGCATATTACATCTGTCCATCATTGTCACTTTGTGAACCTACACTCAGTGTCTTATTGTTGTAGCCAACCTTCTACTTTCGTTTAACGTTTGTCTTAGTAACTATACATTGATCTTTAGAAAGGAAATCAGTTCCCCTTTACTAGTTATGAATCTATCAGGTAAGTTTTGTATTATTACTACTATATTTGCATAAGAAGGATGATAGGTTTGTTGATATTGAGAATACCAAGGTGCTGAAAGCTAAACTTGATGATAGTAAGGTTAAAACCCAGTCAGATTCAACAAAGTTTCTATATTACCTGTTTGTGTGCCATAAGAAAGAAAGCATAATCAGCTTGCAGGAATTAACTTGTGGCTGGCAGTGCATTTGAAGGATGTTCATTAGTCACCTATTTGTTCCAAAGTAGTCAATGGTTTCATCACTATACACTATTAGCCTGTTATCATCCCCATATTTGTTTGTTCAATTTCCTGTTATTTACGCCCACTTATATTTGCATCTTATGCTCTTCCACTGTATGTATTTCACTTTACCACACAGCCTCTGTTTATTAATTCATGCATCATAGCATCTTGTAATCTGATTTTCTTTATCACATACGTTTGTTCCCTTTCCTGTAGCACTATTTTAATACCTATCCATCATTTGCATAGGTGTAGCAGTCTAATGTGTTCCTGTGTAATATATTTAGAGGCCATCTGTTTCAGCCATTAATATCATCACCTTTGCATTTACCTCATTACTATGTTATATAGCTGTGTTCAATATGTATTAAAAGTATCATACACATCACCTGTTGTTACCAAATTGGTAAAAGCAAGAGGACATGTTTTGCTTGGCATTGTAACCCTTAAATTGTTGAAAGTCAACAGTAATTCTAGAATATGGTTTAATTCAATAAAGTTTATACATCACTTGTATGTTTACCTACCTTGCTACCCAGGCTCCTGCATTTGGTTACCCCAAGTCATCAATTTATCTCAGTCCACCTGAATGACTGAAATCAAGCTGATCACAGGGAACAAAGAGTCATTATTTCTGTTTTTGTTTTGTAGTCAACTATAAATTGTTCATTTAGTAGTACAGTGAAATATGCTATGCCAAAAAACAAAAATGCTATGTCCTTGACTTAGCCGTTGGATTTTCCACCTCAAAATTGTACAACCATTTCTTTGATTTGCTGAATGTTAGCATAACAAACCATATATTGACATCTAACATGCCAACAATATAGTTATGTATACATCTTAATGTCATTTTGGCATTGCATATTAAAATGTTAAGAGTGCATTCGCATAACCATTAAAGCATCTTCATTTATAGCCTAGATATATTCACTGCCACCCTTATACAGTAATCTATGCACCTTCACCCATTAGACGGATAGACTCATTGCTACATCTGTATATCAGCCATTGTTTCTTGCACATCATAGTGTTACGACAATGAAGCCATACATGATACTTCAAGTACAAGGTTTTGATGATGAGCAAGTGGAATCAACTGCATTTCAGCTAAGGCTATGAAGAAATTGAAAAATTCAGTGAAGAATCTTTGAAGACTAGTGTGCATATGTTTAATTCATTAAAAGTCTTAGATTCTTGTAAGAGCCTTACTTAGAGTGAATATTTAGGTTGCATTTCACCTTAAAAGTCTTTAGAAAAACTTTTCTAAAAGAAACTCTTTTGAAAATCTTTTTAGAAAACTCTTTTCTTAAATTTTCATGTTTATTAGTCGACCAATAGACTTATCAGTCGACTAATCCTTTCGCGCCATATTTTCTAAAAAGTCATTCTTGTCAAATTAGTCGACTGGACAGAATGTCTGTTTACTGGAAAAGTCAAATGATCTTCTTTCTATAGTGACCAAATTCACAAATGGTCAAGAAAATCTAGAAAAACTTCTTGGTTCTCAAAGATGCTCGGTTAATAAAACCGGATTGGGATATAGCTTCTTTGATACTCAAAATAGACCAAACTATGTGGTGAAAAATCAAAGACATTATTCTCAACCTTTTGTTCATAAAACTAAACTTTGTAGTTCTAATAGAAATGCATCTAGAAATGATTATTCTAGAAATGTTTATTCTAAATTCTTTTATAGAAAAAATATTTATTATCAAAGGAAACCAAAATCCAAATGGATATGGGTTCCTAAGACTAACTCTCATGGACCCGAAAATAGAAAGCGGTCAAATGCTCTGTTTTCTGATTTTGTTGTAGGTACACAACATAAGGAGCAAATGGATAGTTGATGCCCCTAACTAAACCTAGAAAACCCCCAAATGTGATGCCACTTGGCATCTTTCACATTTGGGTTTTTAAAACACCTTTAAAAACTTTTAAAAACACTAGTTTTAAAAACTAATTTTCAAAATGAGTTTTCAAAATGGTTTTGACTCTTCTAAACCTCTAACACTAACCAAGACATCAACTAACCCTAGTCTAGCCCTGACTTACTCGAATATGGCGCCACCCCGAGTGGGCCCTACTTGAGTTTTTCAAAAAGTGATTTTAAAACTTGAAATTGAAGGAGTTTTCAAAAGTAAACTTAAAATTAGGATTTTTGAAATGGCATAAGGTCCTAACTGAGTTAGAATTCCTCTGGATATGGTGCCAACTGAGTGGGCCCACATCGAATTTTGAACATTTTTGAAATAAACACTGAAAATGGCTTTGAAAAGGGGTTAAAATTGACATTTGAAATTCAAGATCTTTGAAAATAGGGTCTCAAGCGAACTGAAACTCCGGGTTAGAGTCTTGAACCCTTAGGACTCTGAGATTTTAGATTTTAAAAGCCAAATGAAAGAATTTTCAAAAGATTTTATCACGAAATGATGAAATAAGTCAGAAAACACAGTCAGGGTTAGACTCTCAACTCGACCGAACTCTAAAATAGAGTCCTGAACTAACTGGACTCTGCAAAATGACCTAATTTTTTAAAACAAATGGAAATAAATAAAAATGAAAGTAAAAACAGACTCGTGATAGGATTAGAACTCTGGGACAGAGTCCTGATCGGACTGAAACTCTAGATTTTTTGGTATTTTCTGAAAAATAAATGAAAGAACTTGTCAAAACAGTGAAAACAATAACGAATATTGAAATAAAACAGAGTTCTGATTCAACTAAGACTCTGGGGACAGAGTCCTAATTGAACTAGGACTCTCCAATTTTTGGATTTTCTGAGAAATCAAATGAGAGGATTTTGAAAAACAAGTGAAAACAGGATGAAATTGAAGTTTTTGGTTCAGAGTCCTGATCTAATTAGGACCCTGAGAAAGAGTTCTGATTCGATCAGAAATCTAAGAATTTTGGTTTTCTGATAAGAAAATGATGAATTTTAAGCAAAGCTTTTGAAAGCCAGTGAAAATGAAGTGAGAAAATCAATTTTGGATAGAGTCCTACTTCGATCAGGACTCTGGGGTAGAGTCCTTATTTGATCAGGACTTTGGGATAAAACCTAAGAATTTTAAAATTCTTTGATAAAAGTATAACAATTTTGATAGATGAAAAGATTTTTAAAAGATTCTTTCAAAATTGAAATCAGAATCAGAGTCCTGATCCAACTAAAACTCTTCAAACAGAGTCCTGGTTCAACTAGAACTCTGAATTTTTGACTCATTTTGAAAGATTTGATTGAAAAAGGATAAAAATAGTTGTAAAAGATTAGAGTCCCAATCCAATTGAAACTCTGAAGAAGAGTCCTGATCCGACTGGACTCTTGAAAAAGAGTCCTGATCCAACTTAGACTCTAACATTTTGGCCAAAACAGAAGATTTTGAAAGGTTCTTCTCAAAAACAGGTAAAAAGGTAGTGAAAATTAGAGTTTTGATCCGACTAGGATTCTGGAAAAAGAGTCCTGATCCAACTAGGACTCTGAGATTTTTGACAAGTAAAGGAATCCAGAAGCGACACCACCTAAATGGGTCTCATCTGAGAATTGAAATCAATTGAAATTGAGTTTGAAATGAATCCAGATTGTTTTCTAAGAAAGTATTTCAAAATATAAGGTCCCGGGGGTTGGAAAATGACAGAATGTTGAATAAATACCCAGGTTTTGAAATTGATTTTGAAAGAAAAGCTTTCAAATTCAAATCTGGATTGAATATTTTAAAAACTGGAGTGTTGGATCTCGAAGATGAGATGTAATGACATGCAATGCTATGCTGTTCAATGAAATGGTATGCCCAATGCATGCAATGATATGCAATGACACGTGAAATGTAAGCACTGGATAAGGGTGAAAATTTGGGGTGTTTACAGATGCCCCTCTTTGCTACTAAGCCGGTTGTAAGCCGAGCTTAGTGGCAAAGAAAACACACCAAATTTGAACTATAAAAATGCCCCAGTTAGATGAATCTGACTGGGTATGAAAGAATTAGCTCAAGTGATGATGGTAGATATGAAATGGAGAATAAGGAGAAAATTTTATTTCAAAAAGAAATGAGATTCAGGTTTTGCCCTTAACCTGGATGGGACGGGAAATACCTCGTGTAGAAACGAAGCTCAGGTTTGACCCTTAACCTGACCGGGAAATGAAAATGGAATACCTCATCAAAGGAGGCTCAGGTTTATACCCTTAACCTGATTGGGCAGAAAAATGGAATACCTCATCAAAGGAGGCTCAGGTTTATACCCTTAACCTGATTGGGCAGAAAAATGGACGGAATCCTCGAAAGAAGAGACCATGATGGAACCTTCGGATTTCCGCACAATGAATCCGATAGGGGTTTTGCAAAAGGAAGGAAATTGGGGTCCCTAAAGTTTGAAAAGGGATTGATTTTGGGCGCCTCATTGCTGAGACTAATTAACTTTTGAATTTGCCTTTTGCTGAAATTGGTGGCTTAACCTCAAGCCGAAATTGGACTGTCTATGGTGGAACAGTGGGGACACAGGGAAGTGTGCAAATCTGAGAGCCCGTGCGCTCAGATTATACCAAAGAAGGGAAAGAATCTTGAAAACTCCCGTTATCAAGTCCTTAAAAGGGATCACAACTGATGTCATGATGCACCAAAGATGAACCTCAAGCTCTCGCTTCACGCCAGGATAGCTAGAAAATATTGTCAAAATGTTGAAAATTATTGTTGATTCGAAATAATTGAAAGTGATGCGCATTGTTTTGAAAGTATTCCCTCTTTTCTACCTGAAGTATTACCTCCGACTGGGCTTCACTCCGTAGAATCAAGATTCGAATTCAAATTGCTTGCGATTGGCTTTCTTTCAAGGAGGCTATCAATTTCATTGATATGGACGGAAAAGAATGTATTCTTGATATTGCGAGAGCTATTAGCGAAAGGATATTGATAAAAGAATTTCACAAAATTAAAGAAGATTCTTGATAGATTCGGCAGTCTGATATCCTGGGATTCTCTTCTCATGATGATCTTTTTGCACTCTCTTTTTGACAGAATTGGCGCTCTCTTGGATTTTTTTTGGGAATTACATCATCCTTCATTTTGGAGATGTCCTGGCTTTTCTCTCTTTATTTTTTTTTGGGAAGGGTACGTCACAAACTCCTTCATCTCAGAGATGTTCTGATCCTTCTTCTCTCTCAGGGATTATATTGACGATTATTAGCTCATTGGTTGGGAATCTCTTGATGATAGCGGAAATTAAATACCTTTTAGGGATTGTCGAGAGGCTCATCACACTCGCCTTCATCTCGACGGTGATCTGAACTTTCCCTGGAAGGATCCGTCACAAACTCCGTCATCTTGGAGATGATCCAAATCTTCTTTGGCCCCGGGGGTCGACTCGTCTAATTCGCCTTCATCTTGACGACAGTTGAGAGATCCCTTTTGCAGATATTTAATTGCAGCTTAGGTGATTGAGGAGACATGGAGATTGAGTGGATTTTTCTGTATCACTCAGGATATTTCGACTGCTTTTATTTTCCAAGAATGATCTTAAAAAGTGTGCCATTGACTGCGATCAATATCAATCACTCATGGCTTTGCAACAACATTGAATTTTCTTTGTTGGCCATATCGCGGATTTATTCTTCATCCTTTTGGTTGGCCAATAGAAAGATTTTGAATTTTGAATCTTTTTTTCACAAAAGCTTTGTCCTTTCGGAAGTAATACTAAAGGTATTCTGAGGTACAATTTTATGCAGTAAAGATTTTGAGATCAACAACTATTTTTCATGACAAATTGGCAAAATATTCCTGAAATCCTTGGTGAAAGAAATCACTTGAGATCTAAATGACACATCCGTGGCTAGATTCTCCTCTCCTTTCCCCAAAGGAGAGACTCAGAAATTGGAAATGGGATATTGGATGACCTGGAGATCAAAATTGTGATTTGGTCTACTGAAAGCGACATGGGTTCTGTAGGGATTCATCCTAAGAATGACATTGGTTCAATTGAGAATGACATTGGTTCACTGGGAACAACATGAGTTTGATAGGTATTCAGCCTAAAAACAACATTGGTTCACTGGGAACGACATTGGTTCACTGGGAACGACATGGGTTCTGTAGGAATTCAGCCTAAGAACGACATTGGTTCAATTGAGAACGACATTGGTTCACTGGGAACGACATGGGTTCAGTAGGGATTCATCCTAAGAACGACATTGGTTCAATTGAGAACGGCATTGGTTCACTGGGAACGACATGGGTTCTGTAGGGATTCAGCCTAAGAACGACATTGGTTCAATTGAGAACGACATTGGTTCACTGGGAACAACATGGGTTCAATAGGGATTCAGCCTAAGAACGACATTGGTTCAATTAAGAACGACATTGGTTCACTGGGAACGACATGGGTTCAATAGGGATTCAGCCTAAGAACGACATTGGTTCAATTGAGAACGGCATTGGTTCACTGGGAACGACATGGGTTCAATAGGGATTCAGCCTAAGAACGTGGATCAGGAGGACTTCAACCTACAAATCATATATCTAAAAAATACCAATCCAAAAGGAGTTCGACCTAAGGACTGTAAAGAATATTGGATCAGGAGGACTTCAACCTACAGATCGAAATTTTTGAGAACGAGATTGGTTCGAAAGGGGTTCAACCTATGAGCCGTATTGGTTTGACAGGCGTTCAACCTACAAATCACATTGACTCTGCAGGGGTTCGACCTACGAACTATCAATTCCATAGGGATTTAACCTAAGGATCACAATTTAAGAAGGAAGGGTTCAACCTATGGGTTTTGAATTTGGAAAATAAAAATTCTTGGTTCATGATTTGAATGGAACATCATAGTTAGCTTTTCAAAGCCTGTTTTCAGGATTAGCCCCTTCTCCTGAGCGAGGAAGCTTGATGCAAATGCAGATGAATGCGAATGAATGCTTGCAAATGCAAATGAATGCAAATGTATGTAAAATGATATAAATGGGTGCACATGCGTGCAAAGTGAGAGATTTGTTTGATTTTGCCTGCATACAGGATGTTTTGAAGACAATTTCCAAAGTAATGCCTCAGTGTAATGGGGGAGTAAGAAAGGATAAGTAATTGATATTTGATGAGAATTCTCTGAGGATAACGAGGTAAAACTGACAATGAGCTTCTTGGTTGATCAGAGAGGCACTTTGAAAAAGGTTACCCCTTATAAGAAGACATTTAAACATTTGCAAATGAAGAATATAAAAGATGACGCCAGGCCATAAGGAAGATTGACAAATTTATTAATGCATTGAAGAAGGAAATAACAAATTGATAGAAGAACTGAGACTACATTGTTGCTTCAAAATGACAAAATGATGAAAGTGACATAGTCTTGACATTGTCAATTTTTAGAAAACTTGCTCAGGATGGTCGACTGGTATTTTCTTCATCTTTAATAAGGATATTCTTGTCGATGCAATCTTGAATGATATTTTTCAGGACGAAACAATTCTCAGTGTCATGCCCTACTGCCCGATGAAATTTGCAAAATCTTTCTTTGAATCTACCCATGATTGTTGTGGGATCAGCTGCTTTAGGTAAACGGATCATATCTTTTGCAAGCATGTATTCCAGAACACTCTCTAGTGTTTGGTCCAGAGGGGTGAACTTTCGATCCGTACTCCAATCCTTGCGCTTTGGCTTTTCTTGATCTTTCTCTTTATGCTGAGGACTAGATTGAAGAGGCCTATCATTGTTGGAGAACTTTCCTTTTTGGCCCTTGGATCCCTCTGAATAGTGATCATGATTTTTCTTGTTGCTTTTGCTATCATTGGCAGAAAGAGTGAAGTGAGCCTTCTTCTTCTGCTCACTCTGATTGTTACCTTGTGTAAAGATGAAGCCTTCATAAACTCCATTTTCCATGCTTAGCTCGAGCCACTCGGCTCGTTCTGTCAGTTCGATGAAGGTTTTTGACGGTGCCGTGGAAATGAGACCTTTCAAGGGTTGTGAAAAATTATTCAAGATTAGTGACAATGCATGCCCTTCTGATATCGGGTCTCTCATCTTATTGCAAGCTGACCTCCATCGGTGGATAAAATCTCGGGCCTTCTCGTTTTCTTTCTGCTTGAGGCCGCAAAGATGACTGAGAGTCGGGAGTGCTTCAGCATTGAATAGAAAGCGCTCAATAAATAAATTGACCACTTTATCGAACTCTTTCAGCTCTATCGGGTTGATATGCTCTGAATACCACTTTGCCGCAATACCCTCCAAGCTGCGAGGGAAGCAGAGAAATAAGGCACGATTGTTCCTCTTAAACCTGGAACATTCTGCGAAGAATAGGGCGAGATGTGCTTTTGGGTCACCCGAACCATCAAACTTGATAAATTTCTTGGGGAGATTATCAAGATCATCATCCCCATCCAGTCCATCATAGAAGTCTTCACTTGTAAAGACTCTTTTGCCCTTGTCACGAGTTTGAAGATCCTTAACTATTTTCATCACATCTTTGAGTTGTGACTGCGTAGGGTCGTCAACAGACTGATTCTTGGATTTGTAGGCCGACCCCTGCCCCTGAGTCGATCTTTTGAATTCTTGCTTGTTTTCATACTCTTTGTCAGTATCATCTGCTGATTCTGACTCATCAGACATCTCCTCATGACGATTCTGCTTTTTACTGATCTTCACATTCTTGACGGCATGACCCTTGTCTTTCTGCTTAGTCTGAATTTGCTCAGTACTGGCCTCAGCTTGTTCTGCCAGCATCTTGGTCATCATCTTTTTGAACATGACGTACATTTGGGGATCGATGCCATCATCCGCCTGCTGACCCTGACTCTGGATTGATCGAGGTGAGTCCATCTCTTCTTCTGAAGCTACTGAGTACGCGACGCCTTCAACTGATGCGGCTTTCTTTCTGGATCTTGTATCAACCATCGGGTATCGCAAATGTTCTCTTGAATATTACTGATGCTCTCTGCAGGGCAGAACTGATGGTTAGGTTTCTGAAGGAAATTTGGTTTGGAGGAAAATATTTGTTGAGAATTTTGGTAGACAATTGAAATAATATCCCATTACTAGGGATTGAGTCGTCGCTGGGATTACGACAATTGCATTGCTATTCTTTGCAAGATAAACAACTGAAAATATGCCTTGTTACCTAGGCGAGGTCGTCAAACCAATGTAAAATAAAGGAATTTTTATAGAGAGGAAAAAACATGATTTTATCAATAATACACTTGACAGAGGGGAGGGGGACAGACAATTTTCCATCACTCCAGATAATCAGAAGATACACGAGGACCAGGAAAAATAGTAAGACTGACAAAAGAATCCCAGCCATGTCTGGCAGAATGGTATGCTCTGGACCACTGATCTGATGTGAGATCGAATTCTGGTAGAACCCCGGCTAGTGGACGAATCTCTACGCGCTTCTGCCTCTGAGAGAACTGCCTGACACACCGCTCGGGATGATAGTATGCGCAAAAGAACGGACCAAGTAGTCTGAATCGCTTGCCATAAGTATAAGTGTATCTGGGAGGTGATTCCTGACGATCAAAGTAGTCCCATACGACTTCTTCCTCCTGAAGGTTGTCGATCAAGAACCGGTATCGCGCAACTGGAAGAAGCTTCTCTCCATTGTATCTGAATGAACTGGCTCAGACTGGCACATGCCGGAGGAACCAAGATTGCAAGGCACAGGTGCACCCTTCGACTAGAATCGATTCTCCGAGTGTGAAACGAGTCAACCCTCGGTATAGAAAAGCGAGTGCGGCCATGGCTATCGAGAGGCGGCTGGTCTGTCGACTTCCCCATCTCCTCATAAGCTGAACTATTCTGATATCCATGTAATTCTGTCCGTCGGGAAAGAAAGCTAATCCCACCGTGCACAGAACCATCGCGTGCTGAATTCTCTCTCGAGCTGTCCTGGACAACGAGCTGACTTCCACAAATGTCCCATGCTGTCTGTAGATTTCGAGCAGGTCCACATATTCGTTTCCATCCTCCTCTATCAATGGCCAAGACTTGCATCCTGTCATGCGAGCTAAAGCATCCTTAGGGTCCAGACCCTTAACATTAATCAGAAACTGTTTCTCCAATGGATCTCCAGGCTGACCGGCTGGCTCGGGCAATCCCATAATCTCTGAAAATTCATCCATCAGTACTGTCATCTCGCCCCACGGGAACCAAAAGGTAGAAGTGCTCGGATTCCACCGTTCTGCTAGTGCATGAAAAAAGTTGCCGTTGACTGTCTGCTTCCCCACTGCGGACGCCAGTTCCAATCCACACTCGTCCAGATGGTCCGGAAACATACGAGAGAAGTTCTTGAACCATGAATAATACCACCGGGGAAAGAAGGATCCGGTGTTGAGGACTTGATGTTCGGGAAGACTTTGTCGCACCTCGTAGGAGATGTGACCCTCAGGGAAGACTGAATCAAGCTGATTGGATGCCATCAGACTGGAAAACATGGAAGATTGGAATAAGACTTGGGGAAATACAGGAAATTTGAGGAAAATGCAGGCAGGATAAAAATAAAGTAGGAAATTCGAGATCCAGAAGACAGGAAAGATGGGAAATCACCTGGAGTTTTGAAGGAATTTAAGGGAAATTTGGAAAATCGTCCAGGGTTTGATGAAATATGAAGAAATAAATAGAAAATGAAGTATTTGAAAAATCGTCCAAGGTTTAAAACATGGACAGTACATGGACATAGATTGGGGAATCTTGAAAAATCGTCCAATATTTTAGAAAATTGGGAAAAATATGGAAAATAAAAAAGAAATAACATATTCAATCAAATTTTGCATAAACAAGTATCTACAAACAGCATTCCCTAAAAGCTGACTCTAGATGCACAAATTTTGAAATGGCTGTGGGACCTTAATCCTAACTCTAAGGTTCAGATCATCTGTATCCAATCCAGTTATGCCTATATACTCAAGCCAAGGCTCGATGTACGTGGCATAAAATCAATTTCTCCGGTTCTACGTTCAAGTTTTCCAACATCCTTGAGCACCTGCCGATATACGTTGGACTATGGCCCTTGGTATGTGGCAGGGAGGTTTTCGCCCAAATAGGTGGCCCAGTTGTGAGGCTCTGTCCCGAACAATGGTTCTGGAAGAGAGCCCAGCAACGTGAAGACCGGGACAATATAGGTGGGGTGGTTTTTGAAAAACATGAGCACATGCAATCAAACAGAAGGCTCTAAGTCCTAAAGAGATAGAATTTTGAAATATTTGAAGAAGCAAACAATGTTTTCATACAATTCCTAAATTGAGGAGTGTTGTATTAGGCCTAAGTCTATGTGAGCATGAATAATTCTCCTCAATATGGTCCTACCAAACCATACCTAGTCTATATGCATTCCTTGTGAGCTGGGTTCAAGTCTAGGCTCCTAGGTTCACATGATATCATAAAGCAAAGCTGACATTCCATGGAAATCGATTTTGACAATTTGAACTAAGTAGAGCATTAAATTGATCAGGCAAAGACAGGTCCCATCACGGTTGCCAAACCTGTTATCATCGCAAAATTTTTACTTTTGCAAATCAAACTGACCTTTGAAAAGGATTTTGAAAATAACTCGCCTCCGTTTTTAAAATGCGAGAAAATTCTGAAGAATGGGACTCGCCTGTCGGTACGAGGTTCAACCGTTCCTGCCACCTTTAACAGGGGTAATTGAACCAAGGATCAATCTTATGCTCTACTCTATTCAACTTGTCTAAATCATATTCTAATTTCTAAATGCACATAGAATCAGGCATGTGCTATGAATTTTTAGAAATGCACATTTGAAAACATGATGTTTGCTTTGAATGATTGAAATATAAAATGTAAATCTTGGAAAATCGTGAATTGGGATTTCAAATATACTTCTGAGAAAAATAAAATTGATTTTGAGGAATCCTTGACATTTGGTGAAAATCGATTCTGAGAGACTTGGTTTCTCTGAATTCAAACTTGAAAATTGAAATTCTAACTTAGAAAATTTGAATTTGGAACTTGGGAAATACTTGAAATATTCTTTGAAATTCAATGCTTTTGGGAAAATCGATTTTGCTATAAGACTTAGGAGATCTTGAGAAAATGAACTTCTTTGAATTGAAATTTGAATTGGAATTGGCAAATGCATGAAATGAATGAATATGGATTTGAGGATTTGAGAAATACTTTTTGTATTTTTGAGAAATGCAGTGCATTTTTGAAGTTAGCCTAAGAGTGTAGCCTGAATGTGGCTAATGTGAAGATCATAAATCTAAGTATCATTCGTATTCTGACTATGGCCATAAATACAAATTCCACCAAGTTTATAAACTTCATAAAAGCTAGTGCATGTGCCATTCGTGTAGACCATGGTGAATTTGTAAAAATATACATGAATCATCATCCATCACACATTAACATTATTAAAAAAAATATAAGCTATATGCAATGCAACCTAAGCTAAGCAGGAAATGTAAATTCTTATTCCAAAGTTTAATTACAAATTACATCACTATTGAAATTTAAATACATGAAAAATAAAGTCTTCAATGTACCTGCAAAACTAGAAAACTTGGTTAATGAAAATATGTTGGCTTTTCTAGATTTATCCAGTAATATCTAGAAATTACTGGATTTTGCTAGATATAAGCCTTTTCCTTGATTCCCTTAAATAAAAATGATAAAATATGAAATAAAATTGAATAAATATGAAAGAGAAGATATGGAATTTCGAAATTGGGGTCAAAATGACCAAAATACCCCTAATAACAAGACTATGGCCTTGAAATTAGGGTTTTTAGAAAGATATTTTGATAAAATGCAAATTTTGAAATTTGAATGGAATAAACTCAAACCAAATATGCTATGACATGATTAAAAATATGAAATTAGGGTTAGGGATTTCGAAATTGAGGTCAAATGACCAAATTGCCCCCGATAGCAAGACTATGGCCTTGAAATCAGGGTTTTTAGAAATAGATTTTGGTAAAAACTTAGGTTTTATGCACTAAATGAAATCAAATGAGCACAAAATTAAACCTAAAGCATCCTAATATGATTATGAACATGATTAAACCCTAAAAATATATGCTTATGCACGAAAATCCAACAATATCACAAAAACTGTGATTTTAGCAGTGTCTTTGGATCTTTCAGGAACCCGGTTTTGCAATTTGCTTAATTCAGCCATCAAATGGATTCTAAAATCCATAAAAATTGGTACCTGCACTTGTTATAACCCTAATGTCGAATTGGAATTATAAAAATATTTTTTTTGACATTAAATTAATCCGAAAATTGCATTAAACCCTAAAATATGCTATTTTTGACCTAATTCACCAACCAGTCTCAATCCAAGACCTTAACCAGGAGTCAAATCTCCATGGAAATTTATGAAATTTTACAGAGACTAACTAAAAATAAAAACAGAGATTTCCCAATTTACAGATCAGAAAAATCATCTCCGGTTAGGGAGAAACCCTTCCGGCAATCTGGGCTAAAATATATCACTCTTAACAGGGATTAAAACAGCTATTCCAGATTGAAAATACAGACATAAATATCAATCTTAAACAAAAATCTCTGAAATTTTAGTGGTGAATAGTAGACAAAAAAATAATAATACTCACTTTTTACAGATCATGAATCGGATCTGTGGTTTGAGATTTATGACTAACACAAGTCTGATTAGGGTTTTGGTATACCCTAACGAGTTTTAAAATTAAAAACATATTCTCTGAAAGGGGAAAAATACTAAACAGTAATAAAAAATTCTGAAAATTTCACAGTAGATAGATCTATTCAATGTGAATCCATATCACTTTCAGATCTAAAATCGGATATAAGATGAGAGAAATATCATAACAGCAAGTTACCTTCTTGATTTTAACCACGATTTTAAAGCTTTAAAAACCCGATTTGATGTCTGATTTTTTTGACAGGGTTTCCAAGATCCAAAGCCTCTTTTTTTTCTACAGTAACTCAATAACTCATTCATGCATCACATATAAAAAAATCAGAACTAAACAATGAGAACTTCAATCCGAAATAACATTATCTTTACTGTTCTAAACCTAAAACACACAGAAATTTAAGAAACTTGACAAACCATGCATTAACTAATGTAAATAAATAAAATAAACCATAAAACAGTAAATAAAAATTATTTTTATGCTGTAGAATGTAAAACAAACATGAATAAACCATGAAAATAAATTAAAAACAGGGAATCAATGGCTGGAATTTGATATCACCTTTAAAACATAGATTTAACCCATTAAAAAGGGTAAATCATATATTTTATTGGTTAATAATATAAAGAACCATATTAAAATCAATTCTAATGGATTAAAATCCCTGTAAATCACCCAAAACAGGGTTAGATCACCTTCTTGGATCGTTCTTGCTGATTCTTGATGGTTCTTGAGGTTGAATCCATGGTTTAATCCATGAAGGGGATGACACCAATGGCTAAAATTGATTTAAAACGTGAAAAAGTATTAAATAAAACTAAAAAATATTAAAAATATTACCTTGGTGCTTGCAGCTGCAATGGAGGAAGGTGGAGGTGCTGGAGAGGAGAGAGAGGCCACGAAAATTTGAGAGAAAAGAGCCCCCCTTTTGCCCCCCCTTAGGTCCCTTTTTATAGTTTTTCAAAAAGTCACTTAATTAGGGTTAATTAAGAGTTTTTTTCATTTTTTTAGGACTCTTTCTAATAAATCCACTAAAGGCAACGATTTTTTGTGGTTTTCTAACCTAGGTGGGACTCTAATTAATCCCTAATTAGCCCCTAACTAAACCTAGAAAACCCCCAAATGTGATGCCACTTGGCATCTTTCACATTTGGGTTTTTAAAACACCTTTAAAAACTTTTAAAAACACTAGTTTTAAAAACTAATTTTCAAAATGAGTTTTCAAAATGGTTTTGACTCTTCTAAACCTCTAACACTAACCAAGACATCAACTAACCCTAGTCTAGCCCTGACTTACTCGAATATGGCGCCACCCCGAGCGGGCCCTACTTGAGTTTTTCAAAAAGTGATTTTAAAACTTGAAATTGAAGGAGTTTTCAAAAGATTTTCAAAAGTAAACTTAAAATTAGGATTTTTGAAATGGCATAAGGTCCTAACTGAGTTAGAATTCCTCTGGATATGGAGCCAACTGAGTGGGCCCACATCGAATTTTGAACATTTTTGAAATAAACACTAAAAAATGGCTTTGAAAAGGGGTTAAAATTGACATTTGAAATTCAAGATCTTTGAAAATAGGGTCTCAAGCGAACTGAAACTCCGGGTTAGAGTCCTGAACCCTTAGGACTCTGAGATTTTAGATTTTAAAAGCCAAATGAAAGAATTTTCAAAAGATTTTATCAAGAAATGATGAAATAAGTCAGAAAACACAGTCAGGGTTAGACTCTCAACTCGACCGAACTCTAAAATAGAGTCCTGAACTAACTGGACTCTGCAAAATGACCTAATTTTTGAAAACAAATGGAAATAAATAAAAATGAAAGTAAAAACAGACTCGTGACAGGATTAGAACTCTGGGACAGAGTCCTGATCGGACTGAAACTCTAGATTTTTTGGTATTTTCTGAAAAATAAATGAAAGAACTTGTCAAAACAGTGAAAACAATAACGAATATTGAAATAAAACAGAGTTCTGATTCAACTAAGACTCTGGGGACAGAGTCCTAATTGAACTAGGACTCTCCAATTTTTGGATTTTTTGAGAAATCAAATGAGAGGATTTTGAAAAACAAGTGAAAACAGGATGAAATTGAAGTTTTTGGTTCAGAGTCCTGATCTAATTAGGACCCTGAGAAAGAGTTCTGATTCGATCAAAAATCTAAGAATTTTGGTTTTCTGATAAGAAAATGATGACTTTTAAGCAAAGCTTTTGAAAGCCAGTGAAAATGAAGTGAGAAAATCAATTTTGGATAGAGTCCTACTTCGATCAGGACTCTGGGGTAGAGTCCTTATTTGATCAGGACTTTGGGATAAAACCTAAGAATTTTAAAATTCTTTGATAAAAGTATAACAATTTTGATAGATGGAAAGATTTTTAAAAGATTCTTTCAAAATTGAAATCAGGATCAGAGTCCTGATCCAACTAAAACTCTTCAAACAGAGTCCTGGTTCAACTAGAACTCTGAATTTTTGACTCATTTTGAAAGATTTGATTGAAAAAGGATAAAAATAGTTGTAAAAGATTAGAGTCCCAATCTAATTGAAACTCTGAAGAAGAGTCCTGATCCGACTGGACTCTTGAAGAAGAGTCCTGATCCAACTTAGACTCTAACATTTTGGCCAAAACAGAAGATTTTGAAAGGTTCTTCTCAAAAACAGGTAAAAAGGTAGTGAAAATTAGAGTTTTGATCCGACTAGGATTCTGGAAAAAGAGTCCTGATCCAACTAGGACTCTGAGATTTTTGACAAGTATAGGAATCCAGAAGCGACACCACCTAAATGGGTCTCATCTGAGAATTGAAATCAATTGAAATTGAGTTTGAAATGAATCCAGATTGTTTTCTAAGAAAGTATTTCAAAATATAAGGTCCCGGGGGTTGGAAAATGACAGAATGTTGAATAAATACCCAGGTTTTGAAATTGATTTTGAAAGAAAAGCTTTAAAATTCAAATCTGGATTGAATATTTTAAAAACTGGAGTGTTGGATCTCGAAGATGAGATGTAATGACATGCAATGCTATGCTGTGCAATGAAATGGTATGCCGAATGCATGCAATGATATGCAATGACACGTGAAATGTAAGCATTGGATAAGGGTGAAAATTTGGGGTGTTTACACCTGGTTCCGATCGTCATGCTGTACTTTTTGTTGATTGCTTGACTTCTGTTCAGACTTGGCTGAGATAGTTGACCAATATTCTTTCTTATTCTCAACAAAGAAATTCTTGTTGATATAATCTTGAACAATGTTCTTGAAGACAAAACAGTGGTCGGTATCATGCCCTACCGCCCGATGGAATTTGCAAAACTGGTCCATAAATCTTCCCATGATTGTGGGAGGATTTATGACTTTTGGGAGTTTTACCAATTCTTTGGCTAACATATATTCAAGGATTTCATCGAGAGACTGCTCGAGAGGAGTAAACTGGCAATCGTAACCCCAACCGTCCCGCTTTATCTTTTCTTTCTGTTGACTCAATTTTCCACTCTGCTTAGAAGATTTCTTTTTCTGACTTGTATGATTGCCTTTGCTATCTTTGCAATCATCGCGGTTGGCATTAACGAAGAAGGCAAAGTTCATCTTCTTTTTTGGATCTTGATTATTCCTGACAGGAGTGATGCCTTCGTAGAGGTTTTTGCTTACGAAGACCTTCTTGCCCTTGTCACGGTCTTGCAAATTTTTAATCACCTCAGCCATTTTCTTCAACTGCACTTGGACTAGATCATCCATTGCTTGACTCTTCAATTTATAGGCTATCCCTTGTCTATGAGGGGATCTTTGAAATGCTTGCTGAGCTTCATATTCTTCATCAGTGTCCTCTATTGATTTCCCTTCATTTGTTGTATCAACATCCTGAATAGCTTCTTAGACAACTTCAAAACCCTTTTGACTACCTGTCCCTTTGCCTTCTGCTTGACTTCGGTCTTCTTTGCACTGGCTTCAGCTTGTTCTGCCAGCATCTTGCTCATCATCGTTTTGAACATGGAATATATCTAAGGATCCATGTCATCCTCAACCTACTGCCCTTGATTTTTGCCCAAGCACGGGGAATCCATCTCTTCGTCCGAGGATGTTGAATATGCGATGCCTTTGACTGGTGCAGTTTTCTTCCCTGACCTTGTCTGAACCATCAAATATCATGAATGCTCTCTGGAGGGCAAAATTGATGATTACGCTTTTGAAAGAGATTTTGAAGAGAATATTTGCTGAGAATTTTGGTAAACAATTGAAAGAATATCCCATTACTAGGGATTGAGTCGTCGTTGGGATTACCACAATTGCGTTGTCATTCATTTGCAAAGAAAATTAACAACTAAAAATTATGCCTTGTTACCTAGGCGAGGTCGTCAAACCAAAAAATGAAGAATTTGCAAGATTTTTATTTATTGAAAGGAAAACATGATTGTATCAATAATAAACTTGGGAAAGAGGGGGTGGACAGACAATTTTCCACCACTCTTTATAACTAGCAGAGACACGAGGGCCGGGAAAAAGTGGAAGAGTAACAAAAGAGTCCCAGCCATATCTGGCAGAATGGTATGTTCCGGACCACTGTGCTGATGTAAGGTCGGACTCTGGCATGACTCCTGATAGCAGCCACATCTCTATGTGCTTCTGTTTCTGAGAAAACTGTCGAACACACCGCTTCGGATGATAGTAAGCACAAAAGAATGAACCAAGCAACTTGAATCTCTTGCCATATGCTTAGGTGTATTTGGGAGGCGATAATTCTCGATCAAAATAGTCCCATACCACTTCTTCTTCCTGCAGATAATCGATCATGAATCGGTACCGCGCAACTGGAAGAAGTTCCTTGCCGTTGTATCTGAACGAACTAGCTCTGGTCGGCACATGCTGAAGGAACCAAGACTGAAGAGCATAGGTACATCCCTCGACTAGGATGGACCCTCCAAGTGTAAAGCGGGTCAGTCCTCTGTATAGAAAAGCAAGCGCGGCCATGGCTATCGAGAGATGGCTGGTCTGTCGACTTCCCCATCTTCTCAAAAGCATGATGTCAGAACAGGCGGAGGCCAGTCAGAAAGAAGTTGCTCCAAAAAGCAAGCCAAAGAAGAAGGCTGTGAAGAAACCAGTCAAGATTATTAGAAAGAAAGTACAACCCGACACTACTTCTGAAGAAACGGAATCAGTTGAAGAATCGGAAGAGGAAGAGCAGTTTGTTTATCAGAATCCTCCACCGTAGTTTGTAAAAACCGCTGCAGAGCCCGAATTGATAAACAAACCCGTTCCGGCTAATGACCCGATGCAAGAGCAGATGAAAGAAATGAATCGGGCCATCAAGGATATCCAGGCCAAAAGCAAAGGCAAGCAGACCTACTCTGGCGAAGATTTTTATCATGGTCTAGACGGGGATGACAATTTGGAAAATCTCCCTCGCAAGTTCCTTAAATTTGACGGAACTAGCAACCCTAAGGCTCATTTGGCCACCTTTTATGCCGAATGCGGCCGTTTCAGGAAAGACAATCGAGGGTTATTCATCTGCTTTCCTCGCAGTTTAGAAGGGGTAGCGGCCAGGTGGTATGCAGACCACATTAATCCTATCGAACTAAGAGAGTTCGATAAGGTCGTGAACTTGTTTCTTGAGCGCTTCATGTTTAATGTCGAAGCCTCACCAACCCTCAATCATCTATACAATCTAAAACAGATGGAGAATGAAAATGCCAGCGAATTTATCCACAGGTGGAGAAGCACCTGTAACAGAATGAAGGTCCTCATCCCAGAGGAGCACGCCCTGCAGATTATTCTGAATAATTTCGCCCAGCCTCTGAGGAACCTCATTTCCACTTCGCCCACCAAATCATTCATCAAACTGATTGAGAGAGCCGAGTGGCTCGAGACCGGCTTGGATAATGGCCTATATGAGGGTTACCCTTTCGTCCGAGGAAACCCTGAGCAAAAGAAAAAAGCTCATGTCGCTTATTCCACGGATTTTTCAGACAACATCAATAGTTCTGGCAGAAAGAAGAGCAAGAAAAATCGCAAAAAAAATGCAGGGCACTCCAAGGTCGAAAGGACAAACTCTGCGACCCAGAAAGGGAAATTTGTTAAGCCACAGCTCGTCCAACCAGTGCCCCAGCAAGAAGCAAAGCAGCCAGAAAAGCTGAAGCACGAAGGTTGGAGTTATGATCGGGAATTTTCAGCCTTAGAGCAGTCCCGCGAAGACATCTTAGAATATATGATGTCGAAAGGAATGATCAAGCTTCCCAAGGTGGCAGATCCTCCCGTCGCTATGGGTAAATGGACTGATAAATTCTGCAAGTTTCATCGGACTGTCGGACACGACACCGAACACTGTTTTGTCCTCAAAAACATCATTCAGGATTGTATTGACAAGAACATGCTAATTGAGGACGAGGATGAGCAATGGTTGATATTTTGGAATGATCTTTTTAAAACAATTATTTTCAATAAAACTTTGGAAAATCGTCAACCAAAGATATAAAACCGACTTTCCACCGAAGTGGTGAGTACGGGTCGAATCCACAGGGAACGGGAATTAATCACTAAAATTCTAGAAAATTCAATTTATTAATGTCAAATGTCAATCTACAATTATAAAGTTAATACAACTACAATTAATGACTAAAATGAAAATAAACAAGCAATCAGTCTTCTGCTCCACACCAAGGGTATTTCCGTCTTTTCGCCGATTATTCGCTCCTCACACTTGGACAATAACCCTGGAAACTAAGTATACTTTACAACCTAAAAATGCAGAACAATACAAAGTTAGTATGCTATTTTAATAATGCAAACAATAACTAAAACTAATTCTACTTTTACGAAAATAATAAAACAAACGCTATTTATCAAACAAAAATTAAAGAAAATACTAAATTAATTCTAAAATTAACCAAATTAATTTTACTAATGCTGTATGATGCTTATGCAACTTTTAAAATGCAGAAACTACTGAAAACAAGTCTAAATTACCGAAACTAAGAAAATTACGAAACTGCTCCTAACTAGTGTAAAATAGCATTCTGACAGGTTATCGGAAAACCACTGTTTGACAAGGCAAACGAGGTCCGATTTTCCCGAAATTTGTTCTGTTCTGCAACTGACAGATTAAACAAACTGACAGTTTTTACAGAATTGAAAAACAGTATTTGCAAGTCCAGATATAAGTGTTTCAAATCTGGGAAAAATCAGGATATCGACAGTCCTGTAAATTGAAATCCAGAAAAAGCGGTTTTCGCAAAACGCTTAAAAATCAGACCAAATCAACTCCGAATGAGCTGAAATTTGGTCTGTAGTTAAATAACAAGTCAATAAAGTGAATAGAAGAAAAATTTTTGGAAAACACAGAATTTTTGCACAGAAAATACTGCAAGTGCGACAGGGCAAAAATATGGTTTTTATTTGAATGCACTATTCACTTTATGAATCTATTTTAACACTCTAAAATACAAATCAAACCTAATGCAATCTAAATGACACTGTATAACAGTGTATATGCAGATGATGATTATGAATACACTAAATGCACGACGAACAAAACTCGATAAGCAATTTATGAATAGAACTACGTTAACTAACAATGCAAATGCAACTATGCTAAACAATAAAATGTAATCCGACTACTAAGTTAAAGAATATCTAATTACCAATTCAAACACTCACAAAACACATTTCACACATATGAAACAAATACGATATACACACACATACTTCTACACTACAACTAAAGTAGATAAATAAACTAATTAGTATAAAAATCAAAATAAATAATACTAAATGAAATTAATTCACTAAAGAACGAAGGCTAAGGTTAGGGTTCACTCGGTTGACTCGACTAGGCTCGGTTTTGGCTTGAGTAGGTTCGGATTGGGTTTGGATGAACTCGGATGGGAGTAGGTAGGCTCGGTTTTGATTTGGTTGAGAGAGATAGGCTTGAGCTAAGGTTGACTCAACTAGTTGGGTTCGATTTTGAGTTGCCTTAGTCAACTAGGTTCGGATGACTTAGGTGGACTCGGTTTGACTTGGATAGGGTTAGGTTAGCTGGGTTTAGGTTGACTCAACTTGGTTTAACCTAGGTTAGGTTTGACTTAGACTAGAGTTGACTCGACCTAGGCTCGGTTTGGGTTAGGTCTTGGTATTGGACTCGACCTAGGGTGGACTTAGTCAACTAGGTTAACTCAGTTTGGGTAGGTTTCAATAGGTGGACTAAGTTTGACTCGACCTAGGTGTGGTCTAGACTTAAGTTTGGGTGGGCTCGATTGACTCGAACTAAAGTTAGGTTTTGACTTTGACTAGACTTGGCTAGGGTTGGTCTTGGTCAACTGGGGTCGGTTAGAAGGATAGGCACCCAAAAAAAATCAAAGATAATTTTGGAAATAGAGAAGTCCAAAAATCGTCCTTTTAATGGGGAGTTACAACATTAATGAGTCTTTAAATCCCATTGGGAAACATGGATCAATGCTATTTCCAAAACCAAGGTGAGGGAAAGCCTTTAATTGCAATTAATTCCTTTTTGAGAAGCCAAATCGTCCAACCTAGATAGTCACACGATTTTAGCTTTCCAACCAAGAATTTATGTGCAATTACTTCTTTCTTGAACTCATAAACACCTACTTTGGAAATTTAATTGATTTTCAAATTGGATTTTCAAATCTCAATTTGTAACTCCCTATTAATAGAACATCAAGAATTAAATCTTTCTTTAAATATTCCACACGATTTTTGAAACTTATCTTTTTCCAAAAACTTTCCACATTTCAATGCATTAATTGCCTCTTTTCTAAAAAATCGCCAACTCTAAATTGACTCTATTTTCTAACTAAAAGAATTAACTCTACCTAGGAAATAAAAAGAATAATTGAAAAACATGATTTTCTAAACTTAAATGCTACCTTAATTACCAAAACCTACTTAAATGAATACTAAAAACGGCTATGAGATAAAACCCTAATACATTGAACCTAGACACCTTCCTAACTCAATTAATGACAATTAAAACTTGCTAAAAAATTCGACCAAGAGCTCAAGGGGAGCTCTAATGGCTGCCGCCACACCGTGGGGAAGAAGAAGACTAAAAAAATCGAAAAAAAAAAAAATTTAACTAAAAAAAAAACGACTTACTAAGGAATCTTATTTTGATAGAACTAAATTAAAATATGATGAAAAGAAATCCTAACTCCCCTAAATGCAAACATGAACAGCACTATGCTGGAATTTATTTAAAAACGTAAAGAAAATAGAAATTTGACTCTTGTAATTTTTGTTTTTCAATAGATTCAAAACACCAAAAATACAAAATGCTAAAAACAATTATTTAGAATTATCCTAAACGAATGAAATGAATTAACACCACTTTATAATGCTGTTAATCACCCAAATTGCACAGCAAACACACGGTTTACCAACATCAACACACACATTTAACCCAAATACAAAGATCGGCTAGAACAATCCTAGCCGAATTTTTTTCTTTTTCCAAAAATGAAATCAAAACAAGACAAGAAAAACCCACAAAAAAAATGAATTAAAATAAACTTTTTAGGGTAGGATTTTCAACAAAACAACACAATACACATGCTGGACATAAAAAAAAATCAGAACAAAGAAAAATATTTTTGTGAAAATCAAGAATCGGCTAGAATAAGTCTAGCCGATTTTTTGGATTTTTCTTTTTAATTAAAACCAAATGCAACCCATACAAAAACCGAATAAGGTAAATCAAAATGAACACTTTTTTTTATTGGATTTTCAGTAGAACAACCCCACGAATCGGCTAGATGAAGATCAGCTAGATGAAGATCTAGCTGATTTTAATGAAAAGAATGAAAACTCTAAAAAAAATCGATTTCAATGAATCAAACAAACAAACAAACCTAAGCTAACGTGCTGGCCTATGCACGAACTCTATTCTAAGGTTGAAAACAAGAAGAAAACAAGAAACACTCAGAAAATAAAGAAGAGAAAACCAACACCCAATTCGGTTTTATCTAGAAGAGAAGGAAGAAGAAGACCTACCTTTTGGAAGATCCGACGACCGGGGGGATGAAGAAGAGCGGACCGTGGCTGGAGATGGACGTCCTATACAGTTCGAGAATGCTGTACTTCACCAAAAACGGCACCTTTTGCAGCTGCTACACGTTGGAGATCCACCGACGATGGAATGTGAGCCGATTCTCGATCGGAGGGTGTAGAAAGCCGGATGGAGGTAGGGTCGGCTCACCTTGGTGGTGTGTTGCGCATTCCCGCCCAAGGTTAATGGTCTCCACCTCTGCTACACCTGCAAAAATACAGAAAAGTGGTGAATACTACAGCAAGGAACAAGAAAGAAATAAAAAGAACACAAAGGGAATCGAGATATGCTTGGAAACCAAGCATAGGCCGGTCTTCAATTGCCAAAACGTTGGGGAAGATGGAGAGGAAGGAGCTGCTGCTGTAGAGTCACTGTAGGGGGCGTCCAAACACAGCCAAAGACGCCTAGGGTTCTTGAAAAAAAACTATTTATAGTTTTGACCTTTTTCAAAAAGAGTGTTAAAAAATAAAATATTGCTAGGCGCCACTTTCTGGGGGGTTTTCAGAAAAACTTTTTGAAATGGATATGGATAGGCGTGTGGGTTGGGTTTTGAGCTTTCTAAGAGTTGATCCAAGGTCCAATTGACCTAATTGGGTCGGATATGGATCCGATCCACCTCGAAATCCGCGCCCCAACACTGAAATAGCCATAACTCTCTCATTTTAACTCCGATTTTTCTGAAATTCGAACCATAGCCCCTTACTATCAAAACACATCTAAACATGGGTTTAAAACCTTAAACTTGATACAAAATGCATGAAAAACTTGTTTACATGATGTGCATTTCATGCTTGAATGTTTGTTAGTCCCTTAACAAACCCTAATCATGATATGCACTGAAGACAAGAAATGCTAAGCATGAATGCATAATACTAACTCACTTTCGTAGGAATCACGGTTGCATTTAGCGTATGCAACAAGCCCTTTAAACCCCTAGCTTACACTAGTGGACGAGTAAGGTCTCGTGAGGGTTTGCAGAGATGCTACCCACAAACATCAATGAAATGCGAGGATGATTTTTCAAAAATATGAGGCTCTTAAGAATGCAGTTGGAACAAATATTTCATGTAATTGACATTCTCAAAACAAGTTTAAAAATCTCATGCCGCCACAGTAAAAATTTTTTTTCTTCACTTTTCTAATATTGTAGCTAGTTCATGATTTTTCTCTGAAAGTCAAGTATTCTCATGTTTTACTCATTTATTCTCACTTGTATATTTTCTGCACAGTAATACACATATATGCCTAAGCAATGAAAATTTTCTCATTCAGCACATTCTTTTCTTTAATTTTCACTCTTTTTTTTTTCAACTTTTGATCTCTTGTGCATTCTTCTCATATGAGCACTATTTCGAATAGTCAGTTTTCGTGACCCGTGTAGCGAGCTTTGGGTCAGTGACTCCCAAGTCGGCCGACCTTAGGGCACTAGATACAGAGTATCCCTCGAACTTAATTGCTCGAGTCACTAGACCTTCTATTCTAATAGTTTACGTATAGTCTGCCTCTCGTCATATGCAATGTCTCTATCTCTTAGGCTTTCTATGCAGTCCATGTAACAAGCTTTCGAACCGGTGGCTCTCAAACCAGTTGGCTTTGGGGCACCAGGTGTAAAACACCCTTCAGATTCTACTTACTCGAACTACAAAGGCCACAGATATCGACTTAAACAAGAAGATGATCTCCTTCGTTATCCTTTTCGTTAAGATACTCAAACACTTCATCTCGTGTCTGAGTTCCACTACTAGGATTCACGAAGACATCAACAACTAAACGTAGCTCTATTCTTTTAAACTCATTTTTCAAACACATCTTTCCATTGCTTATTTCTTTCACAAAACATATTGTGCATACTTATACAAAAGTGATTCAAAATTTTCTAACAATCAAATACTATCTTTTCTTTGAATTATCTCATAAACAACTACTCTATTTGACTCAGTTCAGAAAAAAAAATTTATGGGGCTTAAAAATTTATAAACTGTTAGATTATGCCAAAAACAATCATATATGCTACACTTTGCTCTCAAATGCCTACTTTGATTACCAGTCATAAAAAAATTTTTGACATTTTTGTGTGCATGCATCCAAACCAACCCCCCATGCTTGAATGACACTATCCCTAGTGGCATACAAAATGAATAAAAATGTAATGCAAATGCACACTAAAAGACACTAACAAAAATATGGGAGAAAGGATAGATACAACCTGATTTGCTCTGAGCTTCTGAAGTTGATTTTCATCTGATCCTTGAATTCTTTGAAAGCTCTTCTCTATACCTGGTAATTGATACACTACATGTTAAGTTCATCCTGCATACATCAAAACACAAATTAGCACATGTGAAATGAAATACTAAATAAATAAAAACTCTGAAATGAAAAAGAAATAATGTACATATGATACATCCCTCTGGTCGAATCCTCATGCCTTCGTGAGATGTACTATCTCACACTCACCATCCTGTAAGGCATCTGAAATGAATGGCTTCAGTCTTTGCCCATTTACCTTGAATGTACCTTGGGTCATAGGATCGAATAATGTCACTGCTCCATGGGGAAATACTTCTTTCACAATGTACGGACCTGTCCATCTCGATCTTAACTTCCCTGGGAATAAATGTAAACGAGAATTGTATAGCCATACTTTCTGATCTGGCTCAAACACTTTTCTGACAATATGCTTATCATGAAATGCTTTTGTGCGAGCTTTGTATAATTTGGCATTCTCATATGCATCATTCCTGAGTTCCTCTAATTCTGAGAGCTGCAGTGCTCTCTCTTTGCCAGCCTGAGTGAGGTCAAAATTCAATTTCTTGATAGCCTAGTATGCTCTATGCTCTAGCTCGACAGGAAGATGGCATGCTTTCCCGAATACAAGGCGATACGGGGACATGCCAATGGGAGTCTTAAATGCAGTTCTATATGCCCAAAGTGCATCATCTAAGCGCTGGGACCAATCCTTGTGGTCCGGATGAACTGTCTTTTCTAAAATTCGCTTAATCTCCCTATTGGACACTTCAACCTGTCCACTAGTCTGCGGATGATATGGAGTGGTGAATCTATGATTGACAGAATATCTTCTAAGCAGAGAAGCTATCTGTACATTCCTAAAATGCTTGCCACCATCGCTAATCATCGCACGTGGCACCCCCAAAACGACTGAAAATGTTGTGCTTAATGAACTTAAGCACTACTATGTGATCATTGGTCTTGGTTGCCACAGCCTCGACCCACTTGGACACATAATCAACCGCCACCAGAATGTATAAATTTCTGAATGAAGGCGGAAATGGTCCCATGAAATCAATGCCCCAAACATCAAAAATCTCGACTATCAAAATCGGAAGCAAGGACATCATGTCCCTCTTGGACATGTTTCCAATCTGCTGACATCGCAAGCATCGCCTACAGAACTCATGTGCATCCCTGTGGAGTGTGGGCCAATAAAATCCTGACTGCAAAACCTTTGCAGCCGTCTTCCTACTACTAAAATGCCCTCCACAGGCTAACGAATGGAAAAAATTCAGAATGGACTGGTACTCCTCCTCCGGAACACATCTCCTAATGATCTGGTCTGCACAGTATTTGAACAACTCCGGTTCATCCCAATAATAGTGCCTCACCTGAGATAGGAATCTCTCACGCTCATTCTTGTTCCAATGATCAGGTATCTGCCTCGAAACCAGATAGTTCACAATATCTGCAAACCAGGGTAACTGCGGTGTACTGACTAACATGATCTGCTCGTCGGGAAAAGAATCACTGATCGACCTCTTATCCTGTGTGGTCTCCACGATCAGTCTGGAAAGATGGTCTACTACTACATTCTCGCTTCCTTTCTTATCTCGAATCTTGAGATCAAACTCCTGTAGTAGTAGGACCCAACGAATCAATCTCGGTTTGGTGTCTTTCTTATTCAACAAGTATTTCAATGCAGAATGGTCAGAATAGACAACCACCTTTGAACCGAGTAAATAGGACCTAAATTTATCCAATGCGAAAACTACCGCAAGTAGTTCCTTCTCTGTCGTAGTATAATTCATCTGGGCATCAGACAGAGTTCTACTCGCATAATAGATCACATAGGGCTTCCTATCAACACGTTGTCCTAAAATAGCCCCCATAGCATAATCAGATGCATCGCACATAATCTCAAATGGGAGAGTCCAATCTGGAGGTCTCAAAATAGGTGCAGTAATCAAGGCCTCTTTGAGAATCTCAAAGGCCTTCATACAATCCTCACCGAAAACAAAGGGCTGGTCTTTCTCTAATAACGTGCAAAGCGGTCGAGAGATTTTGCTGAAATCTTTTATGAACCGCCTGTAAAATCCTGCATACCCTAAAAATGATCGAATCTGCCTCACAGAGGTGGGTGGAGTCAAATGGGAAATGGATTCCACCTTCGCTCTGTCAACCTCAATACCACGCTTGGACACAATGTGTCCTAGCACAATCCCTTCCTGGACCATAAAATGGCTCTTTTCCCAACTCAGGACGAGATTGGTCTCCACACACCTACTCAGTACTCGAGCAAGTTTTTGGAGGCAATCTTCAAAAGAAGAGCCATACACTGAAAAGTCTTCCATAAAAACTTCCATCACATCATCAATCATGTCCGAGAAGATAGCAAGCATGCACCTCTGAAAAGTAGCCGGAGCATTACAGAGCCCAAACGGCATACGTCTAAATGCGAAGGTGCCATAAGGACATGTAAACGTGGTCTTCTCCTGGTCATCAGGATGGACAGCTACCTGATTGTATCCTGAATATCCATCTAGAAAGCAGTAGTAGCTCTGCCCTGCGAGTCTCTCTAAGATCTGATCAATGAATGGCAATGGGAAATGATCTTTCCTAGTTGCCACATTCAGCTTCCTATAATCGATGCAGACTCGCCATCCTGTAGTGGTCCTCATCGGAATTCTCAACCACAGTGAGTCCTGACTTCTTCGGCACAACCTGAATCGGACTGACCCACTGGCTATCAGAAATAGGGTAAATGATTCCGGCATCCAACCACTTCACCACCTCTTTCTTCACCACTTCCTTCATGTTGGGATTTAGCCTTCTCTGCATATCCCTAAATGGCTTGATTTTCTCATCACAATGGATCCTATGCATGCAGAATGAAGGATCAATCCCCTTCAGATCAGCAACTCCCCAGCCAATCGCTGCCTTGTGCTCTCGAAGAATAGTCAGCAATCTTTGTTCCTACTCCTCAGTGAGCAAGTACGAGATGATCACAGGCAGAGTCTCCTCATCTCCGAGGTATGCATACTTGAGTGAGTCTGGTAAGGGTTTCAGCTCAAGTTTCGGAGGCGACTCGATCGACGATTTGGCGGGGGTCTCCTCAAGTGGTGGAAGAGGCTCCCTGACAGCTCCCCAAGGTGGTCTCTCCGACGACACTCTAGACACATCTACACTATCTACACCGCTATTCTTCTCTATATGGTACAAATCTAAAGAATCCTCAGTAATGTAGGGCTGCTCCTCCACTAACTCCTGTGCAATGTCTACATGAAAGCAGTCCATGTCTTCTGCTGGTCCCATCGCGGCATTGAAAATATTCAGCTTGACCTTTCGATTGCCGAATGAGAGATCCATGGCTCCGGTCCTACAGTTGATGCACGCATTGGCAGTCGCCAAGAATGGTCTGCCTAAAATAATCGGAGTCGGGTGCTGGCTGTCTACTCCTTCCATATCAAGAATAATGAAATCGACTGGAAAATAAAAGTCATCCACCTTAACTAGCACGTCTTCCAAGACACCTCTCGGTACCTTGATAGAACGATCTGCCAACTGCAGTGTAATCGGAGTCGATCTCATCTCTCCTATCCTGAAAGAATCAAAGAAATATCCGGGCAGAATGTTCACGCTTGCTCCAAGATCGAGCAATGCGCGTTCTATCCGGATGTTCCCTATAGTACATGCTATGATAGGGGCTCCAGGGTCCTTGAGCTTTGGTGGTGTCTGATGTTGAAGTACTGAACTCACATGCTCAGTCAGATGGACCCTGTTAGGAACTCGCTCTCTAGATTTATGCTTTTGCGTACATAGTTCCTTCAGGAATTTGGCATATGCCCGCACCTGCTGAATAGCATCAAGCAAAGGTAGGTTGATCTGCACATGCTTGAAGATGTCAAGCATGTCCTGGATCTTCGCACCTTGCTTTCCTCTATATCCAGGAGACTCTAATGCTTTGGGATAGGGTGGTGGGGGAATATAATCTGCTGGCTCCTCCTCTTTGTGAGAAGGCTCAATCCTATCCTTCTTTTCCTCTGAGGGTGAAGATGATGATGGGGATGGGGATGATGGTTGAACCGCCGTAGGTGAAACACTGGTCTCTGGCTCCTCTATCCTCTCTCTACTCTCTCGCTCTCTGCTCTCGACGTGATACTCATGTCCACTCCTCAAGGCCATAACTGATTTAGCATGCTGTTGTGTCTCAGTATGAAATAGGCCTCCAGTCATCTGGTCCTTTCCCTTCGGGTTCATGACAGCCTGACTCGGCAATGTACCCTCGGGTCTCCTACTAATAGCCTCAGCTAACTGTCCCATTTGCGACTCTAACTTCGCAATGGACTGCATATGCGAGCTCAAAATCTGGCTACACTTCTCGAAGGCGTTCTGATTAGAGGTTTTCACCTCTTGGAATGCCTGGAGAAGTCTCTCCTCAAAAGATGTCTGCGGGGCAGACTCCTGCTGAATCGGGGGAGTGACAGAAGAAGAAGAAGACTGAGAATAGTTCGGTCTTTGAAATGACTGAGTAAAAGATGGCTGCCGAACTGGCTGAGAGGAAGTAGGCATCTGCATGGAAGACTGTGGATTCTTCCATGAAAAATTGGGATGGTTACGCCAACCCGGATTATATGTCGATGAAAATGGGTTATTCGGCGGTCTGACGTAACCCTGAGCTGCCTGAACTTGTTCTTGAACAAATTCAGGGTACTGAGCTGCCGAAGGGCACTCAGTGATCTCGTGTGCCAGACTAACACAAAGAGTACACACCTGCTGTGTAGTGGATGGTTCTGAGAGGAGTTGGTTCAGCTTCTGAGCAATCATGTCTACCTTGCACTGTAGTGCAGTAGATGGACCAACTTCAAGAACACCAGCTTTCTTCTGAATGCTAGGTGTGGCTCTATCAGAATGAGAGCTCGAAGCATGGTGGAGAGAATTCTCGGCCAATGTATGAAATAACCTCCATGCTTCGTCCTCGCTCTTCAGCATGAATGTCCCTCCACATGAAGAGTCGATCATCTGGCGATTCTTGTCAGACAATCCATCATAGAAGCTCTGCACCAGTTGCCATTTCGGCACCTGATGATGGGGACATTTCCTGAGCAGATCCTTCATTCTCTCCCAGGTCTCATGAAAGCGCTCACCATCTAGCTCTGAAAAGCTCGTGATGGCTCTACGATATTGGTTTGTGCGACCAATGGGAAAGTATTTCCGAAGAAACTCCTGTTGCAATTGATCCCATGACTCTATTTCTACAGAATCTAAGGACTTTAGCCAATACTTGGCTTTGTCCTTCAATGAAAAGGGGAATAGAGTCAACCTTAACGCATCATCATCAAAATTCTATATCTTAACAGTAGAATAGATTTCGAGGAATTCATCTAAATGTCGGTAGGGATCCTCATGACTAAGGCCATAAAAGGATGGAAGCATCTGAATAATGCTGGCCTTAATCTCATAATGCGGCGCTCCTACATCGGGTCTCCGAATGCAGGATGCCTGAACATAGTCTGTGGGAATGAAGTGTTCCCGCAGAGGGCGTGAAAGAACTGGGGGTGGAGGTGGAGGATCCATGTCAGCCATTGTTGCCGAACTTCGATGAGAATATAAAATTCTCTCTGGGTTGTCAACAAATGGGTGTAATGGGGTTCCTAGACCTCGTCGACCCTGCATACACTGGTACTAAGACCAGATGTAAGCAAACTACCTAAATCTAAAAAAAAAAAAATTAACTAACACAGGTACTAAAATGTCAATAACACAAAATAAACAACTACTAAACAAATATGCTAAACTAATTATGTCAGAATGATCTAACTAAGTAAATGAAATAACAAATTAAAGTACTCTAAAGTACTGAAAAGATAAATACAGGAAATCACAAACTAAGTTTTTCTAAAACTCACCTGTCTAATCGCTCCTTGCAGAATGACTTTCAAGTGAATCCTAGAAAGAACAGAACGTGAATCCTATATTTACTAACTATGTTAATCCTATATTCACTTACTAATCCTACTAACTAAAAATAAAACAACTAATTAACTAAAACCAATTAATAAATCAAACTCTAAGAAATAAAGTAATTAATTCGCCGTTCCCCGGCAACGGCGCCAAAATTTGGTTGATATTTTGGAATGATCTTTTTAAAACAATTATTTTCAATAAAACTTTGGAAAATCGTCAACCAAAGATATAAAACCGACTTTCCACCGAAGTGGTGAGTACGGGTCGAATCCACAGGGAACGGGAATTAATCACTAAAATTCTAGAAAATTCAATTTATTAATGTCAAATGTCAATCTACAATTATAAAGTTAATACAACTACAATTAATGACTAAAATGAAAATAAACAAGCAATCAGTCTTCTGCTCCACACCAAGGGTATTTCCGTCTTTTCGCCGATTATTCGCTCCTCACACTTGGACAATAACCCTGGAAACTAAGTATACTTTACAACCTAAAAATGCAGAACAATACAAAGTTAGTATGCTATTTTAATAATGCAAACAATAACTAAAACTAATTCTACTTTTACGAAAATAATAAAACAAATGCTATTTATCAAACAAAAATTAAAGAAAATACTAAATTAATTCTAAAATTAACCAAATTAATTTTACTAATGCTGTATGATGCTTATGCAACTTTTAAAATGCAGAAACTACTGAAAACAAGTCTAAATTGCCGAAACTAAGAAAATTACGAAACTGCTCCTAACTAGTGTAAAATAGCATTCTGACAGGTTATCGGAAAACCACTGTTTGACAAGGCAAACGAGGTCCGATTTTCCTGAAATTTATTCTGTTCTGCAACTGACAGATTAAACAAACTGACAGTTTTTACAGAATTGAAAAACAGTATTTGCAACTCCAGATATAAGCGTTTCAAATCTGGGAAAAATCAGGATATCGACAGTCCTGTAAATTGAAATCCAGAAAAAGCGGTTTTCGCAAAACGCTTAAAAATCAGACCAAATCAACTCCGAATGAGCTGAAATTTGGTCTGTAGTTAAATAACAAGTCAATAAAGTGAATAGAAGAAAAAAATTTGGAAAACACAGAATTTTTGCATAGAAAATACTGCGAGTGCGACAGGGCAAAAATCTGGTTTTTATTTGAATGCACTATTCACTTTATGAATCTATTTTAACACTCTAAAATACAAATCAAACCTAATGCAATCTAAATGACACTGTATAACAGTGTATATGCAGATGATGATTATGAATACACTAAATGCACAACGAACAAAACTCGATAAGCAATTTATGAATAGAACTACGTTAACTAACAATGCAAATGCAACTATGCTAAACAATAAAATGTAATCCGACTACTAAGTTAAAGAATATCTAATTACCAATTCAAACACTCACAAAACACATTTCACACATACGAAACAAATACGATATACACACACATACTTCTACACTACAACTAAAGTAGATAAATAAACTAATTAGTATAAAAATCAAAATAAATAATACTAAATGAAATTAATTCACTAAAGAACGAAGGCTAAGGTTAGGGTTCACTCGGTTGACTCGACTAGGCTCGGTTTTGGCTTGAGTAGGTTCGGATTGGGTTTGGATGAACTCGAATGGGAGTAGGTAGGCTCGATTTTAACTAGGTTGAGAGAGATAGGCTTGAGCTAAGGTTGACTCAACTAGTTGGGTTCGGTTTTGAGTTGCCTTAGTCAACTAGGTTCGGTTGACTTAGGTGGACTCAGTTTGACTTGGATAGGGTTAGGTTAGCTGGGTTTAGGTTGACTCAACTTGGTTTAACCTAGGTTAGGTTTGACTTAGACTAGAGTTGACTCGACCTAGGCTCGGTTTGGGTTAGGTCTTGGTATTGGACTCGACCTAGGGTGGACTTAGTCAACTAGGTTAACTCGGTTTGGGTAGGTTTCAATAGGTGGACTAAGTTTGACTCGACCTAGGTGTGGTCTAGACTTAGGTTTGGGTGGGCTCGATTGACTCGAACTAAAGTTAGGTTTTGACTTTGACTAGACTTGGCTAGGGTTGGTCTTGGTCAACTAGGGTCGGTTAGAAGGATAGGCACCCAAAAAAAATCAAAGATAATTTTGGAAATGGAGAAGTAAAAAAATCGTCCTTTTAATGGGGAGTTACAACATTAATGAGTCTTTAAATCCCATTGGGAAACATGGATCAATGCTATTTCCAAAACCAAGGTGAGGGAAAGCCTTTAATTGCAATTAATTCCTTTTTGAGAAGCCAAATCGTCCAACCTAGATAGTCACACGATTTTAGCTTTCCAACCAAGAATTTATGTGCAATTACTTCTTTCTTGAACTCATAAACACCTACTTTGAAAATTTAATTGATTTTCAAATTGGCTTTTCAAATCTCAATTTGTAACTCCCTATTAATAGGCAATCAAGAATTAAATCTTTCTTTAAATATTCCACACGATTTTTGAAACTTATCTTTTTCCAAAAACTTTCCACATTTCAATGCATTAATTGCCTCTTTTCTCAAAAATCGCCAACTCTAAATTGACTCTATTTTCTAACTAAAAGAATTAACTCTACCTAGGGAATAAAAGGAATAATTGAAAAACACGATTTTCTAAACTTAAATGCTACCTTAATTACCAAAACCTACTTAAATGAATACTAAAAACGGCTATGAGATAAAACCCTAATACATTGAACCTAGACACCTTCTTAACTCAATTAATGACAATTAAAACTTGCTAAAAAAATCGACCAAGAGCTCAAGGGGAGCTCTAATGGCTGCCGCCCCACCGTGGAGAAGAAGAAGACTAAAAAAATTGAAAAGAATAAAAAAAACTTAAACTAAAAAAAAAAAACAACTTACTAAGGAATCTTATTTTGATTGAACTAAATTAAAATATGATGAAAAGAACTCCTAACTCCCCTAAATGCAAACATGAACAACACTATGCTGGAATTTATTTAAAAACGTAAAGAAAATAAAAATTCGACTCTTGTAATTTTTGTTTTTCAATAGATTCAAAACACCAAAAACACAAAATGCTAAAAACAATTATTTAGAATTATCCTAAACGAATGAAATGAATTAACACCACTTTATAATGCTGTTAATCACCCAAAATGCACAGCAAACACACGGTTTACCAACATCAACACACACATTTAACCCAAATACAAAGATCGGCTAGAACAATCCTAGCCGACTTTTTTTCTTTTTCCAAAAATGAAATCAAAACAAGACAAGCAAAACCCACAAACAAAATGAATTAAAATAAACTTTTTAGGGTAGGATTTTCAACAAAACAACACAATACACATGCTGGACTTAAAAAAAAATCAGAACAAAGAAAAATATTTTTGTGAAAATCAAGAATCGGCTAGAATAAGTCTAGCCGATTTTTTGGATTTTTCTTTTTAATTAAAACCAAATGCAACCCACACAAAAACCGAATAAGGTAAATCAAAATGAACACTTTTTTTTATTCGATTTTCAGTAGAACAGCCCCACGAATCGGCTAGATGAAGATCGGCTAGATGAAGATCTAGCCGATTTTAATGAAAAGAATGAAAACTCTAAAAAAAATCGATTTCAATGAATCAAACAAACAAACAAACCTAAGCTAACGTGTTGGCCTATGCACGAACTCTATTCTAAGGTTGAAAACAAGAAGAAAACAAGAAACACTCAGAAAATAAAGAAGAGAAAACCAACACCCAATTCGGTTTTATCTAGAAGAGAAGGAAGAAGAAGACCTACCTTTTGGAAGATCCGACGACCGGGGGGATGAAGAAGAGCGGACCGTGGCTGGAGATGGACGTCCTATACAGTTCGAGAATGCTGTACTTCACCAAAAACGGCACCTTTTGCAGCTGCTACACGTTGGAGATCCACCGACGATGGAATGTGAGCCGATTCTCGATCAGAGGGTGTAGAAAGCCGGATGGAGGTAGGGCCGGCTCACCTTGGTGGTGTGTTGCGCATTCCCGCCCAAGGTTAATGGTCTCCACCTCTGCTACACCTGTAAAAATACAGAAAAGTGGTGAATACTACAACAAAGAACAAAAAAGAAATAAAAAGAACACAAAGGGAATCGAGATATGCTTGAAAACCAAGCATAGGCCGGTCTTCAATGGCCAAAACGTTGGGGAAGATGGAGAGGAAGGAGCTGCTGCTGTAGAGTCACTGTAGGGGCCGTCCAAACACAACCAAAGACGCCTAGGGTTCTTGAAAAAAAACTATTTATAGTTTTGACCTTTTTCAAAAAGAGTGTTAAAAAATAAAATATTGCTAGGCGCCACTTTCTGGGGGGTTTTCAGAAAAACTTTTTGAAATGGATATGGATAGGCGTGTGGGTTGGGTTTTGGGCTTTCTAAGAGTTGATCCAAGGTCCAATTGACCTAATTGGGTCGGATATGGATCCGATCCACCTCAAAATCCATGCCCAAACACTGAAATAGCCATAACTCTCTCATTTTAACTCCGATTTTTCTGAAATTCGAACCATAGCCCCTTACTATCAAAACACATCTAAACATGGGTTTAAAACCTTAAACTTGATACAAAATGCATGAAAAACTTGTTTACATGATGTGCATTTCATGCATCATCAAGCAGCAGCCAGAGATCTTGTCCAAGCCATTTCCCAAGCATTCAGCTTCAGTCATTACGGAGCAGACATTCTCTCTACAGAACAGCATCCAGCCGTGTTCTAGTCAGGATATTCAGGATCAACATCAAGTCTTGTTCCTTCGTCAAGCACAGTCTTCCGCCAAGAGGGCGGATGTCACTGCTTTTTCCACCAAAACAAAGGCAACGGCGGAAATTGCCAAGATAGTCCCCAAAATCCTGAAGCGCTTTACCAAGGCAGCTTCAAAGAAAGAAGAGGCTTCAGGGTCAGTGCGGAAGCCAATTACTGCTTTATCCAACATTTCGATCCTGGATCTGACCCTCGCTTCCCCAGAACACCAGCAAGTGCTAGAAGATCTTCTCAGAAAGATCAAGGTCAAGCCTAGCACAACACCACAAGACATGGCTCAGATCGTCAATCAAGCAATGACGAATGCGTCAATCACATTTTCGGATGAGGATTTGCCAAAACCTCATTTGTTTCACAACAACGCACTTTACATAGTAGTGCGGACCAAGGGGATGACAGTTCCTCATGTGCTCGTTGATGGGGGCAGCAGCCTCAATATCTGTCCGGAAATGACAGCCAAGGCATTAGGCCTAAAAGAAGAAGAATATACCCCGGATCCGATCACGATCTACGGTTTTGATAACCATGGGCAGACAGCCAAGGGGAAGATATTTCTTGAAATCTTCATCAATTATTCAGTACATATTGTGCTCTTCCATATAGTGAATGTGCCACCTACATACAACCTGCTACTTGGGCGCACTTGGATTCACAATGCCAATGCTGTCCCATCAACCTTGCACCAGTGCGTAAAATGGTCGAAAGGAGGCATGATCACCATGGTCCTAGGAGAGGATCCGGAAGAACGACTCCTGCAGCCGATGATTCCCCATCCTACTTTCACTGCCGACATCCCGAGCATCCGGGAAGCCGAAGAAATTAATCTGAGTGAAAGTCTGGATATGCTAAATTTAAAAGAAGTCCAGCCGACGGAAAATGTCACTGCAGTAGTTCAGTGGCAGGGACCTCGCTTCTTCAAGCTAGGAGGAAGCATCGATTGCACTTCATTTAAAGATCACCCTCTGTTTCCTTAATTCTCCAAAGCTAAGAAAGGGTTTGATCTTCTAATGAAGCACGGTTATCAGCCCTTTAGGGGCCTGGGCAAAGATGAAGACAGCATTCTGGAGCCGATCGTCCTCGCTCAGCATGTCACTGACACAGGCTTGGGTTTCACAGATCAGTCATCCGGCAGAAAGACCGCCTTCGTCAAGGGAGCCCAGTAAAGAAGACAATGCCAGTGTTTTCTGCTTTTTCCTTTCTTTCTGTCATCTTGTAAGGGCAAGATCCGCCCCGGTTTCTTTCTTTCCTTCAAACAATCACTTGTAAATATCAAAGCTTACTTAATCAATGAAAATTTTGTTTTCTCTGTTCATCTTGGTGTACACAAATTCTTTGCTTATATCCTCGTCTATTTTGTCGCTCTCTGTTTCTGTACAAAAGGCTGTTTTTAAAATATCTTACCTCTTTTTCTCAAAGGCCTTCTTTTCGCTTACAGGACTGCCGGAATCATGGCTCCTAAATCATTCAAAAAGCTCATTATCAATACCAACTTTTTTCAAAATAAACTGACCGGAACATGCAAGGCGAAGGCAGGGGCAGAAGTCAGCAAAGTGACAGGGCAGATCAAAGAAATAGCAGAGTTCGATCCAGCGATTCAAGAATTGCCAGAATTTGCCAGTGTTCAAAAGCAGGATGAACCATCGCCGTTGGTTCAGGATCCGACAGAGGATGTCAACATCGGTTTGGAAGACGATCCAAGAATCCTCAAAATTGGTTCCAGTCCAAGTTTAGATGAGAAGGAAAGGCTCATCTACTTCCTCAAACAGCATCAGGAAGTCTTCGCTTGGACTTATGAGGATATGCCAGGCTTAGACTCCAAGTTAGTCGAGCATCGCCTTGTGTTGAAGCCGGATTGCAAACCAATCAAGCAGAAACTAAGAAAGATGGATCCTCGGGTAGCACCGCAAGTTAAAGAAGGACTTGAAGAATTATTAAAAGCAGGATTCATCCGGACTATTGAGTACCCAGATTGGTTGGCGAACATCGTGGCAGTTCCCAAAAAGAATGGCAAGGTCCGAATCTGCATCGATTTCAGAGTTTTGAACAAAGCAACCCCGAAAGATGATTATCCACTCCCCAACATCGATCTTTTGATCGATAGCACGGCAGGCCATGCCATGTTCTCCTTTATGGATGGATACTCAGGCTATAATCAGATCAAATTGGCTGCTCGTGACCAATCCAAAACTTCCTTCACCACGCCTTGGGGTACCTTTTGCTACACAGTCATGCCATTCGGGCTCAAGAATGCCGGGGCAACCTATCAGAGAGCAATGGCAGTTATCTTCCATGACCAGATGCACAAGAACATGGATGCCTATGTAGATGATATTTTGGTCAAATCTAAAGAAGGAGTGGATCATCTTGATGCTCTCGGCCAAGTCTTTGAAAGACTTATCCTCTACAAGTTGAGACTCAATCCGCAGAAATGTGTCTTCGGGGTAGAGTCAGGCAAGCTATTTGGCTACATGATCAGCAAGAAAGGTATAGAGGTGGATCCTGCCAAGGCGAAGGCAATCATTGATATGCCGGCCCCCACCAATCTTAAAGAGCTGCGAAGCCTTCAGGGTCGCATTCAGTCCATCCGTCGCTTTATCTCCAATTTAGCCATGAGATGCGAGCCCTTCAATCACTTGCTGAGAAAAGAAGTGAAGTTTGAATGGGGACCAGAATGTCAGCTCTCATTTGAGCACATCAAGCAATATCTTCTCAATCCACCTGTTTTGAAACCACCCGAACTTGGAAAGCCGCTGCTCTTGTATATTTCTGTCAACCACAATGCTTGTGGCGGATTTCTTGCACAGTACGAGGAAGGCAGCCGGATAGAGCATGCCATCTACTACATCAGTAAGACTTTCATCGATTATGAGAAGAGATATTCTCAGATGGAAAAGATGTGTCTAGCCTTAGTATGGATGTGTCAAAAGCTGAGACATTATCTGATGGCCTCAGAGATCAAAATTTTGTCGAGACTTAACCCTCTTAAGTATATACTTGAGCAACCCTTCCTTACTGGATGGATTGCAAAATGGCAAGTCCTCCTAATGCAATACGATTTGGAATATGTTTCTCAAAAGTCAGTCAAGGGTTAGTCCATCGCAGATCAGTTGGCAGATTTCCCGTTGACAGAAGAGATCAAAGCCGAAGACGAATTTCCCGACGATCGCATATGTAGCATCCAAGAATCCCCAGTCTGGACTCTATTCTTTGATGGAGCCAGAAATATGTCTGGTATAGGGATTGGGATCTTGTTGATCACTCCTGAAAAGGAGATGCTCCCTTATTCCCTCAAACTCGACTTCCAATGTACTCATAACATGGCCGAGTATGAAGCTCTAATACAAGGCCTCAAGATTTTGCAAGACTTTGGTGTCAAAAGAGTACATGCTTTCGGCGACTCATTACTTGTTGTCAGTCAAGTTAATGTAGAATGGCAAGTAAAGGACCCAAAGTTAATCCCTTATCAGAAGATTGCCTTAGCTCTTATAGGCAACTTTGAAGAATTTCAGCTTAATCATGTCAAGAGGGAATACAATCACACAGCAGATGGCCTAGCCTGTTTAGGCTCCATTCTGTCTTTTAAAGATAGTGAATCCTGTCGTTCATTCGAAATCGGCAGACTTGATCAACCTACCTACATTCCGGTTGAACAAGTAAACCAAGCCACTCAGAAAGAAAAGCCTTGGTACCAAGATATCAAAAGCTTTATTAAAACCAGTGAATTTCCAGCGGAAATGCCAAGAAAGGAGCAACACGCGATTCAGCGCATGTCAGCGCGTTACTTCATCCTCGCCGATATTCTCTACCGTCGTGGTTTCAGTTCTGAGTACGCCAGATGCTTAGATAAGGATGAAGCCATGGAAGTTGTCCGAGAGGCACACGAGCGAATTTGTGGTGGCCATGTCGGCTACCAAACACTCGTCAAGCAAATCATCCGGGCAGGGCATTACTGGAAAACCATGCAACAGGATTGCCATCAATTTGTAAGGAAGTGCGTCAAATGTCAAATACACGCACCTTCCATTCATGCGCCAGCCACATACTTGCAATCCGTGGTCTCGCCCTGGCCCTTTTCGATGTGGGCCTTTGATGTAGTCGGTCCGATCACTCCTTCGACTTCTAATGGCCACCGATACTTCCTCGCGGCTATAGAATACTTCACCAAATGGGTCAAAGTTGTCACTCTGCGAATAGTAGAAGGCCGACACATGGTTTTGTTTATTCATAAGAATCTTCTTTGCCGCTTCGGCATCCCACATGATATTGTGTCAGATAATGGCAGCCATTTCAAGAATGAGAAGATGAAGACTTTCTGCTCAAAGTTCAGGATTCGTCATCATTTCTCAGCTCCCTACTATCCTCAAGGGAATGGCCAGACTGAGGCCACCAACAAGATTTTAATCCGCATTCTGGAAAGGACCGTGGAGACAGGCCGCGATTGGCACGAGAAGATGCACGATGCATTGTGGCCATACCGAACTACCATTCGGACTCCAACCAATGCTACTCCTTCAGAACTCGTTTATGGGACTGAGGTAGTGTTACCTCTCCACATCCAGAAGCTTGCACTCAAGTTTGCATCGCTCATCGAGCTTCCGCTCAATCAATATCAGCAACAGAGGTTGGTACAGCTTGATCTATTAGATGAAAAAAGGCTCAAGGCAGCAGAACACGCTCAGGCCTATCGTCAAAGGATAGCTCGACACTACGCCAAATCAGTCATTGAAAGAAGATTTTGAGTCAATGATCTTATGCTCAGATCGACAACTCATCTCAAGCATCGGCCGAAGGGCAAATGGTCACCCAATTGGGAAGGCCCTTATGTAGTTAAGGAAGCGCTGCCTCGCAATTCCTATCGTCTGATCAACGCAGATGGAGTGAAACTGCCCGATCCTATTAATGCCTTACATTTGAAAAGATTTTACACTTGAATTGTTCATCATAGCCTTTTGTATTCCTCAAAAGTCTTTTCAAATAAAGCAATATTCTTCTCACATTCTTCCCCCTGATACTGGGGCATTTTTTTTATTTTTGATCTATGCTTATCTTCCTCCATCATAATGCAGGTAGGATCAGACGAATCCTTTTCTAAAAATCTTACCAACTCTTTGATAACTTGGTTATCGTTATTTAATTACGTTCATTTCATCTTTCTTTTTATCTAATCCAATTTTATCAATTTGTTGTCAATTTTATCAATTTGTCAAAATTTCATTAAGTTTTATCAAATTTTACTAAATTTTATTCCTTTATCTTAAAAAGAAAACCCCTTCAGGTTAAGGGATAAACCTGATGCCTCTTTTTTTCAATGAGGTATTCTTTTTATTTTCCCCTCAGGTTAAGGGAAAACCCTGACCCTCGTTGCCCGAGGTGTTCCCATCCAGGATAAGGGATAATCCTAAAACCCCTCATGGGAGCATCGCTGCTACCCGTGAAAACTCCTTTTCAAAAATAAATTTTCAATAAATTCTTCTCCATCTTTATAAATTTTATTCTTCTTCAGGTTAAGGGATAAACCTGAATTATTTCCCATAAATCCCTCAATTCGCATCAAATTTTATTCTATACTCCTCCAGGGTAAGGGGAAAATCCTGAAGATGTCATAAATAGATTCGGATTTTAGGCCTCCTTGGGTCAAGAGTCTCGAATAAATTTCCCATCCTCTTCATTGTCGGAATCTATTCATACCTTTGTCGATCCTTCGAGTTCCGACTCTCAGGTTAGAATCATTTCCTTCCCATCTGAGTTTCGACTCAGGATTTCGTTTTTCCATTTTTTATCATTATTTTTCTTAAAAACTGGGTTCCGACCCGGATTTTCCTTTTTGTACATTCTTATTTTTGAAGTCTCAAGTTCCGACTTGAACTTCCTTTTGAATCCAATGCTCGTGTTGGACAAATCATTGTTTTGAGAATTCGAGTTTTTCCAAACTCAATTCTCACTAATTTAAAAACCGGGTTCCGACTCGGATTTTCCTTTTTATATATTCTTATTTGTGAAGTCTCAAGTTCCGACTTGAACTTCCTTTTGAATCCAATGCTCGTGTTGGACAAATCATTGTTTTGAGAATTCGAGTTTTTCCAAACTCAATTCTCACTAATTTAAAAACCGGGTTCCGACTCGGATTTTCCTTTTTGTATATTCTTATTTGTGAAGTCTCAAGTTTCGACTTGAACTTCCTTTTGAATCCAATGCTCGTGTTGGACAATTCATTGTTTTGAGAATTCGAGTTTTCAAACCCGATTCTCACTTTCTTTCTTGTATTTAAAAACCGGGTTCCGACTCAGATTTTCCCTTTTGTATATTCTTATTTTTGAAGTCTCAAGTTCCGACTTGAACTTCCTTTTGAATCCAATGCTCGTGTTGGACAATTCATTGTCTTGAGAATTCGAGTTTTCAAACCCGATTCTCACTTTCTTTCTTATGTTTAAAACGGGTTCCGACTCGGATTTTTCTCTTTGTATATTCTCATTTTTGAAGTCTCAAGTTCCGACTTGAACTTCCTTTTGAATCCAATGCTCGTGTTGGACAAATTGTTGTGTTGAGAATTCGAGTTTCCAAACTCAATTCTCACTCATTTCTTATGTTTAAAACGGGTTCCGACTCGGATTTTTCTTTTTGTATATTCTTATTTTGAAGTCTCAAGTTCCGACTTGAACTTCCTTTTGAATCCAATGCTCGTGTTGGACAAATCGTTATTTTGAGAATTCGAGTTTTCAGACTCAATTCTCACTCATTTTCTTATATTTGAAAACCGGGTTCCGACTCGGATTTTCCTTTTTGTATATTCTTATTTCTGAAGTCTCAAGTTCCGACTTGAACTTCCTTTTTCCAATGCTCGTATTGGACAAATTATTGTGAATTCGAGTTTTCACACTCACTCATTTCTTCCCCTTCAGGATAAGGGATAATCCTGAAACATCGGCAATCACTTCTCGCTTAATTCTCAAGTGTCTTTGAATGTCGGTCTCATTTTCCAATTCTCCTGTTGAAGCACCCAGTACTCGTGCTTGTGTGCATTTTCGAAAACCCAGTGCTCGTACTGGTATGCATTTTTCAAAAACCCAGCGCTCGTGCTAGGGCATTTCTTTGAAATCCAACGCTCGTACTGGAACATCTAGCGCTCGCGCTAGTGTTTGGCTGACTGATCAGTTAGCCCTCCAGGTTCAGTCTTTGTACTAACCAAACAACAACTCAAGTCTTAAATTCTCAATTTCAACCTTCGGGTTATCATTTTATCAAAAATCAATCTTTTCTTGCGAAGGACCCTCTTCAGGGAGAGTTCGAGGGAGCTCGTTCCTTTCGCATGCAACCATCTTCCGTTCGCAAGAACCCTCTTCCAGGGAGAGTTTGAAGGGACTCATTTTCTTCGCAAACAGTTTGCAAAACAACAACCAACTTTACACAAGAGAACCCTTTTTCCAGGGAGAGCTTCGACGGAAGCTCGTTTCTTTTGTGACCCCTGTTTTTATCATCTTTGGCCAACCCCTTCACAGAGGACCCTCTTCTAGGGAGAGTGTGATGGACTCGTTTCTCTGCGATACTTTCTCAGCTTTGTTTTTCGGCCGCCTTTCCATAAGAGAAGCCTAGAGATAGGGAGTTTTGACGAAAACTTAATTTCTCTTCGAAAGTTCCATTTTGCAAACACCTCCTCTTTGAGGAAGAGAGGAGTATTTCCAACTTCCCATTCAGGTAACGGCTTAAGCCTGAGTCTCTCTTTTTGGGGTAAAAGAGAGGAGAATTTTGTCATGGACGTGTCGATTCGATATCAAGTAATTTCTTTCGTCGAGGATTTCTAGAATACGTTTCCAATTTGCCATCAAAAGTCGTTGATCTCAAAGTTTTCATCGCACAAAGAATTATCTCAAACTACCTTCAGTATCATTTTCAAAAGAGCAAGACTCTTGCGAAATAAGAACTAAATTCAAGTTTTTTCTGTTGGTCAACCAAGAGGATGAAGAAAAATCTTCGATATGACTGGCAAAGGAAAATTCAATGATGTTGAAAAGTCATAAGTGAACTGATATTGATCATAGCTGTGGCGCATTCTTAAAGATTATTCTTTTGACGGTAAGATAGTGGAAATATCCTGGGCAGTAAAAAGAACCTACCCAATCCATATATCCTCAGCCATCTAAGCTGCAATCAAATATCCGCAAAAGGGATCTCTCAATTGTTGTCAAGAAGAAGGCGAATTAATCGAGTAGACCTCCGGGGCCAAAGAAGATTTGAAACATCTCCAAGATGACGGAGTTTGTGACAGATCCTTCCAGGGAAAGTTCGGATCACCGTCGAGATGAAGGCGGATGCGATGAACCTACTGACAAACCCTAAAAGATATTTGATTTTTGCTATCATTTAGAGATTTCAACCCAAGAACCAATGTCATAATTCCTAAGAAAGAAAAAGAAGGATCGGAGCATCTCCAAGATGAAGGAGTTTGTGACGTACCCTTCCTTGAAAAGAGAGAAAAGTCAGGACATCTCCAAAATGAAGGAGGATGTAAAAGAACTCAGAAAAGGTTCATGGTTCAAAAGAGTGCAAACAGATCATCATGGGAAATGCCCAGGATATCAAACTGCCTGAAACTGTCAGGAATCATCTTTTTCTATGTGAAATTATTTTATCAATATCTTTTCACTCAATCGCTTTTATGAAGCTAAGAATATTCCCTCTCTTTTCATATCAAGGAAATTGATATCGTCCTTAAAGAGGCTCAACAACAACAAATTCGAATTTGACTCTTGATTCTACAGAGTTAGCCCAATTGAAGCTAATACTCTAGGTAGAAATAGGTGATATTTTCATCCACAATTCAATCATTTTTAGATCAACTACAATTTTTCTTGACATCCTATTGGCAATATTCTCTCATTATCCCAAAAGAAAAAAAGAACTTGATATTCGATTCGACGTATCCTGATGTCATCCCTCCTAAGGACTGAAAAGTCCTTTCCTTCCGTCTGATCTGAGTGCTCTCAGATTTGCACGCTTCCCTGTGTTCCCCACTGTCCCACCATAGACAGTCCCCGCTTAGGATAGGGGTTAAACCTGAACTTTTTGCAAAAGATTTGTTATTGTCAAAAGCTATTTTCAGTCTCAACAATGAGGCACCCAAGAACAACCCCTTTTCAAGCTTTAGGGACCCCCATTTTTGTCCTTTTGCAAAAACCCCTCTTGGACTTGTTGTGCAAAGTCTAGAGGCCCATCACAGTTTTCCTCGCTCCTCGAGGATTCTGTATCCATTCAGGCTAAGGATTAAACCTGTTACCTCGCTCCTCGAGTTATCACCCAATCTTCTGCGAGAGGTCGTTTGTTTTTAGAAAGCTGACTTTAGTCTCAGCAATGAGGCGCCTAAGATCATCCATTTTCCCAAGCTTTAGGGAACCCCTTGTTTTTCTCTTCTCGCAAAACCCCTTTCGGATTTGTTCATCCAAATTCTGAAGGTCCCATCATGGTTTCTTCATTCAAGGATTCTGTATGGTCGTCCCTTTCAGGTTAAGGGTTAAGCCTGAACCTCGTTCCACGAGGTATCTTCCGTTCAGGTTAGGGTTAAACCTGAGTCCCATTTCCGACTAGATGTCCTTTCTAGACTCATCACGGTTTCCTCATCCGAAGACTCTGTACCATCCCCCACTCAGGTCAAGGATTAAATTTAAATTTTCTTCTGATGATATATTCCTTTCTGTCCCATCTCGGCGTCCTCATTCGAGGGTTCCGTATGGCCATCCCTTTCAGGATAAGGGTGAAGCCTGAACTTCACTCCGTGAGGTGCCTTCCTTTCAGGTTTGGGTTAAACCTGAGCCCCATTTCGATGAGGTAATCCCCCCGCCCCATCATGGTTTTCCCCACAAAGGAATCCATGCTCTTTGTATATCCATCCAGGAAAGGACCAATGCTTGAAATTTCATCTCATAAGACATTTCTCTCAGAAATGTCCCATCAAGGTCTGCTTATGTTTCTTTCCCCATCCAAATTATCTTGATATATCTTCGTCCCATCCAGGCTAAGGGCTAAAACCTGACTCATTCCAAAAGGTTGATCTTGTCTCACCCATAAGACTTGAATCAAAAATCTTATCTCCCCATCACTTCGGGATCTTCGCCCAAAAGTCCCATCACGAGTTCCTCATTCCTATCATTCAGTCGTATAATTGTCGAGGATTTCGTCTCCCCCCAGAACCATTCAGGATAAGGTTTTAAGCCTGAAAAACCATGCTTTCAAAATAAATTCTTCCACACCCAGTTCAAATCTGCTGACTGAGGCATTTTCAAAATTTGGAGTGTTATCTTTGCCACTAAGCTCGGCTTCTTACCGGCTTAGTAGCAAAGAGGGGCATCTGTGAACACCCCAAATTTTTCAAAAGTTTGTAAATATTCCCCCTTTTGCCCTTTGTCTTCATTTTTGGGTAATTGAGTCAGTTTTAAATCTAAAATTCCACTTTGTTTCTCAAGCTTTATTGAAATTAAATTCATTTTACATATCTGACTCAATTTCGGATCCGGATCCAGATAAAAATCTAAATCTGAGCTTTGCTATCCAATTTTTAAATCAAATTCCCAAAACTTCCAAAAAACTTAAACAGTTCGTCCAGTATCCGTTTGGATCCATCGAGTTGTGTTCGAGGTTTTTAAGCTCGAATATTTTCTCAAAACTTGGGTCCAAGCCCATTTTCTGAAGAAATTTTCCCAAGATAGCCTTGAAAACCCTCTTTTGTAAATATTTCTCAGAAAAATACAAAAAAAAAAATAGTGTATAGATCTTTATTTTCTCGTAAAATTTAGGGTTTTTATTCCAAAAATAACAAAAAAAATACATAAAACAAAAAAAAAATCGGAAAAACTATGTGAAGAGCGAGTGGTTTCGAGCTTTTAAGTTGGTTTGCTAAAAAAAATCTTTTAAACCACTTTATGGCAAAAATGGTTGTAAAGGAGCCCTCTTTTTGAAGAATGCGGGTTAAAATCCGAAAAACCCTGTTAAAAACTTTTTTTTTTAGGGTTTTCCGCAAGGGGTCGCAAGCAGAGGACCTGCTTCCTCTTATCGCCTAGCCGCCCTGCTCGATGGCTTGTGCTCCTCCAAACAAACCTCCATCAACCCTCTGATTGCCTCCATCGCTCTCCTCCTTCGTTCATCATCAACAAACATCGCACGCCTCCATGTGCGTTCCTCCTTCTCGAAGCCTCCATGGCCTCCATCCACCATCCGCCCTTCATCTGCAATGGCACGTCCACCTCTCGAGCTCCTCCACCCTCCGATGGCAGGAACCCCCTTTCTTCAACCCTCAGATCATCCTCCCCACGGATGGTCCGTCGATCCCTAACCTCCCCTCTCTCTCGATGCTTCTTCCCTCCCTATATAAACAGAGCCAGGGGAGCGGAGAAGGGATCGAGGATTAACCCATTGGCATCCGTTACAACCCATTTTCATCTTCCTTTTTGCTGGATTTATTCTCACCATCCATCGCCCTCGCATCTTCTTGTCACCAAGCAGTCCTCCTCTACCCCGGATCTCTCCTGAGTAAAAGGGCGATTTCTCAAGGTATTTCATCAAGAGGTCGCTCGAAGGAAACAAAGATCCTCTGCAAACAAGCTGGAAAGGGATTCAATAAAAGAATAAAAAGAGAGCTCTCCCTCCAGGACTCCAACAGAGTCACGGTAAGTGACCCTATTCCTCCCCTTTTCTTCAATTTTTTTTTAATGACGCCTTACAGCATCGTTCTACTGTAATTTTTATTCCCCTTCACTTTCCGTTTGTTGTTTTCTTTCTCTACTTTTTTTTTTCTTTTCTTCTTCTTTTTCTTTTTCTTCTTTCTTTTCCCTCTTCTGTCAAGGCAATAACGGTAGGATCAATCTGCATATAGCAAGATCGATCCGCCTAATGCTACAACAATGGAGCAAAACCGACTCCTACACTTGCTTTGTTTCTTTCTTAAATTCCTTTAGGTTTCAGTATTTTGAATCGTAATTTGATCAAGCATCTCATTTTTGTATGTTATGGTTATCGTGTGTCATGTTCTATCACATACAACAAATATTTATGCTGGGTTGTGGCATAAACATATGCCCTCAGTTCTCAAGGTTTTGGATGTAAGCATATGCTTAGGCTTCAATCATAGCTTAAACACAGGCTTCACTCTCTCTGTCACAGAAAGAGATCCTGGAGGCTGACTCGATTCAGGTAGAGTAAAATCGTGGACCTTGGAGTCCATTTGTTTTAATCATTGCATACGCCACCATATACAACACTAATATTTCTAGCTTCAAATGCTTGATCTGGGAGGTGATTGTCTTTCTGGTTTGTTTATGGGCTTATTGCATATCTTCTTGGAGTTCCCATTGATGCAACAGTAACGTTTCCCTCGTAGTGAAATGATGAGTTATTAATCATCTTAAAAAAAAAAATTTAATTTACAGTCGTGCTTCTCAAGTTACTGACGTGTGCCTTTCCAGAATCTATTGGTTGCTTGGAGCAGCAATCCTATTAGGGTCTCGTGGCCTTAGAACAACCAGCTGATTTTCCCTTTGTTTTTGTTTTGTTTTGTTTTTCTTTGTTATTTATTTTATCAAGTGCTATTCCAGTTTGTAATTTCTTCAGCATATGGTCTCCATCTTAGTTTTGATTTACCTCAAGGCCATGTTAGAAATCCCATAGATTTGCTTTTGCTTGTTTTGTCTGTCGATAGGCTTAATAGGGGTGGTCAGCATAATACTCAGCTTCATCCACAATGTGCTGGTTATTAGTATGTATGTAGATGTACACACACGCACACTAGCGATTGACATGAAGTAGAGATCTAAATCCTTAAAAAAAAAAAAAGGGGGAAAATGATGATGAAATTCAGTCGTTAACCCTCCTGTAGTTGAGATAACTGTCGTCGGTTCACCTGGATTGTGAAAATCATGGTCATCAGATCCCCCAACATGCTCTTCGGCTGATGATAGCTCTGAATATATGTTTGTACTGGGTCTGACGATCCCTCTTTGGCGTCATCACCGTGACTGAAAAGCCACATTAATCTGCCCGTTCTATCTTCTTTTCTTATTTCCAGTACCCCTTAGTTCCAGATTCTATAAGGCAGTCGCTCCCTGTGTTAAACTCTGGTATGCCCTATGTTATGTCCCACAACATTCATTTTTCTTAAAAAAAAAAAAAATCCTAAGTTTGGTGCTACTGTCGTATGCGTTCACCACTTAATATCCCTGTTATACCCCATTCTGTGAGTTTTATATGAAGCCAAGTGTTAGGTTGGGTCGCTGACTCGAGCATCCTCGTCAAGCTCAATGGATGATTTGGTATGCTCCCTTACCTGAATGGCAATCGAAGTAAGTTGAAAGGCAATAATTCAAATTGCATCGTTGTTTTCTTGCTTCTTCTTTTCCTATAAATAATTGCAGTATAATATCTATTGGCCAGATGAAGACTAACATTCTCTCAGTGGCTTATAGGTTGGTGTCTATCGTGATTTCGGCATAATCCCTGCAGGTGATAGGACGTAATACAGGGGTAAGCGATGTTGTTTTCAACTATAATGTAACTAGTAGTCTTGTAATACCATGAAATATTGTTGTAGACTATGAAAAAAAAAAAATTCTGCTAAGGCCTATACTGTTAAGAATTCATCTCCTGTTAATTCCTTCTTTAGCATATAAGCCTCTTGTGATAATGGTATTAAACTGCATTTTCGCTGGTTGTTGCTCACTGCATTACATTCACTAGTAATCACGTTTATTTTCCTATCTCATTGTGAAGCTATTCCTAGAACTGTTAGGGAGGTTCTTGAACTACCACCCATTGGCAATTTGGAACCCCTTTCACTATCAAACTGCCCCATTCAAATCACCATCATAACAATTCAGCTCTATTCAACTTCCAGCACTCTACTGTGAAGCGATCTTATTATGGAATAGGTTGCAGGTTGATCTGGTTTGGGAATCTCCAGTAAGTCCATTTTGAGGACAATGCCAATTACCTTTTGGTTATGGCTTGGTTATAGCGGCATTGTATGTCATATGTATCACTGTTGTGAGTCAACACAAGTTCATAGTAAAATCAGTTAAGATGATTTATGTGGTTATGAAATTTCATACGTTAACGGCCCAGAATTCCCTTATTGAGATCTCTCACATTACAAGACATCACATGAAGGAAACTTGAACCATTATAGTCTGAAGATCAGAGACACCCTCGTGATGCAGTGATATCCTCTAACAAGGCACCATCAATGTACCTTGTGAAGACCCCTTTCTTGTGTTCGGCACCCCTTTTCCTCTTCACCCGGGAGATGGCTTCATGTCATCTGGGCCTGTGTGCACTCTGTGGCATCACATTGAGAAATATGCACAGTGATATTCTCTCTGGACTTCTACAGAATGGCAATAATTGGTTGTCTCATGGTAATGATGGGAGTTAAACTGTACGAATTTGATTTGCTGGGCAAATTTTCATGTGTTGGGTCAAATTAGCAATCTTTTGCCATTTCAAAATCCTCGTAAAGTGAAGTTGGGGCTAATGTGCATTATCAAGATGCGGTTGTTCGTTGTAATTACTACCTATTACCTCCTTATGCAACAGTCCATCTCCTGTGCTACCATTTTTTTTTCTCTTTTCTTTCCTTTTTTTTTCTTCTTTTTTCCTTTTTCTCTTTTCTCTTCCTTTCATGTTTTGAAAGTATTGTCTCTGTGTACATATTTTAAAGAATCTGTATATTACTTGTATTCTTTCTTTGTTTTGTTAGATTCTCATGTGTCAGGCGACATTGTCATCATGCTGGTGGGTTACATTAGAGCTAAACTTTCCAGGGTATCCCATAATGGATAATTAGAGTGGTTCATTCCCTAATTTATTCATCAGCATTTCAGGGTTCATTGTTTAAATTAACATTGGGTCATTGGATGGTAACAAACTGATTGACACATTTCCTGTAGAGGCAGACCCCTTTCTTACCTTTCTTTTTTTTTTTGCAAACCACCACAGTCCCCTGGATTTCCATTTTTCATATGACAGCCCAGTGGACTATTGTAAAATCACTCCCCTCCACCTGTCATCTCTGCTATATAGCAGTATGACTGGCTCCATATCCTATCACCATATCTTGATCTTCATGTTATATGCATTTGGTCACTGCATACACAGGCAACATAGTTCCTATACCCAGTAGCATGTTGATAGTGGTGTGTCTACCCTTCATCACTACGCTCTTGCTATAGGATTCAGCAGAGTCCAGCCTTCTTTGCAACAACATCCCTCATCCACTACATCAACAACAGGGTAATTAAGGTATATCTGTATTATGACAGATATAGTCAAATGGCCACAACTCAACCTACCTTGTTAGTGACTTGGTCTGTAAGTCTCATTGGTGTCAGCATTACGTTCATGTGCATGAGGTGTCCAGGAACCTAATTCAGCCCTATCCACAGCAAAATTTCAAGAGTTATTGAAATTCCTTGGGTGGGCATAAGGCATTTTCCTATTAGGCATGTATAATAATTTTTTTTTCCTCTTTCTTTTCCTTATAAACATTAAGGCTTAAGTGACTTTGGGAGCCTTTCTCATTTAAATGCCAGTATCATAAATAGACGTGAGCATTTCATCATTAACACCTATATGACATGGGCTATTCTCTTCTCTTCTCATACTAACCTAGCGTTTTGCAGGGAATATGTGGAAAATATCCCTACATGGAGTTGTAAAATTTTCATGTAATAGTTAGATTTTAAATGAGAATTTACATTTCTTGTTTAGATAGAATGGATGAGCATAGTAATATCATGAATTACTTGTTCTTCATGCATTTTTTTCTTCATTTCTCAAATTCTCACAATGGTGAAACACGAATGGCACGTGCATCGTTTTCATAAAAGGTAATGGATCCTAAGTTGATGATCCATATCAATGGCCATAGTCAGGGTATGGACAAAACTTAGAATTTTTATCTTTTACGAAATAACACTGGATCCACACTGGATCCATTTTCAAAATTCATCATATTTCCTTAAATATTTTCTCCTTTTATTAGAATTTAACCTAAAATTAATTCAAAATATATACCAATGACCATAGTCAGGGTATATTGAGAGTTAATTTCATTTTAAATTCTATAAAAGCACCAAATGTGTTTCATTCTTCACCTGAGTCTAAATGTAGATTATTATATAATACATTCAATGACCATAGTCAAGGATGTATTATATCTTCAATCTTATTTTAATTCATTTAAAGAATGGAATAGCTTTTCAAAATCCAATTTCAAAATTTAAATTCATTCATCATTTAGGATAAAATTACATCATATTTTTAAAATTTCTTTTTCATAAATCCAAGTAAATTCTTTTCTTCATTTCTCAGATCAAATCCTATTTATAAATTCAAATTCAATTCTATTTGTCAAAAGGATTCAAGAATTCAATTTCAAAGTCCCATTTGACTTTGAAACTTCAGAATCGTCTTGTGTTTCAAATTCCAAATTCCATCTTAAATTTAAAATCCAATTTAACTTCGAAATTCATTTGTATATTCAAGATTCAATTTCTAAAATTCATTTTCCAAGTTCAAATTAAACTTGGAAGTTCTTGATTCATCTTCTGAATTTAACTCCAAATCCATTTTAGGACACAGGATTCAACACTCATATTGGATCTCAGACTTCAGATCCAATTCCTCTTTTGGATCTCAGATCCAATTCCACTTTTTGGATCTCAGACTTCCGATCCAAATTCCATCTTAGGGTCTAGAGTTCGATTCTACATTGAATCTCAGACTTCAAGATCTGAATCCATTCCAAGATCCAGAATCTATTTTTCATTCCCAAGTCCAACTTCCTTATCAAATCCAATTCATTCTTTCAATTTTCAAAAATCTATTTCATTTTCAAAGTCTCTAAGTTCAATCTAACTTTGAGATTTCAAATTCATTTTCAAATCCGATTTCAAAGTTCAATTTGACTTTGAAATTCCAAATTCATTTATATTCAAAAACTCCAGATCAAATCCAAAGTTCAATTTTGAGATTCTCTTCATCTTCTAAATTTCAAATTCAAACTTCAAATTCAGAGTCTAACTCGACTCTGAAATTCGTTTGTATATTCAAAATTCTAAATTTCATTTCTCAAATTCAAATCATACTTAGAAATTCTTGATTCATCCTCTGAATTTAAAATCCAAAATCCATTTTAGGATCAGGATTCAACACTTATATTGGATCTCAGATTTCAAGATCCAAATCCATCTTAGGATCCAGAATCCAACTCTACATTTGGATATCAAACTTCAGATCCACTCCATTTTAGGATCCAAAATTCAAAGTCCATATTAGATTCCAAATCTCGGATCCCATTCTGTTTAGGATCCGAAATCCAATTCCAATTCTAGATTTCAAATTCCATTTTCGGATCTAATCCGATTTTCTTAAATCCATTTCTTAAATACCATTTGATTTCTCAGATCCATTCTAAATTTCAAAACTTCAGAAATCCAAATTCAATTCCACCTCAAATATTCTTTTCCTTTCCTAAATTCAAATTCAAATTCAAAGTCCATTTTGACTTTGAAACTTCATTTCCTTTCATTTCAAAGCTTCAAGTCATCCTTTCTCATTTATTCTTCCAATCCTGATTTACTTCAAAAACTTAGAACTCCTCTGATCTATCTCAAGTTCTAAGATTAGATCAAATCATTCTCTTCACTCCCTTACCAAGTTCATTTCAAAATACTTGGAAATTTTCAAAACATTCTTTTCAAAAGAAGCATACATCCTTTGCATTGCACAAGCATGATTCTTTGTGCATTTAGAGTTAGAATAAAATCTTAGATTATATTTAGGCAAAGCAAAAGGCATAAATTCGATCATTGGTTCGATTACCCCTGGTAAAGGCGCCAGGAACGGTCGAATCTCGTACCGATGAGCGAACCCCGTCTCTCCATTTTCCTGCAATATTTTCAAAAACGGAGGTAAGTTAAATTTCTAAATGTTTTCAAATCAAGGTCAAGTGAAGACCCGCAAAAGAGTTCCTCTTCTCTCTCTCTTTCTTTCTTTTCTCTTCTCTCTTTCTTTTTTTTCTTTTATTTTTTTTCTCCCTTCAAAAAGGAGGAAAATATAGGTTAGAAGAGGGAAAGAGGGTTTTAAAAATATACCAGTCCAAGCACCGGATTTTGAAAATGTACCAGTTCGAGCACTAGATTTTGAAGATGCATCAGTTTGAGCACTGGATTTTTGAAAATATACTAGTTTGAGCACTGGATTTTGAAATAATACCAGCTCGAGCACTGGATTTTGGTTCAGTACTAATGATTGTCTTTCAATTTTGAATAATAATTAGGAATTATGATGGGACTTTTTGTTGAAATTTCAATAATGACCATATTGATATTAATGCAGTTGAATGCGAATGAATGCAAATTGATGCACATGGGTGCATAAGTGTGTAAAAAGGGAGATTTGTTTATCCTGCCTGTATATAGAAAAAAAAATTTAAATGCCCCAGTGTAACTGGGAAAAGAAAGTTTGATCCTTATTGAGGAGAATAGGAAGATTACAAGGGAAGAATAAATGCTTCAAGTATATAATTTTTTCAAGTGTCGAGCATTAATGGGATCTGGTAATTCTACTCCTTCAGCATTGATGAGCCGATATGAGTTGCGGGGCAATGCTTCTTTGACGACATAGGGACCTTCCCAATTTGGCGGTCATTTACCATTGGGATGATGCTTGAGATAGGCTGTGGATCGAAGTACTAGATCATTGACTCTGAATCTCCTTTCAATGAAAGACTTCACATATTGTTTGGCTATTCTCTGGCAATAGGATTGAGCATGATCTGTTGCTTTTAGCCTTCTTTCGTCGAGCAAGTCTAGTTGTACCAGCTGCTGCTGGTATTGATCAAGAGGTAATTCTAGAAGTGATGCAAATTTCAAAGCAGGCTTCTGAACATGCAAAGGTATTACTACTTATGTTCCATAGACCAATTCTGATGGAGTAGCATTTGTTGGAGTGCGAATGGTGGTCTGGTAGGCCCATAGTACATCGTGGATCTTCTCATGCCAGTCACGGCCTGTTTCTACAGTTCACTCCAAGATACGAATTAAGATCTTGTTGGTAGCTTTTGCCTGACCATTTCCTTGAGGATAGTAGGGAGCGGAAAAATGATTATGGATTTTGAACTTCGAGCAGAATGTCTTTATTCTTTCATTCTTGAAATGATTGCCATTATCTGATACGATGTCATGTGGGATGCCGAAACGGCAAAAGATGCTCTTGTGAATAAAAGAGACCACGTGTCAACCTTCTACTGTGCAGAGGGTGATAACTTCTACCCACTTTGTGAAATATTTTGTTGCAGTAAGAAAGTATTTGTGGTCATTTGAAGCAGAAGGAGTAATGGGACCTACAACATTAAAGGCCCATATAGAGAACGGCCATAGAGAAACAACAGATTGCAAATATGTTGTTGGTGCATGAATAGAGGGTGCATGTATCTGGCATTGGACACACTTCTTCACAAAATGATAGCAATCTTGCTGCATGGTCTTCCAATAATAACATGCTCTGATGATATGCTTGACAAGGGTTTGGTAGCCGACGTGGGCACCACAAATGCCTTTGTGTGCTTCTCGCAAGACTTCTTTGGCTTCGTCTTTGTCTAAGCATCTGGAATACTCCAAACTGAATCCACAACGATAGAGGACATTGGCCAGAATGAAATATCGGGTAGACATGCACTAAATTGTTCACTTCTCTTTCTTTGAGAGTTCTGGAGAAAATTCACCAGTTTCTATGAAGTTTTTGATATTGTAATACCAAGGCTTCTTCTTTTGTTAATCTTGGTTTACTTGTTATGTTGGAAGGAAGGTAGGTTGGTCAAGTCTGCCAATTTCAAAAGAGTGACAAGATTATCCGTTTTTGAATGCCATAATGGAGCCCAGGATGACTAGGCTATCGGCCACTTGATTAAAATTTCTCTTGATATGGAATAGCTGAAATTCTTGAAACTTGCTGACAAAAGCTGAAACGATTTTCTGATAAGAAAGCAACTTCTGATCTTTCACTTGTCATTCGGCTCGGACTTGATTGACAACGAGTAATGAGTCGTCGTAAGCATGCACTCTCTTGACATTGTAGTCTAGTAGAATCTTTAGACCTTGAATCAGGGCTTCATACTCAGCCATATTGTGGGTGCATTGAAAATCTAACTTGAGAGAAAATGGAATCATCTCCTTCTCAGGAGTGATTAATAAGATCCCAATGCCTATTCCAGACATATTCTTGGAACCATCGAAAAATAAGTTCCAACTTAGAGATTGTTGAATATTGCAGATTTGCTCGTCAGGGAAGTCATCTTCGGCTTTCACTTCTTCTGCCAAAGGAAAATCTGCCAATTGATCTGCAATTGCTTGGCCTTTAATTGATTGTTGCGAGACATATTCTAGGTCATACTACATTAGCAAGACTTGCCATTTGGCGATTCGTCCATTGAGAAAAGGTTGCTCTAGGATATACTTGAGAGGATTGAGTTTAGACAAGATTTTGACTTCAGATGCTAGCAGATAGTGTCTTAACTTCCAACACATTCATACCAGAGCTAGGCGGGTGTTCTCTATTTGAGAGTATTTCTTTTCATAGTCTATGAAAGTCTTACTCACATAATAAATGGCGTGCTCTATCAAGCTGCTTTCTTTGTATTGCGCAAAGAATCCGCCACATGCGACTTGATTATCTGAGATGTATAATAAAAGGGGTTTTCCCAATAATGGCGGCTTCAGGATGGGAGGATTGAGAAGATACTTCTTGATCCGATCAAACAATTTCTGACATTCTGGTCCCCATTCGAACTTCACTCCTTTTCTGAGCAAGTGATTGAAAGGCTCGCATCTCATTGCCAAGTTGGAAATAAATCGTCGGATTGATTGCATGTGTCCCTGAAGGCTATGCAATTCTTTGAGATTTGTTGGGGGTGGCATATCAATGATAGCCTTTGCTTTGTCTGGGTCAACTTCAATTCCCTTTTTGCTGACCAGAAAACCCAACAGTTTGCCTGATTCGACTCCAAAAATACACTTTTGAGGGTTAGATCTTAATTTATAAAGAATGAGTCGCTTAAAAACTTAATCAAGAGCCTCGATGTGATCTTCTTCCTCTTTGGATTTCACGAGGATATCATCAACATATGCGTCCATGATTTTGCGCATCTGATCATGAAAAATGATGGTCATTGCTCGTTGATATGTTGCACCAGCATTCTTGAGCCCAAATGGCATGACTGTATAACAAAAAGTGCCCCAAGGCATGGTGAAGGAAGTTTTTGATTGGTCGCGGGTGGCCAACTTAATTTGGTTATAGCCAGAATATCCATCCATAAAAGAGAACATGGCATGCCCTGCCGTGCTGTCGATTAGAAGATCAATGCTTGGAAGTGGATAATCATCTTTCAGAGTCGCTTTATTGAGGTCTCTAAAGTCTATGCAAATTCTCACTTTGCCACTTTTCTTTGGAACAACGACAATATTGGCTAACCAATCTGGGTTGTCAATAGTTCGAATGAATTCTGCTTTGAGCAAATCTTTGAGTCCTTCTTTGACTTGTTGTTCTATTCTGGGATCCATTTTCCTCAGCTTCTGCTTAACTGGCTTAGCATCTGGATTTAAAATGAGGTGGCGTTCAACTAGTTTGGGATCTAAACCTGGCATATCTTCATATGTCCATGCGAACACTTCTTCATGTTGCTTGAGAAAATTAGTGAGTCTTTCCTTTTCTTCCGGGCTCAGACTGATTCCGATCTTGAAAATCTTGGGATTGTCTTCTGAACCGATATTGACATCTTCAGTCGGATCTTGGACTAGAGTGGATGGTTCGTCCTGCTTCTGGACTAAGGCGAACTTTGGCAATTCTTGCAGAGACTGGTCGAATTCCGTATACTCATCTGACTCCTTTGTAAATTTGTCATCTTCTATGCTCGCTTTGACTCGATGAATCACTGTCGATTTCTGAAAAGCCTTTGGATTGAGAACGAGTTTCTTGATTGTTCGGGAAGACATTCTGAAATTTTGGATAGGAAATTTGATTCAGGTAAAATCGCCCATCATAAGACAAACAACATTTAAAAAGAATCATGCATAAAATGATATTGGAATTATAAATGAGGAGATAGAGAGGGAATAGGTGGCACCAGATAGACAAAGAAACTTGAAATTTTATTGATTTTGACTTGATCAAAGACATTGAGATATTTATTTTGAAAGAAATAGAAAGGAAGTACAAAAAATGATTCTCAATGTGCCCCTTTAACAAAAACAATCTTCTTTTGCTGGCTTTTGTCGGAGAACCCTAGTCCTGCTCTATGGGGATGATGCTTTTGAATCACTGGTTCAATGCGATCGTTTTCATTTTTGCCTAATCCTTTAAGGGTTCGTAACCATGCTTCAGAAGTAATCCAAATCCCTTTCTTGCTTTCATGAATTGTGGAAACAACGAATGATCTTTGAGAGTGTTGTAGTAGATCCGACCTCCAATCTTAAAGAATTCAGGACCTCTCCATCGAGTCATGGCTACAGTGTGCAGAGATGACTCTGATGTCTGGAGTATTTCTAGACTTTCTCCGAGACTGATTTCTTCACTTTCTTTGATGCTAGGGATATCTGCAGTGAATGTCGGTCGGGGGATCATGGGCTGCGGGGGCCTTTCTTCTGGGTCTTCTCCCAGTATCATTGTAATCATTCCACCTTTGGACCATTTTACGCATTGATGAAGGGTGAAAGGTACTGCATTTGTATTATAAATCCATGTCCTTTCGAGTAGCAGATTATAAGTGGGTGGCACATTGACCACATGAAAAAGGACAGAGTGTACTGAATAATTGATAAACACTTCCAGGAATATCTTGCCTTTAGTCGTTTGACCATGGTTGTCAAATCCATATATAGTGATAAGATCTGGAATGCATTCTTCTTCCTTGATGCCTAGTGCCTTTGCTGTCATTTCAGGACATATGTTGAGGTTGTTGCCTCCATCAACCAATTCATGGGGTACTGTCATTTCTCTTACTCGAACGACGATATACAAGGCATTATTATGAAAGGAGTCAGGCTTTAGAAGGTCCTTGTTCAAGAAGGTGATTGGCGCATTTGTCATGGCTGAATTCACAATCTGAGCCATGTCCTCAGGCGTGGTACTGGGTTTGACTTTAATTTTTCTAAGCAAATCGTCTAGTACTTGTTGGTGCTTGCAGGAACTCTTGGCTAAGTCCAAAATTGAAACATTTGACAAAGCGGTCAGTGGCTTTTGAGTTGAAATTTCTCCCTTTTCCGGCATGGGCTTGATGAACTGATTAAGGAATTCGAGAATTCCTTTTAATTTCTTAGGGGATGCCCTTATGGGTTCTTCAGATACTTTCATCTTTCCAAATGCTGAAATTATATCCATCTTCTTAGTGGCTGGGGTTGCTTGTCGCAGCACTAACACCTGATGCTGAACTTAGAGATCTTGAAGGGAACACGATTTGATGTGTTCTTGAGGTAGGAATGGATGTTCAGATATTACTGTTGTGGTGTGCAGAGGAAATGGCTGATTGAGAATGTCCATTTTTTTCTTCCTCATCTCCTTCCACTAAAAGATTCTTGTCAATGTAATCTTGCACGATATTCTTGAGAATGAAGTAGTTCTCAGTGTTGTGTCCCACTGTCCTGTGGAACTTGCAAAATTGGTCTTTCCACCTCCCCATGGGCACAGGGGGATCGTCCAGTCTTGGCAACTTGATCATTTCCTTTGACAGCATGTACTCGAGCACATCTTTGAGTGATTGGTCAAGAGGAGTGAATTTCCTATCGTAGCTCCATCCTTCATGCTTAACCTTTTCATGCAGTTTTGGCCCTTGATCTTGCTGAAGGGGCTTGTTGTATTGAGGAACAGGCTTCCCTTTCTGATTCCCTTTATTGTTTGAATTTTCTATACCGTAGCAGTGATCTTTCTTCTACCCTTTATAACGATTGTTGTTGCTGTTGTTGTTGGCGGAGTAAGTGAAGTGAATTTTCCTTTTCTGCTCACCTTGGGGGTTATTCTTGGAGAATGTGAAGCCCTCGTAGACTCCATTTTCTACGCTTAGCTCGAGCCATTCAGCTCGTTCGATGAGTTCAATAAAAGTTTTGGATGGTGCGGTGGAGATTAATCCTCTTAGAGGTTGCGAAAAATTGTTGAGGATCAGCGATAAAGCATGCCTTTCTGATATGGGATCCCTCATTTTGTTGCAGGCAGACCTCCATCTATGAATGAAATCCCTTGTCTTTTCATTTTCATTCTGCCTTAGATTGCAGAGATGGCTTAATGTTGGGAGTGCCTCCGTGTTGAATAAGAAGCGTTCAATAAACAAATTCACAACTTTATCGAACTCCTTGAGCTCGATAGGATTGATATGCTCAGCATACTATTTAGCTGCAACTCCTTCCAAGCTGCGAGGGAAGCATAGAAATAATGCTCTGTTGTCTCTCTTGAATTTAGAGCATTCAGCAAAGAACGTGGCGAGATGTGCTTTTGGGTCGCCAGAACCGTCGAACTTGATGAACTTGCGGGGTAGATTCTCCAGATTTTCATCCCCTTCTAGGCCATTATAGAAATCTTCGCCGGTGAAGATTTTCTGGCCTTTGTCGCGGGCATGAAGATCTTTAACAACTCTAGCCATTTCCCTGAACTGTGTGTGAACACCCCAAATTTTTCAAAGGGTTGTAAAAATGACCTATTTGCCCCTGGTTCCATCTTCTGAGAAAACCAAAGCTAAATTTCAATCATTCTTCAGATTTTCTGGATTAAAATCCATATTGATATATTCAAATTCAATTCCAGATCCGAACCCAGTGTTTTAAACCCAAATATGCGCCCCGTTGTCCGATTTCTAAATTAAAATTACAAAAATACCAAAAAATGGTTCTAAATGGCTTGAGCAATTCATCCGGCACTCTGTTGGATCCCCAACCCGATATTTCTCAGTTCGAGGTTGTAAACCTTGAATATTTCCTAAAAATTTGGATATAAATCCATTTTCTGAAGAAATTTTCTCAAAAATTGCCTTGAGTTCTAAAAAAAACTCCCTTTTGTAAATACTTGGCAAAAATACCAAAAAAAATATTTTTAATCTTTGTCTTCTCGTGAAACTTTAGGATTTTATTCTAAACATGCAAAAAATGGAAAATAAACACAAAAACCAAAAAAAAATGGAAAAACTATGAGGAAAACAAATGATTTCAAGCCTTTTTTAAAAAAAACTATTTTTACTAAAAACCTCACTTGAAAAGCATTTTTACAAAAAGCTTCTTTAAAGGGGAGCCTCTTTTTGAAAAATCATAAAAAAGGTAATGGCTTACTCCCGCGCATCCTCTCTCTCGATTCACGATCGTCGATCTTCAATAGCCTCTCCTTCCCTCAGCCTTCAATCCTTAACGGCCTCCTCTCTCGAACCATCCATCACCCTTTACGAGAAAACCCCCCATCCGTTCTGAGGCATTCATCTTCACACAACAATTTCTCCTCCAGCATCCATCGGTTTTTCTTCCTTGCAGGCATCAATTTTTCTTACATCCACAATCCACCCCATCTCGATGATCGCCTTCTTCTTCCCCCTTTCTCTCTAATCTCTTTGGAGGCTATTGAAGAAATCTCGTTCCCCCCCGAGCTCTATTCTTCAGAACCGCTGCAGAGCAACAGCGCCGGTCGTTCCCGCATCGACCATCCAGTGTTTTCTCTTCCCCTTCTGATCCTCTCTGCTTCAATAGTGGAGAATCCCCACCAGAAGACGAAGAGAAGGTTTCTTCCTCTTCTTCTTTAAGGTCGCATGCAGCAATCTGGTAAGCAGCCTATTCCCCTCTTCTGTGTTAGTTTTCTTTCTTGCTGCATTTTCTTCGATCCTTCATGGGTTTTCCCCTTTGACTTCTGCCTTCCATCAAAAGCAAACTTGTATCATCGATCTACCCATTGTAGCCTCGATGATACACATTGCTACATTAACGCCGCCCCTATACTCACAGCGTTTGAGGCTACAATAGGCTGTATATGTTCTTTATCTCCTTTTTTTTCATTTATGCATCTATTCTTTGTGTTTTCCTTTCTGCAAAATTTCTTTTCAACATGATTTTATTTTATTTCATTTTATTATTATTATTTTTTTTTGTTTTATCATCATCCTGTGCGGCGTAGCTCATTGATATCCTGTTTTGTTTTAATCTTTTTCATTCAGTCATTTCTAAATTTCTATTTATTTTGTAAACCTTTTTTTTAATCCCTCGCTAATTCTGTTACATTTCATTACAGCCGTGATACTCCGTTACCTACTTCATTTTCTGATAATTCTCCTCGGATCTCCCTTCTCATTCATATATATTTTGAAGATAGGTATTCCTACATGGCTATAGCATGGGTACGTATGATCATTTCCATAGTTTTAAGTGCAAGCACACGTTTATGCTCTGCCATAGTGTGAACACCCCAAATTTTTCAAAGTTTTGTAAAAATGACCCTTTTGCCCCCGGTCCCATTTTTGAGAAAACCGAGGCTAAATTTCAATTATTCTTCAGATTTTCTGGATTAAATTTCACATTGATATATTCAAAATCAATTCCGGATCCGAATCCAGTGCTTTAAAACCATATTTCTTCAAAATCCAGATCCAAACGCATTTTTCTGAAGATATTTCCCCAAAATAGCTTTTAATTCTCAGAAAAACTCCCTTTTGTAAATATTTTACAAAAACACCAAAAAAAAAATTTAAGTTTTAACCTTTGATTTCTCGTAAAACTTTAGGGTTTTATTCCAAAAACTGCAAAAAAATGGAGGATAAACATAAAAAACCAAAAGATTGGGAAAAGCTACAAGAAAAACGAATGATGTTTAAGCTTTTTGAAGCCTTTTTTCCAAAATCCTCACTCTCAACCATTTTTCAAAAATTCCCTAAAAAGAAAACCTCGTTTTGGAAAAAGAGAGAATTCCTAACGAACTCCTCCCGCGTCTCCCTCCTCTCCTCTCCATCGTTGATCTCAAAACAAACCACCCTCTTCACGCCCATCCATCTTCAACGAACGGGTTCCTGAAGCTTCCTCCTCTTCTTTAAGAGAGGCGTGAAGAGAAAGGGCTCGAGATCCATTGCAATCCATCTACTTTTTCTCCTCTGGTGTCGATCATCTACGTTCACGCATCCATCGCCTCTGGTCCTCTTCTCTGATCCCCCCTCATCCAAGAATCGTGCTAGCAAAAGGAAGTTAGTAAACTTCCCCTCTGGTTCCATTGAAAGGGCATCGCTTCCTTCTTTCAGGCTATCTCCAACGCCTCTGTAAGTGTTCCTCATCCGATTCGTTCTGATCTTGCCCCATTACAATTCCGTCTTTCCTTTCCTTTCTTTCACTAGTTTATAGAAGCAAGATTGCAGCATTGACCTACCTATAGTAGCTTCAATGTTGTGTAATGCAATAGTGATACTGCCCCTGTGCCAACGAGGATTGCCTTTGAAAGGAAAAAGGGGGGGGCTACATCGCATAGGTCATTCTTTATTTTAATGCATTGAGTATATTTTTTTTTTTAGCATCTTCGTTCAAATTCTCCATTACATTATGTAAACTCCTTTTGATCATCATTGCACCATTGCTTTGGCCCCAATTATATCCAATAGAGGAGATGACTCCCCAAGTGATATCCGATCTGATCTAGTATCAGATCAGATTTTCTTGGTTGTGATCTCCCGTTTATATCAAGCGTTCGTTATTCAGTTCATCTGAAATACTATTTCCTTCATATATATTTTTTTTTATTTTAACACCCCATTTTGTTTCACTAATTCATGTTATTGATTTGCCTATTTAGTTCCCATCAACATACCTTATGCTGATTTCATGTCCTGTGTTTCATGATTCTTACAAGCATTAGCATAAGATTATTGTTCCATTTATTTTGCACACTAGCTTGATTATCAGTCTCTCACAACGTCCCTGTTGTTATGTTAGTTTTGTTCTTCTTCTGTCACTCTTTAAGGTATCCTGTTAGGTATGATTGCTTTTGTGGGCCATCATATGTCTCTCCTATCTCTCCCAGTGCTTTACATTAATTTACTGCCAAATGGCTATTATAAGATCAAAAGGCTCTAGTGCCCTTGTTCGAATTTTTTTTTTATTATCTGAAGCATTTTTTTTAGCAGCTATTGCATCTAGCAAGATCTATATCAATAGGAGAAAAGGTATGTGGAAGTGGTTTTATCTGATATTGATTGGATCTCTTTTTTTTGTCAGCCTAGGATGTTCCATTGTGACATGTGTGGCTTCATATTCAAATTATCCAACTATTTATGCCCTTAAAACTTTACATGAAATAGTTTATGAGCAACCAAGGGGATTACGTTTGTGCCTGCGACAGCAGATAGTGACTCTAAAAATGGTGGATCGCTTGATTTATATTGACTCATTTGCAGCAATGAATGAAAATTTCTTTTTTTGCATGATGCTACAAGTTACCCTTTCATTCAGCCGACTCCCAGTTCACACGGCACCACTCCATCAAGAACCTGAATTTAGGAGATTTTAAGCTGCACCAATTTCCCATCTCTGGCGTCACTTGTACTATCATCCTCCTCCTGTTAACACCCACCTGTTAACAACACTTATCACTCACATTACCACTACACTAACATCCCTGTGTACAACCATTATCACTCAATTACACGAACATGCTCACCATTTCCTGTTTCTTCACTCATCTGAATCACGCCAATAGTACTAACCACTGAAAGCTTTGTCCATTTGTCTATAATGGCATAATCCAGTGGCCTTATCTCTACACAGCATAAGCATCATCCCACATCTCATTGAGGACTCACTAGGCGTTGTCACCTGCCTATTTTTGATTTGGGTATGCCCCGTCCAAAATCGATCTAAACATTTTCCCCCCCTGCTCGTTGCCTTCATGTCTTGTTTAACATTGTATTTCCGCCTATGGTTCATTTTACCCTTTTCTTCACTCATTATGATTTTTTTTTTGTTGGTTTGGGTCTAATTCCTGTTTTCTTGTTGACAATCGGCTTGCAATTGTCATTTTTTTTTTGATGCCCTGCATACATTATTATGTAATCTCTTTTTTATTACTATTATTGTTGTTATTATTATTATTTCTCATTGACTAGGATTATTAGTTCTGTTTGGCTTTCTTGCTCTCTGGACTGGTTCTGCAAATGGTACTATCCATTGTAATAGTACCTTTTGCAGCTCAAGTTGCAATATATCATTATCATCACCTGCTGAAACCTCTACACTACCTTCTTCATCATCGACCATTATAAACCTCCCGGGTCAATCAGTTTGTTAAAATCAGAGCAGATGTATATAGTTCAAATGATGGAATTGAATCAGGATGACAAGTTGTTAACTTTACTTTCGTGAGATTTTGTGTAGAATCTAAGGTAGGACATCCCCATTTCACAATACATATGAGCTACAGTGACCAAATTTGTCTACTTACCAGTCACTTTAACTTGCTGCTTGTATATCTATTGTTGTCATATTTTCCAACCACTTTTAGATCCTCCATCAAACTTAGATATCACATTTAGATAAATGTGTGTGAGTTCAATCTTTGTAATGGGTTTTAAAATCTGGACATCATCATTAATCTGGGTATCTCCATCATAGAGTAAACATGATCATGCGTCTTTCTTCATTAGGCCTAAAGTCTTGTCTTTCAGTATGTATGTTCCTCTTTGTATATATATATATATATATATATATATATATATATATATATATATATATATATATATATATATATATATGTAGATTCTCACACATATCTTAAAAAAAAAATAATTTTACTACTTGCTTTCTTGATTCCATAGTCATCTTTTCTTGTAATTGTACTAACCCACCTTTTTCAGGGAATATGAGGAGAATATCATCATTTGAGATTTGTATTTTTCGAAATTCAAACCTTGTAATAAGTTAGATCTTAATGAGAATTTACATTACCTGTTTTAGATAGAATGAATGAGCATTGTAAATATCATAACTTGCTTGTTTTCATGCATCTTTTGTCTTTATTTCTATAATTCTCACAAATGGCAACACGAATGGCACATGCACCCTTTCGGAAGAGGTAATTGATCCTAAGTTGATGATCCACATCAATGGCCATAGTCAGGATGTGGACAAAACTTAGTATTTTTATCTTTTACAGAATAACACTGGGTCCACACTGGATCCTTTTTCAAAATCATCATATTTTCTTTAAATATTTTCCTCTTTTATGAGAATTTAATCTAAAATTAATTTAATATATATACCAATGGCCATAGTCAGGGTATATTGAGAATTAATTTCATTTTAAATTATATAAAAGCACCAAAAAAAAGTATTTTATTCTTCATTTGAATTTAGATATGACTATTATATAATACATTCAATGACCATAGTCAGGAGTGTATTATATCATTAATCTTATTTAAATTCATTTGAAGAATGAAATATGATTTTCAAATCTAATTTCAAAATATTTAAATTCATTCATCATTTAGGATAGAATTGCATCATATTTTCGAAATTCCCTTTTTCAAAATTCCAAGTGATTCTTTTCTTCATTTCTCAGATCAAATATGGATTCAAATTCGATTCTATCTCATTCTTCAAAGATCCAAAATTCTATTTCAAAGTCCAATTTGACTTTGAAATTTCAGAATCATCTTTTGTATTCAAATTTCCAATTTAATTCAAAAATTCAAATTCAAGGTTCAAATTAAACTTTGAAGTTTCTGATTCATTCTCAAAATCAAAATCAAGTTTATCTTCTTATCTTCAATCACAGTTTGAGATTGATTTTGGATCTCAAAATTTGAATCTTTCTAAAGTTTTAAAATTCAATCTGGGTTTCTAAAACCCAGATCCATCTTTAAAGGTCCTATTTGGACTTTTCATAATCCGAATCCAAAGTTAAAATCCTAAACTTGGATCCAGACTTCCAAGTATGAATCCAACTTCACTTTGGGTCTCAGACTTCAGATCCAAAATCTATTCTAGGATTCAGAATCCAATCTCATCTTGGATCTCAGATTTTAGATCCAAAATCCATTCTTTAGGATCCAGAACCCAATTCACCTCGGATCTCTGATTCAGATCCAAAATCCATCCTAGGATCCAGAATCCAATTATATTTTGGATCTTAGACTTCATATCCAAATCTATTCTAGGATCCAGAATCCAATTCTACTTTGGATCTCCGACTTCAGATCCAAATCCATTCTAGGATTCAGAACCCAATTCTACTTTGGATCTCAGACTTCAGATCCAAAATCCGTTCTAGGATTCGGAATCCAATCTCATCTTGGATCTCAGATTTCAGATCCAAAATCCATTTCTAGTCTTCAGTATCCAATTCCATCTCAGATCTCCAATTCTTAAATCCAATTCCACTCAGAATTTCAGATTCAAATTCCATCTTGAATTCCAAACATTCAAATCAATTCCAATTCTATCTTTCCTTCTGATTTCAAACTTCAAAGTTAGAATTCAATTCCATTTGCATCTCTATTCTGATTCAAAGTCCATTTATGACATTGAAAATTCCTTTCTTATCCTTTTATCTCAAATTCAAAATCATTCCTTTCAAAATCCAGATTTATTTTCCCAAGCTCTCATTATTTCAAAAACTTAGAATTTTAATCTTAAATTCTAAGTTAGAAAACATTTCTTCACTCCATTATCTAATTCATCTCAGAAATCACTTGGGAATTCTTCAAAACATTTTCAAAAAGAGCATACATCTTTGCATTTGCACAAGCATGATTTTTTGTGCATTAGACTTAGGATAAGTTCTTAGATAATTTCTTAGCAAAGCAAAAAGGCATGAATTCGACCCTTGGTTCGATTACCTCTGGTAAAGGCGCCAGGAATGGTCGAACCTCGTACCGACGAGCGGATCCCATCTCCCAGTTTTCCCGCAAAATATTTCAAAAATGGAGATGAGTTATTTTCTTTTCAAAATTAAGGTCAAGTGAGACCCCGCAAAAGAATTCCTCTCTCTTCTTCCTTTTCTCATTTCTCTTCTCTCTTCTTTTGTGTCTTTTATTTTTCTCTCTTCAAAAGGAGGAAATAGAAGTCGGAAAGGAAAAGAGAAGGAAGAGAGAGAATACTACGAGAGGAAAAAATTTGCGATGATCACAGTTTTGGCGACCGTGATGGGACCCGTCTCCGTCCGGTCGAATTGTGCCTTTTTCTTTTGCTTTGATATTATCTAAGTTTTTATTCTATAAATGTCAGCTTCATTTCCATGCAAACCTTAGGGGCCTAGATTTTGTCCTAAGCTAACATCATTGCATATAGGATTTAAGTATGGTTTGGTAGGACCATATTGAGGAGGTTATTCCATGCTCACATTAGACTTAGGTCTGAAATACAACTCTCCTCAATTTTAGGGATTGAATGCAAAACAATGTATGCAAGTTTATGCTTCTCTTCATTTTAATCTATCTCTTTAGGATTTGCATTTGAGCCATCTGATTTCTTGCATGATGAGCATATTTTTGAAAACCACCCTACCTAATATTGTCTCGGTCTTCACGTTGCTGGGCTGTCTCACTGAACCATAGTTTGGGAGAGAGCCTCACAACTGGACCACTTATTTGGGTTCGCGCCCCCCTACCACGTACCTAAGGGCCATAGTCCGAGGTATATCGGTAGGTGCTAAAGGATGTTAAGGAAGCCATTATCTTAGAACCGGAGAAATACTTCTATACCATGTACTCTGAGCTTCGGCTTGAGTATATCGGCGTATCTTGATTGGAATCAGATGATCTGAACCCTAGAGTTAGGATTAAGGTCCTACAAGCCATTTCAACTATTGCATTTAGAGTCAGCCTTTAGGGAGTGTTGTGTGCGCATCCTTGTTTATGCAGCTTTAATTGTATGATAATCCTCTTATTCCTTCATATATATGTATCAAACCCTTTTCAAAAACCCTGGGTGTATTATTCAAAACTTACCCTTATTTTCAAAAAAAAAAACCAGGTGTATGATTCTCTCTACCTACATTTCTTTTCTCTTTTAGATCAAATTTTCTTCAAAACCCTGGGAAATTCCTTTAAAATTTCCTCAACCTTTTCAAAATATTCCAGGATTTGATCCGTAAGTCCTGCATTCTATCTAATTCTCCTTATTTCTTCTTTACCCCAGTATCATTTCGATGGCGTCCGATTCTCTCGATGCTATCTTTCCCCGAGATCATGTCTTCTATCAGATTAAGGATGGATCCCCGGATCAACGGGTCATCTAGTCTCGTCCTTTCTTCCTTCGGTGGTATTATTCTTGGTTCGCCACCTTCTCACGTATGTTCCCAGACCACTTGGATGACTGTGGGTTGGAAATGGCGTCGGCGGCAGGCAAACAAACCATCAACGGAGCTTTGATTCAAGCTATGGCAGAACGGTGGAATCCACGTACCTGCACATTCTGGTTTCCTTGAAGAGAGATGACTCTACTGATGGATGAGTTCAATGATATTATGGGATTGCCCGAACCAGCTGGCCAGCCAGATGATCCTGTCGAGCAGCAGTTTTTGATCAACATCAAAGGGGTGGATGTTCGAGAAGCTTTGGCCAGAGCAACAGGGAGCAGATCCTGGCCTCTTACTGAGATCAGTGGGAATCAATTCATCGACCTGTTCGGACTCTATCGCAAGTACGGAGCTTACGAAGAGGTTGACACTTTGTCTCGAGCAGCGAAAGACAGGATTCAGCATGCCATGATCCTGTGCACAGTAGGATTAGCTTTCTTCCAAGATGGTCAGAATTTCATAGATGTCAGAGTTGCCCAACTCTTTCGAAGATGGGGAAGCAAGCAGACCCGTCAGCTTTCAGTCTCCATGGCCGCATTAGCCTTTCTTTACAGAGGCTTGGCTTGATTTGCTCTTTGGGAGACCATTCTGGTAGAAGGATGCACTTACGCCCTGCAGTCGTGGTTCCTGCGACACGTTCCCTCGAAGGCCAGTTCTTTCAGATTCAACAGTAAGCAGCCGAAGTCAGCCATTCAATACCGAGCTTTGATCGAGAAACTGCATCAGGAGGAGATTACTTGAGACTTCTTTGACAGAAGAGAGATTGTTCCTCGATACACCTATGCTCGCGACAAGCGCTACAGATTGCTTGGCCCTTTCTTTTGTATTGATTATCAGCAGGAACGATGTCTGAGGCAGTTTTCGCAGCGGCAGGTTCATGCCAACACCCGCTTCCCGACAGGCAACATGCCAGAATTTAACCTGCAGTCGGATCAGTGGTCTGGGGCATATCATGTCACTAAATATACCTGGGACTCCTTTGTTTCTCTGTCTATATTAGTGGGCCAAATGTATCATCTGAATATCGAGAGTGGTGGCAAACTGTCTGCCCACCCTCTCTTTGTCTTTGAATGTTAAAATATCAATAAAAATTGCTTTTGGCCAAAATTTTACTTCTTGTATTTTGTTTATAACACAAATAGTCACAATTTTGGTGATGACCTCATCCCGGGTAAATGGGACATTCCTCCCACATTTTTTTCTTCAATATATTTTATCATGGTTGACGACCTCGCCTAGGTAACAAGGCACATTTCTCTGTTATCATCAAATGGTAACACAATTATCACAAATCATGTGATGACCCAATCCCGGGTAATGGGATAATCTCTTGAAATTGTCCGCCGAAATCCTTCATTCTTTTTTCTCAAAAAAGTTATAATTTTCAAAAAAGCTTCTCCATACTCTAACCATTCTCATATTTCTGCAAGAAAACTTTGGTATCTGAAAATGGTTCAGACAAGGGCTGGTAAGCAGGCTGCTTAATGACACAGTGACAGCGAACCAGAGGAAATGAATTCTCCTAGAGTATCCAAGAAGCATGACTCAGGGGATGAAAGCGACGTTGATCCGGCCATGTACCGGGTCTTTCAAAAAATGATGACCAAGATGATGGTCGAGCAGGCTAAGGCTGTTCCCAAGAAGGCAGCTTCTAAGAGCAAAGCTAAGAAGAAGCCCATAAAGAAGCCAGTCAAAATCAACAAGCAGAAAGTACGGCGTGACAGTACTACTGAAGATTCCGAGTCAGCAGAAGAGAATTCTGAAGAAGAGCAGCTGATTTACATCCCAAAGCATCTGCGATCATCCAAGAGGCCAGTGGAAGAGTCGTTGTCAGTAAACAAGCCCAAGTATGGGGCCCTCGCAGAGGATTCAATCCAAGCATTGACAAAGATAGTCAAAGACCTGTAAATCTGTGACAAAGGAAAGAGGTCATACACCAGGCAAGACTTCTACCTCGGCTTGGAAGGGGTCATCAATCTGGAGAACCTCCCCCAAAAATTCATTAAGTTTGATGGATCCGGCGATCCTAAGGCCCATCTTGCCATGTTCTTTGCAGAATGCGCCCGGTTCAGTGAGGACAACCGTGCCCTATTTCTCTATTTCTCCTGTAGTCTGGAGGGGATGGCCGCCAAATGGTATGCCGAGCACGTCAATCCCATTGAGCTAAGGGATTTTGACAAAGTTGTCAACATGTTTGTTGAACGCTTCTTGTTCAATATGGAAGCTCTGCCCACCCTGAACTATTTGTGCAACCTAAAACAAGAGCCTAATGAGAAGGCCCGGGATTTCATTCACAAGTGGAGGAGCCTTTGCAACAAAATGAGGAACCCTATTTCTGAGGAACACGCTCTCCAAGTCATTCTCAACAACTTCTCCCAGCCCCTAAAAAGCCTCCTTTTTCCATATCCCTCCAAATCATTTATTGAACTGACGGAGCGAGCGGAATGGCTCGAGATGGGGGTGAAAAATGGAATGTACGAAGGTGTCGCCCTGGACAAGAATGTACAAGATCCAAAGAAGAAGGCACACTTCACTTACTTAGCCGAGGTTCCAGAGGATAATCAAGGCAGTAGCAGCAAGCAGGGCAGCGGCAGTGGCACGAAGCCCGAACAGAGCAGAGGAAGGAAAGGGAAGTTCTTCAAGAACAGTGACAAGCCTCTCTCGACCGGTCCTCAACAAAAAAGGGACCTTCAAGAAAAACCCAAGCATATAAACTGGAGTAGAGATCGAAAATTCACTCCCCTCGACCAGCTTCTGGAAAAGATTTTGGAATACTTGCTATCCCACGAAATGGTGAAACTTCCCAAAATTGCAGATCCGCCAGTGATCATGGGAAGATTCAAGGAACAGTATTGCAAGTTCCACAGAGCGATGGGCCATGACACTGAATACTGCTTTGTCCTGAAGCATCTGATCCAGGACTGCATCGATAAGAGCATCCTCATCGAGGATGAAGAAGAAGGCAAGATGGACATCCTGTCTGCCCCATTCCCAAAGCATTCAGCATCAACCATTTCTGAGCATTCTTTCCTTCCGCAGAGTCACATACATCCATGTTCCAGCGAAGAAATAAGTTTGCAGCAGCAAGTGATGGTTCTACATCAGGGTCAGCCTGCATCTCAGAGAGGGGATATCCTCTCATTTTTTAACATAAGGAATATGTCAGTTGAAAGCGGAAAAACTCAAGTTTTTCTAAAAAGATTTCTAAAAAAGAAAGCCTGCACAGAGGAAGCAGAAACCTCCGAGGCAGCAGAAGAGCGGGCCAAAAGCCTTCAGAAGCCTATTACAGCGCTCTCCAATATCTCCATTTTCGAGTTGACTCATGATTCTCCCCAGCATAGGGAAAAATTAGATGATCTACTAAGGAAGATCAAAGTGAAGCCAGGCACCACGCCCGAAGACATGGCACAAATTGTAAACCAGGCGATGACTAACGCGCATATTACCTTCTCCGATAAAGACTTGCCTAAGCCTCATTCATTCCACAATAATGCACTGTATATTGTGGTAAGGACCAGGGGCATGACTGTCCCATGTGCTCGTTGATGGAGGCAGCAGCCTCAACATTTGCCCTGAGATGACAGCAAAAGCCCTGGGATTGAAGGAAGAAGAATACGTACTTGATCTCATTACCATCTATGGCTTCGATAATCACGGGCAGACTGCCAAGGGCAAAATCTTTTTAGAGATTTTCATTAACTATTCAGTGCACACCGTCTTATTCCATGTCGTCAATGTGCCGCCAACTTACAATCTTTTGTTGGGGCGAACATGGATCCACAATGCCAATGTCGTTCCATCAACCCTCCACCAATGCATAAAGCGGTCCAAGGGCAGAATGATCACTACCATCTTGGGTGAAGACCCTGAAGAAAGGCTGCCACAGCCTATGATTCCCCGTTCAACATTCACAGCTGATATTCCAAGCATCCGAGAAGCGGATGAAATCAATCTCAGTGACAACTTAGAAATGCTGAAATTAAAAGATGTCATGGAAGAAGAAAACGTGCCAACCACGGTCCAATGGCAAGGACCTTGTTTCTTCAAGCTAGGAGGACGTATTAATTACACCTCCTTCAAAGATCATCATTTATTTCCACAATTTTCTAAAGCAAGAAAAGGATTCGATCTGTTGATCAAACATGGATATCAGCCGTTCCGGGGCATGGGGAAAGATGAAGACAGCATGATAGAACCCATCATTCCAGTTCAGCATACAGACAGTTCAGAGTTGGGGTTCACCGGCTAGGATTCCAGCAAAAAGACAGTTTTTGTCAAAGGGAACCAGTGAAGATGATGCCTTAGTTTTCCTGCTTTCTTTTCCTATCTTTTGTTAATCTTGTAGGGACGACGCAGTCCCATTTCTTTTGTCGATGTCTTGTAAATACTTCGTTTCCAATCAACGAAAGATCAATTTTCTCTTCACATTTGAGCATCTATCATTCTTGTCTTATATTTTGTCTATGCCATTATTCCTTGCTTTGTATAAAAGACTCACTTTTTTACTTGTATTTTATCTTAAAAACCTCCTCTTGGCATTTTCAGGACCATTAACTCCTGAATCAATGACAAAATTCATTATCAATCCCAAATATCTAAAATTGGCAAGGTTTCCTGAGATGAAGGACAGAGCAGAGGTCAGTCAGGCAGCAGAGCAGACCGAAGAGTCAGCCAAATTTGATTCCACCATTCAGGAATTGCCAGAATTTGCTCACATTCAAAAGTAGGATGAGCCATCATCTTTAGTTCAAGATCCAACTGAAGATATCAACATTGGGTCAAAAGATGATCCAAAAATTCTCAAAATCGAGTCGGGTCTAAGCGAGGTTGAAAAAGCAAGATTCATCCAATTCCTTGAAAAGCATCAGGAAGTATTTACCTGGACTTATGAAGATATGCCAGGATTAGATACCAAGCTGGTTGAGCATCGACTCAAGTTGAAACCAGAAGTCAGACCAATCAAGCAGAAATTAAGGAAATTGGACCCTCGAATTGAGCAACAAGTCAAGAAAGGACTTGAAGATTTATTAAAAGCAGGCTTCATCCGGGCCATTGATTATCCAGATTGGTTGGCAAATATCGTGGATCTCAATAAGGCCACCCCGAAAGATGATTATTCACTTCCCAATATTGACATGTTGATCGATAGCACAGCAGGTCATGCCATGTTTTCTTTCATGGACGGATATTCAGGTTATAATCAGATCAAGCTGGCCGTTCGTGATCAGTTGAAGACTTCATTTACTACTCCATGGGGAACCTTTTGCTACATTGTGATGCCATTTGGGCTCAAAAATGCCGGGGCAACTTATCAGATGGCAATGGCCATTATTTTCCATGATCAAATGCACAAGAATATGGATGCATATGTGGATGACATTCTAGTTAAGTCTAAAGAAGAAGAGGATCACCTTGATGCTCTTCGTCAAGTTTTTGAAAGACTTATTCTCTATAAATTGAGACTTAACCCTCAAAAATGTGTTTTTAGAGTTGAGTCTGGCAAATTACTCGGCTTCATTATCAGCAAGAAAGGGATCGAGGTGGATCCGGCTAAGGCAAAAGCCATTATTTATATGTCGCCTCCAACTAATCTGAGAGAACTGCGAAGCCTTCAAGGACGTATTCAGTCTATTCGCAGATTCATCTCTAATTTGTCCATGAGATGCGAGTCTTTCAACCATTTGCTTAGAAAAGGAGTTAAATTTGAATGGGGATCAGAATGCCAGCTCTCGTTTGAGCGCATCAAGCAGTATCTCCTTAATCCGCCAGTTTTAAAGCCGCCAAAATTGGGGAAGCCTCTCCTACTATACATTTCCGTCAATCAGAATGCCTGTGGTGGATTCCTCGCACAGTATGAAGAGGGCAGCCTGATAGAGCACGCCATCTACTACGTGAGCAAAACATTCATTGATTATGAAAAGAAGTATTCTCAAATGGAAAAAACTTGTCTAGCCCTGGTTTGGATGTGCCAGAAATTGAGACATTACTTGTTGGCTTCTGAAATCAAATTCCTATCAAAGCTTAATCCTCTCAGATATATTTTGGAACAACCATTTCTCACTGGACGGATTGCAAAGTGGCAGGTCCTCCTAATGCAATATGACTTAGAGTATGTTTCTCAAAAGTCGATTAAGGGCCAAGCGATCGCAGATCAGTTGGCAGATTTTCCTTTGACAGAAGAAATTAAAGGAGAAGATGATTTTTCTGATGAGCACATCTGCAATGTCCAACAGCCCCTAGTTTGGAACTTGTTCTTCGATGGCTCTAAAAACATGTCTAGCATCGGGATTGGAGTCTTGTTAATCACTCCAGAAAAAGAAATGATCCCTTATTCTCTTAAGCTTGGTTTCCAATGCACTCATAACATGGCCGAGTATGAAGCTCTAATACAAGGCCTCAAAATTCTGCAAAATTTTAATGTCAAGAGAGTGCATGCTTTTGGCGATTCACTACTTGTTGTCAGTCAAGTTAACACTGAATGGCAAGTGAAAGATGCCAAATTGATTCCATATCAGAAAATCGTCCTAGCTCTTGTGGACAGCTTCGAAGAATTTCAGCTCAGTCATATCAGAAGAGAGCATAATCAGATAGCTGACGGTTTGGCCAGCTTAGGCTCCATTTTATCCTTCAAGGGCAGTGAATCATGTCGTTCTTTTCAAGTCGGCAGACTTGAGCAACCCGCTCTCAATTCAAATATGCAAGTAAACCAGGTCGATCAGAAGGAGAAGCCTTAGTATCGAAACATCAAAAATTTCATCAAAACTGGTGAATTTCCACCAGAGATGCCAAAAAGGGAGCAACGTGCGATTCAACGTATGTCTACCCGTTATTTCATTCTCGCCAGTGTCCTTTACCGCCGTGGTTTCAGTTCTGAGTACGCAAGATGCTTAGACAAAGAAGAAGCTATGGAAATTATCCAAGAGGCACATGAAGGGAGTTGTGGTGGCCATGTCGGCTATCAAACTCTCGTCAAGCAGATCGTCCGAGCAGGTTACTACTGGAATACCATGCAGCAGGATTGTCATAGATTTGTGAAGAAGTGCATCAAGTGCCAACTGCATGTGCCTTACATTCATGCTCCGGCCACATATCTACAATCAGTTGTTTCTCCTTGGCCATTTTTTATGTGGGCATTCGACGTCGTAGGCCCGATTACTCCTTCTGCTTCCAACGGCCACAAGTACTTTCTGACTGCTACAGAGTATTTCACCAAATGGGTTGAAGTTGTTACTCTACGCACGGTAGAAGGCCGCCATGTGGTTTCTTTCATTCACAAGAACATTATTTGTGGTTTCGGCATACCACATGACATTGTTTCAGACAATGGAACTCATTTTAAAAATGAGAGGATGAAAACCTTCTATTTTAAATTCAGAATTTGCCATCATTTCTCAGCTCCTTATTATCCTCAAGGGAATGGCCAAGCAGAAGCCACCAATAAAATTTTGATTCGTATTCTAAAAAGGACTGTAAAAACAGGTCGAGACTGGCATGGGAAAATTCATGATGCACTTTGGGTGTACCGAACCACTATTTGGACTCCGACTAATGCCACTCCTTCAGAACTTGTCTACGGAACTGAAGTGGTGTTACCTCTCTATATCCAAAAGTCCGCTCTCAAATTTGCTTCACTTATAGAATTGCCACTTGATCAGTATCAGCAGCAGTGGTTGGTGCAGTTAGATTTATTGGATGAAAAAAGGCTCAAAGCAGCAGAGCACGCTCAAGCTTATCGACAAAGGATAGCTCGACACTATGCCAAGTCCGTCATTAAGAGAAAACTTCAGGTCAACGATTTGGTGCTCAGATCAACAGTCCATCTCAAGCACCGACCACGGGGCAAGTGGTCACCCAATTGGGAAGGTCCCTATGTGGTTAAGGAAGTACTTTCTCGCAATTCATATCGTCTAATCAACGCAGACGGAGTGGAAATGCCAGATCCTATTAATGCTCTGCATTTGAAGAAATTTTATACTTAGAATTTTCATTCTAAAGCCTTTTGTACTATTCAAAGAGTCATTTCAATAAAACAATGATCTTTTATCAATTCTTACATTCTTCTCCATGATACTGAGGCATTTTTATTTTTGATCTATAATCATCTTCTTTCATCATATGCAGGCAGGATTAGACGAAAGCTCTTTTCCTCAAATTTGGTTAATTCTCAATTGATCTCGTGATCTTTATTTCATTTGGTTCACTTTTTGTTATGATCAAATTTTTATCAAGCTATTGCTCATTTATGTCAAGTTTTAACAAATTTTTCAATCTTATTAAAATTTCATCTACTTTTATCTTTAAAGATCACCCTTCCAGGATAAGGGATAAACTTGATGCCTCCTTTCAATGAGGTATTCTTTTATTATTTCTCCCATTCAACATAAGGGGATAAATCCTGAATTATCTTCTAAAAACTCATTTTGAAAATCTAGGTCATCTTCAAGACCTAGTTCTCGCACTGGTTATTTCTTAAAATTGAGCTCATTTGGAAAATCCGGTTCTCACACCGGTAACCTTCTAAAATCAGTCTTCTGACTAAAGACTTTTCTCCTTCTAAATTCAAGTTCTGACTTAAATCTCCTGAAACTTCATGTATTTTCAAAAGATCCAACACTCGTTGGTCATGTATTTCTAAGGGATCCAACATCTCGCTGGTCATGTATTTCCAAAAGGATCCAGCATCTCGCTGGTCATGTATTTCCAAAAGGATCCAACACTCGTTGGTCATGTATTTCCAAAGGATCCAGCATCTCGCTGGTCATATATTTCCAAAACATCCAGCATCTCACTGGTTATATATTTCCCAAAGATCCAGCATCTCGCTGGTCATGTATTTCCAAAGAATCCAGCATCTCGTTGGTCCTGTATTCCAAAAGATCCAGCTCCCGCTGGTCATGTATTCCAAAAGATCAAACCATTAGGGTGCGACTCCTCAATTCTATCATTTCCAAGATCTTCAATCTTTCAAATTCTATCAGTTTCCCAACCTTTGGTTGCAATATCTTCAAAATCTTATCATTTTCTCAACCCTCGGGTTATAACCTCCCAAATTCAATCACTTTCAAGCCATCAGATTAAATCCTTCATTTTCATATCCAATTTCTATAACTGGTCGGGATCTTTCAAATCCAGTTTCTATAACTGGTCAAGATTTTTCAATCCAGTTTCTATAACTGGTCGGGATTTTCAAATCCAGTTTTTATAACTGGTTAGGATTTTCAAATCCAGTTTCTATAACTGGTCGGGATTTTTTAAATCCAGTTTCTATAACTGGTCGGGATTTTTAAATCCAGTTTCTATAACTTGTCGGGATTTTTCAAATCCAGTTTCTATAACTGGTCGGGATTTTTAAATCCAGTTTCTATAACTGGTCGGGATTTTTAAATCTAGTTTCTATAACTGGTCGGGATTTTCAAATCTAGTTTTTATAACTGGTCGGGATTTTCAAATCCAGTTTCTATAACTAGTCGAGATTTTCAAATCCAGTTTCTATGACTGGTCAGGATTTTCAAATCCAGTTTTTATAACTGGTCGGGATTTTCAAATCTAGTTTCTATGACTGGTCGGGATTTTTCAATCCAGTTTCTATAACTGGTCGGGATTTTCAAATCCAGTTTTTATAACTGGTCGAGATTTTCAAATCCAGTTTTTATAACTGGTCGAGATTTTCAAATCCACTTTCTATGACTGGTTGGGATTTTCAAATCCAGTTTTTATAACTGGTCGGGATTTTCAAATCCAGTTTCTATAACTGGTCAGGAATTTCAAATCCAGTTTTTATAACTGGTCGGGATTTTCAAATCCAGTTTTCTATAACTGGTCGGGATTTTCAAATCGAGTTTTTATAACTAGTTGAGATTTTCAAATCCAGTTTCTATAACTCGTCGGGATTTTTAAATCCAGTTTCTATAACTGGTCGGGATTTTCAAATCCAGTTTTTATAACTGGTCGGGATTTTCAAATCCAGTTTCTATAACTGGTCCAGATTTTCAAATCCAATTTTTATAACTGGTCGAGATTTTCAAATCCAGTTTCTATGACTGGTCGGGATTTTCAAATCCAGTTTTTATAACTGGTTGGGATTTTCAAATCTAGTTTCTATAACTGGTCAGGATTTTTAAATCTAGTTTCTATAACTGGTCAGGATTTTCAAATCCAGTTTCTATAACTGGTCGGGATTTTCAAATCCAGTTACTATAACTGGTCGAGATTTTCAAATCCAGTTTTTATAACTGGTCGATATTTTCAAATCCAGTTTCTATGACTGGTCGGGATTTTCAAATCCAGTTTTTATAACTGGTCGAGATTTTCAAATCCAGTTTCTATAACTGGTCGGGATTTTCAAATTCAGTTTTTATAACTGGTCGGGATTTTCAAATCCAGTTTTCTATCTTTGGTTGGGATTTTTAAATCCAGTTTCTATAACTGGTCGGGATTTTCAAATCCAGTTTCTATAACTGGTCGGGATTTTCAAATCTAGTTTCTATAACTGGTTGAGATTTTCAAATCCAGTTTTTATAACTGGTCGAGATTTTCAAATCCAGTTTCTATGACTGGTCGGGATTTTCAAATTCAGTTTTTATAACTGGTCGGGATTTTCAAATCCAGTTTCTATAACTGGTCGGGATTTTCAAATCCAGTTTTTATAACTGGTCGGGATTTTCAAATCCAGTTTTCTATAACTGGTCGGGATTTTCAAATCCAGTTTTTATAACTGGTCGAGATTTTCAAATCCAATTTCTATGACTAGTCGGGATTTCCAAAACCTAATGTATTTCATCAGTCTAGATTTCTAAAGTCTGATTCTTACACCATTTCTTTAAATTACAGCTAAATGTCTCATTAAAATCTATATTGAGTGATTATTTCACAAGAAATTCCTGAAAACTTTGCCAATTTGCTAAAAACATTAGTTGATTCTAAAAGTCTGACTACACAAAAAAAATTTCCTCAGATTACCTCTGATATTTCTTTCCAAAGAGGTAAAACTTTTTGCAAAAAAGAGGTAAAATTCAAATCTTTTCCTGTTGATCAACCAAAAGGATGTAAGAAATGTCCTCGATATGATCAGTGAAAGAAATATTCAATGATGTTGAAAATCCAGAAGTGATTTGTTATTGATCATAGTTATGACGCGTGTTTGAAGACGACTTTCTGGCAATCAGGCAGTGGAAATATCTTGAGCTATAAAAAGAATCCACTCAACCCATATCTTCTCATTCATTTAAAGTTGTAATCAAATATCCGCAAAAAGGATCTCTGAACTGTCGTCAAGATGAAGACGAATAGACGATTTAGACCCTCGGGGCCAAAGAAGATTTGGATCATCTCCGAGATCAAGGAGTTTGTGAAGGATCCTTCTAGGAAAAGTTCAGATCACCGTCGAGATGAAGGCGAGTGCGATGAACCTACCGACAAAGCCTAAAAGATATTTGATTTCTGCTATCATCTAAAGACCCTTTGAGCCTATATAATACCTGAAACAAAAGAAGGATCGGAACATCTCCAAGATGAAGGAGTTTGTGACGTACCCTTCCCTGAAAAAAGAGAGAAAAGTCAGGACCCATCCAAATGTAGGATGATGTAAAAGCCCGAGAAAGTGCAGTGACTCAAAAAGAGTGCAAAAGGATCATCATGGGAAAACACCCAGATATCAAACTGCCAAAGTTGCCAGAAGTCATCTTTTCTCATGCAAAATTCTTTTATCAATATCTTCTCACTACTTGTTTTAATGAAATTAAGAATATTTCTTCTCTTCTCATATCTGGGAAATGGATAGTTTCCTTGAAGAAAATCATCAACGCTAAAATTTTGAATTTGACTCTTAGAACCAGAAAGTTAACTTCATTTGGAAGAAATACTCTAGGTAAGAGAGGGAATATCTTTGCACATACGTGCACATTTTCAAGTGTTTGAAACAACTACAATTTTATCTTACTGGCAAAATTTTCTAGCTATTCCAAGAATGAAATAAACATTCAATATTCATTCTGATGCAACCTAGTGTTGTTTATATCTTCCAGAAGAGTTGCCTCATTCAGTTGAAGTATCTCTTCCTGTCCCATCACGGTTTCGAGAAATCCGTATAGTTGTCCCCACTCAGGTTAAGGGTCAAACCTGAACCCCCTGTGAGAGGTCATAGATTTCAAAAGCTATTTCAATCTCAGCAATGAGACGCCCAATTTCTTCCCCTTTTCAAAGCTATAGGGAACCCTATATTTTCCTTCTCTCGTAAAACCCCTTTCGGATTTGTTCGTCCAAGTTCCAAAGGTCCCATTATGGTTTCTCCATTTGAGAAATCTGTATGGTAGATTTCCTATCCAGACTAATAGTTAACCCGGAACCTCGTTTCGCAAGGTATCTTCTTTTCAGGTTTGGGTAAAACCTGAATCTCGTTTCGACGAGATTCCTCATTTTGACGAAATATTTTCTTTCAGTCCCATCATGGCTCTTCCCATTAAGGAATCCATGCTTTGTATATCCATCCAGGACAGGATCCTACTTGAGCTGCCTTTCATGAGGCATTTTCCAAAAAAATGTCCCATCAAGGTTCTCATGTATTCCTTTCCTCATTCAGTTCATTTTTTATATATCCTCGTCCCATCCAGGTTAAGGGCTAAACCTGAATCATTCTCAAAAAGAGTATCTTGTCTCACCCATGAGACTTGGTGAAAATTTTTATTTTCACCATTTCGGGATTTTCACCCAAAAGTCCCATCACGATTTCCTCATTTTCTACTCAATCATATCATTTTTGAGGATTTCATCCCCCCAAAACCATTCAGGATAAGGTTTTAAGCCTGAGAAGCCATATTTTTAAAACAATTCTTCCACACCCAGTTCAGATCTGCTGACTGGGGCATTTTCAAAATTTGGAGTTTTATCTTTGCCACTAAACTCGGCTTTCAACCGGCTTAGTAGCAAAGAGGGGCATTTGTGAACACCCCAAATTTTTCAAAGTTTTGTAAAAATGACCCTTTTGCCCCCGGTCCCATTTTTGAGAAAACCGAGGCTAATATTCAATTATTCTTCAGATTTTCTGGATTAAATTTCACATTGATATATTCAAAATCAATTCCGGATCCGAATCCAGTGCTTTAAAACCATATTTCTTCAAAATCCAGATCCAAACGCATTTTTCTGAAGATATTTCCCCAAAATAGCTTTTAATTCTCAGAAAAACTCCCTTTTGTAAATATTTTACAAAAACACCAAAAAAAAATAATTAAGTTTTAACTTTTGATTTCTCGTAAAACTTTAGGGTTTTATTCCAAAAACTGCAAAAAAATGGAGGATAAACATAAAAAACCAAAAGATTGGGAAAAGCTACAAGAAAAACGAAGGATGTTTAAGCTTTTTGAAGCCCTTTTTCCAAAATCCTCACTCTCAACCATTTTTCAAAAATTCCTTAAAAAGAAAACCTCTTTTTGGAAAAAGAGAGAATTCCTAACGAACTCCTCCCGCGTCTCCCTCCTCTCCTCTCCATCGTTGATCTCAAAACAAACCACCCTCTTCACGCCCATCCATCTTCAACGAACGGGTTCCTGAAGCTTCCTCCTCTTCTTTAAGAGAGGCGTGAAGAGAAAGGGCTCGAGATCCATTGCAATCCATCTACTTTTTCTCCTCTGGTGTCGATCATCTACGTTCACGCATCCATCGCCTCTGGTCCTCTTCTCCGATCCCCCCTCATCCAAGAATCGTGCTAGCAAAAGGAAGTTAGTAAACTTCCCCTCTGGTTCCATTGAAGGGGCATCGCTTCCTTCTTTCAGGCTATCTGCAACGCCTCTGTAAGTGCTCCTCCTCATCCGATTCGTTCTGATCTTGCCCCATTACAATTCCGTCTTTCCTTTCCTTTCTTTCACTAGTTTATAGAAGCATGATTGCAGCATTGACCTACCTATAGTAGCTTCAATGTTGTGTAATGCAATAGTGATACTGCCCCTATGCCAACGAGGATTGCCTTTGAAAAGAAAAAGGGGGGGGGCTACATCACATAGGTCATTCTTTATTTTAATGCATTGAGTATATATATATATATTTTTTAGCATCTTCGTTCAAATTCTCCATTACATTATGTAAACTCCTTTTGATCATCATTGCCTCATTGCTCTGGCCCCAATTATATCCAATAGAGGAGATGACTCCCCAAGTGATATCCGATCTGATCTACTATCAGATAAGATTTTCTTGGTTGTGATCTCCCGTTTATATCAAGAGTTCGTTATTCAGTTCATCTGAAATACTGTTTCCTTCATATATATATATATATATATATATATATATATATATATATATATATATATATATATATATATATATATTTATTTATTTTAACACCCCATTTTGTTTCACTAATTCATGTTATTGATTTGCCTATTTCGTTCCCATCAACATACCTCATGCTGATTTCATGTCCTGTGTTTCATGATTCTTACAAGCATTAGCATAAGATTATTGTTCCATTTATTTTGCACACTAGCTTGATTATCAGTCTCTCACAACGTCCCTGTTGTTATGTTAGTTTTGTTCTTCTTATGTCACTCTTTAAGGTATCCTATTAGGTATGTTTGCTTTTGTGGACCAACATATGCCTCTCTTGTCTCTCCCAGTGCTTTACATTAATTATTGCCAAATGGCTATTATAAGTTCAAAAGGCTCCAGTGCCCTGGTTCGAAATTTTTTATTATTATCTGAAGCATTTTTTTTTAGCAGCCATTGCATCTAGCAAGATCTATATCAATAGGAGAAAAGGTATGTGGAAGTGGTTTTATATGATATTGATTGGATCTCTTTTTTTTGTCAGCCTAGGATGTTCCATTGTGACATGTGTGGCTTCATATTCAAATTATCCAACTGTTTATGCCCTTAAAACTTTACATTAAATAGTTTATGAGCTACCAAGGGGATTACGTTTGTGCCTGCATCAGCAGATAGTGAGTCTAAAAATGGTGGATTGCTTGATTTATATTGACTCACTTGCAGCAATGAATGCAAATTTCTTTTTGCGCATGATGCTACAAGTTACCCTTTCACTCAGCCGACTCCCAGTTCACACGACACCACTCCATCAAGAACCTGAATTTAGGTGATTTTAAGCTGCACCAATTTCCCATCTCCGGCATCACTTGTACTATCATCATCCTTCTGTTAACACCCACCTGTTAACAGCACTTATCACTCACATTACCACAACACTAACATCCCTGTGTACAGCCATTATCACTCAATTACACGAACATGTTCACCATTTCCTGTTTCTTCACTCATCTGCATCACGCCAATACTACTAACCACTGAAAGCTTTGTCCATTTGTCTATAATGGCATAATCCACTCTCATTTAGGACTCACTAGGCGTTGTCACCTGCATATGTTTGATTTGGGTATGCCCTGTCCAAAATCGATCTAAACATTTTTCCTCCCTGCTCGTTGCCTTCATGTCTTGTTTAACATTGTATTTCCGCCTATGGTTCATTTTACCCTTTTCTTCACTCATTATTATTTTTTTTTGTTGGTATGGGTCTAATTCCTATTTTCTTGTTGACAATCGGCTTGCACTTGTCATTTTTTTTTTTTTGATGCCCAGCATACATTATGATGTAATCTCTTTTTTATTACTATTATTGTTGTTATTATTATTATTTCTCATTGACTAGGATTATTAGTTCTGTTTGGTTTTCTTGCTCTCTGGATTGGTTCTGATGCCAAAAATGAAGACTCAGTAACATGATCAGAGTTGCTTACATTTCTAAATGGAGAAAACACATATATACCACTGTTTATCATGAATGGATTCGGAGTTTGCTTTGAGACAAGATATCACAACCAACAATAGGATTGTGGAACATAGTGTTTGTCATTCCAAACTGGGCTTATCCCCAGTTACCAAGGCTATTTCAAAGACATAGGATCGAAATTTTTTAGCCCTCAATGTTTCCTCGGCTGTAGGTGATCACATTTTGGTGGATTTGCAACCTATCCTGGTCTTTATGTCCAAGGTAGATGGGAGTTTTAAGGTTAGCTCTATAAGCATGAACTTCTAAATAGAAGCTGTAAAAGTTATTTCTGCTACTCATCCCAGGCTATGCATCAGAAAATGCAGGAGAGACCTCTTCTTTCCGTCTCGAACTTTGTGTAAGCTGCCCATAGCAATGTCTTCCCTGTAGTGCCAGACTTTCTCTATGCCATCAATAACTGGCATACACTACCCACTTCCATTTCACATTCATTCATATCTGCCCATTCCTATAGTCATTTACAGTCACCTGGTTGTCGACTCAGATGAATGTCAATTCTGCATCTTGTACACCCCCTTCCAGTGACAATTTTCACTCGGCATCAAGATCCGACCGAAGCTTCCGCTGCCATTCACAATGTCTCTGCTGCCATTGGCAGCACAACAGCCCATTATGCTGCTCACACAGCCTCCTGCTGCATTTATGCTTAGCCCTTGTAGCATACATAATTGCCCACCTTTCATCTCATCTTCAGTCTACTCCTCCTGTACTCATAGCAGTATATCACTATTGCCATCTTAGTATGTCGATAACCAACCACTGTTACATATCCCATAGCTCACCTCCCACCAGCTAGGGTTTCCCGGTGTCCATAGTTGTTTTGTAGAAAATCTGTCACCAACACCATCTTGTCTACAGCCACCCTGTGGCTATGTCCCTCCAGCACTATTGGCCCCTGCATATCTTCCTGCAAACACCCACATCACTCATCCACATCTTCTGCAAATGGTACTATCCATTGTAATAGTACCTTTTTCAGCTTAGGTTGCAATATATCATTATCATCACCTGCTGAAACCTCTACATTGCCTTCTTCATCATCGACCATTATAAACCTCCCGGGTCAATCAGTTTGTTAAAATCAGAGCAGATGTATATAGTTCAAATGATGGAATTGAATCAGGATGACAAGCTGTTACCTTTACTTTCGTGAGATTTTGTGTAGAATCTAAGGTAGGACATCCCCATTTCACAATGCATATGAGCTACAGTGACCAAATCTGTCTACTTACCAGTCACTTTAACTTGATGCTTGTATATCTATTGTTGTCATATTTTCCAGCCACTTTTAGCTCCTCCATCAAAATTAGATATCACATTTAGATAAATGTGTGTGAGTTCAATCTTTGCAATGGGTTTTAAAATCTGGGTATCTCCATCATAGAGTAAGCATGATCATGCGTCTTTCCTCATTAGGCCTAAAGTCTTGTCTTTCAGTATGTATGTTCCTCTTTGTATATATATATATACATATATGTAGACTCTCACACATATCTTAAAAAAAAAAATCATTTTACTACTTGCTTTCTTCATTCCATAGTCATCTTTTCTTGTAATTGTACTAACCCACCTTTTTCAGGGAATATGAGGAGAATATCATCATTTGAGATTTGTATTTTTTGAAATTCAAACCTTGTAATAAGTTAGATCTTAATGAGAATTTACATTCCCTGTTTTAGATAAAATGAATGAGCATTGTAAATATCATAACTTGCTTGTTTTCATGCATCTTTTGTCTTTATTTCTATAATTCTCACAAATGGCAACACGAATGGCACGTGCACCATTTCGGAAGAGGTAATTGATCCTAAGTTGATGATCCACATCAATGGCCATAGTCAGGATGTGGACAAAACTTAGTATTTTTATCTTTTACAGAATAACACTGGGTCCACACTGAATCCTTTTTCAAAATCATCATATTTTCTTTAAATATTTTCCTCTTTTATGGGAATTTAATCTAAAATTAATTTAATATATATACCAATGGCCATAGTCAGGGTATATTGAGAATTAATTTCATTTTAAATTCTATAAAAGCACCCAAAAAAAAGTATTTTATTCTTCATTTGAATTTAGATATGACTATTATATAATACATTCAATGACCATAGTCAGGAGTGTATTATATCATTAATCTTATTTAAATTTATTTGAAGAATGAAATATGATTTTCAAATCTAATTTCAAAATATTTAATTTCATTCATCATTTAGGATAGAATTGCATCATATTTTTGAAATTCCCTTTTCAAAATTCCAAGTGATTCTTTTCTTCATTTCTCAGATCAAATATGGATTCAAATTCGATTCTATCTCATTCTTTAAAGATCCAAAATTCTATTTCAAAGTCCAATTTGACTTTGAAATTTTAGAATCATCTTTTGTATTCAAATTTCCAATTTAATTCAAAAATTCAAATTCAAAGTTCTAATTAAACTTTGAAGTTTCTGATTCATTCTCAAAATCAAAATCAAGTTTATCTTCTTATCTTCAATCACAGTTTGAGATTGATTTTGAATCTTCCTAAAGTTTTAAAATTCAATCTGGGTTTCTAAAACCCAGATCCATCTTTAAAGGTCCTATTTGGACTTTTCATAATCCGAATCCAAAGTTAAAATCCTAAACTTGGATCCAGACTTCCAAGTATGAATCCAACTTCACTTTGGGTCTCAGACTTCAGATCCAAAATCTATTCTAGGATCCAGAATCCAATCTCATCTTGGATCTCAGATTTCAGATCCAAAATCCATTCTTTAGGATCCAGAACCCAATTCACCTCGGATCTCAGATTCAGATCCAAAATCCATCCTAGGATCCAGAATCCAATTATACTTTGGATCTTAGACTTCAGATCCAAATCTATTCTAGGATCCAGAATCCAATTCTACTTTAGATCTTCGACTTCAGATCCAAATCCATTCTAGGATTCAGAACCCAATTCTACTTTGGATCTCAGACTTCAGATCCAAAATCCGTTCTAGGATCCAGAATCCAATCTCATCTTGGAACTCAGATTTCAGATCCAAAATCCATTTCTAGGCTTCAGTATCCAATTCCATCTCAGATCTCCAATTCTTAAATCCAATTCCATTCAGAATTTCAGATTCAAATTCCATCTTGAATTCCAAACATTCAAATCAATCCCAATTCTATCTTTCCTTCTGATTTCAAACTTCAAAGTTAGAATTCAATTCCATTTTCATCTCTATTCTGATTCAAAGTCCATTTATGACTTTGAAAATTTCTTTCTTCTCCTTTTATCTCGAATTCAAAATCATTCCTTTCAAAATCCAGATTTATTTTCCCAAGCTTTGATTATTTCAAAAACTTAGAATTTTAATCTTAAATTCTAAGTTAGAAAACATTTCTTCACTCCATTATCTAATTCATCTCAGAAATCACTTGGAAATTCTTCAAAACATTTTCAAAAAAGAGCATACATCTTTGCATTTGCACAAGCATGATTCTTTGTGCATTAGACTTAGGATAAATTCTTAGATAATTTCTTAGCAAAGCAAAAAGGCATGAATTCGACCCTTGGTTCGATTACCCCTGGTAAAGGCGCCAGGAACGGTCGAACCTCGTACTGACGAGCGGATCCCATCTCCCAGTTTTCCCGTAAAATATTTCAAAAACGGAGGTGAGTTATTTTCTTTTCAAAATTAAGGTCAAGTGAGACCCCGCAAAAGAATTTCTCTCTCTTCTTCCTTTTCTTGTTTCTCTTCTCTCTTCTTTTCTGTCTTTTATTTTTCTCTCTTCAAAAGGAGGAAATAGAAGTCGGAAAGGAAAAGAGAAGGAAGAGAGGAAATACTATGAGAGGAAAAATTTTGCGATGATTACACATAGCATGATCGCGTGACTCCACCCCTTTTGAATTTTGTTGTAACATACATTCATGCGTTGCTACAACACGAAAGGCCATTTTCCATTCGTCTGGATCCCACCTTGTTGTGCGTCTGTGCTCTAAGGTGGCATAAATAGATGTTCATAGCTACTCTGCCATACGTCTGCAACTCTAACTTTATTACCATCTGGATTTCTTCTCATCTCATTTACATCGATTGACCTCCCCTGAAGAAGGCTCGTGATCGGAAGCTTTTGGATCTCATTTGCTGAGCCTCTGCTGATCCCGTAGTGTGACTAGTCACATGATTGAATGGCACTCAAACTCCATTCATTGAATATCATGCATATCCACACACATATCAGAAGGCTATAGACTTGTTTGCTTCATCAGTGACATTTTCTTTTTTGAAAAGATGCCATTGCTAAATAAATAATGGTGGGGAATTGAAAATCGCAATTCGGGTGTGTCATTCTGGAGATATTTCGACAACTGTTGCAAAAGGGTGGTTCACGCTGTGAAGCATTCTTTTGACAGATGGGACTGGCACTGGGATGATAATACGTGTGTGGGGTCTCGCTATACAATTGAGAAAACCGTTGACTGTCTCAAACTTGAGCCAGCAAACTAATGATACCGATCTGGTAAGAAACCATAACGTGTACTCAGCAGGTGAAGTGGAGAATCCGGGTGTTTCAAGATATGGAGGAGTGCCCGGTCTGTGACAGTATTGTGCGCATATCTGCAAGGCAAGCAGATCCAAGTTTCACTCAGTAGGCTTCTACAAATAGCTCTCTACATCCCACAAATCCATATGCCCGCTGTGTCAAAATTTGCTCTAATAATCATCTTTCGTCGGTCGCTTTTGCATTGACATAAAACAGGTCCAATCTATTTGAACTTGCTGAAATTACAGGAAGAGAATTTTGTCCAAGGCTGATATTTCTGAGACAATCCCTGTGCACAATATATTTATTGCATTTGTGGAATTTTTTTTTTTAAACTCTTGGAATCAGTAGATTCCAGTTCAGAGGTGTTTTAGTTTCATATGGCTTAAGCATGTTAGGTTATCTTGCATTTGTCTATACAGTTAGTTCTTTAATTTCTGCATAAGTACAATACCTGCATAAGTGTAGCATCTCCATTCTAGCATTTGGTTAGTAATGGGTTTTTTTTAGCATTGTTACATTGACGTTATTGCATTATCATATTTTTCATATGTTAACATTGTCTTGTTGAATATTATGTCATTACATCATGATATATTACACTTTCCAATCTTCTCATTAGAATTACCTCCTCCACCACGTTACACTTCCACACCCTCACAAGCAAGCCATGGATAACCATCATATGGAGATTCATACAATGCTTATTCCCAGCTATCTATTTATGCTGGAGAGAACAAATCAAGTGGGAAGGCACATAATGGTTATGATGCACCTCCAGGAGCACCACCACCTTTTCTTTTTACTGTTGCACATTTCTTTTCATCAGTAAGTACTTACTTCATCTTCATCTGTGCTACCAAACTTTCATCTTCGTTATGGCATTTCAATAGTATTAATCTGTGTACACCCCATTATCACCTTGCACTTACGTGTAATATATCACTGTTCATTTCTGCTGCACATTTCCTGCTATTCTTGTGCACCCATTGTTCAGCCACCAACACCACTCCACCTGCCAGTGCACAGCCGCATCACTGTTTCCACCATGTCACCACCATTCGCCGCATTGCTGTCACCATAGCATCTCCTCTTTCTTCATCCAACTCTTGCACTCTATTTCTAGAGTACAGGAATTACATTGGTTGTATTTATGTTATCTTTCACTTTGATTTTTGGCACCTTCTCTTCATAACATTTTGTCCTTTTGTCATATGGCATTAGGGGTCATAATATCCTATCACTACCATGCTTACAGTATGTCATCTTCATCATTTGAAGCACATTTAACATAGGCCATGCAACCCTTTACCTCACTGCTACAGTGCTGCTTGTTGTAGCATTGAAGGCATTCTGTCAACAGCACTTTACTTCCACCTTCACTGCCGTATCATACAGCAGTAGGACCCTTTCCTTCACTGCCACTTCACAGCATCCAGCTCATCTACATTGTTCACATCATTTGAATCCCCATGTCCATGTGAGCCCAACAGCCTAATGGCTGCTGTAACTTACCAACAGTAACACCACATCCTGTACATTGCCACACCTCCCTGCTTCTAGCCTGTGCACAATCTTCATTCATTCCTTCCCTTCTTTCAAAAATATACTTGCAATCATCACCATATGCACCTCCTGTCATCTTTCATAACATTACCATATGGGTATTCAAAGTTGTTCTTTTTTTTTTTCTAAATGTTGTGTTCATTACGTGTCATATATTGCTTTCCCATCATCATACATTTGTTGAGATATTTTCAAAATAATATGCCTATTTTGAATGTAGATGCATCATGCTCATATGAGCCTCTTTCCCTTGAATAAGGCACTACACCTTAGACAAATGTGTAACAGATTCATATTTTATCTAAAAGCATTGCATGTTTCTCTTTCTCATATGAATGCTCAGGTACATTTTTGAAACTCTCATCTTGTTAATATTTTAATGAGCATAAAGCATATTCCAACTCATGTTCTCTCATTAGTTTAAGGCTTTTTACATGCATCTTAACAATCATTTCTTGGTTGACTTAGGATATCATACATACTCTCCCATATATATATTTTATACATCTGTTATGAGTTTTATATAACATCCTTTACATGCCTTTTATTGTATTTTTGGTTGTCTATTAACCATGTTTTGCAGGAATATATGGGAGATGTTGTTTTTCCTCCTTAGTTTAAAAGAATTTTGACTTCAATTCCCCGTACAATGATTTAATAGCTATATATCAATGAGAATATTTACTTTCAAGCACTAGATTAGAATGGATGAGCATGTAAATAACATTTGTTTCATTATTTTCTTATTATTTTCTAAAATCTCACAAATGGTGAAACATGAATGGCACGTGCACCATTTTGTAAGAGGTAATTAATCCTAAGTTGATGATTTACATCAATGGTCATAGTCAGGATGTAAACAAAACTTAGCATTTTTATCTTTTATAAAATAATACTGGATCAACACTAGATCCTATTCAAAATTCATCATGTTTTCTTTAAATATTTTTCTCTTTTATCAGAGTTTAGTTTAAAATTGATTCAATACATATACCAATGGCCATGGTCAGGGTATACTGAGAGTTAATTTCTTTCTAAACTCTATAAAAGCAACAAAATATGTTTGATTCTTTATTTGAATTTAGATATGATTATTATATAATACATTCAATGACCATAGTCAGGAGTGTACTATATCATTAATCTTATTTACATTCATTTAAAGAATGAAATATGATTTTCAAAACCAAACTCAAAATTTTTTAAATTCATCCATCATTTAGGATAGAATTGCATCATATTTTCAAATTTTCCTTTTTCAAAATTCCACGTGATTTTTTTCTCAGATCAAATCTTATCTATAAATTCAAATTCAATTCTATCTCATTTCAAAAAATTAAAAAATTCAATTTCAAAGTCTAATTTGACTTTGAAATTCCAAAATCATGTTTATATTCAAATTTTAAACTTCAAAATTCAATTTAAACTTTGAAGTTATCTTCTATTTCAAAACCAAGTTTATTTTTCTCATCTCCAAATTCAAAATCAAAGTTTGAGATTGATTTGGAATCTCAAAAACTTGACTCTTCTTAAATTTTAAATTCAATCTGGGCTTTCAAAACCCAGATCCATCTTCAAAAGTTCCATTTGGACTTTCAGAACCCAAATCCAAAGTTAGATCCTAAATCCCAACTTGGATTCAGATTTCCAAGTACAATCCCCACTTTTGGATCTCAAACTTTAGATCCAATTCTATTTTAGGATCCAAAATTCAACTTCCATCATTGGATCTCAGGCTTCAGATCCACAATCCATTCTAGGATCCAGAATTCAACTTCCACTTTGGATCTCAGAGTTCAGATCCAAAATCCATTCTAGGATCTAGAACCCAACTTCACCTTGGATCTCAGACTTCAGATCCAAAAGCCTATCTTAGGATCCAAAATCCAATTCCATTTGGATCTCAGATTTCAGATCCAAAAGCCTATTTTAGGATCTAGAACCCAATTTTACTTTGGATCTCAGAATTCAGATCCAACAATCCATTTAGAATCCAGAATTCAACTTCCACTTTGGATCTCAGATTTCAGATCCAAACTCCATTCCAAACTTTGGATCCAATTCCACCTTGGATCTTAGACTTCAGATCCAAAATCCATCTAGGATCCGGAATCCAATTCCATCTTAGATCTTAGATTTTGGATCCAAATTCCATTTAGGATCCAGAATCCAATACCATCTTGGATCCTATTCCATTTAAAATCCAAAATTCCACTGCATCATTTGATCTCAGATTTCAGATCCAATTCCCATTTCGGATTCTAAATCCGGAATTCAATTTTGAATCTCAACTCTATTTAGAATCCAAACTTTGGATTCAAATTCCATATTGAATTCCAGATTTCAAATCAAACTCCATTCCCAATTCCAATTTTTCAAATCTAATTCCATTTTCATTCCAGATTTCAGAAGATCGAGTTTATCTTGATTCTTAAGATTCCAAAAACCAATTCTATTTTTCAATTCCATTTAGATTTCCCAAATTTCATTCTGATTTCAAACTTCAAAGTTAGAATTCAATTCCATTCCAAATATTCATCCAGGTTCAAAATTCTAGTCCATTTATGACTTTGAAATTTCCTTTCTTCTCCTTTTATCTCAGCTTCAAGATCATTTCTCTCAAGATCCAGATTTATTTTCCCAAGCTCTGACTATTTCAAAAACTTAGAACTTTAAATCTTAAATTTCTAAGTTAGAAACCATTTCTTCACTCTATTATCAGATTCATCTCAGAAATACTTGGAGATTTCCAAATCATTTTTCAAAAAGAGCATACATCTTTGCATTGCACAAGCATGATTCTTTGTGCATTTAGACTTAGGATAAATTCTTAGGTAATATTAAGGCAAAGCAAAAGGCATGAATTCGACCCTTGGTTCGATTACCCCTGGTAAAGGCGCTAGGAACGATCGAACCTCGTACCGACAAGTGAATCCCGTCTCCCAGTTTTCCCGCAAATATTTCAAAACGGAGGCAAGTTATTTTCTTCAATATCTTCAAAATTAAGGTCAAGTGAGACCCCGCAAAAGAGTTCCTCTTCTCTTTTTTTCTCTCCTTTTCTCTTCTCTCTTTTTTTCTGTCTTTTATTTTCTCCCTTCAAAAAGGAGGAAATAAGGATTAGAAAGGAAAAGAGAAGGAAGAGAGAGAATATTACGAGAGGAAAATTTTTACGATGATCACACTATGCTTGGAGGGGGTCTTCTGCGACCTGACTTTTCAGTTTGCGGGCACCCTTTTGCTCCCGGCCATATTTCTGAAATGTTGGAGGCACCTCATATTCTTCATCAGTGTCTTCCGCTGATTCTGTTCCATCTGAGATTTCTTCTGGCTGAACCTGCTTCTTGGAAGTTTTTAGGGATTTTTTAGCCTTGCGATCGTGGAACGTCTGCCTAAATGGATTTTTCTCTGAACTGGTCCCGACCTGTTCGCTCATCATCTTCTGGAACATAGCATACATCTGTGGATCTATGCCATCGTCCTCTTGTTGGCCCTGGCTCATGGCTGAACGCGAGGAGTCCATCTCTTCTTCTGAAGCGGATGAGTACTGAGATGATGTTGTTTTTCTGCATGATCTTGTCTCAACCATCTGTGATCATCGCAAAATTTTTCCTCTCTTGGTCTTTCTCTCTCTTCCTTCTTTTTTTTCCTTTCTATCTTTTATTTTCTCCTTTTTGAAGAGAGAAGATAAAAGACAGAAAAGAAGAGAGAAGAGAAAAGAAAAGAAAAAAGAGAAAGATGAATTCTTTTGTGGGGTCTCCTTGACCTTAATTTTGAAAATATTTAGAAAAAAACTCACCTCCATTTTTGAAATATTTGCGGAAAAACTGAGAGACGGGATTCGCTCGTCGGTACGAGGTTCGACCGTTTCTGGCGCCTTTACCAGGGGTAATCGAACCAAGGGTCGAATTCATGCCTTTTTGCTTTGCTAAAATATAATCTAAGAATTTATCCTAAGTCTAAATGCATAAAGAATCATGCTTGTGCAATGCAAGGATGTGTGCTCTTTTGAAAATGATTTTGAAGTTTCCAAGTGTTTCTGATGAATAGAGTGAAGAAGTGGTTTCTAACTTAGAACTTTGAGATTTAAAGTTCTAAGTTTTTGGAATAATTAGAGTTTGGAAAAATAAATCTGGACTTTGAAAGGAATGATTTTGAGGTTGAGATAAAAGGAGAAGAAAGGAAATCTCAAAGTCATAAATGGACTTTGAATTTAGAATTTTAAACCTGGATGAATGTCTGAAATGGAGTTGAACTCTGGCTTTGAAGTTTGAAATCAGAAGGAGATTTGAGAAATCTAAATAGAATTGAGAAATGGAATTGATTTGAAAGTTGGAATTCAAGATGGAATTTGAATCCAAAGTCTGGATTCTAAATTGAGATCCAAATTTGAATTCTGGATTTAGAATCCTAAATGGGAATTGGATCTGAAATCTGAGATCCAAGAAGGAAATGGGTTCTGAATCCTAGAATAGATTTTGGATCTGAAATCTGAGATCCAAGAAGGAATTGGATTCTGGATCCTAAAATGGATTTTGGATCTGAAGTCTAAGATCCAAGGTGGAATTGAACTCTGGATCCTAAAATAGATTTTGGATCGAAAGTCTGAGATCCAAGGTGGAATTGGATTCTAGATCCTAAATGAAATTTAGATCTGAAGTCTGAGATCCAAGGTGAAATTGGACTCTGGATCCTAAAATGGATTTTGGATCTGAAGTCTGAGATCTAAGGTGGAATTGGATTCTAGATCCTAAATGAAATTTGGATCTAAAGTCTGAGATCCAAGGTGGAATTGGACTTTGGATCCTAAAATAGATTTTGGATCTGAAGTCTGAGATCCAAGGTGGAATTGGATTCTGGATCCTAAATGAAATTTGGATCTGAAGTCTGAGATCCAAAAGTGGAGATTGTACTTGGAAATCTGGATCCAAGTGGGGATTAGGATCTAACTTTGAGTTTGGATTCTGAAAAGTCCAAATGAGACTTTTGAAGATGGATCTGGGTTTTGAAAACCCAGATTGAATCTAAAATTTAAGAAAGGTTAAGTTTTTGAGATTTAGAATCAATCTCAAACTTTGATTTTGAATTTTGGAGATGAGAAAAACTTGGTTTTGAAACAGAAGATGACTTCAAAGTTAAATTGAACTTTGAAGTTTGGATTTTGATTTGGAAATTGGAATTTTGAATACAAAATGATTTTGTATTTTTAAAGTCAAATTGGACTTTGAAATTGAATTTTTGAATTTTAAAATAAGATAGAATTGAGTTTGAATGTATAAATAAGATTTGATCTGAGAAATGAAGAAAAAGAATCACTTAGAATTTTGAAAAGGAAGTTTTGAAAATATGATGCAATTCTAAATGATGAATGAATTTAAATAACTTTGAAGTTGGATTTAAAAAGCATATTTCATTCTTTAAATGAATTAAGAATGAGGTTGAAGATATAATACATCCCTAACTATGGTCATTGAATGTATATATAAGAACCACATTTAAATTCAAGTGAAGAATAAAACATATTTTGGTGCTTTTATAGAGTTTAGAATGAAATTAACTCTCAGTATACCCTGACTATGGCCATTGATATACGTATTGAGTCAATTTTAGACTAAACTCTGATAAAAGAGGAAAACATTTAAAAAAAATATGATGAATTTTGAAAAGGATTCAGTGTGAATCCAATGTTATTTGGTAAAAGATAAAAATACTAAGTTTTGTTTACATCCTGACTATGGCCATTGATGTAAATGATCAACTTAGGATTAATCACCTTTTATAAAATAGTGCACGTGCCATTCGTCGTCCCATTTATGAAATTTTTGAGAAATAAGATGAAAATGATGTGAAAGCAAGTGATCTATGGTATTTATAATGCTCATTCATTGTATCTAATACAGGAGATGAAAGTTTCTCATTATAATCTAGCTATTACAATTCTGGATTGAGCCTCTAAACCAAGACAAGGAATGATATTTTCTATTTCCTGCAAAATCGGGTTAGTACAAGGTAACAAACGAATATAGAAACGAATGGCAAAGATCATCTTGGATTTTAGAATGTAAATGACGAAATGAGCATGTATACTCCTTATGCTAAAAAAAATACATGGGAATGCATTTTTAATATATTACACTAATGGGGAAATAGATATAAGAAACAGGTACGTGGTGTTTTGAACTTTAGCGAGAGAATGTACACACGACAATGCTAAAACATATTAAATGAATGCGGAGGACTTAAACTCCATGCTAAAAACTGATATTAGTATGTGCTACCAAATGCTGAAACCACCACTACGTGTGTTTTGGGCAAGAAAATGTTTAACAGTAAAACACTTACTATGGAAAGCAGCATTTAACAGACACTGAGAATCACTACTTAATAATGAGAAGAGACACGATGGACTTCAGATAAAATGAACGGCTAAACTTAGTTATGAGACTCAAATGCCACTCTAACATGCTACCTAACACGCTTAGTTACTACTAACTATGCCCTTAACTATTAACAATACTATCTGTATATGCATATATTGTCTAATATACTGTTAACATAGACTAGCCATTCGATGTCCCTTTCCAAATAATGCAATATCGGATAACCACACATAATCGGCTAATGCATATAGACTACTATTATCAATCATGTAAGACACTTCACCCAATCTTTGCTATTAACACCCATTTATTATCTAACACACTAAACCCAACAGACTACTGATTAAGGCTGGTAACTCATACAGAGCTGATACACACACTGACTCATATTGCTGACACAATAACAGAGACTATTACATTGTCTAACACACTATACCCTCCACACCATGTCAGTTTATATACCATTTGACTCAGATCTACTAACATACACTTACTGCTGAGCACTAAGATGCTAACAGAGAACCTTTCAATCATAACAATCATCCCCATATTTGCATCTACTGTTAAATAGCCATGGCCCAAGTTCATAGGAGAGAAGCTGTCAACTGTGACAATGGGAACAATCTGCCACGAGATTTAGGTTCCTTAACAATACAATGTCATTCTTTTCCAATATGAGAAGGCCACAAAACATATCGTTTCATCTCATGTCTTCATAAGTCTAGCTTTGGATAATTATTCATAAACATGCCAAAATTTAATAAATGTAACAAAAATATGCAACATGCAATGTCTTAGCACATTTAAACTATATTTAAACATCTCTTCTTTTGTTTAAACAATTGTTGGGGCATTCCCCACATCCCAACCTGAAGGCTACAGTGCAACATAAGAGGCATTTTGATAAAGATATGCTTTGACACTTAGTGCTTAAAGAGATGGGCTGAAAGCTAGGAACTTGCAAAACAGTGAAATTCAGGATAAGTTAAGGGCAACAAATCAATACTTTCACACAATGAAAACGTTATAAGATGCTACACAAGATATGTTAAATAGGAAAAGATAAGCAATTGAGCATAGCTCATTATAGGATAGAAATATATAATAATATAAACCATTCAGAATAGTAAAATAATATGAAGTTAGTTCAGAAAGTAAGAAGGATTATCTCAATATAACACAGATACGTAACAATATATCAGTCATTATTTCATGATAGGAAATAGCTACAGAAGACATTCACCAAGCTTCAATGATGACAAAAAAAAAGCAAAGAAGAAAAAAAAAGAAGAAATATGTGAAACCAGACATATGATATATTGAAAGGAAAATCACATAGATACAATATATCACAACCCTGACGAATGTAAAGAGAAGACACGAAGATAGTAAAAGTATCCTGTAGTGGTGAGGTGGATCAACAGAAGCCAAGAGTAGTTACCTTTCGAGTTGGTGTTGTTTCCCTGGCGATCAATGGGCTTGGTTTCAGTTCTGAAGATGAAATCTCTCACTCCGTACCTGCAACTAGACAAATTAGAAATTTTGAAGATATAAAACTGTTGCGATATTTAAGCATGAACTGCAGTCTCGCCTTCATCATGATGACAAATGGTACCAATGAAAAAGCATTCGCTCTCCCCTCAGCCGCAGGATAGATTCTGCTTTTACCACTATCATAGACGATTTCATCAATATTGGGAGCATCCACAATTGGCTGCTTATTTGGAGATAAGTAAGGGATGTCATCCTTCCACCTACTATTCATAGGTAGGTGTTTTACTTCATTCCAGCTTACCAATGATGCCAATGCGAAACCCGAAAATCTGATAGTCTGGATGAAAGGATTTGATCGAAGGAATATGGGATCAGAGGGCAATGAGCCCTCTAATCTGAACCATACCTCAAATGTGTGGGGTTTTCATCTCAAAGCAAGTATTACTATTATCTTGGACAGAACACTCATTGCTGCAATTCAGTTTGCAGCCATCAATTGAGAAATTAACAATTTCAGTTATTAGGTGCAGGGGATTGGTGATTGAGAAAATATCGACCAAATGTGAAATATATAATGGCATTTGCAAAATATCACAGAAAACATACACGAAATGAATTTTAAATATACAGGATGAGAAGTTAGAATGATTTACACAGAATCAACACAATTGATATATTGAAATCAATGAATCATGATGCCGGTGGTGATCTAAAAGACCCTACAGGAATGGATGATGACAATGCTAAACCTGATAGATGCAAAAGGGTATTCCATGATGCACAGCTAAAAAAAATGATGATGATATTATACAACCTCAGCTGAAAAACCTATAATGAAAGTAGAGATCGGGACTCAACTCAGGCAAGAGATATAAATCAAACACAGGGGCTTAGATCAAAATACGTAAAAGAAATTGAAATTAAATGGCATTGAGCCAAATGCTGATTAGCAGGGGATTAATATCCGAAGACACAGTGTCGTGACAAGATGCAGGATGCAAGCAAAATGTGAGTGTATTGTGAGGGGTTGAAGAAAACATATGATTGTAAAAAAAAACATACAGCTGATGCTTTAAACAAGAAACGTAGCAGGGAATGGATTTAACAAATGAACTGCTATCAAAGCAAGGAGATTGAAGACAACATATAATCGGGTATGAACCATAGAAATCAAAATAAAATGACAAAAGAAATAGGCTAAATGGATTATAAAGCGAGAAAAGCAGCAATTCTAATTAACTAGAGGCAATAGGATAAACTAGAAGATTGTATTAGAGAGGCTTTAAACCATCAAATATTCAGATATAAGATGTGAAACATTTATTTTAACAAGGTGAACGATCACATCGGGAATCAAATAAGAACAAATCACCCAATATGATTATCAAGAGTATATGAAAAATCAAAAAAATGATTAAAGAAAATAGGATATGGAAACAAGGAACAAAAGAAAATAGGAAAATCAGAGTAAGGAACACGATAACATCAAAGAAAAGCGAAAATAGATGTAGGAGTCAGATTACTCCATTAATATTTGTGATGGGTGGGTCGATCCTGCTATATGCAGGTCGACCCTACCTCTAATGCATTTCAATAAAGAGAGGAAAATAAAATAAACGAGATGAAACTCCATTAAAATTAAATAATATGGTAAAACAAAGAATCAAAGGACAAAGGGGGTGAATGCTTACCTATAGCTGCAGGGATTTTGAAGGAAAGAGGGGAGGAATGACGCTCGGCTATAGGATGTGTAGCTGATGCTTCCTTGCAGGAACTCTGAAGAAGGGAGGGGATATTTTTCGTTATGACGTTGCTGACTCAATCGAGTCCTTTTGCTCTCCTATTACTGCAGGAAGGGCCGATTTCCTTCAGATGGGGAGATGAAGGTGACTGTCTTGATTGGGGAAGAGATGCGATGCTGCTGTGGTCTTGAGGTTGCGGGCGGCCTTGTGCTTCAGCCGACAGAAAAAAAAAGGAATTAGAGGAAAAAGTGAAGGAAGGAGCGAAAATAAGAGACTGTGGTAGGGTAAAGGCCAATCGATTGAGAGGAAGGTGGAGTGGTGATAACGGGTCGAAAAGAGGAAGAAGAAGGCAGAACAAATATCCAGATGGAGGGGTGAAGACAATGGGTGGAAAGAGACCTTTCGTGCCCCTTTTAAAGATGGAAAAGATGATCCGGGAAGGGGTCTGGAGGTTTTGAAGCTGTTAGAGATGGGTGGAGGAGGAAGAGGGTGCGCAATGGAGGGAGATCGGGAGGGTTTGAGGTTGCGATGGAGGGTTTGAGGAGGGAAGCCGAGAGGGGGAGAGAGAGAAAGAAAAGGAGGGTTTCGAGAGAGACGACTTTAGGGTTTTCTTTTCTCCATTTTCAACACCCATTTCGATTTTAGTGATTTTTCCAAAACGAGCCTTATCAAAAGAACGATTTTTCAAAAAGGTGGTTTTTAAGAACTTTTTGTATTTTCTTTTTGATTTTCCTATATTTTTTTGTTCTTTTCTTGAGATTTTGATTTTTTGCTCTTTTTCTTTGAAATTTTTTATTTTTTGTATTTTTTAAGAACAAAACTCTAAAAACTTATGGGATTTCTAGACCATTTATAAAATTTCACAAATATTTACCAAAGAAGGCTTTACTGAGAATTTGAGTTTATTTTTGGAAAAAAATCTTCAGAAAATGGGTTAGGAAAAGTGAGTTTGGATCCCAGCGAATCCGAGAAATGAATGGAATTTTTTGTTAAAAAATGACCCGATTATTCAGAGAAGGTGAGTCGAGGGGAAAAAGGGAATTTTGGATTTTTGGATAATTTGGGGTGTTCACACCATCAAATGCTATGGATGCTCTATGAAGGACAAAGACCTGATTAGATTCTGAAGGAATTGGTTTTTTGGAAGAAATATTTGTTGGAAATATGGTAGACAATTTGAAAAGATATCCCATTACTAGGGATTGAGTCGTCGCGGAGATTGCGACAATTGTGTTGTCATCAAAATAAACAACGGAAAATGTGCCTTGTTACCTAGGCGAGGTCGTCAAACCATGATAAAAGAGAGAGAATTTTATTGGAATGAAAAAATATGATTTTATTGATCTTGACAAAGAGGTGGAGGACAAACAATTTGCCACCATTCATGATAGTCGGCAGACACTTTAGGACCAGGAAAGAATTTGAGAGAAACAAAGGAATCCCAGCCACAGCGGGCAGAATGATATGCCCGGGACCATTGTGCGGAAGTGAGATTGAATTCTGCCATAGATCCTGATAGAAGTCGAGCTGCAATGTACTGCTGCCTTTGGGAAAGCTGCCGAACACATTGCTCCGGTTTGTAGTAAGTACAGAAGAATGGTCCCAACAATTTGAATCGCTTGCCATAAGAGTATGTATATCTGGGAGGAGACAATTGTTGATCAAGTAGTCCCAGACGATGTCTTCTTCCTTGATGTTGTCGATCATGGACCGGTACTGCGTCATTGGGGGGAGTTCTTGGCCATTGTATCTGAAAGAATTTGCTCGGGCTGGAACGTGCGGGAAGAACCAAGATTGAAGTGCATAGATGCATCCTTCGACGAGAATAGACTCTCCAAGTGAGAAACGAGTCAAACCCCGATACAGGAAAGCGAGTGTTGCCATGGCTATGGAGAGACGGTTGGTCTATCGGCTCCCCCATCTTCTCATGAGCTGGATTATTCTGATATCCATGTAGTTTTGTCCATTTGGGAAGAGGGCTAATCCTGCAGTGCATAGAACCATTGCATTCTGGATTCTTTCTCTAGTTGTCCTTGATAGGGAGCTGACTTCGACGAAGGTCCCGTATTGATGGTATAATTCAAGCAGATTGACGTATTCATTTTCATCCAACTGGATCAGGGGCCAGGATCGGCAGCCTGTCATATGAGCTAAGGAATCTCGAGGGTCCAAACCCTTGACATTGATGAAAAAATGATGCTCTAACGGATCCTCTGGTTGACCGGCTGGCTCTGGTAATTCTATAATTTCTGAAAATTCATCCATTAAAATGATCATCTCTCCCCACGGGAACCAAAATGTGCATGTTCGTGGATTCCATCGTTGTGCCATTGCGTGGATCAGGTTGTCGTTGATGGTCTGCTTTCCTACTGCTGATGCCACTTCTAATCCACACTCGCTCAAATGGTCCGGGAACATGCGAGAAAAGCTTTTGAGCCATGAATAATACCACCAGGGAATGAAAATTTTGGTGCTAAGGGCTCGATGTTCGGGGCGACCTTGTCGCACCTCGTAGGAGATGTGAACTTCAGGAAAAATATGATTGATTTGACTGGATGCCATCGCACTGAAAACAGAGAAAGACTCAGAATCAGACCTAGGAAAATATAGGAAATTTTGAAAAAATGCAGCTGAAGATTCGAGATCCAGTAGAACGGGAGAATGGAAAATCACCTAGAGTTTTGAAAGAAATTGGATATTTGGGAAAATCATCTAGGGTTTGAGAAAAAAAAAAGATGGATATTTGGAAAAATATTTTGGGGAAAACATGAGAGGAATAACGATAACATAAAACAGTTACATCCTGCACAAACACTTATGCACATACAACACTCCCTAAAAGGCTGACTCTAGATGCATCATTTTGAAAAACAGCTGTAGGACCCTAACCCTGACTCTAGGTTCAGATCATCTTTGTCCGATCCATTTATGCCGATATACTCGAGTTAAGACCCGAAGTACGTGGCATAGAATTTCAACTCTGGTTCTAAGGTAAGGTTTTCCAACATCCTTAAGCGCCTACTGATATACTTTGGACTGTGGCCCTTAGTACGTGGTAGGGGCGTCAGCCCAAATAAGTGGCCCAGTTGTGAGGCTCTGTCCCGAACTAGGGTTCTGAAAGAGAGCCTCGGAACGTGAAGACCGGGTAAAGATAGGTAAGGGGTTTTTTTTTTAAAAATGATCACATGCAAAAAATAGAGGGCTCTAAGTCCTAGAGAGATAGATTTTGAAATTTTTTAAAGAAGCATACATTGTTTGCATTCAGATCCTAAATTGAGGAGAGTTGTATTTAGACCTAAGTCTATATGAGCATGAAAATATGTCCTCAATATGGTCCTACCAAACCATGCCTAGCCTATATGCAGTCAATGTCAGCTAGGTCAGAGTCTAGGCTTCTAGGTTCGCATGATATCAGAAAGTAAAAGAGCTGACATTTTGAGAACACAGTTTTGATAATTGAACTAAGTTAGGCACACTTTTGATCAGACAAGGACAAGTCCCATCACGGTCGCCAAACCTGTTATCGTCGCAAAATTATTCCCTTCCCTGCGGGAGAGAGGGGGAACCTTCTGCGAGTCAAACTTGACCAGAGTTTTTGAAAATTGTTTCTTTGAAATACTCGCCTCCGTTTTTGAAAATAGCGGGAAAATCTATAGGATGGGGCTCGATCTGTCGGTACGAGGTTCGACCGTTCCTGCCGCCTTTAATAAGGGTAGTCGAATCAAGAACCAAATGTGTGCTTGACTTAGCTAAATTATCAAAATTGTGTTCTATCCTGAATGCACAGAGAATTCAGGCATGTGCTATGAAATTTTGTAAAATGCAAGTTGGAAAAACATGATGTATGCTTAGAAAACATTTTGGAGTTGGAAAAGTCTTTCTGAGGCAAAAGATGGAAATCAATCTCTCAGGAAAAACCCTGATAAAAGGACTTGAAATCTCAAAAAAATTTACAAAGATTTGGGAAAATCATGAATGGATGAAAATCCTGGGAAAGTAGGAATAATTCTTGAGAAAAGGCAAACACTTGAAGAGAAAATGCTTGTCAGGAGAACTCTAACTTTGAGAATTTTCTTTGGAAAATGATTGAAATTCAGTGGAAAAGTCTTTGGAGAAGGAAAATCAAAACTCAGGAAATTGAAATTCTGAGAATCTTAGCCTTGAAATATTTGAAAATCGATTTTTGAGTTTTTGAAGATGCTAAAAAATTTTCTTTGAAGAATTGAAAATGAATTCTAAGAAAGGAATTTTTCCAGGAAAATCATAGGAAACGTAACTTGAGAAAATCCAACTTTGAAAATTTTCAGAGTTTCTTGAGGAACCGATTTCCTTGGAATGGAATTTTCCTTGAGAGAAGTTTGAGAAATGCAGGTGATTTCATGATGCAGATGATTTGAATGGATGAATGCACTTTAAGAAAGATATCCGAAAAGATTTTCTGAGGAATTTGTTGGAAAAATGTGTATTAAGCCAAAGTAAACTCTTCACATATTCCGACTGTGGCCATGAACATGTTTAGAATTTAATTGATTTAATTCACAATATTTTGCAAAATTGGAAATATGATGTGCAATTTTGAAGATAGCCTAAGAGTGTAGGCTCGATGTGATTAGTAGAAAGATGCTGAATCTGGGTCTTGTCCATATTCTGACTAGGGCCGTAAATATGGACTCCACCGAGTTCATCAACTCCTTAAGAGTTGGTGCACGTGCCATTCGTGTTCATCCACAGTGATTTTCAAAATAAAATGCATGAATCGCATAACCAGGATATTGCAGGAATTCAAACTATATGATATGCATCTTATTCTAGGCAGGAAATTAAATCTCTTATTCCAAAATTTACCCCTAATTGTTACATTGCTAACATAAAGCAAAATGAAAAGAAAAAAAATATAAAGCTAAAAGAATCAGCATCCTCCAGATTTTATCTGCAAATGAGACTTAGCACAAGGAATACAATATACAAAGAAGGGAAGGTCTCACACTAATGGCAATGTGTCAGTGATTATGCTTGAGTTGTAATGGAAACATGTGAGTTAATGAAAAGGTAATGTCTAGAATATGAACAGAATGCTTATGAAAATATCTAAATGCCATGCTTAAGCGAAATGAGGAATATACACGTATATGCCTAAATGATCAAATTTGTACTGAATGGAATATACATATGAAAGTGTGTCTATTTGAGTGCATATAATAACGTATCTACCTAAATGCATTGCGAAAAAGAGGAAAAAAAATATATACACACTTAGATGTTTCTATAAAACAACATACAGGAAAATACATACATAAATGTAGTTGATGGTATGGAGGTGAAATGGTGATGGACATATGGCAATGAGATATGCGCACAGTAAAAGAAAATTTATTGGACCTACCGTGAGTGTGGAAGCTGACAAATAATATACAATATGAGGTAAATGCAAAAGGGGTGACGACATTGGAGGATAAAAGCATGCGATGGAACTAGTGAACTGAATGCAAATGGGTAATGACCTATAGGTTACATCATGGGTAACAGGACTAAGGAACAAAAAAAAATGGAATGGTGACAGGCCAACAGATGCAGAGCGTATGCAGAGTGAAAAAGAAAAAAAAAATGAACTTTTAAATATGAGGAGATCGTGCCTAAACTGATGGTACATACACGCTGGCTGACACTAGATTACAGGTGCCGATTACTTAGAATTAAAGAGCTAACTGACATTAGATGGAATCCCATTAGATGAAAATGTAAAATTGTTCAGAATGTAGATACCTACAGGAACTTGAATATGATGCAGAAAATCAGGGAATAGGTGGTGAAAAAAAAATGAAATATGGTATATACAAGGGGTTAGGCCTAAGCTGAGAGTACATATATGTCGTACAATATGTCATCAAGTAATGTAGTTAACCTAAATTATGAAAACTATCCCATATATGTACAGATGTAAGTATATTATCATAAAATGCCATGGATACAGTGGACTAATGGTAGCAGCACAAATGAACGGCCAATTACAAGCTAACTTCTGATTTTAGTCTCATCTATTATAGCACACACATACATGAAAAGGAGAATATTGCTAGGGATAAAACTGAAATATAATCAGTATAACACTATAAGAACAGTGGTTGCATGAATGGTAGAGAGGTTGTAATGATATAGAAAGAAACTGAAAGATGTGACGGCATAGTAGGGTACTTTTATACAATACAACTCAATAATATGACAAACATGACATACTCACACTATGATATTCTGGATTTTACTCGTGCTCACAGTGAACTATATATCCTTGCACATTATCCTATCACCAAATTGTTACCATACGTTCTCATTATTACAACCACTCATTATTTACTACAGCACCACATAAGTTGTTGTGTTCACACCACACGAGTCTCTGTAACTCAGACTCACCCAACAACTAATGCTTCCAGTCCTGACTATTGATATATACACATCAAACCCATTGCTAATAATGCTAATACAGACAAATGCACCTAGGATGAAGGTAAATCAAATGTGGGATATTGTGAAAATCATGTAGACATTATGAAATGAAATAACAGATGCAGCCAATGCAATTAGTGAGGGTAAAACATACAAATGGAGAAAATTTGCTGTCGCTGAGTGTTAATGTGAGATAGCAATGTAAATGATGAATATACAAAGACAGTATATAGAGGATAGATCTGATCTTTTATGCACAGATCTTGGGGGCTACATTTATTGAAACATAATGGCATATTACAAACATAGAAACCTCACTTGATTAAATACCCACCAAGATATTAGGGCAGTATCGATTTTAGCAAAAAATTAAGAAAAAAAAACAGAGTTAGTTACCACGAAATGGAATATTACAGTGACCATATCATGTATCATCTCTATTTCAGCAGAGATTTCATGTGAAACCCAGTAGAAATCCAGATCTGGATTTTATAACAGGATCTAATGAATCAAATATTGAGTTTACCTCTACATTTGCTAAGTCACTGTATTGTTTTCCCCAAGAGGCCATAGGGCTTAACAATCAATTACGGTGAACATAAAATTAATGACTATCATATTGCCATAAATTTAGGGATATTGAAACACTACAGACATACTGACATAACATGCGATAAAGATTGAGTAATGAGATGCCAAATGTAATAAGATAAAGTACAAAAAAAGAAAAGAAAACTCGGTGAAACACATAAAATTTAAATATAAAAGAAGAAGATCCAAATAAAAGGGAGGTGTTGTGCCTAGATCAAGGGCACAGTTTGATGTACGATGAACCATTATAGGTATCGTTTGACACAGTTACATTCAAATACAGAATCAAGACAATATGAATAGGTAAAAATATGTAAAATATAGGAAAGTTGGGCAACATCACTATTAGATAGAGAAAACTGTGTGAAACCAAAGGAAAATAGATGATGCCATATGAGATTTTGCCCTCTGCGTGTACAGAGATTGAGCAAGACCGATAAGGACATTTTAATGTAATGAAATCAGTGATATGTAATGGAAGATGGCATGAGTATGAGAAAAAAAAGAAAGAAAAAAAAAGCTTTGAATTGAAAAGGAAACATTGTCTTATGAAACTTATAATGCTGAAAACCATCAGAACAAAATGTTATAGGTGAGTAATGATCTAGCTAGAACCCGATCCTCAGAGGGATTGATGATGCTATTGCAAAGAATCACAGATCCTCAACACATAAAACGACCAGGGATACAAATTTCATCAATGAGAGTGATGAATATGTGATGCAGGGGGTATGAAGACGCTACTTAAGTAACAGAGAGGCAGATATAAAGTGATTCTTTACCTGATTTCTTGGACTGTATGATTCCTTGAGGATGATTCCTAGAAAACTCCTTGCTTGAAGTGAGAATCTCGATGTCTCGAGTTGATTGGTGTAAGGTAATATGCCTTCTGTGGTATTTGCAGGTTCAATCGATCTGCTTGGATGGTTTGATTGAAGGAGGGTGAAAGCAGGAACTCGTAAAGGGGGGTGAAAACAGGATAGCTTGAGAGAAGAAAGATCACTGGTCGGCCTCCTCTTGTGCGACCAAGAGGGGTCTTTTTAAAGATTTGGGAGGCTTCCATCCGAAAGATCAGCAATTTTGAAACTTTTCAACCTAATCTTTTGAAAGCATTTGAAAATCTTCAAACAAATTTTTGAAAATTTTTGAAACTCGTCAATCTTTGAGAAGGGGACGACTGGCTTGTTCGGAAATCTCGGTTCATTTACCTCCAACTTAGGTAAAGTGAACCTCTTTTGTGGGTAGGGCTTCACGATGGCTCCATTTGGGGCTAAAAAAGTAAACAGAAAAAAAAAATGGGTAAACGGGTTCCCTTTTTTTTTTTTTAAGGTGGTGCCACCTCGGCCGGATTAAGAAAACTTTTTTCAAAATAAACATAAAAAAAAATTGTTTTTTTTATAGGAAATTCTAGTGTGGCGCCACCTATGCGTGGGCCCACTTTCTTATTTTGTAAAATAAGGAAACAGGGTTTGCAAATTTGTGCCACCCGAGGGTGGGTTTTGCTTTGAAAATAAGAAAAATACCTGAGACTTTGAGTGTGATGCCATTTCAAGGCGGGTCCCACATCATTTATTTGAAAATAAAAAGCAAAAATAACTTCTTTTTGGGATTTTTATAATAGGAAAATTAGAAACACGAAGTAAAATTTGGTTTGATTTCAAGAATTTGGAAGGAAAATGGTCCTTCAGGGCAAAATATATATAAAGAAAATGCAGAGATTTTGTAAAGAAACTCAGAGTCTTTTTGCAGAAGTTTGAAATAAAATCTTCTAAATTTAAAGTTGTGTCCCCTTCTTTCCAACTGACAAAATTTTAAAATTAATATCAAAATATCCAGATTATTTTCCTGAGAAAACTTTTGTAATTCGGAGTCCTGAGGGTTAAGATGAGGGAAACTGACAATTTTAAAAAACCCATGGATTTGAAATCAATTTTGAAAGAGTTAAAATCCGAATCTGGATTGATAATTTTGAAAATCAGGAATTCTAGATCTCGAAATGACATGTTGTGCCGTGAAATAAAATGAAATGCTCATGCAATGCTATGCAATGACATGTCTTATGAAATGTAATCTTGAACTAGGATTTGGAAATTCTAACTTCTTGTCAAGAATAGGATTTTGAAAATTGGCGATTTGAAGATAAAATAGAGAGATTTGGAGAATTGAGAGTGAACGTTTGATTTTCTGCAAGGTCTAATCTCAGAAAATGACCATTTTGCCCTCCAGTGATCTCGGAGGACCAAAATATGATGATTGGTGGAGATGTCAGGAAGGTGAGTGAAAATTTAGGGTGTTTACACTCACTGAACCATAGTTTGGGAGAGAGCCTCACAACTGGACCACTTATTTGGGTTAGCGCCCCCCTACCACGTACCTAAGGGCCATGGTCTGAGGTATATCGGTAGGTGCTCAAGGATGTTGGGAAGCCATTGCCTTAGAACCGGAGAAATATTCTTATGCCACGTGCTTCGATCTTCGATTTGAGTATATCGACGTATCTTGATTGGAATCAGATGATCTGAACCTTAGAGTTAGGATTAAGGTCTTATGAGCCTTTTTTCAAATATTGCATTTAGAGTCAGCTTCCAGGGAGTGCTATTCTGTGCATCATTGCTTGTATAATTTGATTCTTTTGTAGATATTATCTTGAAAATTCTTATTTTTCAAAACCTTGGATGTTTATTTCACAAAAGTTCTTTTATCTTCTTAAAAATCCAGTATCGTATATTTCTCATTTCTTTATTCTTTCATAAATTTCTTAGACCCTGGACATTCTTTTAAGTTTTTTTTCTCCATCTTTCAAAAAGTCAAGGCGTATTTTCTTCTTTTCTTCTGATTTATTTAAATTCTTTTGATCCTGCCTGCAATTTTTCAAAATATTCAGGTCTTGTCATCCATCGTCAAATATGCCTTCAAAAATTCTATTTTCTTATCCAAGAACTCTTTTATCAAGAGATCTCTTCTCAAATCTTTTAAAATCTCCTTCATCGTCTCTCTTTCTCCCAAATTTTTTTCCCCAAGGTCTGAACCCTTCCTTTATTCTACAGAAAACATCAGGCTTTTCATCATGGTTCAAACGAGAGCGGGAAAGAAGGCAGCTCAGCAACATGATGACAATGAAGTGGAGGAAGTGAACTCTCCCAGATTTTCCCAAAAACATGATTCAGATAAGGATGATGTTGATCCAGCAATGTACAAGATATTCCAAAAAATGATGGCAAAAATGATGTCCGAGCAGGCGGGGGCAGGTTCAAAGAAAACATCCTCTAAAAGCAAGATCAAGAGAAAGCCAGTGAAAAAGCATGTCAGAATCAACAAAAAGAGAGTTCAACAAGACAACACCTCAGAGGGTACCGAAGAGGATTCTGAAGAAGAGCAGTTCGTATTCATCCCAAGACATCTGCGACAACCCAAGAAGGTGGCAGAAGAGCCTGAATCAGTAAACAAGCATAGAGATGGAGTCCCGACAGAAGATTCAATTCAAGCACTGACTAAGATGGTCAAGGACCTGCAAATCTGAGATAAGGGAAAGAAAGTATATACCAGGCAAGACTTCTACCTCGGTCTAGATGGGGACAGCAACTTGGAAGACCTCCTCACAAAATTCATTAAATTTGATGGGTTCGGCAACCCAAAGGCCCATCTTGCAATGTTTTTCACAGAATGTGCCAGATTCAGCGAAGACAACCATGCTCTTTTCTTGTGCTTCCCGCGCAGTCTCGAAGGCATAGCAGCAAAATGGTATGCAGAACACATCAACCTCGTTGAGCTGCGAGATTTTGATAAAGTTGTTAATCTGTTCATGGAACAGTTCATGGAACAGTTCATGTTCAGTACTGAGGCACTGCCGACCCTCATTCATTTGTACAATTTGAAACAAGAGGACAAAGAAAATGCCATAGATTTTATTCGAAGGTGGAGAGATACCTGCAACAAGATGAGAACCCCCATCTCAGGAGCACGCGCTCCAAGTTATCTTGAACAACTTTTCTCAGCCTCTCAGGAGTCTTATTTTCACCTACCCGTGAAAACCATTCATCGAACTTATTGAACGAGCTGAGTGGCTCGAGATGGGGATGGACAATGGGATGTATGAGGGCATCACCCTCATCAAGAGCGGTCAAGACCCCAAAAAGAAGGTGAATTATACGTTCTCGACCAACTCTGGCGGCAGTAGCGGCAAGGATGGCAAGAACAAACAGATAGGGCAGCGAGAGGAACCCTTCAAGCAGAATGATAAGCCGGTTATGGCCGAACAGAAAGAAAAGATAAAATGGGATGGTTGGGGTTATGACCGTCAATTCACTACTATGGAACAATCCCTCGAACAGGTCCTTGAATATATGTTAAGCAAAGATATGATTAAAGTTCTAAGAGTTGTTGATCCCCTGGTCCCCTTGGAAAAATGGAAGGACAAATTCTGCAAGTTCCACCGAGCAGTGGGGCATGATACCGAACACTGCTTTGTTCTCAAAAACATCATTCAGGACTGCATTGATAAAAATCTTTTGATAGATGACGAAGATGAGGAGCAGGTCGCTGTCCTGACCAAGCCTTTCCCGGACCACTCCAAGAACTAAATGATACCAAAGTTTCTCTATGTTTTCTCTTCTAGCAGTAATCTTGTAGGGGTAAGTAAGCCCCAATCTTTTGTGATCCTTTTATCATGTACTTGTAAATATTCGAGTCTTGTTTTCAGTTTTTGCTTATCAATGAGAATGTCAATTTCCTTCATATCTTTGTGTTCAATTCTTACTTCTTTCGCTATATTGGGGCACCTTTTATTTCATTTACACTTCAAAAAAAATTTTTGTCATCAAATTCCTATTCTTTTCAGGATGAGGGACAATCCCGACATCATCCATGAGAGAAATGATATTACCTATGAGGGTTTTTCAAAATTATGAAATTTTCTGCAAAATCTTCGTCATAATAACCAAAGGTTCAAAATTTTGGTCCAATATTCTTCAAAATCAACCAGCGCGTTGATCCTCCTTTTCAAAATCGGTTTTAAACCACTGTTTTCAAAGAATCAACCCTCATGATGATCTCTCTTCAAAATCAACCCTTGTGTTGATCATTCTTCAAAATCAACCTCACGGTTGATCCTCTTTCCAAAAATGATTTTCTCATGAATATTCTCCTCTCACTTTAAAGATCCCACGTGCAGGCAGGATCAAACAAACTCTTTTCCTAATTTTTTATCAATTTTTCGTTTTTTATCAGTCTTATTAGTTTTATTCATCTTTATCAAATTCTATCAATTTTATTGGTTTTTCATCCATTTTTATTAAGTCTTCTTGTCAATTCTTATTTTCAGCTACCCTTTCAGGTTAAGGGATAAACCTGATGCCTCTTTCCCATAAGGTATTCCTCTTTCCTTCTTTCCCACTCAGGTTAAGAGATAAACCTGAATTTCTCTGTCAGGTTAAGGGATAAACCTGAACCTCCTCCTGCGAGGTCCTTCTTCCTTCAGGATAAGTGATAGTCCTGAAGTCTTTTATCATCTTTCAAGCATTATCTATTCACCATCAATTTTATCAATTCTTACCAGATCTTTGTCAATTCTTTATTAATTCTTATTTTTTATCAATTTTATTGATTCTCTATCATTCTTTATCAATTCTTTACCAACCTTTTATCAATTTTGTCAATTTTTATTCTTTTCCCTTTCAGGTTAAGGGATAAACCTGAATCATCTTCCATAATTTCTTTAATTTTCATCAATTCTTAGTTTTCTTTTTATCTTTTCTTTCAAAGATTCGGGTTCCGACTCGGGTCTTCCTTTTTATCTTTTCTTTTGAAGTTTCGAGTTTCGGCTCGGGCTTCCCTTTGGTTCTAATGCTCGCATTAGACCAATCGTTTTCTTTAAAAATTCGAGTTCCAAAACTCGGGTTTTCTTTTATCTTTTCCTTTTAAGATTCGGGTTCTGACTCGGATCTTCCCTTTTATATTTTCTTTTAAAATTTCGAGTTCCAACTTGGGCTTCCCTTTGGTTCTAATGCTTGCATTGGACCAATCGTTTTCTTTAAAAATTCGAGTTCCAAAACTCAGGTTTTCTTTTATCTTTTCCTTTTAAGATTCGGGTTCCGACTCGGGTCTTCCTTTTTATCTTTTCTTTTGAAGTTTCGAGTTCCGACTCGGGCTTCCCTTTGGATTCAATGCTCGCATTGGACCAATCGTTTTCTTTAAAAATTTGAGTTTCAAAACTCGGATTTTCTTTTATCTTTTCCTTTTAAGATTCGGGTTCTGACTCGGGTCTTCCCTTTTAGCTTTTCTTTTAAAGTTTCGAGTTCCGACTCGGGCTTCCCTTTGGTTCTAATGCTCGCATTGGACCAATCGTTTTCTTTAAAAATTCGAGTTCCAAAACTCGGGTTTTCTTTTATCTTTTCCTTTTAAGATTCGGGTTCCGACTCAGGTCTTCCTTTTTATCTTTTTTTTTGAAGTTTCGAGTTCTGACTCGGACTTCCTTTTGGATCCAATGCTTGTGTTGGAACCAATCGTTGATTAAAAAATTTGAGTTTTCAAACTCGGGTTTTTCTTTTATCTTTTATTTTGAAGATCTGAGTTCTGACTCGGGTTTTCCCCTTTTATATTTTGTTTGAAGTTTCGAGTTTCGACTCAGACTTCCTTTTTGATCTGATACTCGTGTTGAAACCAATCATTTCTTTAAAAAAATTGAGTTTTCAAAACTCAGGTTTCTCTTTTATCTTTTGTTTTGAAGATCCGAGTTTCGACTCGGGTTTTCCGCCTTTTATCCTTCGTTTGAAGTTCTGAGTTCCGACTCAGACTTCCTTTTGGATCCAATGCTCGTGCTGGAACCAATCGTTGCTTCGAAAATTCTAGTTTTCAAACTCGGGTTTCTCTTATCTTTTATTTTGAAGACCCGAGTTCCGACTCGGGTTTTCCCCTTTTATCTTTCGTTTGAAGTTCCGAGTTTCGACTCAGACTTCTTGTTGGATCCAATGCTCGTGTTGGGGCCAATCGTTGCGTTAAAAAATTGAGTTTTCAAGCTCGATTTTCTCTTTTATCTTTTATTTTGAAGATCCGGGTTCCGACTAGGGTTTTCCCCTTTATATATTCCATCTTCCTTTTAAATATCCAAGTTTTGACTCAGACTCTTATCTCCTTTTTCAGAAACCCAACTCTCAGTTTGGTCCATCCATTAAATATCTGAGTTCTGACTCAGACTCCTTTTTCAAAAATCCAACTGCCAGGTTGGACCTTTGTAAACACCCCAAATTTTTCAAAATCTTATAAATATTCCCTTTTTGCCCCTAATCCCATTTTCTGAGTAATTGAGTCAGTCTTAAATCTAAATTCCAGTTTATTTCTCAGATTTTACTGAAATTAAATTCATTTTACATATCTGACTCGATCTCGGATCCAGATCCAGTGATAAAATCCAAATTTGAGCCTCACTATCCAATTTCCATATTAAATTTTATAAAAATACCAAAAATAAATTCTAAAATGCTCAGATAGTCGATCCAGTGTCCAATTGGATTCGAGACTCTATATTCCTCGGTTCTAGGTTTAAACCTTGAATATTTCTTCAAAATCCGGATGTAAACCCATTTTCTGAAGAAAATTCCAAAAGATAACCTCGATCTTTCAAAAAAGCCTTCTTTTTGTAAATATTTGAAAACTTTTTAGAAATCCCATAGCTTTAGAATTTTGTTTTCAAAAATACAAAATAAATATATAGAAAATTTCAAGAAAAGAACAAAAAAACAATAATAATAATAAGAAAATTGAAAAAGAAAACACAAAAATAGCCTTTTAAAAGAACCTTTTTGAAAATCGAGTTTTGAAAACACTTTTTAGAAAAAAAAATCTTTTTAGAGCCTCCTTTTTGAAGAATTTAATAAAAGGAAGGGACCAGATCTAAGAGGGGCCTAACGGCCACCTCTTATAAAATCGACCCTCAGAGGGTGGATAATCTCATCCATCTCCTACCTCTCCTGGCTTAGGCATCCATCCATTCTCCAATTCATCCATTCCACCCCTCTCGAAGCTTCATCGATCCAACATCACCCCTCCATCCGAGTCCTTCTTCCTCTTCTCCCCTCTACTTCTGATTTTCTTGTCCTTCTCTCGTTGCCTCTCTGACAAAGCAAAGGAAAACCTCTCTATAGAAAATAGCTAAGGTAAGAATCCTTCCAGGTTCTCTCTTTTCTTCTTTTCCTTTCTTTTTTTTTATTATTTTGTTTTGTTGTTTATGATTTTTGTTAAATTCTCTTGTTCATGGATTCAATAGAGCACTCTTGGTAGCATCGGGTTGTTTATAGCAACTCTGATCCTCCCTCTATGCAATATCAACAGATTATTACATTCCGACATCATATCTCATTTCTTCATTTTGTTTTAGATTTGATTTCCCCACCCTTTTATTTCTTTAGTTTCTTTTTCCATTCATTTTAAAACTTCATTTCTGCAAACGTGAATCTCCATTCATTCTCTTAAGCATTAGGAATATTTGGTAATAGCGTATCGATTTCCATTTTAATTTCATGATTATTTGCATCGTAGCATTCATCCCTGATTTACATTTTCTGTTATTATGAATGTCTGATTACGTTCTCATGGTTTAGTAGTTCCTGTGCTTCGTCGAATCGTCCTTCTGCTGTAGCGAATTCTCTATTTTGCCTTAGCTTTTCATAAGCTTTTTTTTTTCTTCATGTATTTTTAATTCTTGATCGGTCATATTAGCATCCAATTCTAAATTCGTCGAGGGATGTTCCTCCAGTTCATTATGACAGCAATCCTGAAATTATCGAGAAGATTCCAGATCAAGTCCTGTAGGTGATTGTGGAACCCCTTTTCTTCTAAATAATTTCATTGTATTTTCCCCTTTATGGCATAAGATTGTATAAGTGGAACTGTAGTTCATATGGGACCCACTGTAAAACCCCAATCGGTATATACTATAGAGATGCTCAGTTTTGATCGTGAATCCAGGTTAATGGCTGTCACAAAACAATTCTACCCTTTGAGTTGTACATCTATACCATTCCGCTACTTCTCTCTAGTTCCAGATTTGCGTGGAGATCTCGTAGACCTGGGCAGTGCATCAGTTATTCACAGGGCACTTTAGATAATCTTGAGGCCAAGACCTCAAGGATTTGGGTATTGAAAGCTTCTGGGAGAGTTTCTCAGAGGAACCAACATTGATTCAATTGCAGATATTGTTGAGGTATTTCTTAAGAAATCAACTTAAGGGTTTCAAGCAGATGGTTCAGGTTGTGTTGAACAATATTTAAGAGATGGATAGCCCAGATCTCCATGATCGGGCATGCATACGCTGACTTTCTTTCAACTAATCCCCTCTATCAGGTTCTTTCTTCCTTTTAAAATTCATTATTCCATTAAGTCATTTCTGTATTGATATGCATTTCTTGTAACTATTTTCTAGAATATATGGTTAGTTGCTTCATTATTGTTATATTTTTTGCATTCATTGATCGCTCTATTACAGTTGCTCACGAGGCACTGTCATTTCCTTCATATTCCATCCCCTGTATCCATAACCCCTGTAGCCCCGCACTCATCTCTCATTTTTGCAACACTTCACTTGCCTATAGCCACTCACTAGATCTGTGCATGTGCAACACGCTATACCAGCACCTTCATGACACCTGCTGTAAAGTATATGTGAATACTTCTCATTAATATTTGCTAACAATCCCCTGTAAATGCACTTCACTAGATACTTGGTGTAAATTGCTTCACAAAGACATTTTGTGGGTACTTATTCTTCAAAAGATATTTAGCAGGTATTCAATGCACTCGCTATGAACTACTCATTTCGCAGCATATTATTCACTGCACAGTGCCTCGTTTCACAAGTCTTCTATTTCAAGCATCCTTAAATAGCATATATCACTTGCGTTTTACAGCATTTTATGCAAATTGCTATGGCTTCAACTCATCATGTTCCATCCACTGAATGCCATCAAATCACCTGTTGCTCCTATGACTGCATCTTGTTAGGTTTAACAACCACCTCACAGTCTTCATCACAAGAAAACAATGAATTGATATCCAAATTGACTGGCGTGACTTTATCATCTGTATCGAGAGTTACCGACCCACTAACAGCCAAATTGAAGACATCTAGAAAACTAGCCAACAAGAACTTGCAGAGTTCTGTGATATTACACTCCACACACCCTGTTGTTGTCGCAGCACTGCCTATACCACCTTCACCAGCCACCCTCACCTGCACCCCAGCACCTTCTTTGTGGCACTTAGCCTTTACACCCAGCCTTCACTCAATCACACCCATCTCACATTTTTTTTTCCTGTTGTTTTTTCCTGCTGTACCTGTGTTATGAGATCAACTGGCAGGAGCCAATTCATAAGCTCGTTTGTCAGACAGTTCCATGGATCTATCATTATACTGATCTATCGAAAGCCATGTGGTGGCTAAAGGTAAGTCATGGTCATTTAGTTTAACTGTCAAAGGGGCCATTAGCCTGTTCCTGCTTGTAAAAAGGAAAGTTCTCTGACTTGTTGAAACGATCCTGGCATGCTGTAAAAATTGTTAAATTTTTTGTGTTATTTGGTTTGACTGTCAATGTAAGCTAGGTTATTTTAGCCATTAAATTTTTTGTTCGCATAGCCATCTGCAGCCTCTTCCATTACCTCTTTACATCAATGTTTTCACTGTAATCTCTATCCTTCATTAGTTCATAAACATCATTCCAATGCATATTTTATCATCACATTGCATTTTCATTGGTAAGCATGAATATTTCATCCATCACATCTTAAGATTAAGTAATATATATCATGTGCTAATCCATCTTTTCGCAGAAGATAGGTAAAATTGTTAAATTCCTTCCATAATGATATGTTACTTCATGCTAATTCATTCAGTTTTGCAGAGAAATGTAAATATTCCTTCCTAGATTAGGATTTTGACAATCTGAATCAATTTAAATTGTAATAGCTAGATTATAAATGAGAAATTTGCATTTTCAACCTTAAATAGAATGAATGAGCATATAAATATCATTTATTTCATCATTTTCCTTTATTTTTTGAAAAATCATAAATGGGAACATGAATGACACGTCCACCATTTTATAGAAGGTGATTAATCCTAAGTTGATGATTTACATCAATGGCCATAGTCAGGATGTAAACAAAACATAGGATTTTCATATTTTATAGAATAACACTGGATCTACACTGGATCCTCTTAAAAAATCATCATATTCTTAATTATTTTCTTCTTTTATCAGGGTTTAACTTAAAATTAACTCAAGATATATATCAATGGCCATAGTCAGGATATATTGAGAGTTAATTTCATTTTAAACTCTATAAAAGCACCAAAATGTGTTTCATTCTTCACCTGAATTTAAATATGATTATTATATAATACATTCACTGACCATAGTCAGGGATGTATTATATCTTTAATCTTATTTTAAATTCACTTAAAGAATGAAATATGATTTTCAAAATCCAATTTTAAATTCTTTAAAATTCATTCATCATTTAGGATAGAATTGCATCATATTTTCAAAACTCTTTTTCAAAATCCAAGTGATCTTGAATATCTTTCTTCAAATTCTATTTCAATTCATCAAAATTCTATCTCATTTCCAAGATTCAAATTCAAATTCAAATTTAATTCAATATCTCAAATTCAATTTCAAAGTTCAATTTAACTTTGAAACTTCTGATTCATCTTCTGATTTCAATTCCAAACTTTAAAATAAAGTTTATTCTTTATCTTCAAAAGTTCTATCTAAAGATTGAGTTTTGATTCTCAAAAATCAAAGTTAGAGATTGATTCTGAATCTCAAAGTTTTTAAATTCAATCTGGGTTTTCAAAACCCAGATCCATCTTCAAAAGTCCCATTTGGACTTTCCAAAATCCAATTCTAAATTTAGAACCCAATTCCATATTGGATTTAGATCTTCAAAAATAAATCTCATCTTGGATTCCAAACTTCAGATCCAAATTCCATTTAGGGTTCCAAAATTCAACTTCATTTTGGATCTGAGACTTCGGATCCAATTTCATTCCCAATTCCAGATTTCAAATTCAAATTCCATTACCAATTCCAGATTTCAAATTCAAATTCCATTACCAATTCCAGATTTCAAATCCAAATTCCATTCCCAATTCCAGATTTCAAATCCAATTCTATCTGGATTTTCATATTTCAAAACCAAATCCATTTTTCAGATTCCATCAGGACTTCTTACATCCATTTCTATTTTTAAAAATTCCATTTTGAATTCCTCAGATCCAAATTTTATCCTGATTTCAAACTTTAAATATCAGAATTCAATTCCACTTCAATTTTCATTCCCTCTCCTAAATTCAGGTTCAAATTCAGAAGTCCATTTCTGACTCTAAAAACTCATTTCTTTTATCGCGGCCTCAAATCATTCTCTTCAAAGTCAAGATTTATTTTCCCAACTCTGATTATTTCAAAGACTTAGAACTTCTAGTATCTTTTCTGAATTATCTCATAGCTCTAAGTCAGATTCAACTGTCTAAAACCATTTCTTCACTCTATTATCAAAATTCATCTCAGAAACACTTGGAGATTTCCAAAATCATTTTTTTCAAAAGAGCATATATCCTTACATTGCACAAGCATGATTCTTTGTGCATTTAGATTTAGGATAAATTCTTAGATAATCTTTTAGCAAAGCAAAAAGGCATAAATTTGATCCTTGGTTCGATTATCTCTGGTAAAGGCGCTAGGAACGGTCGAACCTCGTATCGACGAGCGAATCCCGTCTCCCAATTTTTTCCACAATATTTTCAAAACAGAGGTGAGTAATTTTCTAAATATTTTTAAATCAAGGTCAAGTGAGACCCCGCAAAAGAGTTCCTCTCTTTCTTCTCTTCTTTTCCTCTTCTCTATTTTTTTCTTTCTTTTTATTTTCTCCCTTCAAAAAAGGAGAAAATAGAGGTTGGAAAGGAAAAGAGAAAGGAAGAGAGAGAAAACCACAAGAGGAAAAATTTTGCGATGATCACAGTTTTGGCGACCGTGATGGGACTCGTCTTCGTCCGGTTGAATCTATGCTTTTGCTTTGCTTTGATATTTTCTCAGTCTTTATTCTTCAAATGTCAACTTCATATTCCATACAAACCTTAGGAGCATAGACTCTGTCCTAAGTTGACATCATTGCATATAGGATCTAAGTATGGTTTGGTAGGACCATATTGAGGAGATTATTCCATGCTCACATTAGACTTAGGTCTGAAATACAACTCTCCTCAATTCTAGGGATTAAATGCAAACAATGTATGCAAGTGTATGCTTCTCTTCATTTAAATTCTATCTCTATAGGACTTGCATTAGAGACATCTGGTTTTATTGCATGTTGAACATGTTTTTGAAAACATCCCTACCTATATTCTCTTGGTCTTCACGTTGCTGGACTGTCTCACTGAACCATAGTTCGGGAGAGAGCCTCACAACTGGACCACTTATTTGGGTTAGCGCCCCCCTACCACGTACCTAAGGGCCATAGTCCGAGGTATATCGGTAGGTGCTCAAGGATGTTGGGAAGCCATTAAATTAGAACCAGAGAAATATTTCTATGCCACGTACTTCAAGCTTCGGCTTGAGTATATCGGCATATCTTGATTGAAATCAGATGATCTGAACCATAGAGTTAAGATTAAGGTCCTACAAACCATTTTCAAATATTGCATTTAGAGTCAGCTTTAGGGAGTGTTGTTTGTGCATACTTGTTTGTACATCTGTGATTGTGTGATATTTTATATCTTCCTTATATTTTCCAAAACCCTGGGTATATATTATTCAAAATTTCCTCTTTGTTTTTAAAACCCAGGTGTATTTTCCTTTTTCTTCTTCTGATTTCTTCATATTCTTCTGATCCTGCCTGCAAATTCTTCAAATTTTAAATCTTTACCATTTACTTTCAAATTTATTTTTCCTCCTATTTTTCCAATGTATATTCTGATTCTATTTTTAAATTATCTTTTCATAAATAAAATCTCTTTCCGTCAAGAGATATCCTTTTTAAAATAGCATTTTCCTTCATGTTTTAGTTGGTTACTCTCCCTCGTAGAGTAACAACGCAATTGTCATAGATTCTGTGACGACTCAATCCCTAGAAATGGGATCCAATTTTTTAACATATTTTAACCTAATCCTTCCTCTTGTCAAAACTCTTTCCAAAATTTCTTCAGTCTAAAAACCTCCACTTTCCTTTGCAGAAAGCATTGATATTAAAAAATGATTTAGACAAGAACAGGAAAAGAGACTTTTCAGCAATTCAGCGACAGTGAAATAGAGGGAATGAACTCTCCTAGGTCATCCAGAGGACAGAGCCAGGACAAAGGAGATGATGTTGATCTAGTTATCTATGGTTTGTTCCAGAAGATGATGGCCAAGATAGTGTCAGAACAAGCCGAGATTAGTCTGAAAAAGGCAGTCCCTAAGAGCAAGCTGAAAAAGAAGGCTGTGAAAAAACACGTCAGAATCATAAAAAAGAAGAGACAGCCGGACAATACTTCTGAGGGGACAGAATCAGAGGAAGAAGAATCAGAAGAGGAAGAACAGTCTGTGTTCAGCCAGAATCCTCTGAGACAGTTCATAAAGATAGCCACTGAAGAGCCCAAATCCGTCAACAAGCCCAAGTCTGGGATTCCAGCAAAGGACCCGATGAGCAAGCAAATGAAAGAGATGAATCGAGCAATCAAGGACATTCAATCCAAGAGTAAGGGAAAGCAGACCTACACTGGCGAGGATTTTTACGATGGCCTAGATGGGGATGATAACCTAGAGAATCTTCCTCGCAAGTTTCTCAAGTTTGACGGGACTGGCAATCCTAAGGCTCACCTAGCCACCTTTTATGCAGAATGTTGTTGTTTCAGAAAGGACAATAGAGCTCTGTTCATTTGCTTTCCCCGCAGTCTGGAGGGTATAGCAGTCAGGTGGTATGCCGATCACATCAATCCTATCGAACTACAAGAGTTCGATAAGATGGTAAATTTGTTCATTGAAACGCTTCTTATTCAACACTGAAGCTTCACCTACACTAAATCATCTTTACAACCTGAAACAAAGTGAAAATGAAAGAGCAGGAGAATTCATTCACAAGTGGAGAAGCACCTGTAATAAAATGAAGGTTCCCATTCCAGAGGAGCACACACTGCAGATAATCCTCAACAATTTCTCTCAGCCCATGAGAAACCTCATCGCCACTTCCCCGAGAAAGTCCTTTATCAAGTTGATTGAGCGAGCCGAATGGCTCGAGGCAGGAATAGAAAATGGGCTCTACGAGGGCATGCCTCTGGTCAAGAATATCCAAGATCAGAAGAAGAAGGCGCAGTTCGCTCATTCAGCTGATACCTCCATCAACAATCATGGCAGTAGCAGCAGAGGAAACAGAAATAACAGTGGCGGTGGGCCAAGAGTAGATCAGAACAAGGGGCAAAAGGAAAGGTTCTTTAAGAACAATGACAAACCACTTCCAACAGGCCTCCAACAAAAAGGTGATCTTCAAGAGAAGCCCAAGTACATCAAGTGGAAGAAAGATTGAGTCTTCACTCCTTTAGATCAAACATTGGAAACAATTCTGGATTACATGTTAAAGCATGGGATGATCAAACTCCCTAAAGTCGCGGATCCTCCTGTAATCTTGGGAAAGTTTAAAGACCAATTCTGCAAGTTCCATAGAGCAACGAGACATGATACAGAGCACTGCTTCATCCTCAAGCATATGATACAAGACTGCATTGACAGAAGTAAGCTGGTGGAGGACGAGGAAGAAGAGCACCCAGCAGTTCTGACAGAGCCCTTTCTGGATCACTCAAAGAATTGAGGATGCCAAAGTTTTTTTGCACTGTCATTCCTTTTCGTTAGTTGTCTTGTAGGGGCAAGTCAGTGCAGTCTTTTATGAATCATTTCTTTTAAAGTACTTGTAAATATTCAGTTTTTGTTATCAAATCTTTGCTTATCAATGAAATGTCAATTTCCTTATATCCAATACTTCTTTCTTTTGCCATACTGGGGCATTAAATTCTTGTTCTTTTTTTAGAATGCGGGACAATCCTGACATCATTCATGAGAGAAATGATATTACCTATGAGGGTCTTTCAAAAATCATGAAATTTTGAAAATTTCTGCAAAATCTTCGTCATGATAACCGAAAAGTTCAAATATTTTTTTCAACCTTCTTCAAAAATCAACCCTCGTGTTGATCAAATTTTCCAAAAATGGGTTTCAAACCATTATCAACCCTCGTGTTGATCGTATCTTCCAAAAATGGGTTTCAAACCATTATCAACCCTTGTGTTGATTGTATTTTCCAAAAAAATGGGTTTCGAACCATTATCAACCCTCGTGTTGATCTTATTTTCCAAAAATTGGTTTCCAAACATTATATTCAAAGATCAACCCTTATGTTGGTCTTATCTTCCAAAAATTGGTTTCCAAACATTATATTCAAAGATCAACCCTTGTGTTGGTCTTATCTTCCAAGATTGGTTTTAAAACATTATATTAAAAAATCAACCCTTGTGTTGGTCTTATCTTCCAAGATTGGTTTTAAAACATTATATTAAAAAATCAACCCTTGTGTTGATCTTATTATCAGTTTTGAACTGTTATTTTCAGAAATCAGATCTATTGTTGATCTTCTTTTTCAAAAATTAGGTTTCAAACCATTTCCTTCAAAAATTGACCCTCATGATGATCTCTCATGTTTGATTCTCTTTCAAAGATCAGATCTTGTGCTGATCATTCTTCTTGCAATTGATTTTCTTCCCAAAAATGATTTCTCACTTGTCTTTCAAAAGAACATTTTCCTTTCACTTTCAAGATCCCATATGCAGGCAGGATCAGAAAAACTCGTTTTCTCAAATCTTATAAAATTTTCAGTTAAATCTTGTTATCTTTATCAGTTTCATTCATATTTCTATCAAGTTTACATCAATTTTATCAAGTTTTATCAAATTTGCCTCAATTTTATTTAATTTTATCAAATCTATACCCTTTCAGGTTAAGGGATAAACCTGATGCCTCCTTTCCATGAGGTATTTTTATAAATTTTATCCTTCTTTTCCCGCTCAGGTTATGGGATAAACCTGACCCTCGTTGTCTGAGGTGTTCCCATTCTGGATAAGGGATAATCCTGAAACCCCTCATAGGAGCAATAATGCTACCTATGAGAATTCTTTTGCAACACAAGTTTCATCAATCTTTTTTTTTATTTTCTAAATTTATATCAATTTATCTTCATTAATTCCCCTTAAATTCTATTCTTTTCACATTCTGGATAAGGGATAATCCTGAGACCCCTCACAGAAGCAATAAAGGCTACCTGTGAGAATTCTTTTAAAAAAAAAACCCATTTTTCATAAATTTATTCAAATTTTTTTTCTCCACTTTTATAAATTTTATTCTTCTTTCCCATTCAGTATAAGGGATAATCTTGAAATCACTCATAGGAGTAATAATGCTACTTGTGAGAATTCTTTTACAAAATAAAATCAATTTCCTCAAATTTTCTCCATTTTTATCAGTCTTCCATCAAATTCTATCTCCTTCTATCTTCTCAAATTTTTATTCTTTTCTTATCCCCGTTCAGGATAATGGGTGAATCCTGAAAATTGGACCGCATACAACTAACTGTGCTGATCCATCTAAATCATAGATCATAAATCATAAATCTTGTCATATCACTTCTAAATTCAAGTCCTCGGTTATCTCTTCACAAAATCTTCTTTTCCCCTTCAGGTTAAGGGATAAACCTGAATCATTTTTTTCTAAATTCTCATCAAATGTCTATTCTATTTCCCTTTCAGGTTAAGGGATAAACCTGAATCATTTTTTTTATGATTTCTTAAATTCTCATCAAATGTCTATTCTATTTCCCCTTCAGGATAAGGGATAATCCTGAAACCCCGACAATCATTCCCACTTCGATCTCCAAATATCTTAAGATTGTCGGTCTCTTTCCCGACTCTCAGTTGGAAAATCCAGTGCTCGTACTGATACATTTTCAAAAATTTTGTGCTCTTACTGCTATGCTTTCAAAATTCAGTCCTCAAACTGATCATTTTAAAATTTCGATCTTAGATCGAACCATTTTTCGGAACTCAGTCCTTGAACAGGTCATTCTTCAAAATTTTCAAATAAAGAGCAAGTTCATTTGAGGAATCCAGTCCCCGTACTGGCTATCTTTCAAAATTTTCAAATAAAGAGCAAGTTCATTTGAGGAATCCAGTTCCCGCACTGGCTATCCCTCAAAATTTTCAAATAAAGTGCAAATCCATTTCAGGAACCCAGTTTCCGCACTGGTTATCTCTCAAAATTTTCAAACTAAAGATCAAGTTCATTTGAGAAAACCCGGTGCTCGCACTGGTTATTTTGCAAAATTTTCAAATCTAAAGACCAAGTTCATTTGAAAAACCTAGTCCTCGCACGGGTTACCTATCAAAATCTTCAAATCTAAAGATCAAGTTCATTCACAAAATTCAGTCCTCGTACTGGTTGTTTCACAAAAAGTCTTAAATCAAATCATTAAATCAAAAGTTCTAAGTTCCGTTGGTCATTAAATGAAAGGTTTCAGCTCCTTCGCTGGTCGTTAAATGAAAAGTCCCAGTTTCCACTGGTCATTAAATGAAAGGTCCCAGCTCCTTCGTTGGTCGTTAAATGAAAAGTCTCAGTTTCCACTGGTCATTAAATGAAAGGTTCCAGCTCCTTCGCTGGTTGTTAAATGAAAAGTCCCAGTTTCCACTGGTCATTAAATAAAAGGTCCCAACTCCGTCACTGGTCATTAAATGAAAAGTCCCAGTTTCCACTGACCATTAAATGAAAGGTTCCAACTCCTTCGCTGGTTGTTAAATGAAAGGTCCCAGTTTTCACTGGTCGTTAAATGAAAGGTTTCAACTCATTCGCTGGTCGTTAAATGAAAGATCCCAGTTTTCACTGGTCATTAAATCAAAGGTTTCAGCTCCTTCGTTGGTCGTTAAATGAAAAGTCTCAGTTTCCACTGGTCATTAAATGAAAGGTTCCAGCTCCTTCGCTGGTCGTTAAATGAAAAGTCCCAACTTTCGTTGGTCATTAAATGAAAGGTTCCAGTTTTTCACTAGTCGTTAAATGAAAGGTCTCAGTTTTCACTGGTCATTAAATCAAAAGTTCCAACTTCCGTTGGTCGTTAAATGAAAGGTTTCAGTTTGTCACTGGTCGTTAAATGAAAGGTTCCAGTTTTCACTGGTCATTAAATCAAAAGTTCCAACTTCCATTGGTCGTTAAATGAAAGGTTTCAGTTTGTCACTGGTCGTTAAATGAAAGGTCCCTGTTTTCACTGGTCGTTAAATGAAAGGTCCCTGTTTTCACTGGTCATTAAATCAAAGGTTCCAGCTTCTTCGCTAGTCGTTAAATGAAAAGTCCCAGTTTTCACTAGTCATTAAATGAAAGATTTCAGCTCCTTCGCTGGTCGTTAAATGAAAGGTCCCAGTTTTCGCTGGTCGTTAAATAAATATTTCAGCTCCTTCGCTGGTCGTTAAATGAAAGGTCCCAATTTTCACTGGTCGTTAAATAAAAGGTTCCAGCTCCTTCACTGGTCGTTAAATGAAAAGTCTCAGTTTTCACTGGTCGTTAAATGAAAGGTGTCAGCTCCTTCGCTGGTCATTAAATGAAAAGTCCCAGTTTTCACTGGTCGTTAAATGAAAGGTTCCAGCTCCTTCGCTGGTCGTTAAATAAAAGGTCCCAGTTTTCAATGGTCGTTAAATAAAAAGTCCCAGCTCCTTCGATGGTCATTAAATGAAAAGTCCCAGTTTCCACTGGTCATTAAATAAAAGGTCTCAGCTCCTTCGCTGGTCGTTAAATGAAAGGTCCCAGTTTTCACTGGTCATTAAATAAAAGGTCCCAGCTCCTTCATTGGTCGTTAAATGAAAGTTCCCAGTTTTCACTGGTCTTTAAATAAAAGGTCCCAGCTCCTTCGCTGGTCGTTAAATGAAAGGTCACAGTTTTCACTGGTCATTAAATAAAAGGTCCCAGCTCCTTCGTTGGTCGTTAAATGAAAGGTCCCAGTTTTCACTGGTCGTTAAATGAAAGGTTTCAGCTCCTTCGTTGGACGTTAAATGAAAGGTCCCAGTTTTCGTTGGTCGTTAAACAAAAGGTTCCAGTTGTAAACACCCCAAAATTTTCAAAATATTGTAAATATTCCCTTTTAGCCCTTGACCGCATTTTCTGAGCAATCGAGTTAGTTTAAAATCTAAATTCCAGTTATTTCTCAGATTTTATTGAAATTAAATTCATTTTTATACATCTGACTCAGTTTCGGATCCGGATCCATTGCCAAAATCCAAATATGAGCCTCGTTGCCCAATTTTCAAATTGAAATTATAAAAATACCAAAAATAGTTTTTGGAATCTTTCGGACAAGTCCATCTGGCATCTGTTTGGGTTCATTGCTTGATATTCCTCAATTTGAGGTTAAAAACTCGAAAATTTTGTCAAATTTTGAATCCAAACTCATTTTCTGAAGAAATCAAACCAAAATTTTAGAAAACCCCTCTTTTTGTAAATATTTCCCAAAAATACAAAAAACAGTTTTATCTCTCGTACTGCTTAGGTTTTAGAATTTTATTTTCAAAAACAACAAAAAAAAAATCAAAAAATACCGAGAAAAAGAAAAGAAAAAATCAAAATAGTAAAAATTGTAGAAAAATGTTTTTAAAAACCCGTTCTGAGTAATTTTTTTTAAGAGACCCCTTTTTGGAAAACTCTGGAAAAAGGTCTTTTACAAACCCTTTAAAAAACGAGTTAGGGTTTTGAGACCCTTTTTCTCGCCTTCTCCCTCTTACAGGCTATCCTCTGGAAGCTTCCCCCATGGCTCTCCTCCAAACCCTCCGATCATCCATAGTTTTTCCTCTCCCGCTCATCCCTAACGGCCATCACCCTCTCTTGTGCCCAAACCCTCCATCGCCAACAACCTTCTTCTCCACCCTTGATCCCCAACTTCCTCCCAATCCTTCTATGGCTCTCCTCTCCTACTATAAATGGGGGGCACGAGGTGAACGAGAGGGATCATCCCTTTTTGCTTTGTAACCTCATCCTTTGTCGAGCACCCTAGTCATTAGCATCCAGAGATCCTGACCTCCCATTTTCCCCAAAACTCCTAATCCCTTCTCCTCCTCTAGTGTATCGCCTTCAAGAGATTTAAGATCGATCTCTTATCCGCAGAGCTACAAAGGACTCTCCTCTCCCTTCCTGTGGCAAGAGGTTTTCACAGTGAAAGAAAAGGATTCGACCCCCTCCTTGAGAATATCCGCAGAATCAAGTAAGTCCATCTCCTTTATATTTCTCTCTAGGAAATTTCATTACATCCCTATCTTCGTAGCCCATCTTCTTCTTCATTTTTTTCCTTTTTTTCTGTTTATTTTTTGGGGCCTTGAAGATGTGATCGGCCTGCATATACCAGGACCGATCCATTGGTGGCTACAACAAAGGGGATAATTCTATCCCGACATTTTGCGATGATTCCTAACCCCTTTATTTATTTTTTTTTTTATATTCCAGTATTTTCATTGGTAAATGTTTATGCGTGTTGGGTACATGCTCCAGACTACTGCATTTTTGTACAGTATCTATGTGTTTATGGCATCACCGATCTGTAATGTTGCAACACTTTTTTTTCTCTCTTTTTGTTGGTTTCTTTTGTTCGTTCAAGGATTGATTTCATTTCAAGACATTGGTCATGCATTTCAGTCCGTGGTTTAAAAAAAATAGCATCTACACCAATTGGTCTTAAGCATGACCCCACTAGATTTATTGGGAACGGGGTTGTGTACATGATAAATTTTGATTAAGAAATGGTGTTGGAGGCATTGCGGATCACCCAGAGGTCCATCGTGATCTAGTTCTAGAAATCCCCATTTCCCATCTTCATTTTTGTTGACATCCTGTATAATAATGGTATATATCTCAATAAAGTTGGATTATAGCTTTGCAATTTCGTCCATACATCAGTTTATGCTTTTGTTATCATCAGAGCACCTTTATTTTTGTTAGTCTTAAAGATTCTTAACCTGCACTTCATTTCTGGTTCATCTCATGCGTGCCATCATCCAATGCTCTGGGTAACTGTTGCCTTCCGTTATCACATCTCAGGCCATTTCTTGTTCACGATTTGATGGATCATGCTAGTTATCATATCGGGATAATTTCGTTCCTTGTTTATGTTAATAGATCTTCATTCTCTGGCAGATTTCACATTGTTTTTCTTTCAATTTCTCATGAGTTATTCCCTTTGCGAATTATCATTTTTTTTTACCCTTTGATTGTCGTGAGTTCCTGTTTTCTCTTTTGAATTGTCTGTTACATTCTATCCCTCATTTTAATAGTATTAGATCACATTCTGTTCACTTTCTGTTATATTTTGTTCATTTTTTTTTCCTAATTATGTCGGATCTCATTGCACTTGACCTATTGTGTGGCTGAGGCTTTCATCTTCACTTCATGATCTCTTCTTTTTTTTTTTTGATATCCTGTCTTGAGTTATCCATGATGATTCACGTTCTTGAATGGACTTCAGCGATGAAGGAATGACTTTCCAGGTCATAGAGAATCCAAAAATAAAATTTATAATTGCCTACTATATGATGCCATGATGGGTACCAGTAAAAAGGCATCAGACTGTGGAATGCGTTAGAGAGGGGCACTTTTAACCAGCGTGTGGTGCCTACTGAATATCATCTTCTTATCCCCTAAAGAGCATGAGTCATGACTCTCCACATATTTCTGACGCTCTGATGTTGGTCATTGTGTACAGTTATGGCACATGATCGGTTTTTAGTTCTAGCTTGCAACCTCTAGATCAAAAGTTTTCTTGCATATATGTTCATGAAAGATTTGGGACATTTAAGATCTGAAGGAGCGCTTCCTTCTGGTAAAAGTGATTTGTTCCAAGGTTGTCCTGCAGCCAAAAAAAGGAAAAATCAATTACAGGAAGGACTTCCTTCTCTGGTGGACTAAGCGAATATCGGTATCACTATAATCTGGTAAGATTCAAATGAAGATATGCTTATTAGATAAAATTCTGAGTTCCATGCGAATTCGGTATCACTATAATCTTAGCTTCTTTTGAAACATCTGCATGAATTGCTTTGTTTACTTGAGATGGCTAATAGGTGGATCTGCCATTTGTTTCCTTGTTCTTTGTATGATATGTTTTTTTTCTTTTCCATTTTACCTCCTGCTAGTTAAATAAAGTCCAAGTTTTTTTTTCTCTCTTCTTAACATGATCAATTAGACTGTTGTGTGATGCCATGCTAGAAAATTGTGAGGAACCAGTTGAGATTACTGTGGCAAAAAAAAAATTACCTTGATTCATTACACTATACATACTAGTATATATATGAGGGATATAATGCGTTTGTGTGTCTGTACATAAAAGGTATGTTATATATATTTGCTTAGCATGTTAAACACATCATACAGGTTAATTTCCTGCACATTAGCCACATCATATATAGTAACTTACATGCTTCAGCCATACCACATGCATCAATTTATACATACTGTTGTATCATCCATCCTTTTCATTACTGGACTTACCTGCCTTTCATCATTCTGATGAGCTGGTTATCGAAGGGCATGCCATTTGCATATCATAAATCACCTTCAGCATCCATCATACCTCATTTACATCTTTCATTGCACACTTCACGATCATCATCATCCCTTGCATCTTCCACGTTGCCTCACAACATCATCCAGCACCATGTACATCTGCTATAATCCATAACATTTACCATCCCACTTTCTCTCTTGCACATACTGCAAAGGCCCTGATTCACCGCACTATATCTCTCATCATCAATGTCACCAACCCCCACCACAGTAGCTGTAATATTCCACTCACAATGTCCATCTTACCTATTGCATTCATTTGTGCATTGCTTCAGCATGTGCTGCGATCACCTATTGCATCAACCACCTGCAACACTTGTGCTCAGGGCTTGCAACACACTTAGCACACCTTCACTCTATATTCCCTGCGTCTTCACCTCTTACACATGATAGCACTTCATGTACCACCACCACGCATTCCTTGTACACAGTATATCTCATCTTTTCCCTATAAAACATGTACCATATCATCAAGACACGCATTGCACAACACTGGCATCATTACTCCATCTTATTCCACTACACCCTTCAACACCATCTCTATGTCAAAGTCAGATTGGCCAAATGTACTGTTAACAAAAGGAATTGTACAATGCTTACAGTGGACGAGTTCACTTTATCCCAATCAAGGCAGCTAAAAGTCCCAGAGATTTGTTTTGACATGAAGTATTTTTTTTTCTTTATGGGAGCTATTATATCTGTAAACAGCAGCCGGATTGCTTAAGAGTCGACTAAACTTGATTGATACATCATCTGGTCGAAAATCTTAGCTTAACCTTTAGATGCTATTGAAGATTTGGTAATTTTCTGAATAGTGAAGGATGAAGTTTGACAAAATGCCTGAATGTGGTCACAAACCGTCTGGGTATACTGTTTGATAAATCACCTTAATAATGTGGTGCAGAAATCATTTGGGTATGTTATAAAAAAAAAAATAGGTGGGTTAACATTGCTGGTATTCATATGATCAAAATTCACTAGTAATTTTTCAGCAAATCGATTTGTTGTTATGGAAGATAAACTGTTAAGCTACGCATTTAATTTGCACAAATCAAATTGCTATTGTCAATCATTGGAGGTACCATTTTACCAGATGTTCTCATAGCTCCTCATATACATTTTTCACCACACTCCATGTGCATTTCCATACATCTTTCCCTTCCTCTACATGTATATAATATATTAAGCAATGCACTTATAGGTTCTCTTCCGGCCCAAGGCATTGAATAAACATCTCCTCATATGTGAGTTTTAGTTAAACTGGGATGCCATATACATTCATTTTTTTTTATGTGACGTCCCTTGCTATGCATCTTTCATACTAACTCGGTTTTGCAGGAAAGATGTAAAGAATTCTTTTCCTAGACTAGGATTTCAAGTTAAATTTGTAATAGTTAGATATTAATGAGAATTTTACATTTCTAGCGCTAGATTAGAATGTATGAGCATGTACATACCTTAGAAATGACTTATTTCATCTCATTTTATCTCTTATTTTTCAAAATTCTACCAATGAAAACACGAATGGCACGTGCACCATTCTAATAGGAGGCGATTAAATCCTAAGTTGATGATTTACATCAACGGCCATAGTCAGGATGTGAACAAAACTTATGATTTTCATCTTTTATGGAATAACATTAGATCCACACTGGATCCTCTTCAAAAAATCATCATATTTTCAAATATTTTCTTCTTTTATTAGAGTTTAATTTAAAAATGGCTCAAAATATATATCAATGGACATAGTCAGGATATATTGAGAGTTAATTTTATGTTAAACTCTACAAAAACACTAAAATATATTTCATTCTTCACCCGAATTCAAATAGGATTGTTATATAATGTATTCAATGACCATAGTCAGGGATATATTATATCTTCAAATCCTATTTACATTCGTTTAAAGAATGAAGTATGATTTTAAAATCAAATTTCAAAATTCTTTTCATTCATCATTTAGGATAGAACTGCATCATATTTTCAAAATTCCTTTTTCAAAATCCGAGTGATCTTGAATATATCTTCAATTTCCATTCATCAATGCCATCTCAAGATTCAAAATTTGATTTCAAAGTCCAATCTGACTTTGAAATTTCAAAATCATTTTGTATTCAAACTTCAAATTTCTAATTAAAAAAAAATTCAATTTCAAAGTTCCATTTAACTTTGAAATTTCTGATTCATCCTCTAAATTCAAAATTCAAAACAAGTTTGTTCTTTATCTTCAAAGTCTTGATTCTCAAAATTCATAATCAAGGTTTGAAATTGGGTTTAGATCTCAAAACTCGATTTTTCTCAAGTTTTAAATTCAATATGGGTCTTCAAAAACCCAGATCCATCTTCAGAAATCCCACTTGGATCTCCAAAACCCAATTCCAAAATTAGGATCCAATTCAATTTAGGATTCCAGATCTCAGATCAAACCCAATCTTGGATATCAAATCTCGGATCCAAATTTCAATTTTAGGTTCCAGATTTCGAACCCAATCCAATCTTGGATCTCAGACTTCAGATCCAAAATCCACTTTAGGATCCAGAATCCAATTCCATTTCGGATCTCAGATCTTAGATCCAAATTCCATTTTTAGGTTCCAGATTTCAAACCCAATCCAATCTTGGATCTCAGACATCGGATCCAATTCTATTTAGGATCCAGAATTCAACTTTATCTTGGATCTCAGACTTCAGATCCAAAATCCATTTTAAGATCCAGAATCCAATTCCATTTCGGATCTCAGACTTCAGATCCAAAATCCATTTTAAGATCCGGAATCCAATTCCATCTTGGATCTTAGACTTCATATCCAAATTCCATTTAGTAATCCAGATTTCAGAACTCAACTTCCTTTTGGATCTCAGACTTTAAATCCAACTCCATATTTCAAATCCAAAACCACTTTCAAAACCCATCTGGATTTCTTAAATCTATTTCTATTTTAACTTCCATTCGGATTTCTCAGGTCCAAATTTCATCCTGATATCAAAACTTTGAATCTAGAATTCAATTCTATTTAAAATCTCATCCAGGTTCAAAATTCAAAATCCAGAGTCCATTTCTGACTCTAAAAACTTCATTCCTCTTCATCCCAGTTTCACATCATTCTTTTCAAATTCAAAATTTATTCTCCCAACTCTGATTATTTTAAAAGACTTAGAACTTGAAATCTCTTTCTTGATCTATCTCAAGTTTTAAGTTAAAATATTTCAAATCACATTTACTTCATAAATCACTTGGAAAAATTTCAGATTTCCAAAATCATTCTTTTCAAAAGAGCATACATCCTTGCATCACACAAGCATGATTCTTTATGCATTTAGACTTAGAATAAATACTTAGATAATATTTTAGCAAAGCAAAAGGCATAAATTCGATCCTTGGTTCGATTACCCTTGGTAAAGGCACCAGGAACGGTCGAACCTCGTACCGATGAGCAAATCCTGTCTCTCCATTTTCCCGTAAATTTTTAAAACAGAGGCCAGTGATTTTAAAACATTTTTCAAAATTTTGGTCAGATGAGACCTTGCAAATGAGTTTCTCTCTCTTTTCTTTTTCTTTATTTATTCTCTTCTCTCTTCTTTTTCTGTCTTTTATTTTTCTCCCTTCAAGAAGGAGAAAATAGGGATAAGAAAAGGAAAAGAGAAGGAAGAGAGAGAACACCAAGAGAGAAAATTTTTGCATGATCACAGAAGTTGGCGACCGAGATAGGACATGTCTCCGTCTGGTCGAATTATGCCCTTTTGCTTTGCTTTGATATTATCTAAGTCTTTATTCTAACATATGTCAACTTCATTTTCATGCAAACCTTAGGAGCCTAGACTCTGTCCTAAGCTGACATCATTGCATATAGGGTTTAAGTATGGTTTGGTAGGACCATATTGCAGAGATTATTCCATGTTCACATTAGATTTAGGTCTGAAATACAACTCTCCTCAATTCTAGGGATTGAATGTAAACAATGTATGCAAGTGTATGCTTCTTTTCATTTAAATCTATCTCTTTAGGACTTACATTAGAGCTTTCTGATTTTATTGCATGTTGAGCATATTTTTTAAAACATCCATACCTATATTGTCCCGGTCTTCATGTTGTTGGGCTGTCTCACTGAACCATAGTTTGGGAGAGAGCCTCACAACTGGACCACTTATTTGGGTTCACGCCCCCTACCACGTACCTAAGGGCCATAGTCCGAGGTATATCAGTAGGTGCTCAAGGATGTTGGGAAGCCATTACCTTAGAACCAGAGAATTATTTCTACGCCACGTACTTCGAGCTTCCGCTTGAGTATATCAGCGTATCTTGATTGAAATCAGATGATCTGAACCATAGAGTTTAGGATTAAGGTCCTACAAGCCATTTTAAATATTGCATTTAGAGTCAGCCTTTAGGGAGTGCTGTATGCACATCCTTGTTTGTGCAGCTTTGATTATGCGATGTTTCTTTGTATTTGTCTATGTATCAAACCTCTGTTTTCAAAACCCTGGGTATATTATTCAAAATTTCCTCTTATTTTCAAAAACCCCAGGTGTATATTTTTCTTTTCTTACATCCTTTTCTATTTTATATCAAATTTTCTTTAAAAACCCTGGAAGTCCTTTTTTTCAAATTCCCTTGATCTTTCAAAATTTCTAGGATCTATGTCTATCCTCTTCTTTCATCAATAGTCTATCCATAAGTCCTGCATTTTATCTAATTTTCCTCATTCTTCTTTGCCTCAGTATCATTCCAATGGCGTCCAATTCCCTTAATGATGTCTTTCCCAGAGATCATGTCTTCTGTCAGATAAAGGATGGATCTCCAGATCATCGAGTTATCCAGTCTCATTCTTTCTTCCCTCGGTGGTATTATTCTTGGTTCGCCACCTTCTTGCATATGTTCCCAGACCACCTGGATGACTGTGGATTGAAGATGGCATCGGCAGTAGGCAATCGAACCATCAACAACAGTCTGATTCAAGCTATGGCAGAACGGTGGAATCCACGTACCTGCACATTTTGGTTTCCATGGGGAGAAATGACTCTGCTAATGGACGAATTCAGTGACATCATGGGATTGCCAGAGTCGGTCAGCCAGATGATCCGATCGAGCAACAGTTCCTGATCAATGTCAAGGGGATAGACATTTGAGAAGCATTAGCCAGAGCTACAGGGAGCAGATCTTGGCCTCTCACCGAGATCAACGGAAGTCAGTTCATCGATCTGTTCAGATTCTATCGCAAGTATGGAGCCTACGAGGAAGTTGACACCTTGTCTCGAGCAGCGAAAGAAAGAATCCAGCATGTCATGGTCCTATGCACAGTAAGATTAGTGTTCTTTCAAGACGGTCAGAATTTCATGGATATCAGAATCGCCCAGCTCTTTCGAAGATGGGGAAGCAAGCAGACCCGTCAGCTTTCATTGTTCATGGCAGCTCTAACCTTTCTCTACCGAGGTTTGGCTCATTTCGCCCTTGGAGAGACCATTTTGGTGGAAGGATGCATTTATGCCTTGCAATCTTGGTTCCTACGTCATATGCCATCAAAAGCTAGTTTCTTCAGGTTCAGCAGCAAGAAGCCAAAGTCTGTCGTTCAGTATCAAACTTTGATTGAGAATCTGCATCAGGAAGAGATCCTTTGGGATTACTTCGACAGGCAAGAGTCAGTTCCTCGCTACACATATACTCGTAGCAAGCATTACAGACTGCTTGGCCCTTTCTTTTGTGTCGACTATCAGCCAGAGAGGTGTCTCAGACAGTTCTCGCAGAGGCAGGTTCGTGTCAACACTCGCTTCTCGGCAGGCCACTCATAAAGTGGTAACACAATTACCACAAGTATTGTGGTGACCCGATCCCTGGTGATGGGATAACCTGTTTAATTGTCTATCAATTCCTCCATTCTTATCTTTTTCTCAAAAGGTCATGTTTTCAAAGGTTCTTCCGCGCTCTAACCATTCCCTTATTCTGTAGAAATCATTGGCATTGTCAGAATGGTTCAGACAAGAGCTGGAAAAGAGACCGTCCCTCAGCATAATGACAGCGAAATTAAAGAAATGGACTCTCTCAAGTCAGTCAGAAGGCAGGGTCAGAGCAAAAGCGACGATATCGATCCCGCTATGTACAGTATGTTTCAGAAGATGATGTCCAGAATGATGTCAGAACAAGCTAAGGCCAGTCTAAAGAAGGTTGTTCCAAAGAGCAAACCAAAGAAGAAAGCTGTGAAAAAACTATAAACACCCCAAATTTTCATCATCCATTCTCAAATAACCCTCCTCGTGCAGTGCCAACCCTATTAGGACAGTGCAGGAGTCAAACCCTGAGTCGGTTTCAGAAAATCACCATTTTACCAACTTTCATTAGGAAAATTACCATTTTGCCCCTAGGTCATCCCGGACCCCAGTCAGTCGGAGCCAACCAAGCTTGATTGGTTAGTTCAAAATAGTTAGAATCTCAGTCATTCCAAGCTCATCTAAGCTCACAATGAACAAGCCATTTTCATTTCTGACCATTCCTGCCAAAATGGGATCATTTCTTCAGAAATGAGCTCATTTCTCACTCAAATTCGAGCCAATTGCCTCCGAGTCAGTAATTCATAATCAGTCATATTCCCTATAGTCTAACTTGAGCTCACCAGGAGTTCGAGTACTCCAGTTTCAGTTCAAAACCACTTCTAAGTGTCCAAGAGCTAATTTTAGTCCATTTCAGTTCTTTCAGCTGAAACTGAGCTGAGTTCAGTCAATTGAGCTAGAGTTCGAGTTTCAATTTTAGTTCATGTCAGTATTTCTGACCTTTGTTTTAGCTCAAAGCCAGCTCAGATTCGTAATTCACTTCATTCCAGTGACCATTCTGTACCATTTCTCTAAAAATGGCAACTTTTCTTGAAAATTCAGTCGGAAAGGTCAGTTAAGTCAGTGTCTGGTCAGTTTACTTGATTTCTGAAACTCTAAAACCCAACTCAATCCAACTCATTTTAGTTTAATTCAGCTCGAACCTCAATTTTCAGTGTCACTCTAACCCAGTAGAGTCCCGAAAACCATTTCTTGAGCTATTTTGCAAATTTTATCAATTTTAATGCTTTTTGAACTGGTACAACTGCCAATCAGGGTTTAAAATCCAAAATTCTACATTCAAGGTCTGCATTTTGCATGTCATTTCTCATCATTTCATATCATTTCTCAGCGTTTCATAACATTTCATCACATTTCATTTTATTTTCGAAGTCCAGAACTTCAGTTTTATAAATTTCAATCCAGATTGAGTTTTAAAAGCTTTCAGAAATCAATTTCAAACCTCGGGTTTTTCAAAATTGACATTTTTACCCCCAGGATTCTAAATTTGGAATCGAGAAAAACAATCTGGATTTCTTTTAAAATTAAATTTTCAAATTCTACACTAGATTTGCTTCGCAACGAGGTATTGAACTTCAAAATCCAAGCTCGTTTAAAAAACTGCCAAAAATAGCTCGTTTCGTTTGGAAATAAATTTGGAAGTATTTTCCCAAGAAAAACAATCTGGATTTCTTCCAAAATTAAATTTTTAAAGTCTTCATTGGATTTGCTTCGCAACGAGGTATTGAACTTCAAAATCCGAGCTCGTTTCAAAAACTACAAAAAATAGCTCATTTCGTCCGGAAATTTTTTGAAAAGACTATTTTACTCCTCTAATCATCAAAATGAATTTCAAAAGTAGAATTTGGACCCGCTTTGAGATGGCCCATCCATTTCCATTTTTTTGTTTTAATTTATAAAAAAAAAAGTTACCTTTTTCTTTGTTTTTTGTTTGTTTTATTTCATTTGTTATTTTATTTTATTATTTTATTTTTTTAAGGTGGGTCCCACAAGGGGGTCGACCACCCTAGCCCATTTCTTTTCTCTCCATTTCCTTCCTCTCTTTTCCCTTTGCTCCTTCCTTTTTTTGTTTTTTTTCTTTCTTCTTTTCCTTCTTTCTTTCTTTTTCTTCCTTTCTTCTTCCTTTTTCTTTTTCTTTCTTTCTTTCTTTCTTTCTTTCCTCCTTTCTTTCTTCTCCAACACTCACGTAAGCCCAGCCTCTCTTCCTTTCCCTCTTCTTTCTTCCCTCTTTCCTTCCCCTTTCTTTCCTTTTCCTTCTTCCCCTCTTCTTTCCTTCTTCTCTTCCTTTTCTTTCCTTCTTCTTTTCCCTCTTTTCTTTCTTTCCCTTCTCCATTGTCCAGCCACGATATGGCTTCCTCTCTTTCTAAATCCCAGCCGAGGGATCACATGTTGAAACACACCTCACGCCTAATACTTCTCCAGCTTTTCATTCTCCTCTCATTAAACCTAAAAAAACTTAGGGAAAATCTGATTTTCCCTAAGTTCAATACCAAAAAGAGGAACGGCTGGGCTGTTGGGGGTTCTTCACATCTCTCTCTCTCTCATGCTGAAGAAGCAAGGCTCCAAGCCACCTCTACTTGCAGCCATCCCTTCCAAGGATTACACCATCCGACACCACCTCTTCCAAGAACCCTTCCAGTTGCAGCCTCTTCCACTTTGAAGCAGCTTCCACTACGAGCTTGCAGCTCCACGCCCAACAGCCAGCAGCTTCTCCTTCAACCTCAAGACGGATCTTCAGCCAGCAGCCATCCTCTTACCTTCAACCTTCAGCAGCCCTCCTTCACACCAGCTTCAACCTCCTTGTTCCAGCCACTTGGTAGCAGCCATTACAGCTGCAACAACCTTCTTCAAATCCAGGTTCAGCATCAACCATGAGACAGCCCATCAATCACTGGTGACAAACTTACTTCTTACCTATTACTTTATTGATCTTTCTCATGCTATCACGTGTCAAAATAATTTTATCTTTTCAAACAGAAATTGTCTTGTATGTCATCTCCTTTTTAATGGTCAGCCAACAGATGCCTTACGCAACAACCGGGGTATTAAATAGGGAGATCTTATGCGTCCATATTTTATTTTCCTAGTTATGGGACGGTTGTCTGGAAGATTGTTTCTTGTAAACAAGAAAACACGTGTATTACATACGTGGGCTAGGAGAACAAAAGACCCATCCTTTTGATGGATCGGGCCTCTCGTTTTGAGAACCAACATAAAAAAAAAATAGATTATTCCCCATTGATTTTTATTTTAGTCTTGTATTTCATGTAATCTTATATTCAAAAGATGCATTTAGGTTAGTTTTATTACGTATTTCATTCATTTTACATAGTTTTTGTTAATATTCATTTTAGAATCAATAAATTTCATTCAGATGCAAAGTCCAGATGATACTTCATGTGTTTTTCTTCATTCATAAATTCTGTAAATTTCATGATCATTAGAATTATGTATCTTTAAGCTCCTGTAAAAAAATTGGATTAGTTTAAAATTCAGAGCTTCGTAAAAAAAACCAAACTGGATTTTGGACCCTGCAGAAATTTCAATTTCTTCTTTAGCAGACAAAAACCTCCGGCACCACCCTTGTGGGAGATCTGGATCATCCTCCAAAAATCACAGTGGATTCATAATTAAATCTACTGATGATATGAAAATTTTGAGGTTTTTCCAGTTTGCTTTGACCTTTTTCAAAAATCGGATTTCCCAGCCCCCTGGGAAAATCTTGATTTTCCTTCGTCAGGGTATAGACAAACTCTAATGCACCGAGTTCACCCAATCCGTAGCTCGTCTGCAAAAACTTTCAAGACAAAAGTTGTTCCTAACATATTTTCCTATCATTTCCCAAAATTTAAGGATTTTTGGAACTGTTTCAGTATTTTTCCCAAAAATTTATTTTCTATGTGACAGATTCCAATATCCAGAAAAAACAGAGTTTTGGGTCTCTAATAACAGTGTGCCCATTTCCAAACCGTAACCCGAATCCCAGTTCTATAAAAATATAAAATTTTTCCCTGTCTGTCAGGGACATTTTCCCACAATTTCATCCTTTTCCCCATCTGTCTACCATTTTCCCCATATTTTCTACCGAAACCTGTCTGTTTCCTCCAAATCCTAGAGTCGCCGGATTCCGATCCGCCTTGCCGAAGTGGCACAGCTCCGACCATAGGTCCAAACCAGAAAGTGTAAAATAAAAAAATCCTTGACTTATTGTCCTTTGTCACCACATAAAATTTGAAAATTTTTTATGGAAGTTTTATATCTGAAATCCCCTTTAGAATCAACATTTTAGGCAAAAATCATAAAATTTAAGGTTTTTATTTGCATTTTTATATTTAAAAATACAAAAAAAATAGATTTTAGATCTTCATTCTGTTTTTAGGGTTATTTTAGGTGTCCATGCCAAATTTGGTTTAATTCCAAGCTCATTTGCAAAATGTGTTAGTTTATCTTTAAATTCTGAAGCGAAAATCAGGTTAAATTTGATATTTTATGATATTTTCGCCATTTTAGGGTTTTTATCATGTACATGAGCATGTAGAATCATATTAAGGTTAATTTAAATGTCATTTGCATTTCATATTTTTTAATTTTGCAAAATTTATTTCAGAAAACCCTGGTTTCAAGGCCATAGTCTTGTTATCAGGGGTATTTTGGTCATTTTGACCTAAATTTCAAAATTTCAATCTTTAATTTCATAAATTTTCATTCATATCATCATATTGTATTTGATTTATTTCATTTTATTTTCAAAATTCCAAAATTTACAAAAATTCTTTTAGAAAATCATGATTTCAAGGTCATGAGGGGTATTTTGGTCATTTTGACCCCAATTTCAAATTTTCAAGTTTATTTTCGAAATTTATTCATTATTTATCATGTTTATATCAAAGAGGGTATGATTTTGGGTTTATATATGATAATTTCTCATATTTTCGGATAAATTCAGAAAAACCTACATTTTTGTGCTAACCTTGTTTTCTAGTTTTGCAGGAACATTCAAGAAGAGGACTTAGCTTTTATTTCTTTTATTTCAATTCAATGTAACATCAAATGTAATAATTTGGAATAAGAGTTACATTTCTGCTTAGAATGGGGCTGCATTGCATATAGTTTAATTTCTGCAAATTCTGATATTTGAATGTATCATTCATGCATATTTATTTCAAATTCACTATGGTTGACACGAATGGCACGTGCGCAAGATCTTATGGAGTTTATAAACTTGGTGGAATTTGTATTTTTGTCCATAGTCAGAATACGAATGAAACCTAGATTTATGATCTTCATATTAGCCACATTCAGCCTACACTCTTAGGCTAACTTCAAAAATTCACTGCATTTCTCAAAACTTCAAAAGGATTTCTCAATTCCTCAATTAAAATTCCCTTTTAAATTCATATTCATTCATTCATATCATTTAATTTGCATCATTTTCAAATTCATTTTCCAATTTCAATTTCAGATAAATCAATTTTTCCAAAAATTTCTAAGTTTTTCTCAAGATTGGATTTTCTCAGAATTCTAAATTTTCAAATGAAATTTCAAAGCATTTCCCAAGTTCAAATCAAGATTTTCCAATGTTTTAAAATTCTCAAATTTCAAAATCTCAAGTTTTCAGAAATCAATTTTCTCAGAGTTCCCATTTTCCTAAGAATCCATTTTCCATTTCAAAAGTCATTTTCCAATGAATTTCTTGATTTTCTCAGAATTCTCAAATCCATTTTCTCAGAAAAGCAATTCTAAATTTCAAAATCAATTTTTCTAAAGTTCAAATTTTCCTGAGAAATCACTTTCCAATGCAAATTTCTAATTTCCAATGAAATTCAATGATTTTCCCAGGAATTCAATTTTCAAGTACTTTTCCAATCAATTTTCAAGCATATTTCAATTTTCCAAAGAAACATCATATTTTCTTAAACTTGCATTATTTTCAAAATTTCATAGCACAAGCCTGATTCTCTGTGCATTCTAGAAAAAATAAAGCATAATTTAGATATTTGAGTCAAGTTAGAGCACATAATTGATCCTTGGTTCAATTACCCTGGTAAAGGCGCCATGAACAGTTGGACTTTGTACCGACAGGCGGATCCCATTCCACGGAATTTTTCCATAAATTTTCAAAACGGAGGCGAGTTAATTTTTAAAACAATTTTCAAAACTTTGGTTGAGTTTGACTCCCAAAATTCGTCTCTCTCTCGCAAGGGACGGAAAAAAATTTGCGATGATAACAAAAACCAGTCAGGATTGTCAGAAAGAAGGTCCAGCCTGACACCACTTCGGAGGAATCAGAATCAGTCGATGAAGAATCAGATGAGGAAGAGCAGTTTGTCTACAATCAGAATCCTCCACAACAGTTTGTGAAGATCATCGCGAAGCCTGAATCTATGAACAAACATATTCCACTTGAGGATCCAATTCACGAGCAAATGAGAGAAATGACTCGGGCAATTAAGGACATCTAGGCTAAGAGCAAGGGCAAACAGACCTATTCTGGCGAAGATTTCTACAACGGCCTAGACGGGGATGATAATCTGGAAAATCTCCCTCGAAAGTTCCTCAAGTTTGACGGAACAGGCAATCCCAAGGCTCATTTGGCCACGTTCTATGCAGAGTGTGGCCGTTTCAAGAAAGACAACAGGGCATTGTTCATTTGCTTTCCTCTCAGCCTAGAAGGAACAACGGCCAGGTGGTATGCAGACCGCATCAATCCTATCGAATTAAGAGAATTCGATAAAGTTGTGAACCTATTCATCGAGCGCTTCATGTTCAATATTGAAGCGTCACCAACTCTCAACCATCTATACAATCTCAAGCAAAATGAGAATGAGAGAGCTGGAAAATTCATCCACAGGTGGAGGAGCACCTGTAACAAAATGAAGGTTCCCATCCCAAAGGAGCACGCCCTGCAAATTATTTTGAACAACTTTGTTCAGCCTCTGAGGAATCTCATTTTCATATCTCCCACCAAGTTGTTTATCAAGCTGATTGAGCGAGCCGAGTGGCTCAAGACAGGACTAGATAATGGCTTATATGAGGGTTACCCTTTCGTCCGAGGGAACCCTGAGCAGAAGAAGAAAGCACATGTTCTTATTCTGCAGATTTCTCAGGCAACAACAACAGTTCGGGCAGCAAGAAGAGCAAGAAAAGTCGAAACAAGAATTCAGAACACTCCAGGGCCAAAAGAACAAACTCTGCAGCCCAGAAAGGGAAATTTGTTAAGTCACAGTCCGTCCAATCAGCGTCGCAGCCAGAAGCAAAACAGCAAGAAAAACTGAAGCATGAGGGATGGAGTTATGATTGGGAGCTCACAACTCTGGAGCAATCCCGCGAGGACATCCTCGAATACATGTTGTCCAAAGGGATGGTCAAACTCCCTAAGGTCGCGGAGCCTTCTGTTTCTATGGGCAAATGGACAAACAAGTTCTGCAAATTTCACCGGACTGTCGGACATGACACTGAGCATTGTTTTGTCCTTAAAATCATCATCTAGGACTGTATCGACAAAAATTTGTTGATCGAGGATGAGGACGAAGAACAATCGAAGATCTTGTCCAAGCCTTTCCCTAAACATTCTGTATCGGTGATTTCAGAACAAGCAGTCTTTCTCAAGAATAGTATCCAGCCATGTTCCAGCCAGGATATTCAGGATCAACATTAGGTCCTAGTTCTACATCAGGCACAGTCTTCCACCAAGAGGGTGGATATCGCCTCATTTTTCAAGAGCTCAGCAAAAGAGCCAGCAAAGGTGGCAGCAGAGGTCGCCAAACCGATTCCCAGGTTTCTGAAGCGCTTTATCAAGGCAACTTCGAAGAAAGGTGAGATTTCGGGATCAGTTCAGAAGCCAATTACTGCTCTATCAAACATCTCTATCCTGGACTTGACCCATGCTTCGCCTGAACACCATCAGGTGCTAGAAGATCTGCTAAGAAAGATCAAGGTCAAACCTAGCACAACTCTGCAGGACATGGCTCAAATCGTCAACCAGGCCATGACGAACGCACCCATTACATTTTCGGATAAGGATTTGCCAAAGCCTCACTCATTCGACAATAATGCTTTATACATAGTGGTGCAGACCAGGGGAATGACAGTCCCTCATGTGCTTGTTGACAGAGGCAGCAACCTCAACATCTGTCCGGAGATGACAGTCAGAGCCTTGGGCCTGAAGGAAGAAGAATACACCCCAGATCCCATTACGATCTGCGGTTTTGACAACCAGGGGCAGACAGCAAATGGGAAGGTCTTCCTTGAGATTTTCATCAATTACTTGATGCATACCGTGCTTTTCCATGTAGTCAATGTGCTGCCCACATACAACCTTTTGCTCGGACGCACTTGGATCCACAATGCCAACATTGTTCCTTCAACCCTTCACCAGTGCATCAAATGGTCGAAGGGAGGCATGATTACCACCGTTTTGGGGGAAGATCCAGAAGAAAGACTCCCGCAGCCGATGATTCCTCATCCTACTTTGACTGCCGACATTCCAAGCATTCGGGAGGTCGATGAGATCAATTTAAGCGGAAGTCTGGACATGCTAAAGTTGAAGGAAGTCCAGCCGACAGAAAATGTTGCAGTAGTGGTTCAGTGGCAGGGACCTCACTTCTTCAAGCTAGGTGGGCGCCTTGATTGTGCTTCTTTCAAGGATCATCCTCTTTTCCCTCAATTATCGAAGACCAAGAAGGGATTTGATCTACTGATGAAGCATGACTATCAGCCCTTCAGAGGCCTGGGTAAAAATGAGGATGGTATGATATAGCCAATCATCCCCACTCGGCATGTTGAGGGTACAGGCTTGGGTTTTACTGGTCAATCATCCGGCAGAAAGACCACTTTCATCAAAGGGGCATAATGAAGACAATGTCAGTGTTTTCTATTTTCTTTTCTTTTAGGGGCAAAAATCCGCCCCAGTTTCTTTCTTTTCTTCAACAGTCATATGTAAATATCAAAGTTATTTGATCAATGAAATTTTGATTTTCTCTTCACATCTTGGCGTACACAAATTCTTTGCTTATATCTTTTCTATGTCATCATTCTTTGTTTCTATACAAAAGGCTATTTTCGAACATCTTACCTTTTTCTCAAAGTCCTTCTTTGCGCTTTTCTGGACTGCCAGGATCATGGCTCCTAAATTGCTTAGAAGGCTCGTTATCAATACCAACTTTTCCCAAAGCAATTCTAAACCGGCCAGAATCTACAAGGCAAAGGCAGGAGCAGAAATCAGTAAAGTGACAGGGCAGATCGAAGAATTAGCAGAGTTTGATTCAGCAATTCAAGAATTGCCAGTATTCAGAAACAGGATGAACCATCGTCGTTGGTTCAAGATCCGATAGAGGATGTCAATATTGGTTCAGAAGATGATCCGAAGATCCTCAAAATTGGTTCCGACCTAAGTTCAGATGAGAAGGAGAGGCTCATCCATTTCCTCAAACAGCATCAAGAAGTCTTTTCTTGGACTTATGAGGATATGTCAGGCTTAGACCTCAAGTTAGTCGAGCATCGTCTCGTGCTGAAGCCAGATTGCAAGCCAATCAAGCAGAAACTGAGAAAAATGTATCCTCCAGTAGCACCACAAGTTAAAGAAGGACTTGAGGAGCTGTTAAAGGCAGGATTCATTTGGACTATCAAATACCCAGATTGGTTGGCGAACATCGTAGCAGTGCCCAAGAAGAATGGCAAAGTTCGAATCTGCATTGATTTCAGGGATCTGAACAAAGCCATCCCCAAAGATGACTATCCACTCCCCAACATCGATCTTTTGATCGATAGCACGGTGGGCCAGGCCGTGTTTTCCTTTATGGATGGATACTCAGGCTATAACCAGATCAAATTGATCGCTCGTTACCAATCAAAAACTTCTTTTATCACACCTTGGGGTACCTTTTGCTACACAGTCATGCCATTTGGGCTCAAGAATGCTGGGGCAACCTATCATAGGGCAATGGCAGTCATTTTTTATGACTAGATGCATAAGAACATGGATGCCTATGTGGATGACATCCATCCTGGTCAAATCAAAAGAAGGAGAGGATCATCTTGATGCTCTCGGCCAAGTCTTTGAAAGACTCATCCTTTACAAGTTGAGACTCAATCCGCAGAAATGTGTCTTCGGAGTAGAGTCAGGCAAACTGCTAGGCTATATGATCAATAAGAAAGGCATAAAGGTGGATATTGCCAAGGCAAAGGTAATCATTGATATGTCGCCTGCCACCAATCTAAAAGAACTGTGAAGCCTTCAGGGGCGCATTCAGTCTATTCAGCGCTTCATCTCAAATTTGACTATGAGATACGAGCCCTTCAATCACTTGCTGAGAAAAGAAGTGAAATTTGAGTGGGGACCATAATGTCAACTCTCATTTGGGCGCATCAAGCAGTATCTTCTCACCAGTTTTGAAGCCTCCAGAACTAGGGAAGCCACTTCTCTTATATATTTCTGTCAATCAGAATGCTTGTGGTGGATTTCTTGCACAGTATGAGGAAGGCAACCGGATAGAGCATGCCATCTACTACATAAGCAAGACCTTCATCGACTATAAGAAGAGATACTCTCAGATGGAAAAGACGTGTCTATCCTTAGTATGGATGTGTCAGAAACTGAAACATTATCTCTTGGCGTCAGAAATCAAAATTCTGTCAAGACTCAATCCTCTCAAGTACATCCTTGAGCAACCTTTTCTTACTGGACGAATTGCAAAATGGCAAGTCCTCCTGATGCAATATGACTTGGAATATGTTTCTTAGAAGTCAGTCAAGGGTGAGTCCATCGCAGATCAGTTGGCAGATTTCCCGTTAACAGAAGAGATCAAGGCGGAAGACGATTTTCCCGACGATCGAATTTGCAATGTTCGGGAGTCCCCAGTTTGGACACTTTTCTTTGATGGAGCTAGAAACATGTCTGACATAGGGATTGGGATCTTATTAATCACTCCCGAAAAGGAAATGCTCTCTTATTTCCTCAAGCTCAGCTTTCAATGTACTCACAACATGGCCGAGTATGAAGCTCTAATACAAGGCCTCAAAATTTTGCAAGACTTCGATTTTTGTCAAGTTCTATCAAGTTTTATCGATTTTACTAAATTTTATCAAACTTTACAAACCCTTTCAGGTTAAGGGATAAACCTGATGCCTCTTTTCCATGAGATATTCTTTATTCTTTTACCCTCTGAGGTTAAGGGAAAAACCTGACCCTCGTTCTTCGAGGTGTTCCTATTCAGGACAAGGGATAATCTTGATACCCCTCATAGGAGCACCGATGCTACCCGTGAAAATTTTTTTCCAAAATAAAATTTCGATAAATTTCTTTAAATTTTTTCTCCATTTTTATAAATTTTATTCTTTTTTTCCCTTTCAGGTTAAGGGATAAACCTGAATTATTTTCCATAAATTCCTCAATTCACATCAAATTTTATTCTATACTCCTTCAGGATAAGGGAAAATCCTAAAGCCGTCATAAATAGATTTGAATCTTAGACCATCTTGGGTCAAGGATCTCAAATGAATCTCTCATCTTCTTCATTGTCAAAATCTATTCATACATTTTGTCAATCCTTCTAAAATCCGACTCTTGGGTAGGAATTATTTCCTCTCATCTGAGTTCCGACTTAGGTTTTTTGTTTTTCATTTTTTTATCAAAATTCGGGTTCCGACTCAGGTTTTCCCCTTTTTATTTTTGTTTGAAGTCTCGGGTTCCGACTCGAGCTTCTTATCGGGTTCAACGCTCGTATTGAAACCGATTGTTCCTTTGAAGATTCGAGTTTTTCAAAACTCGAGTTTTCCATTTTTATAATTATTTTCAAGATCCGGGTTCCGACTCGGATTTTTCCTTTTTTATTTTTGTTTGAAGTCTCGGGTTCTGACTCGAGCTTCCTATCGGGTTCAACGCTCGTATTGAAACCAATCGTTCCTTTGAAGATTCGAGTTTTTCAAAACTCGGGTTTTCCATTTTTATTATTATTATTTTGAAGATCTGGGTTCTGACTCAGGTTTTCCCCTTTTATTTTTGTTTGAAGTCTCGGGTTCCGACTCGAGCTTCCTATCAGATTCAATGCTCATATTGAAACTGATCGTTCCTTTAAAGATTCGAGTTTTTCAAAACTCGGATTTTCCATTTTTATTATTATTTTGAAGATCTGGGTTCTGACTCGAGTTTTTCCCTTTTATTTTCGTTTGAAGTCTCGGGTTCCGACTCGAACTTCCTATCGGATTCAACGCTCATGTTGAAACCAATCATTCCTTTAAAGATTCAAGTTTTTCAAAACTCGGGTTTTCCATTTTTATTATTATTTTGAAGATCCGGGTTCCGACTCGAGTTTTCCCCTTTTATTTCCGTTTGAAGTCTCGGGTTTCGACTCGAACTTCCTATCAGATTCAACGCTCGTGTTGAAACCGATCATTCCTTTGAAGATTCAAGTTTTTCAAAACTCGGGTTTTCCATTTTTATTATTATTTTGAAGATCTGGGTACCGACTAGGGTTTTCCCCTTTTTATTTTTCGTTTTCGTTTTCGTTTGAAGTCTCGGGTTCCGACTCGAACTTCCTATTGGATTCAACGCTAGTGTTGAAACCGATCATTCCTTTGAAGATTCGAGTCTTTCAAAACTCGACTTTTTCCATTTTATCATTATTTTGAAGTTACGAGTTCTAACTCGGACTTCCTATCGGATTCAACGCTCGTGTTGGAACCGATCGTTCCTTTGAAAATTCAAGTTCTCAAAAGTTGATTTTCTTATTCATTCTTTTACTTTTGAAAGACCAGGTTCCGACTCGGATTTTCCCCTTTATCTTCCATTTTTGCGATTCTGAGTTCCGACTCGGATTTTCCCTTTTGATTCAATGCTCGTATTGGACCAAAGTTTTCTTGCATCCCCTTTCAGGTTAAGGGACAAACCTGAGCTTCCCCTTCAGGATAAGGGATAATCCTGAAAACACCGACAATCATTCTTGCTCAATTCTCAAGTATCTTAGAACGTCGTTCTCTTTTTCAAATCTTCGTTGAAAGACCCAGTGCTCGTACTGGTGTGCATTTCGAAAACCTAGTGCTCATACTGGTACGCAATTTCGAAAACCCGGCGCTCGTACTGATGTGCATTTTTGAAACCCGATGTGCATTTCAAAACCTAGTGTGCATTTCGAAACCCGGTGTGCATTTCGAAACCTAGTGCTCGTACTGGTATGCACTTTCGAAAATCCAGTGCTCGTACTGGTGTATTTTTCAAAACTCAGTGCTCGTACTAGTACATCTTCAAATCCAGTGCTCGGGCTGGTACATCTAGTGCTCGTGCTAGTGTTTGGCTGACTGATCAGTTAGCCTTCCAGGTTCAGTATTTGTACTAAACCAATCATCAACAATTCAAGCTCTAAATTCTCAAATTCAACCTTCGGGTTATCATTTTGTCAAAAATCATTCTTTTTTTTCTTGCGAAGGACCCTCCTCAGGGAGAGTTCGAGGGAGCTCATTCTTTTTGCATGAAACCATCTTTCGTTCGCAAGAACCCTCTTCTAGGGAGAGTTTGAAGGGACTCGTTTTCTTCGCGAACAGTTTGCAAAACAAACAAACAACTTTACACAAAAGAACCCTTTTTTCAGGGAGAACTTCGACGGAAGCTCATTTTTTTTGTGGCCCCTGTTTTTCTTATCTTTGGCCACCCCTTTCATAGAAGACCCTCTTCTAGGGAGAGTGTGATGGAATCGTTTCTTTGTGATACTTTTTCAACTTTGTTTTCGGTCGCCTTTCCATAAGAGAAGCCTAGAGATAGGGAGTCTTGACGAAAACTTAATTTCTCTTCGAAAGTTTCATTTTGCAAACACCTCCTCTTTGGGGAAGAGATGAGTATTTCCAAATTCCCATTCAGGTAAGGGCTAAGTCTGAGTCACTCTTTTGGGGGAAAAAGAGAGGAGAATTTTGTCATGGACGTGTCGATCGATATCAAGCAATTACATTCACCAAGGATTTCAAGAATATTTTTGCCAATTTGCTATCAAAAGTCATTGTTGATCTCAAAGTTTTCATCACATAAAGAATTTCCTCCAATTACATTCAGTATTATTTCCAAAAGAGCGAGACTTTCGCGAAATAAGAACGAAATTCAAGCTTTTTCTGTTGGTCAACCAAGAGGATGAAGAAAAATCTTCGATATGATCGGCAAAGGAAAAATTCGATGATGTTGAAAAGCCATAAGTAAACTAATATTGATCATAACTATGGCACATTCTTAAAGATCATTCTTTTGGCAGTAAGACAGTGGAAATATCCTGGGCAATAAAAAGAACCTACTCAATCCATATGTCCTCAGTCATTCAAGCTGCAATCAAATATCCGCAAAAGGGATCTCTCAATTGTCGTCGAGATGAAGACGAATATGCGAGCTAGACCCCCAGGGCCAAAGAAGATTTGGATCATCTCCGAGATGAAGGAGTTTGTGATAGATCATTCCAGGGAACATTCAAAGCACCGTGGAGATGAAGGCGACTGCAATGAACCTCCCAACAAACCCTAAAAGATATTTGATTTCTGCTATCACCCAGAAATTTTGACCAATGTACCTATATCATCAGCCTAATTCCTAAGAAAGAAAAAGAAGGATCGGAGCATCTTCAAGATGAAGGAGTTTGTGACGTAACCTTCCCCGAAAAAGAGAGAAAAGTCAGGACATCTCCAAAATGAAGGATGATGTAAAAACCCAAGAAAACTCCATGATTTAAAAGAGTGCAAAAAGATCATCATGGGAAAAACCCCAGGATACCAAACTGCCCGAAACTGTCAAGAATCATCTTTATCTATGTGAAATTCTTTTATCAATATCTTTCTCACTCAATTGCTTTTATGAAACTAAGAATATTTCCTCTCTTTTCATATCAAGGAAATTGATATCTTCCTTGAAGAAGCTCAACAACAACACATTTGAGTTTGATTCTTAATTCTACAGAGTTAGCTCCATTGGAGTTAATACTCTAGGTAGAAAGAGGCGATATTTTCACATATATGCACAATTCAATCATTCTGAATCAACTACAATTTTGGCATCTTATTGGCAATACTTTCTAGTTATCCAAACATGAAGTAAGAACTTGATATTCGTTTTGACGTATCCTCACGTCATCCCTTGCTAGGACTGGAAAGTCCTTTCCTTCCGTCTGATCTGAGCGCCCTCAGATCTGCACACTTCCCTGTGTTCCCCACTGTCCCGCCATAGACAGTTCTCGCTCAAGATAAGGGTTAAACCTGAACTTTCTGCAAAAGGTCTGTTATTGTCAAAAGCTATTTTCAGTCTCAGCAATGAGGCACCCAAGAACAACCCCTTTTCAAGCTTTAGGGACCCCCATTTTTATCCTTTTGCAAACCCTCTCGGACTTGTTGTGCGAAGTCTAAAGGTCCCATCACAGTTTCCTCGCTCCTCGAGGATTCTGTATCCATTCAGGTTAAGGATTGAACCTGTTACATCGCTCCTCGAGGTATCACCCAAGCCTTTTGCAAGAGTTCGTCTGTTTCTAGAAAGTTGATTTAGTCTCAGCAATGAGACGCCCCAGATCATCCCTTTTCCAAGCTTTAGGGAATCCCTTGTTTTTCTTTTCTCGCAAAACCCCTTTCGGATTTGTTCGTTTAAACTTCGAAGGTCCCATCACGGTTTCTTCATTCGAGAATTTCATATGGTCACCCCTTTCAGGTTAAGGGTTAAGCCTGAGCCTCGCTCCGCGAGATACTTTCCATTCAGGTTAGTGTTAAACTTGAGTCTCGTTGTCAACTAGATATCCTTTCTAGTCCCATCACGGTTTCTTCATCCGTGGATTCTGTGTCGTCCCCCCACTCAGGTCAAGGGTTAAACCTGAATCTCGTTTTGGCGATGCATTTCTTTCAGTCCCATCATGGTTTCTTCGTTCGAGGATTCCGTATGGTCGTCCCTTTCAGGATACGGGTTAAGCATGAACCTCGCTCCTCGAGGTATCGTCCCCTTCAGGTTAAGGGTTAAGCCTGAACCTCATTCCATGAGGTACCTTTCGTTCAGGTTTGGGTTAAACTTGAGCCTCGTTTCAACAAGGTAATCCTCTCGATCCCATCATGGTTTTCCCCCACAAAGGAATCCATGCTCTATACATATTCATCCAGGAAAGGATTATACTTGAGTTTCATCTCACGAGGCATTTCTCTCAAAAATGTCTCATCAAGGTCCTCATATATTCCTTTCCCCATTCAGGTTATTTTGAGATATCTTCGTCCCATCTAGGTTAAAGGCTAAACCTGAGTCATTCCAAAAGTTGATCTCGCCTCACTCATGAGACTTGACCAAAATTCTTATCTTTCATCATGTCGGGTTTTTCACCCAAAGTCCCATCACGATTTCCTCATTTCTATTATTCAGTCATATCATTTTCGAGGATTTCGTCTCCTCAAAGCCCTTCAAGATAAGATTTTAAGCCTGAAGCCATGTCTTTCAAATAAATTCTTTCACACCCAGCTCAAATCCGGTGACTGGGGCATTTTTCAAAATTTGGAGTGTTTCTTTGCCACTAAGTTCGGCTTTCAACCGGCATAGTAGCAAAGAGGGGCATCTGTGAACACCCCAACCCCAAATTTTTCAAAATGTTGTAAATATTCCCTTTTTGCCCTTGACCCCATTTTCTGAGCAATCAAGTCAGTTTAAAATCTAAATTCCAGTTATTTCTCATATTTTATTGAAATTAAATTCATTTTTATACATTTGACTCAGTTTTGGATCTGGATCCATTGCCAAAATCCAAATCTGAGCCTCGTTGCCCCATTTTTAATTTAAAATTATAAAAATACCAAAAATAGTAATTGGAATAGCGCGAACAAGTCCATCCGACATCCATTTGGGTTCATTGCTCGATATTCCTCAATTCGAGGTTAAAAACTCGAAAATCTTCTCAAATTTTGAATCCAAACTCATTTTCTGAAGAAATCAAACCAAAATTTTAGAAAACCCCTCTTTTTTTAAATATTTCTAAAAAATACAAAAATAGTTTCATCTCTCCTACTGCTTAGGTTTTAGAATTTTATTTTCCAAAACAACAAAAAAAATCATAAAATACCGAGAAAAAGAAAAGAAAAAATCAAAATAGTAAAAATTGCAGAAAAATGGTTTTAAAACCCCGTTCTGAGATTTTTTTTTAAGAGACCCCTTTTTGGAAAACTCTGGAAAAAGGTCTTTTATAAACCCTCAAAAAGACGAGTTAGGGTTTTGAGAACCTTTTCTCGCCTTCTCTCTCTCACAGGCTATCCTCTGGAAGCTTCCCCCATGGCTCTCCTCCAAACCCTCCGATCATCCATAGTTTTTCCTCTCCCGTTCATCCCTAACGGCCATCACCCTCTCTTGTGCCCAAACCCTCCATCGCCAACAACCTTCTTCTCCACCCTTGATCCCCAACTTCCTCCCGATCCTTCTATGGCTCTCCTCCCCTGCTATAAATGGGGGGCACGAGGTGAACGAGAGGGATCATCCCTTTTTGCTTTGTAACCTCATCTTTTGTCGAGCACCCTAGTCATTAGCATCCAGAGATCCTGACCTCCCATTTTCCTCAAAACTCCTAATCCCTTCTCCTCCTCTGGTGTATCGCCTTCAAGAGATTGAAGCTAGATCTCTTATCCGCAGAGCTACAGAGGACTGTCCTCTCCCTTCCGGTGGCAAGAGGTTTTCACAGTGAAAGAAAAGGATTTGATCCCCTCCTTGAGAATATCCACAAAATCAAGTAAGTCCATCACCTTTATATTTCTCTCTAGGAAATTTCATTACATCCCTCTCTTCGTAGCAAATCTTCTTCTTCGTTTTTTTTTTCTTTTTTTTATTTTTATTTTTTGGGGCCTTGAAGATGTGATCGGCCTGCATATACCAGGACCGATCCATTGGTGGCTACAACAAAGGGGATAATTCTATCCCGACATTTTTGCGATCCTTCCTAACCCCTTTATTTATTTATTTATTTTTTACATTCCAATATTTTCATTGGTAAAAGTTTATGCACTTTGGTTACATGCTCCAGACTACTGCATTTTTGTACAATATCTATGTGTTTATGGCATCACAGATCTGTAATGTTGCAACACTTTTTTTTTCTCTTTCTGTTGGTTTCTTTTGTTTGTTCAAGGATTGATTTCATTTCAAGACATTGGTCACGCATTTCGGTCCGTGGTTTAAAAAAAAATAGCATCTACACCAGTTGGTCTTAAGCATGGCCCCACTAGATTTATTGTGAACGGGGTTGTGTACATGATAAATTTTGATTAAGAAATGGTGTTGGAGGCATTGCGGATCACCCAGACGTCCATCGTGATTTATTCTGGAAATCCCCATTTCCCATCTTCATTTTTGTTGACATCCTGTATATTAATGGTATATATCTCAATAAAGTTGGATTATAGCTTCTGCAATTTCGTCCATACATCAGTTTATGCTTTTGCTATCATCAGAGCACCTTTATTTTTGTTAGTCTTAAAGATTCTTAATCTGCACTTCATTTCTGGTTCATCTCATGCGTGCCATCATCCAATGCTCTGGGTAACTGTTGCCTTCCGTTATCACATCTCAGGCCATTTCTTGTTCACGATTTGATGGATCATGCTAGTTATCATATCGGGATAATTTCGTTCCTTGTTTATGTTAATAGATCTTCATTCTCTGGCAGATTTCACATTGTTTTTCTTCCAATTTCTCATGAGTTATTCCCTTTGCGAATTAATATTTTTTTTTACCCTTTGATTGCCGTGAGTTCCTGTTTTCTCTTTTGAATTGTCTGTTACATTCTATCCCTCATTTTAATAGTATTAGATCACATTCTGTTCATTTTTGCTGTATTTTGTTCATTTTTTTCCTAATTATGTCGGATCTCATTGCACTTGACCTATTATGTGGCTGAGGCTTTCATCATCACTTCACGATCTCTTTTTTTTTTTTGATATCCTGTCTTGAGTTATCCATGTTGATTCACGTTCCTGAAGGGACTTCAGCGATGAAGGAATGACTTTCCAGGTCATAGAGAATCCAAAAATAAAATTTATAATTGCCTACTATATGATGCCATGATGGGTACCAGTAAAAAGGCATCACATTGTGGAATGCGTTAGAGAGGGGCTCTTTTAACCAATGTGTGGTGCCTACTGAATATCATCTTCTTATCCCCTAAAGAGCATGAGTCATGACTCTCCACATATTTCTAGCGCTCTGAAGTTGGTCATTCCTTCTTATCCCCTAAGGAATTGTACAATGCTTACAGTGGACGAGTTCACTTTATCCCAATCAAGGCAGCTAAAAGTCCCAGAGATTTGTTTTGACATGAAGTATTTTTTTTCTTTATGGGAGCTATTATATCTGTAAACAACAATCAGATTGCTTAAGAGTCGACTAGACTTGACTGATACATCATCTGGTCAAAAATCTTAGCTTAACCTTTAGATGCTATTGAAGATTTGGTAATTTTCTGAATAGTGAAGGATGAAGTTTGACAAAATGCCTGAATGTGGTCACAAACCGTCTGGGTATACTGTTTGATAAATCACCATAATAATGTGGTGCTAAAATCATTTGGGTATGTTATCACAAAAAAAAATAGGTGGGTTAACATTGCTGGTATTCATATGATCAAAATTCACTAGTAATTTTTCAGCAAATCAATTTGTTGTTATGGAAGATAAACTGTTAATCTACGCATTTAATTTGCACAAATCAAATTGCTATTGTCAATCATTGGAGGTACCATTTCACCGGGTGTTCTCATAGCTCCTCATACATTTTTGACCACACTCCATGTGCATTTCCATACATCTTTCCCTTCCTCTACATGTATATAATATATTAAGCAATGCACTTATAGGTTCTCTTCCGGCCCAAGGCAATGAATAAACATCTCCTCATATGCGAGTTTTAGTTAAACTGGGATGCCATATACATTCATTTTTTTTTATGTGACGTCCCTTGCTATGCATCTTTCATACTAACTCGGTTTTGCAGGAAAGATGTAAAGAATTCTTTTCCTAGACTAGGATTTCAAGTTAAAATTGTAATAGTTAGATATTAATGAGAATTTTACATTTATAACGCTAGATTAGAATGTATGAGCATGTACATACCTTAGAAATGACTTATTTCATCTCATTTTATCTCTTATTTTTTAAAATTCTACCAATGGAAACATGAATGGCACGTGCACCTTTGTAATAGGAGGTGATTAAATCCTAAGTTGATGATTTACATCAATGGCCATAGTCAGGATGTGAACAAAACTTAGGATTTTCATCTTTTATGGAATAACATTGGATCCACACTGGATCCTCTTCAAAAAATCATCATATTTTCAAATATTTTCTTCTTTTATTAGAGTTTAATTTAAAATTGACTCAAAATATATATCAATGGACATAGTTAGGATATACTGAGAGTTAATTTCATGTTAAACTCTACAAAAGCACTAAAATATATTTCATTCTTCACCCGAATTCAAATAGGATTGTTATATAATGTATTCAATGACCATAGTCAAGGATATATTATATCTTCAAATCCTATTTACATTCGTTTAAAGAATGAAGTATGATTATAAAAACAAATTTCAAAATTCTTTTCATTCATCATTTAGGATAGAACTGCATCATATTTTCAAAATTCCTTTTTTAAAATCCGAGTGATCTTGAATATATCTTCAATTTCCATTCATCAATGCCATCTCAAGATTCAAAATTTGATTTCAAAGTCTAATCTGACTTTGAAATTTCAAAATCATTTTGTACAAACTTCGAATTTTCAATTCAAAACAAATTCAATTTCAAAGTTCCATTTAACTTTATAATTTCTGATTCATCCTCTAAATTCAAAATTCAAAATTCAAAACAAGTTTGTTCCTTATCTTCAAAGTCTTGATTCTCAAAATTCATAATCAAGGTTTGAAATTGGGTTTAGATCTCAAAACTCGATTTTTCTCAAGTTTTAAATTCAATATGGGTCTTCAAAAACCCAGATTCATCTTCAGAAATCCCACTTGGATCTCCAAAACCCAATTCCAAAATTAGGATCCAATTCAAGTTAGGATTCCAGATCTCAGATCAAACCCAATCTTGGATATCAAATCTCGGATCCAAATTTCATTTTTAGGTTCCAGATTTCGAACCCAATCCAATCTTGGATCTCAGACTTCAGATCCAAAATCCATTTTAGGATCCAGAATCCAATTCCATTTCGGATCTCAGATCTTAGATCCAAATTCCATTTTTAGGTTTCAGATTTCAAACCCAATCCAATCTTGGATCTCAGACATCAGATCCAATTCCATTTAGGATCCAGAATTCAACTTTAACTTGGATCTCAGACTTCAGATCCAAAATCCATTTTAGGATCTAGAATCCAATTCCATTTCGGATCTCAGACTTCAGATCCAAAATCCATTTTAAGATCCGAAATCCAATTTCATCTTGGATCTTAGACTTCATATCCAAATTCCTTTTAGTAATCCAGATTTCAAAACTCAACTTTCTTTTGGATCTCAGACTTCAGATCCAACTCCATATTTCAAATCCAAAATCACTTTCAAAACCCATCTGGATTTCTTAAATCTATTTCTATTTTAACTTCCATTCGGATTTCTCAGGTCCAAATTTCATCCTGATATCAAAACTTTGAATCTAGAATTCAATTCTATTTAAAATCTCATCCAGGTTCAAAATTCAAAATCCAGAGTCCATTTCTGACTCTAAAAACTTCATTCCTCTTCATCCCAGTTTCAAATCATTCTTTTCAAATTCAAAATTTATTCTCCCAACTCTGATTATTTTAAAAGACTTAGAACTTGAAATCTCTTTCTTGATCTATCTCAAGTTTTAAGTTAAAATATTTCAAATCACATTTACTTCATAAATCACTTGGAAAAATCTCAGATTTCCAAAATCATTCTTTTCAAAAGAGCATACATCCTTGCATCGCACAAGCATGATTCTTTGTGCATTTAGACTTAGGATAAATACTTAGATAATATTTTAGCAAAGCAAAAGGCATAAATTCGATCCTTGGTTCGATTACCCCTGGTAAAGGCACCAGGAACGGTCGAACCTCGTACCGATGAGCGAATCCCGTCTCTCAATTTTCCCGCAAATTTTCAAAATGGAGGTGAGTGATTTTAAAATATTTTTCAAAATTTTGGTCAGATAAGACCTTGCAAAAGAGTTTTTCTCTCTTTTCTTTTTCTTTCTTTATTCTCTTCTCTCTTCTTTTTCTATCTTTTATTTTTCTCCCTTCAAGAAGGAGGAAATAGGGATAAGAAAATGAAAAGAGAAGGAAGAGAGAGAATACCAAGAGAGGAAAATTTTGCATGATCACACCAGTATGCACTAGTCGTTAAATAAAAAGTCCCAACTCTTTCGTTGGCCGTTAAATAAAAAGTCCCAGTTTCATTGATCAGAATTTTCAAAATCATAAATGCAACTCAAGGTCTCATCAAAATCTATATTGAGTGAATATTTCACAAAGAATTCGTGAAAACTTTGCCAATTTGCTAAAAATATTTGTTGATTCCAATATTCTTACTGCACAAAAGAATCACCTAAGTTACCTCTAGTATTCTTTCCAAAATGGGGAAACTTTTTTGCGAAAAAAGGGATAAAATTAAAAAATTTTCCCTGTTGATCAATCAAAAGGATGAAAGAAATATCCTCGGTATGATTAGCGAAAGAAATATTCAATGATGTTGAAAAGCCAGAAGCGAATTGATATTGATCATGGCTATGGCGCGTGTTTAAAGACGGCTATCTGGCAATCAGGCAGTGGAAATATCTTGAGCTATAAAAGAATTCACTCAATCCATATCTTCTCAACCATTTAAAGTTGCAATCAAATATCTGCAAAAGGGATCTCTCAACTGTCGTCAAGATGAAGACGAATATGCGAGCTAGACCCCTGGGGCCAAAGAAGATTTGGATCATCTCCAAGATGAAGGAGTTTATGAAGGATCCTTCCAGGGAAAGTTCAGATCACCATCGAGATGAAGACGAGTGTGATGAACCTACCGACAAACCCTAAAGGATATTTGATTTTTGCTATCATCTAAAGACTTTTTGAGCCAATATCATCAATAGAATTTTTGAGATAAAAGAAGGATTGGAACATCTCTAAAATGAAGGAGTTTGTGACGTACTCTTCCCCGAAAAAGAAAGAAAAGTCAGGGCACATCCAAATAAAGGATGATGTAAAAAACCCAAGAAAGCTCAATGACTCAAAGAGAGTGCAAGAAGATCATCATGGGAAAACACTCAGATATCAAATTACCGAAATTACCAGAAGTCATCTTTTCTTATACAAAATTCTTTTATCAATATCTTTTCACTACTTGCTTTTATGAAATTAAGAATATTTCTTCTCTTCTCATATCAAGGAAATGGATAGCTTCCTTGAAGAAAATCATCAACGCTAAAATTTTAAATTTTACTCTTAAGACCGAGAAGTTAACCTTGTTGGAGGAAATACTTTAGGTAAAAGAGGGAATATCTTTTGCACACACGTGCACATTTTCAAGCATTTGAGTCAACTATAATTTTATCTTATTGGCAAAATTTTCTAGTTATTCCAAAAATGAAATAAATATTCAATATCCATTTTGATGCAACCTAGCGTTGTTTATATCTTCCAAAAGAGTTGCCCCATTCAGGAAAGGTATCTCTTCCTGTCCCATCACGGTTTCTTCATACGAGGATTCCGTATGGTTGTTCCCACTCAGGTTAAGGGTCAAAACCTGTATTTTCTGCGAGAGGTCATCAATTTTAAAAGATGATTCAGTCTCAGCAATGAGACACCCAAGGTCATCCATTTTCTAGGCTTTAGGGAACCCCATTTTCCTCCTTTCGCAAACCCCTTTCAGATTTGTTCATCCAAACTCCGAAGGTCCCATCATGGTTTCTTCGTTCAAGGATTCTATTTGGTCGTCCCCTTCAGGTTAAGGGTTAAGCCTGAACCTCGCCATTCGAGGTATCTTCCTTTTTCAGGTTTGAGTTAAACCTGAGTATCATTCCGACGTGATTCCTCGTTTTGGCAAGGTGTTTTCTTCCAGTCCCATCATGGTTCTTCCTATCGAGGAATCCATGCTTTGTATATCCATCTAGGATAAAATTCTACTTGAGCTTCATCTCACGAGGCATTTTCCAAAAAATGTCCCATCAAGGTCCTCATATATTCCTTTCCCCATTCAATTCATCTTCATGTATATTCGTCCCATCCAGGTTAAGGGCTAAACCTGACTTGTTCCAAAAAGTCGATCTTGTCTCACCCATAAGACATGATCAAAATTCTTATTTTCAACCATTTTGGGATTTTCACCCAAAGTCCCATCATAATTTCTTCATTTCTATTTATTCAGTCATATCATTTTCGAGGATTTCGTCTCCTCAAAGCCATTCAGGATAAGGTATTAAGCCTGAGAAGCCATGTCTTTCAAATAAATTCTTTCACACCCAGTTCAGATATGCTGACTGGGGCATTTTTTTCAAAATTTGGAGTGTTTTATTTGCCACTAAGCTCGGCTTTCAACCGGCTTAGTAGCAAAGAGGGGCATCTGTAAACACCCCAAATTTTTCAAAATCTTATAAATATTCCCTTTTTGCCCCTGATCCCATTTTTGAGTAGTTGAGTCAGTCTTAAATCTAAATTCCAGTTTATTTCTCAGATTTTACTGAAATTAAATTCATTTTACATATCTGACTCGATCTCGGATCCAGATCCAGTGATAAAATCCAAATTTGAGCCTCACTATCCAATTTCCATATTAAATTTTATAAAAATACCAAAAATAAATTCTAAAATGCTCAGATAGTTGATCCAGTGTCCATTTGGATTCGAGACTCTATATTCCTCGATTCGAGGTTTAAACCACAAATATTTCTTCAAAATCTGGATGTAAACCCATTTTCTGAAGAAAATTCCAAAAGATAACCTCGAACTTTCAAAAAAGCCTTCTTTTTGTAAATATTTGAAAACTTTTTAGAAATCCCATAGCTTTAGAATTTTGTTTTAAAAAATACAAAACAAATATATAGAAAATTTCAAGAAAAGAACAAAAAAAATAACAATAAGAAAATCGAAAAAGAAAACACAAAAATAGCCTTTTAAAAGCACCTTTTTAAAAATCGAGCTTTGAAAACACTTTTTAGAAAAAAAAATCTTTTTAGATTCTCCTTTTTGAAAAAATTAATAAAAGGAAGGAACCAGATCTGAGAGGGGCCTAAGGGCCACCTCTTATAAAATCAACCCTCAGAGGGTCGATAATCTCATCCATCTCCTACCTCTCCTGGCTTAGGCATCCATCTATTCTCCACTTCATCCATTCCACCCCTCTCGAAGCTTCATCGATCCAGCATCACCCCTCCACCCGAGTCCTTCCTCTTCTCCCCTCTACTTCTGATTTTCTTATCCTTCTCTCGGATCCTCTCTGACCAAGCAAAGGAAATCCTCTCTACAGCAAATAGCTAAGGTAAGAATCCTTCCCGGTTCTCTCTTTTCTTCTTTTCCTTTCTTTTTTTTTTTTTTTATTATTTTGTTTTGTTGTTTCTGATTTTTGTTAAATTCTCTTTTTCATGGCTTCAATAGAGCACTCTTGGTAGCATCAGGCTGTTTATAGCAACTCCGATCCTCCCTCTGTGCAATATCAACAGAACATTACATTCCGACATCATATCTCATTTCTTCATTTTGTTTTAGATTTGATTTCCCCACCCTTTTATTTCTTTAGTTTCTTTTGCCATTCATTTTAAAACTTCATTTTTGCAAACGTGAATCTTCGTTCATTCTCTTAAGCATTAGGAATATTTGGTAATAGCGTATTGAATTCCATTTTAATTTCGTGATTATTTGCATCATAGCATTCGTCCCTGATTTACGTTTTCTGTTATTATGAATGTCCGATTACGTTCTCATGGTTTAGTAGTTCATGTGCTTCGTCGAATCGTCCTTCTGCTATAGCGAATTCTCTGTTTTGCCTTAGCTTTTCAGCTTTTTTTTTTCTTCATGTATTTTTAATTCTTGATCGGTCATATTAGCATCCAATTCTCAATTCGTCGAGGGATGTTCCTCCAGTTTATCATGACAGCAATCCTGAAATTATCGAGAAGATTCCAGATCAAGTCATGTTGGTGATTGTGGAACCCCTTTTCTTGTAAATAACTTCATTGTATTTTCCCCTTTATGGCATAAGATTGTATAAGTGGAACCGTAGTTCATATGGGACCCACTGTAAAACCCCAATCGGTATATACTATATAGATGCTCAGTTTTGATTGTGAAGCCAGGTTAATGGCTGTCACAAAACAATTCTACCCTTTGAGTTGTACATCTATACCATTTCGCTACTTCTCTCCAGTTCCAGATTTGCGTGGAGATCTCGTAGACCTGGGCAGTGCATCAGTTATTCATAGGGCACTTTAGATAATCTTGAGGACAAGACCTCAAGGATTTGGGTATTGAAAGCTTCTAGGAGAGTTTCCCAGAGGAACCAACATTGATTCAATTGCAGATATTGTTGAGGTATTTCTTAAGAAATCAACTTAAGGGTTTCAAGCAGATGGTTCAGGTTGTGTTGAACAATATTTAAGAGATGGATAGCCCATATCTCCATGATTGAGCATGCATACGCTGGCTTTCTTTCAACTAATCCCCTCTATCAGGTTCTTTCTTCCTTTTAAAATTCATTATTCCATTAAGTCATTTCTGTATTGATCTGCATTTCTTGTAACTATTTTGTAGAATATATGGTTAGTTGCTCCATTATTGTTATATTTTCTGCATTCATTGATCGCTCTATTACAGTTGCTCACGAGGCACTGTCATTTCCTTCATATTCCATCCCCTGCATCCATAACCCCTGTAACCCCGCACTCATCTCTCATTTTCACAACACTTCACTTGCCTATAGCCACTCACTAGATTTGTGCATGTGCAACACGGCTATACCAACACCTTCATGACACCTGCTGTAAAGTATCTATGAATACTTCTCATTAATATTTGCTAACAATCCCCTGTAAATGCACTTCACTAGATACTTGTTGTAAATTGCTTCACAAAGACATTTTGTGGGTACTTATTCTTCAAAAGATATTTAGCAGGTATTCATTGCACTCGCTATGAACTACTTCTCATTTCGTAGCATATTATTCACTGCACAGTGCCTCGTTTCACAAGTCTTCTATTTCAAGCATCCTTAAATAGCATATATCACTTGCGTTTTACATCATTTTATGCAAATTGCTACGGCTTCAACTCATCATGTTCCATCCACTGAATGCCTTCAAATCACTTGTTGCTCCTATGACTGCATCTTGTTAGGTTCAACAACCACCTCACAGTCTTCATCACAAGAAAACAATGAATTGATATCCAAATTGACTGGCGTGACTTTATCATCTGTATCGAGAGTTACCGGCCCACTAACAGCTAAATTGAAGACAACTAGAAAACTAGCCAACAAGAACTTGCAGAGTTCTGTGATATTACACTCCACACACCCTGCTGCTGTCGCAGCACTGCCTATACCACCTTCACCAGCCACCCTCACCTGCACCCCATCACCTTCTTTGTAGCACTTAGCTTTTACACCCAACCTTCACTCAATCACACCCATCTCACATTTTTTTTTTGTTGTTTTGTCCTGCTGTACCTGTGTTATGAGATCAACTGGCAGGAGCCAATTCATAAGCTCGTTTATCGGACAGTTCCATGGATCTATCATTATACTGATCTATCGAAAGCCATGTGGTGGCTGAAGGTAAGTCATGGTCATTTAGTTTAACTGTCAAAGGGGCTATTAGCTTGTTCTTGCTTGTAAAAAGAAAAGTTCTCTGGCTTGTTGAAACGATCCTGGCATGCTGTAAAAATTGTTAAATTTTCTGTGTTATTTGGTTTGACTGTCAATGAAAGTTGGGTTATTTTAGCCATTAAATTTTCTGTTCCCATAGCCATCTGCAACCTCTTCCATTACCTCTTTACATCAATGTTTTCATTGCAATCTTTATCCTTCATTAGTTCATAAACATTATTCCAGTGCATATTTTATCATTTGCATTGCATTTTCATCGGTAGGCATGAATATTTCATCCATCACATCTTAAGATTAAGTAATATATCATGTGCTAATCCATCTTTTCGTAGAAGATAGGTAAAATTGTTAAATTCCTTACATAATGATATGTTACTTCATGCTAATTCATTCAGTTTTGCAGGGAAATGTAAATATTCCTTCCTAGATTAGGATTTTGACATTCTAAATCAATTTAAATTGTAGTAGCTTGATTATAAATGAGAAATTTGCATTTTCAGCCTTAGATAGAATGAATGAGCATATAAATATCATTTATTTCATTATTTTTTTTTTTTTTTTTTAAATTCATAAATGGGAACACGAATGACACGTGCACCATTTTATAGAAGCTGATTAATCCTAAGTTGATGATTTACATCAATGGCCATAGTCAGGATGTAAACAAAACTTAGGATTTTCATCTTTTATAGAATAACACTGGATCTATACTGGATCATCTTAAAAAATCATCATATTCTTAAATATTTTCTTCTTTTATCAGGGTTTAACTTAAAATTAACTCAAGATATATATCAATGGCCATAGTTAGGATATATTGAGAGTTAATTTCATTTTGAATTCTATAAAAGCACCAAAATGTGTTTCATTTTTCACCTGAATTTAAATATGATTATTATATAATACATTCAATGACCATAGTCAGGGATGTATTATATCTTCAATCTTATTTTAAATTCGCTTAAAGAATGAAATATGATTTTCAAAATCCAATTTTAAATTCTTTAAAATTCATTCATCATTTAGGATATAACTGTATCATATTTTCAAAACTCTTTTTCAAAATCCAAGTGATCTTGAATATCTTTCTTCAAATTCTATTTCAATTCATCAAAATTCTATCTCATTTCCAAGATTCAAATTCAAATTTAATTCAATATCTCAAATTCAATTTAACTTTGAAACTTCTGATTTCAAATCCAAACTTTAAAATCAAGTTTATTCTTTATCTTCAAAAGTTCTATCTAAAGATTGAGTCTTGATTCTCAAAAATCAAAGTTAGAGATTGATTCTGAATCTCAAAGTTTTTAAATTCAATCTGGGTTTTCAAAACCCAGATCCATCTTCAAATGTCCCATTTGGACTTTTCAAAATCCAATTCTAAATTTAGAACCCAATTCCATATTGGATTTAGATCTTCAAAAACCAATCTCATCTTGGATTCCAAACTTCAGATCCAAATTTCATTTAGGGTTCCAAAATTCAATTTCATTTTGGATCTCAGATTTCGGATCCAATTCCATTTAGGATCCTAGAATTCAACTTCATTTTGGATCTCAGACTTCAGATCCAAATTCCATTTAGGGTTCCAAAATTCAACTTCATTTTGGATCTCAGACTTCGAATATAATTTCATTCCCAATTCCAGATTTTAAATCCAAATTTCATTCCCAATTCCAGATTTCAAATCCAAATTCCATTCCCAATTCCAGATTTCAAATCCAATTCTATCTGGATTTCCAGATTTCAAATCCAATTCTATCTGGATTTCCAGATTTCAAAACCAAATCCATTTTTCAGATCCCATCTGGACTTCTTACATCCATTTCTATTTTTAAAAATTCCATTTTGAATTCCTCAGATCCAAATTCCATCCTGATTTCAAACTTTAAATATCGGAATTCAATTCCACTTCAAATTTCATTCCCTCTCCTAAATCCAGGTTCAAATTCAGAAGTCCATTTTTTACTCTAAAAACTTCATTTCTTTTATCGCGGCTTCAAATCATTCTCTTTAAAGTCAAGATTTATTTTCCCAACTCTGATTATTTCAAAGGCTTAGAACTTCTAGTATCTTTTCTGAATTATCTCATAGCTCTAAGTCAGATTCAACTGTCTAAAACCATTTCTTCACTCTATTATCAAAATTCATCTCAGAAACACTTAGAGATTTCCAAAATCATTTTTTTTAAAAAGAGCATACATCCTTACATTGGACAAGCATAATTCTTTGTGCATTTAGATTTAGGATAAATTCTTAGATAATCTTTTAGCAAAGCAAAAAGGCATAAATTCGATCCTTGGTTTGATTACCCCTGGTAAAGGCACCAGGAACGGTCGAACCTCGTACCGACGAGCGAATCCTGTCTCCCAATTTTTCCCGCAATATTTTCAAAACGGAGGTGAGTAATTTTCTAAATATTTTCAAATCAAGGTCAAGTGAGACCCCGTAAAAGAGTTCCTCTCTCTCTTCTCTTCTCTTCTTTTCCTCTTCTCTCTTCTTTTCTTTCTTTTTATTTTCTCCCTTCAAAAAAGGAGAAAATAGAGGTTGGAAAAGAAAAGAGAAAGGAAGAGAGAGAAAACCACAAGACGAAAAATTTTGCGATGATCACAACCTTCTTCCAAAATCCAGCCTTCTGGCTGATCCCTTCCAAATTTCAAGCTTCAGGTTTATTCTCTTCAAAATTCCTTCTTTCCTCTTCAGGTTAAGGGATAAACCTGAGTTTCCCGTTCAGGATAAGGGATAATCCTGAAACCATTTTTAGAAGCAGTGTAGTCTTCTATAATGGTCCTTCCAAATCTAGTCTAACACTGGTCCTTCACCAAATCCAATCCTCACATTGGTCCTTCAAAATCCAGTTCAAACTGATCCTTCATCAAATCCAATTTTCACATTGGTCCTTCCAAATCCAGTCTAACACTAGTCCTTCATTAAATCCAATTTTCACATTGGTCCTTCATTAAAACCAATTCTCACGTTGGTCCTTCCAAATCTAGTTTAACATTGGTCCTGCATCAAATCTAATGTTTACATTGGTCCTTCCAAATTCCAATTTTCTCATAATTGGTCCTTCAAATTCCAGTTTTACACTGGTCCTTCAAAATTCCAATGTTTACATTGGTCCTTCAAAATCCCAATTTTCTCAAAATTGGTCCTTCAAAATTTCAGTTTTACAGCTGGTCCTTCAAAATTCCAATGTTTATATTGGTCCTTCAAAATTCCAGATTTTACACTGGTCCTTCAATATTCCAATTGGTCCTTCATCAAAATTCCAATGTTTACATTGGTCCTTCCAAATTTCAATTTTTCAAAATTGGTGCTTCAAAATTCCAGTATTTACGTTGGTCCTTCAAAAATTCCAATGTTTACATTGGTCCTTCAAAATTCCAATTTTCTCAAATTGGTCCTTCCAAATTCCAGTTTTACATTGATTCTTTAAAATTCCAATTGGTTCTTCATAAAATTCCAATGTTTACATTGGTCTTTCAAAATTCCAATTTTCTCAAATTGGTCCTTCAAAATTCCAGTTTTACACTGGTCCTTCAAATTTTCAATTGGTCTTTCATCAAAATTCCAATGTTTAGATTGGTCCTTTCAGATTCCAATTTCTCAAATCGGTCCTTCAAAATTCTAGTTTTATATTGCTCCTTCAAAATTCCAATGTGTACATTGGTCCTTCAAAATTCAAATTTTCTCAAAATTGATCCATCAATTTTCAGTTTTATCCTAGTCCTTCAAAATTTCAGTTTTTACACTGGTCCTTCAAAATTCCAATGTTTTCATTGGTCCTTCCAAATTCCAATTTCTCAAATTGGTCCTTCAAAAAATTCTAGTTTTACATTGTTCCTTCAAGATCCCAATTTTCATAAATTGGTCCTTCAAATTCCAGTTTTTTTTACACTGGTTCTTCAAAATTCCAATGTGTACATTGGTCCTTTAAAATTCCAATTTTCTCAAAATTGATCCTTCAAACTTCAGTCCTTCAAAATTTCAATGTGTACATCGGTCCTTCAAAATTCCAATTTTCTCAAAATTGATCCCTCAAAATTCTAATTTTTCACAAATTGGTCCTTCAAACTCCAATTTAACACTGGTCTTTTACCAAAATCCTTTTACCAAAAATTCCTTTACCAAAATCCTCCTCAAATTCCAGTTTAACACTGGTCCTTTAGCAAATTCTTTTACCAAGGTCCTTTACCAAAATTCTTTACTTAACCTCATTTTTAAGTTGGTCCTGCCAAATTCAGTTCTTACTGGTTGAGTTTTTTAATCCCTACATTATTTCTCCAAAATGTCAGCTCGAGGTCCTATCAAAATCTATATTGAGTGATTATTTCACAAAGGATTCCCGAAAAGTTTGCCAATCTGCTAAAAATGTTTTGATTCCAATATTTTGCTGCACATAAGAATCACCTCAGATTACCTTTAGTATTCCTTTCAAAAGGGTAAAGTTTTTTGCGAAAAAGGATAAAATTCAAATCTTTTCTCTGTTGATCAACTAAGAGGATGTAAGAAATATCTTTGGTATGATTAGCGAAAGAAATATTCAATGATGTTGAAAAGCTAGAAGCGAATCAATATTGATCATAGCTATGGAGCATGCTTAAAGACGACTTTCTGGCAATCAGGCAGTGGAAATATCCTCAACGATAAAAAGAATCCACTCAATCCATATCTCCTCATTCATTTAAGCTACAATCAAATATCCACAAAGGGGATCTTTCAATTGTCGTCAAGATGAAGACAAATATGCGAGTTCGACCCCCGGGGCCAAAGAAGATTTGGATCATCTTCGAGATGATGGAGTTTGTGACGGATCCTTCTAAGGAACATTCAGATCACCGTCAAGATGAAGTCCACTGCGCTGAGCCTCCTGACAAACCCTAAAAGATATTTGATTGTTGCTATCATCAAGAAACTTTTTGACCAATGGGCTAATATCACCAGTACAATTCCTGAGAAAAAGAAGGATCAGAGCATCTCCAAGATGAAGGAGCTTGTGACGTACCCTTCCCCGAAGAAAAAAAAAAAGCCAGGACATCTCCAAAATGAAGGATGATGTAATAAACTTCTACCCGAAACCCAAGAAAGCTCAATGACTCAAAAAGAGTGCAAAAAGATCATTATGGGAAAAGCCCGAGGATATCAAACTTTCAAAAATGCCAAAAATCATCTTTTCTCATGCAAAATCCTTTCATCAATATCTTTCCACTGCTTGCTTTTATGAAATTAAGAGTATTTCTTCTCTATTCATATCAAGCAAATGGATAACTTCCTTGAAGAAACTCAATAGCTTTAAAATTTGAATCTAACTCTGGAATCCGTAGAGTTAACCTCGTTGGAGAAAATACTCTAGGTAAAAAAGAGGGAAAATCTTCTGCACATACGTGCACATCTTTCAAGCATTTGGATCAACTACAATTTCATCTTATTGGCAAAATTCTCTGGTTATCCAAAATAAAATAAATGCTCAATATCCATTTTGATGCAACCTAGCGTTGTGTATATTTTTTAAAGAGAGTTGCCTCATGCAGGTGAGGTATTTCTCTCAATCCCATCATGGTCTTCCCCATCAAGGAATCCATGCTTTGTATATCCATTCAAATAAGGATTATACCTGAACCTCGTCTCACGAGGTTTTTTCAAAAATGTCCCATTATGGTTTTCTTTCAAAATCTTTGTCCCATCCAGGTTAAGGGCTAAACTGAGTCTTTTCAAAAATTCTTATTTTTGTCTCGGCCATGAGACTTCTTCAAAATCTCTCATTTTACCATTTTGGGATACTCATCCCAAAGTTCCATCTCGATTTTCTCGTGTTCTTCTGTCCAAATTATTTTTCATTCTCGAGGATTTCGTTTCTTCCCAAAACCTTTTAGGATCAAACATGAGAATAATGTTTTCAAAACAATTCTTCCACATCCAGTTCAGACCTCCTGACTGGGGCATTTTTAGAAGAAAATTTGGCGTGTCTTCTTTACCGCTAAGATCGGCTTACGACTGGCTTAGTAGCTAAGAGGGGCATCTGTGAACACCCCAAGTTTTCCCAAAAATCCAAAAATTCTCTTGTTGCCCTTGGGTCCCTTTCTTTGAATAATCGGGTCAATTTTAAAATCAAAATTTCCATTCATTTCTTGGATTCACTGGAATCTAGAATCAAAATTCATTTTTTGACCCAGTTTTTTATCCAAATCAGATATCCAGATCCAATTCTGATCCTGGATCTCTTATTGTTTAAAAAATAAAAAAAAATCAATTCATGGTATTTTATCGGATGTTTTATCTAGATCCGATCTCAATACAAGATCCAAACCCAATATTTTCTAAAAATCTTGAATCCATTTTCAGGGGTCATTTTATGAAATAAATCATGTGATTTTCACAAAAAACACATTTTAAGAAAAATTGCAATTTCAAAACCAATATTTTTATAAAAATCCTTCAAAACCTCGTTTTGGATCCCATTTTCTTAAAAACCCCCATATTTTCCTCATATTTTTATCAAAAAAAGAATATAAAAAGAAAATTTTCTGAAAAATATGGCTTTCTACACCATTTTTAAGAAAAATTTGTAGATGGGCCCTCTTTTTGAAAATTTTCCAAAATAACGGGACCATCTCTGAAAAAGCCCCTAACGGCCTTCTGTTGCAAAGAAGATCGCAGAGGCCGCTCCCTCCCTCTTGATCCTTCCATCTCCTCTATAAGAAGAGGCATCCAAGCCTCTTCTCGATTCATTTGTCTTCACCTTGCCATTTCACAACCACACTTATTCTTCCCCTCTGCTTTCTTTTCTTCCTGCTTCTAGTTCTGCCCCAGCGGCTTGAAGGAGAATTAATCCTGCAAGCAAGCCAGAGGTAAGTGGTTCATCTTCCTCCCTCTTCTTTCATATAGCTTATCTCTCTCTATTGATTCGTCACATCCCTTTCTGAGCTTCCTTCCCCCTTTTTCGATTTTTTGTAGAAATTTTATCTTATCGCTTTAATTTTTCTTTCTTTTATTTTATTTTGTTTTCGTTTCATTAAAAGGCACCAAGGGTGAGGTTGATAATGCATATAGCAGGATCGATCCACCTACTGCTATATCGACAAGAATCCTCTGATTCCAATAAGTTTTTCCTTTTTTTTTCTCTACTTGTTATATCTGCCTTTATGTGAGATTTCCATGTGCTAACTTTATATCTTACATTTTTCTTGGGTTTTCAAATTCTGTTTGAGACATCATCATTTTTTTTAGTATAACATTCTGTATTATCTGCTATATTGTTGTTTAGTTTCATCTGATTTATTGGATGTTCATCATACTGTTCCTGCGTCTCATTGATTTCCTGTATATTTTCATATTGTAAATAACGCCACACCCTTGGTTTTCTGATATCGGAAGTCAAGTTGATCCAGTGACGGTGGCTTCTCAGCCAGGCTGGGTTGAAGGAAGCCGATCTCTTCTTTATTCAATAAAATCTAAGTTACAGCCACATCGTCGGCACTCTTTTACCCAACGATTCACCTCCATTTTTTTTTATTCTATCACGTTTTCCTTTGTTTTCCCTTTTTACTTATTATATTGCATTACATCATTTTCATCTCTCTGTTGCATCTACATCTCGCTTTTCCCTATCTTCAATACCCTGTATTACATACCATAATTTCTTTGTTGCATACAATCATATCTTACTTCATTTTACCAATTCATAGGCATCTTAATCATATCCTGAGCATATGCATGGTGTAATGGCGTGTCTTGTTATTCTCTTTTATCTGTTGGTGTGCACGTGAGGGGCATAGTCAGGTAATTCAAAGATTATCATTGCTTGTTTGCCATTAGCTGTGTACCAAGCATATTCCTTGTTTGGGTTTAGGTTTTCATGGATTCACGGGTGTCCAGAATGTTTCTCGTTTCTCTCTCATGCTGGTTTTCTTGAGTCTAGTTTCAAGAGTCTCTCTCTCCCTCTCCTTAATGTTTACAGTAAAGGATGGGATTGACAACACTTGCAGTATGGGATCTGGGTAACTTACGGTGGTGTAATAAAATGGTTTTTCTCTTTGGAAATTTCCAATGTGCAAGATCAAATTTGCTGAATGAACATAAAATTTTCTGGAGGGAAGTCAGATCTCTGGCCTAGTCTATCACACTTTCATCAATTTTAAGCTAAGTTCAATCTATTTTATTATATGATTATGCTATATTTGATTCATGCTTCATGCAGTGTATAGTATCCATGTTCATTCCTCCATTCTGTAGCTCAATTTGTATCACCCTTGCCAGTGACTTGTTCATAAGCACAGGGGACAGTTTTAGCCAAGATCTGCATGACCAATCATTAACAGTGGCTATCTTGACCATTGATGGTAAGGGGAGATGATTTGATATTAATGCTGAATCAATATAGAGAGTTTCAGAATATATAATCCAGGGAAGTTGTTGGCATCTCCAGAAAATTGCATTTTCATGTGGCTATAGGACTGTTCAAAGGTTCTTACAAGTTTTCTTTATGCTTCCTTTAGAACATCAATTGGAAATATGTTTATAGTAATCTCTGTGTTATTAGCCTTTCCAAAAAATAGTGTTTTCCATATGGCTATAGGACTGTTTAAAGGCTCTTACAGATTCCCTTTGTGTTTTCTTTAGAACATTGATTGAAAACATGTTTATAAGCAATGTCTGTGCTATTAGAATCTCTAGAAGATCTTTTTTTTTTGTTTTGAAGCATATTAATTCTTGATGTTCAATTGAGTCAATCTAATTCCAGCAATCAAATAGTTATTGGTTGTTAATTATTGACTTCACCTGCAATTTTCATTTTATAATTTCAAAAATTCATAGCGGATTATAAGAATTTCAGAAAGTTTCAATCTTTAGAGTTTTGGAAAGGTCTGGATCTGGACTTTGTTTTATCAGTTGTGAGTTTTTACAAACTCTAAAATTTGCTAGTCCAAAAATCTCATCTAACAAACTCTCCATCGAATTCACCAGTTTGTGTTGGACTTGATTAGCAGTCCCGGTTTCGAGTCCGTGAAACATACACTTCTGCTTTGAATATAGTTTTTGTAGATTCATTGAAAAGTTGTGCGAGTTGCACACAACTTTCATTTGGATAGTTTATGTCGAAGTAAAGTGCTTGTGTCCCAAAAACCTATTTCTTAAAGTTTTGTCCAGATTCTTTATCGTATAAGCTTCCACGTGCATTTGGTTCTGTTTGGATCCTGGATCGGTGTGTACCGAGTCCCCACTGTACCATTGCATCATTTTGGTATCAGAGCGAGGGTTGTTGGATTTTTCAATCCGACACGATTCCCGGTGTTATAGGCAGTCCAAAATAATTTTTTAGGTACCATTCACCATGGCAGGTTGAATGGGCGGTCGAGGTCAAAATAATTTTAATATAGAAAATGATGATCGTGACCACCGATATGAGGTGCGAGATCTGCAAAGACAACTCACCGAGGTTGATCGTCGAGTTGAGAATTTAACTCGTCAAATGGCTGAAAATATTAGATTTAACGATTGGCATGATGCACGGAGTTTGCACAGTTCTCAAGGAACTTGTGAAACTCATTCATATGATTCTGATGAAGACTTCGAGTCACATCAACGAAGTCCTGAGAAGAGAGATAACCTACAGCCTAGGAGATCTCACTGGGATTTAGGCTTATATTTTGATATCCCAGAATTCAAGGGAACTGGAACTCTCGAAGAATTCCTAGATTGGATTAGCGAAGTTCGTGAAATCCTTGAGTTTAAGGAGGTACCCAAAGATCGTTGTGTGGGATTGATATCCCTCAAATTAAAGGGTCGAGTTGCAGCTTGGTGGCGTCAACTCAAGCAGACACGCAGACATCAGGGTCGAGCCCCGATTGAGCGTTGGGAGCATATGGAGCATAAGGTTCGTGCTCAGTTCCTACTGTTAAACTATCATCGCGAGCTATATCAGAAATATAAAAGTCTGAAACAAGGAACTAGATCGGTAGATCAATACACCAAAGAATTTCATGATCTCATTGCACGAAATGACATATGTGAAAGTGAAGAACAGTTAGTATCGAAATATATTGAAGGTATGAACTTCCAATTACAAGATATGCTAAATTTTGTGGAGTTCTGGATTGTGTCTGAAGTACATCAAAAGACATGTTAATGGGAGAGGTCCACTTAGAGAAAGACCTTGGCTAGGCCTAGTCCTGTGACTAGACCAGTAGCACGGGATCCTACGGTCTCCAATGCGAAAGTTGCCCTACCCTACCGTCACTCCAATACGTCAAACCCATCTAGGGTTGCGAGCCAGAATGGTCCGATAGAAAACTAAACTAGAACTGCTAGTTCAAACACGCCCATTAAATGCTATACTTATGGGAAACCTGGTCATAAGTCCACTAAGTGTCGTGGCAAGACCTTGTTCGTTGAGGGAGTTCATGAAGAAGAAGATGTCCATATCAATCCTGAGTTTGACCCCATTTATGACCCGAGATTGAATCCTTTGAAGAGGAACCAGAAGAAGAGTTTGTGGAAGAGGATGTGTTGCTGCCTGATCGAGGCAAGCACTCATCACGAGGCGAGTTTGTTTAGCCCCAAGGCAAGAAATAAATGATCGTTGGCTAAGAACTTACATATTTGAGTCTGCGTGCACCATTAATGGGAAAGTGTGTCGGTTCATCATAGACTCAGGTTGATGTGAGAATGTCATTTCTGTAGAAGCCATGACTAAGCTAGGTTTTAGTTGTAAGACTCATCCCAATCTGTATCAAATGTTTTGACTCCAAAAGAGAGTTAATGTTCGTGTCGATCGGTAATGCTTGGTCAAATTCTTAATTAGAAACATCTATTTCGATCAAGTATGGTGTGATGTGCTCCCCATGGATGCTAGTCATATCATACTCAGAAGACCATGGTAGTATGATCGTTTCGTTATCCATAATGGTCGATCTAATTCATACTCGTTCACCTTTGAAGGGTGAAAGATTCATTTAAAGTCATCCAAGGATCTACCACCTTTGTCATCATCATCTGCTTCATCTTCTCATACTCCAGTTTCTAGCCAAATTTTCTACCTCACTTCATCTAAACTTGCTCCCCCAAAAGTTAACCTTTCAAGTGCATTTATTGCTAGACATGAGCTCCAAGAGGCTCTAAGTCAATCTAGCATCTGCCACTTCTTGTTCTTTGTTGATTCTGATTCATCGCATGGTGAGTCAAAGTCTGACACCATGGATCCTAGAATCATACCCCTTTTAAAGGAATTCTGTAAAGTCTTTCCCGATGAATTACCAGATGGATTACCCCCTCTGTGGGAAGTCCAACATCACATCGATTTACACCCTGACGCAGTATTGCAACATGCCCCGCATTATCGCATGAGTCTTACGGAGTATGAAGAACTTCGTAGACAGGTTGAAGAATTGCTGACTAAGGGTCACATTCGTGAAAGTCTTAGTCCATGTACGATTCCTGCTCTTCTTGTACCCAAGAAGAATGGAACATGACAGATGTGCATTGATAGCCAAGCTATCAATAAAATAACCATCAAGTATAGGTTCCCCATTCTGAGATTGGATGATCTGTTGGATCAACTGACTGGTTCAAAGTTGTTTTCCAAGTTAGATTTGCGAAGTGGATATCACCAAATACGAGTTAGGCCTAGCGATGAATGGAAAACATCCTTCAAGACTCATGACGGTCTTTATGAATGGCTTGTAATGCCATTTGGTCTATCCAATGCTCCATCTACCTTCATGAGAATTATGAATCAATTTTTCTGACCTTACATCAACAAATTCTTGGTCATTTATTTTGATGATATTCTCAAATATAGTCGAACCAAACTAGAACAACAGGAACACTTACGTTTAGTGTTTGATATCCTCAGAAAAGAACAATTTTATGCATCTATCGATAAGTGTGTCTTTTGGGCCACTGAAGTTTTATTTCTTAGATACGTGGTCTCGACGAAAGGTATATTTGTCGACTGGTTGTACTTTTGGAATGCGTATTTTTAAAACAATATTTTCAATAAAAAAAACATGGGAAAATCGTCAACCAAAGATATAAAAACCGACTTTCCTCCGAAGTGGCGAGTACGGGTCGAATCCACAGGGAACAGGATATTTCTGAAATAATTCTAAAATAACACTTTATTACCATAAAAAGTTTACAATCTATGTCAATGTTTACAAGTTACATTAAATAACAATCTAACTATGAAAATAAACTACAATAGGCGGCTAAGTCTTCAGCAGGTCTCCAGGGGCAAAACTGTCTTTTCACCACAAGTGCAGTCGCACATTATAATTAAATTACACCTGTGAACCTGTTCTAACTTAACAACCTACACAATAAAAACACAAAATCAGTAACTAAATCAAGAATTAATCTAAATTACATCTACAACTATTTCTAAACTATTTCTAAATTAAACTACAGTTAGATTAAACATATAAAACTAAAGTTATACTAACTAAGTAAACTAACTAAGCTAAGCAACTCTAATTACTCTAAATATTGTTAATATACTAACTACAATGTTAGAAAACAGTAAAACTACACGAAATCAGACAAATAATTAAAAGACTGTTTTGTCCCTAAAGAAGGCAAAAATGGATTCTGACAGCTTTTTGCAAAACGACTGTTTGAGGCGTCAAACGAATTCTAAAATTCATAAAATCACTTCTATTCTGTAAAAGACATATCTAAGAAACTGACACATTTTACAGAAGTAAAAAATACGTTCTGGATCTCCAGAACTAAGCGTTTCAAAATCAGGATAATTTTGGAAATTGCTGGACCCGAAATTTCAAAATCCGAAAAAGCTGTTTTCATAAAATGCTTAAAAACCAGACCAAATCAACTAGGATCGAGCTGAAATTTGGTATGCAAACAGTTAACATGCAGATAAAGTGAATAGAAAAATAATTTTCAGGAAATTCGAGAAAAATCCACATACGATGACGAGTGCACAATCGGGTAAAAATTAGGGTTTTGGTTCAGTGCACTATTCATCTCTTTGAATCCACTAATGCATTTATACATTAAATCACATGAACTAACAGTCCTAAATACACCTAAACTACTGCTAAACTACAGAAAATAACAACAATTAAATTAATTACCTAAAAATCTAAATAAACTACAAGAAGGATTTTAAATCAAATCTAAATAAGATATTAATTCTACTCTAACCTAATCTAAGTTATCTACTACCACTAACTAATTAATTAACTAATCAAAATTAATTCTAAAACATAAGCCAAACACATAATACCCTATTGTTAAACGAACTAGGGTTAGAAGCTAATCTTAGAATGAATTACTAACTATGGTTAGTCGGCTAATGTTAAACACTAACTAGAGTTAGGTTGCCTATGGTTAATCATTAACTAGGGTCGACTAAGGTTGAACTAGGGTTCTAACTAAGTGGGTTAGGGTCTAACTATGATTGATATGGGTCGGTTAGGGTTAGTGACTACTATCTAAGGTTAATCTACTTAGGACTAAATATTAACTAAGGTTAGTTAGGATTCACTAGGGTTAGCTAAGGTAGACAGGTTTAACTAAGGTTAGAGTTAATTTCTAACTAAGGTTTGACTAGGGTTTACTATGGTGGACAAGGGTCGTTTAGTGTTAAACTAGGGTTAATTAGAGTGCAGCTAGGGGTATGATTATGATTAAACTAAGGGTTGGTTAACTAGGATAGCTAAAATAATTAATCAGTAACTAAGGTTAGGGTTAGCTAGAATCGGTTGTGGTTAGTGATAACTAGAGTTAAGTAAGGGTTAACTAGGGTCGACTAGGAGAGATAGGTTAACTATGGCAAGTTAGTAACTAACTACCTAGGGTTAGTATTAACTAACTATCTATGTTAGTGACTAACTCGAGTTATATACCTAGGGTTTAACTAAATAAATAAGGATAATAAATACCTAAACAAGCCCTACACGATTTTACAAAATCTAAACTATTACTACCAAATTATTGCTAAGTCAAAAACTAGGAAAGGATTAACTAGGGATAATGAATATGAGCAACACGATTTTGGCAATGACCAACCCCTCTCTCCTTCATGCATTAAAAACACATTAGGAAAGTGATTTACTTCAAAAACCGTCTAGCCTATTGATTCACACGTTTTTCCAAATTTGCATTAAAAGCATTAAATCTTTTTGAAACCTTTCCAAAATAACAAGGCACGATTTTGGGGTTGAATACAATAAATAGCATTCTTAAAATCCTTACCAATTCGTGTGAACCATTTTAGAAAACCTTTTGAAATTCCAAGCATTAAATCCTCTTTGAAAACATTTCCCAAAGCATTAAAAGCTAAAGATCCTTTTTGAAAACCTTCTTCAAAGCCCTCTACACGTTTTTGGGTTAGCTTTAAATGCACATTTAGAATTTCAAGTCTTTCCCCAAAAACGTATAGACATAATTAGAAGGACCTTTGGAATTCCAAAAGGGTTTCCAAAAATCGTGTAAACCTCTTTAAAGAATCTTTGGAATTCCAAAGGGTTTCTACATTGGAAAGGGAAATCATTTATGACTTGACTGGAAAATTCAAATTTTCCTTAAATGCAATTCACGATTTTGGAGGGATTGGCCTTAGACCAAAAACGTATTCTCATTACAAAGACCTCATTACCCTTAACTCAAATACAAAATCAAATAACTAACTACATTAACCTAATATTACTCTAACTAAATTAAAATATATATAACTAACTCAAGGGATAGGAATGGAAAAAGCTAATTACAAGAATACAACTAATTAAATACTAATTCAAAATCAACCTACCAAATTGATCCTACTTTATATAAAACGAAAATCAGAAAATTAAATACACTACTTACCCTATGCCTAAGTCTGAAATCAAATACATCTAACATTAAAATTAACATGAAATTGTCTACCTAAAGTAAACAAAATAAGAACTATCTAAACACTAATTAATCAAACCACTATAGCAATTCTACATGATAATAAAAACTAAATTAGTTGAAACTACTAACATGTTCTAATAAAAATCTAATCTATACTACATTCATAATAAAACTGGAATTGTAAAAACTAAAAAATAGGAAAACTAAACTAATACTATGCTGAACATGAAACAGAAAACACAGAAAATGAATTCTAACAAATCACTACACTCGACTAACCTAAAATCAAAACAGCAACTTCGGAAATAACATCTACTACATGATTGAAACTAAATCGAAACAGTAACTAAAAACAACTTAAACGAATTTATAAAAAGACAATTAATCTAAACACTACAGTCGGCTGGACGTTCTACCAAAGAAATCAGAAAAACAAAACTCGACACTTATTTTTATCAAAATCTAAAAACGTCAAAAACAAGAACTGACCTATACACGGTTTCTAATATATTGGGTTCAACTACAACGAAGTACATGAGGATAGGAACTACTGAAAAAATGCAGACACTAAAGAAAATCAAGTTCTAAGCACACGCACACGCCCAAATCACGCCAACGTTGGGTTAAAACTAACATGTAACAAAAAACGCACATCTAAACAAACCTACGTGCTGGTTTTTGCACGAACAAAAGCTATACTAAGGCTGACAAAAATACAGAAAAACCCAACTCACATAACTCACACACATGATAGGTTTTAACTAGAAGAAAGGATAGAAGAAGACCTACCTCAAGGGGCGATCCGAAGACTGAGGGGAAGAAGAACATCGGACTTTGCTTGACTCCATGCCACGAGGAACCTCGATGCTGCTGTCTAATCCTTTTGTTGTCTTCTTCGCAAGGATTCGCATGTGGCAATGCTTCAGGGTTCAGGGCCGGCCGACCATGGAGGAGCGGGACCTCCACCATGATGGATACACTCCAGCTGCAGCTGCAAATAAACAAAGCAAAACTTAGTTCCAGTAGGGTGATAAGCATGCTAAGATATGAAAGAAAAGAATGGAGGAAGAAAACAGCAACTCCAATGGTGTTGGCGTGGCTTCCATGGCCAACCATGGATGAGGAAGAAGGTGGATGAGAGGGGCGGCTTGGAAGAAGGTGGAGTTGAAAGGAATCGTGCCCCTAGGGCATGAAAATCAAAGCAAAGACAAATGGAATGGGTGCCCTCTCTCCTTTTTGACGTTTTGGCTTCTTTGGGCATTTTTACCAAAACAGTGTTAAAATAAAAATAATTCCTGGGCGCCTCTTTCTGCAGGGGGTTTTCAGAAAAAGTTTTATGAAAACGTGAATGAGTTTGGAGCTGGGTAGAATCCATGTAATTTGACCCAAATCCAGGATCCAAATGGGCGCCTGGATCCAGATCTCTCAAATCGGCTCCGATATTTGATCCGCTACACTGTAAATGCCATAATTCCTTTGTTTTAAGTCCGATTTCGATGAAATTCGAATCCAAGCTCTATAATAATATTATGCACCTAAGTGTATGCTTTTAACATATTGATGATGCATTCATGCAATGAATACATGTTAAGAAAATGTGATATTTATGCATCATCAAATACCCCCATGCTAGAATAATTGCTAGTCCTTAGCAATACACTCTAACATGCAATGAAAATATAGACTACCCAATAATATGAAAACTCTTATTAAACAAATACAAATAAAATAAATAAAAATAACTCACTTTCGTAGGAATCAAGGTTGCATTTAGCTTATGCAACAAGCCCTTTAAACCCCTGGGTTACCCCAGTGGACGAGTAAGGTCTCGTGAGGGTTTGCAGAGATGCTACCCACAAACATCAAAATCATGCATGAATAATTTTTCAAAAATGCTAGGCGATTAAGAACTCATTGCAAACAAATATTTCATATAATCTACTTTTTCAAAACAAATTCAGAAATTTCTATGCCACCACAGTAAAAAACATTTTTCTTTCACTTCTCTAAACTTGTAATTATTTATGAATTTTCTCAAAAAATCAAGTATTATCATGTTTTACGCATTTATCCTCATCTGTATATTTTCTGCACAGTATTCAATAATTATTCTAAGCAATGAAATTTTCTACGCATTCAGCTCATTCTTTTTCTTTTGATATTCTATTTTTCACTCCTTTTCAATCTTCTAAATTGAGCACTATTTCGAATATCAAGTCTCATGACCCGTGTAACGAGCTTTAGGTCAGTGACTCCCAGACCGGCCGACCTTAGGGCACTAGATACAAAGTATCCCTCAGACTTAATTGCTCGAGTCACTAAACCTTCTATTCTAATAGTTTACGTATAGTTTTCCTCTCATCATGTGCAATGTCTCTATCCCTTAGACTTTCTATGCATTCCATGTAACAAGTTTTCGAATCGGTGGCTCCCAAACCAACTGGCTTTAGGGCACCAGGTGTAAAACACCCTTCAGACTCTACTTACTCAAACCACAAAGGCCACAGATATCGACTAGATAAGAAGATGATCTCCTTCATTATCCTTTTCGTAAGAGACTCAAACATTTCAACTCGTGTCTGAGTTCTACTACTTTGATTCACGAAGAAATCAACAACTAAACGTAGCTCTATTCTATTAAGCTCATTTTTCAAAAACATAATTCAATTTCTCACTTTTCTCATAAAACACACTGTGCATACTTATACTTAAGTGAATCAAAACTTTCTAACATATCAAGTACTATCTTTTCTTTAACTATTTCATAAACAACTACTCTATTTAAATCAAATAAGAAAAAAAAAATTACATGGGGCTTATACATTTCTAAATTGTCAGATCATGCAGAAATACATTCATAAATGCTACAAATAATTCTTAGAAGACCTACTTTTATGAGTTTTAAGCTATCAGACATAAAGAAAAATTTTAAAATTTGTGCATCTAAACCATCCCCCCATGCTTGAATGACACTGTCCCTAGTGGCATACAGAATAATGCAATCATGCAATGCAGATGCACACTACAGAACAATAAAATGAATAAGGAGAAAGGATTGATACAACCTGGCATGCTCGAGTCTCTGAAGTTGTCGATTGACTGGACTCTGCACCACCACTATGCATGTACAAATGCATAGTTTTTTGCTCATCTTGTCAATGTTCCACTCTTGAAGGCTTCTTCATATCCGGTTACTTGGACTCATACATTGATGGATCGGATATTCATACATGTCAACCATGAAATTCAAATGAAATCAAAATAAAATTCAGAACAAAACAAAACACATAAAGAAATACTACTTTATTCTAATGTACATATGATACATCTAAATAATATAAAACATTAAGATATAAAACAACTAACTATGTTAGAATAATCTACATCTAAATCAGTAAAACAATGAACAAAGTAGCAGCTAACCTATGTTAGAATTAAACTAAATAATCAATCTAATCTAGATCAGCAAATTAGCAGCTACTCTATACTAAGCTAAGTCAGAATAATCTAATTACTTTACTAAATAAAAAGACAATTCTACTCTAAATCATAAAGTTAAACAATTAAACTATGTTAAAACTATCTAATTAATTTATGAAATGAAAGACAATATAAATTAATAACTAAGTGAGTAAACACAGGAATTCACAACTATTTCTCTAAGAACCACCTATCTAATTGATCATTGAAGCATGGAATTAAGTGAATCTCAGGAAAAACAGCAAGTGAACCTATATTTGTCTAACTATGTTAATTCTACAAACTAAAACAATTAAAACAAACTAAACTAAACTAAACACATATATTAATAAAATGATATCTCAGAAATAATCAAGAATATATCACCGTTCTCCGGCAACGGCGCCAAAATTTGGTTGTACTTTTGGAATGCGTATTTTTAAAACAATATTTTCAATAAAAAAACACGGGAAAATCGTTAACCAAAGATATACAAACTGACTTTCCACCAAAGTGGCGAGTACGGGTCGAATCCACAGGGAACGAGATATTTCTGAAATAATTCTAAAATAACACTTTATTAACATAAAAAGTTTACAATCTATGTCAATGTTTACAAGTTACATTAAATAACAATCTAACTATGAAAATAAACTACAATAGGCGGCTAAGTCTTCAGCAGGTCTCCAGGGTCAAAACTGTCTTTTCACCACAAGTGCAGTCGCATATTATAATTGAATTACACCTGTGAACCTGTTCTAACTTAACAACATACACAATAAAAACACAAAATCAGTAACTAAATCAAGAATTAATCTAAATTACATATACAACTATTTCTAAACTATTTCTAAATTAAACTATAGTTAAATTAAACATATAAAACTAAAGTTATACTAACTAAGTGAACTAACTAAGCTAAGCAACTCTAATTACTCTAAATACTGTTAATATACTAGCTACAATGTTAAAAAACAGTAAAACTACACGAAATCAGATAAATAGTTAAAAGATTGTTTTGTCCCTAAAGAAGGCAAAAATGAATTCTGACAGCTTTTTGCAAAACGACTTTTTGAGGGGTCAAACGAATTTCAAAATTCATCAAATCACTTCTATTCTGTAAAAGACATATCCAATAAACTGAAACATTTTATAGAAGTGAAAAATACGTTCTGGATCTCCAGAACTAAGCGTTTCAAAATCAGGATAATTTTGGAAATTGCTGGACCCGAAATTTCAAAATCCGAAAAAGCTGTTTTCATAAAATGCTTAAAAACCAGACCAAATCAACTAGGATCGAGCTGAAATTTGGTATGCAAACAGTTAACATGCAGATAAAGTGAATAGAAAAATAATTTTTAGGAAATTCGAGAAAAATCCACATACGATGACGAGTGCACAATCGGGTAAAAATTAGGGTTTTGGTTCAGTGCACTATTCATCTCTTTGAATCCACTAATGCATTTATACATTAAATCACATGAACTAACAGTCCTAAATACACCTAAACTACTGCTAAACTACAGAAAATAACAACAATTAAATTAATTACCTAAAAATCTAAATAAACTACAAGAAGGATTTTAAATCAAATCTAAATAAGATATTAATTCTAATCTAACCTAATCTAAGTTATCTACTACCACTAACTAATTAATTAACTAATCAAAATTAATTCTAAAACATAAGTCAAACACATAATACCCTATTGTTAAACGAACTAGGGTTAGAAGCTAATCTTAGAATGAATTACTAACTATGGTTTGTCGGCTAATGTTAAACACTAACTAGAGTTAGGTTGCCTATGGTTAATCATTAACTAGGGTCGACTAAGGTTGAACTAGGGTTCTAACTAAGTGGGTTAGGGTCTAACTATGATTGATATGGGTCGGTTAGTGTTAAACTAGGGTTAATTAGAGTGCATCTAGGGGTATGGTTATGATTAAACTAAGGGTTGGTTAACTAGGATAGCTAAAATAATTAATCAGTAACTAAGGTTAGGGTTAGCTAGAATCGGTTGTGGTTAGTGATAACTAGAGTTAAGTAAGGGTTAACTAGGGTCGACTAGGAGAGATAGGTTAACTATGGCAAGTTAGTAACTAACTATCTAGGGTTAGTATTAACTAACTATCTATGTTAGTGACTAACTCGAGTTATATACCTAGGGTTTAACTAAATAAATAAGGATAATAAATACCTAAACAAGCCCTACACAATTTTACAAAATCTAAACTATTACTACCAAATTATTGCTAAGTCAAAAACTAGGAAAGGATTAACTAGGGATAATGAATATGAGCAACACGATTTTGGCAATGACCAACCCCTCTCTCCTTCATGCATTAAAAACACATTAGGAAAGTGATTTACTTCAAAAACCGTCTAGCCTATTGATTCACACGTTTTTCCAAATTTGCATTAAAAGCATTAAATCTTTTTGAAACCTTTCCAAAATAACAAGGCACGATTTTGGGGTTGAATACAATAAATAGCATTCTTAAAATCCTTACCAATTCGTGTGAACCATTTTAGAAAACCTTTTGAAATTCCAAGCATTAAATCCTCTTTGAAAACATTTCCCAAAGCATTAAAAGCTAAAGATCCTTTTTGAAAACCTTCTTCAAAGCCCTCTACACGTTTTTGGGTTAGCTTTAAATGCACATTTAGAATTTCAAGTCTTTCCCCAAAAACGTATAGACATAATTAGAAGGACCTTTGGAATTCCAAAAGGGTTTCCAAAAATCGTGTAAACCTCTTTAAAGAATCTTTGGAATTCCAAAGGGTTTCTACATTGGAAAGGGAAATCATTTATGACTTGACTGGAAAATTCAAATTTTCCTTAAATGCAATTCACGATTTTGGAGGGATTGGCCTTAGACCAAAAACGTATTCTCATTACAAAGACCTCATTACCCTTAACTCAAATACAAAATCAAATAACTAACTACATTAACCTAATATTACTCTAACTAAATTAAAATATATATAACTAACTCAAGGGATAGGAATGGAAAAAGCTAATTACAAGAATACAACTAATTAAATACTAAGTCAAAATCAACCTACCAAATTGATCCTACTTTATATAAAACGAAAATCAGAAAATTAAATACACTACTTACCCTATGCCTAAGTCTGAAATCAAATACATCTAACATTAAAATTAACATGAAATTGTCTACCTAAAGTAAACAAAATAAGAACTATCTAAACACTAATTAATCAAACCACTATAGCAATTCTACATGATAATAAAAACTAAATTAGTTGAAACAACTAACATGTTCTAATAAAAATCTAATCTATACTACATTCATAATAAAACTGGAATTGTAAAAACTAAGAAATAGGAAAACTAAACTAATACTATGCTGAACATGAAACAGAAAACACAGAAAATGAATTCTAACAAATCACTACACTCGACTAACCTAAAATCAAAACAGCAACTTCGGAAATAACATCTACTACATGATTGAAACTAAATCGAAACAGTAACTAAAAACAATTTAAACGAATTTATAAAAAGACAATTAATCTAAACACTATAGTCGGCTGGACGTTCTACCAAAGAAATCAGAAAAACAAAACTCGACACTTATTTTTATCAAAATCTAAAAACGTCAAAAACAAGAACTGACCTATACATGGTTTCTAATATATTGGGTTCAACTACAACGAAGTACATGAGGATAGGAACTACTGAAAAAATGCAGACACTAAAGAAAATCAAGTTCTAAGCACACGCACACTTCCAAATCACGCCAACGTTGGGTTAAAACTAACATGTAACAAAAACACACATCTAAACAAACCTGCGTGCTGGTTTTTGCACGAACAAAAGCTATACTAGGGCTAACAAAAATACAGAAAAACCCAACTCACATAACTCACACACATGATAGGTTTTAACTAAAAGAAAGGATAGAAGAAGACCTACCTCAAGGGGCGATCCGAAGACTGAGGGGAAGAAGAAGAGCGGACTTTGCTTGACTCCATGCCACGAGGAACCTTGGTGCTGCTGTCTAATCCTTTTGTTGTCTTCTTCGCAGGGATTCACAAGTGGCAATGCTCCAGGGTTCAGGGTCGGCCGACCATGGAGGAGCGGGACCTCCACCATGATGGTTACACTCCAGCTGCAGCTGCAAATAAACAAAGCAAAAGTTAGTTCCAGCAGGGTGATAAGCATGCTAAGATATGAAAGAAAAGAATGGAGGAAGAAAACAACATCTCCAATGGTGTTGGCGTAGCTTCCATGGCCAACCATGGATGAGGAAGAAGGTGGATGAGAGGGGCGGCTTGGAAGAAGGTGGATTTGAAAGGAATCGTGCCCCTAGGGCACGAAAATCAAAGCAAAGACAAATGGAATGGGCGGCCCCTCTCCTTTTTGACGTTTTGGCTTCTGTGGGCATTTTTACCAAAACAGTGTTAAAATAAAAATAATTCCTGGGCGCCTCTTTCTGCAGGGGGTTTTCAGAAAAGGTTTTATGAAAACATGAATGGGTTTGGAGCTGGGTAGAATCCATAAAATTTGACCCAAATCCAGGATCCAAATGGGCGTCTAGATCTAGATCTCTCAAATCGGCTCTGATATTTGATCCGCTACACTGTAAATGCCATAATTCCTTTGTTTTAAGCCCGATTTCGATGAAATTCAAACCCAAGCTCTATAATAATATTATGCACCTAAGTGTACGCTTTTAACCTATAGATGATGCATTTATGCAATGAAAACATGTTAAGAAAATGTGATATTTATGCATCATCATCGACCCTTTAAAAGTCGAGTCAATTCAAGATTGGCCTGTGCCAAACTCCATTATTGCCGTGTGTAGCTTTCATGGGTTAGCTTCCTTCTATAGGAGGTTCATTTCACATTTTAGCAGTATAGCTGCTCTGCTGACCGATTGTATAAAAGGCAAGATCTTTCAATGGAATCAAGAGGCTCAACAATCATTTGAGTGTTTGAAATCCTATCTCTATCCGACGTCAGTGTTAGTTTTGCCTAATTTTGATCTTATTTTCAAGTTGTCATGTGACACATCTGGTGTAGGTATAGGTGTTGTGTTGAGTCAAGAAGGTAAACTTGTGGCCTACTTTAGCTAGAAGTTGAATGAAGCCAAATTGAAGTATAGTACCTATGATAAGGAATTCTATGCTATCATTAAGTATTGATGCACTGGAGGCACTATTTGGTTCATCCTGAATTTATTCTTTATACTGACCACGAGGCTCTCAAATACATCAATGGTCAGCATAAGCTAAATGTCCGTAGAGCCAAATGGGTCAAATATCTACAAGAATTTACGTTCGTTCTGAAACATAAGGCAGAAAAGGATAATGTTGTTGTTGATGCCTTAAGTAGGAAAACCATTCTTCTGTCTACCATGAGATAATCCATTTGGGGTTTCAAGGAATTTGCTTCACTATATAAGTCAAATAGTTATTTCTCAAAAATTATTCATGAAGTGACAAGTCATCCTCATGACAATTTCTCCGTGGTTGATGGATTTTTATTTAAAGGCAATTTACTTTGTATCCCAAACTGTGCTCTGAGGCAACAATTGATTTCTGAGATACATAATGAAGGATATTTTGGTCGGGACAAGGCAATGCATTTAATGTCTTCAACATATTTCTGGCCTCACATGCGGAAGGAAGTGAATAGATTTGTGGAAAAATGTTATACATGTCACATCGCAAACGGAAATATCACAAATGTTGGGTTATATTTGTCGTTGCCTATTTCTGAGAAGCCTTGGCAAGATATAACCATGGATTTTGTTTTAGGATTACCTAAGACCTCTCATAGTCTTGATTTTGTCTTTGTGGTCGTCGATCGATACATAAAAATGGCTCGATTCATTTTGTATAGAAAAACCATGGATGCATCTCATATTGCAGATTTGTTTTTCAAGGAAATCTATAAATCGCATGGCATTTCGAAAACTATCACTTCTGATAGAGATATTAAATTTGTAGGTTATTTTTGGCATCAATTATGGAAAAAGTTAGGAACCAATCTACAATTTAGCATTGTGCATCATCCTCAGACTGACTGTCAAACTGAAGTTGTTAATCGGTCTTTAGAAAATTTGTTGCAAGCTTTAATTAATGATAAACCAATGTCATAGACTCAAATAATTGCACAAGTTGAATTTTCTTTTAATAAGTCTGTGAATTGTTCTATTGGATTTAGCCATTTTATTGTTTTGTATGGTTTTAATCCTTGTTCTCCTATTGACTTAGCTCCTATTCTTGTTGTTGGTCCTGTTTTAAATTCTGTTTAAGATCGTGTTTCTTTGTTGCAAGATATTCATGAACAGGTACATTTGAATCTTCAAGACAACATCAGTAAGTATAAAGCAAGCTATGATAAGAAGCATCGATAGGTATTGTTTAAACTCAAAGATCTGGTATGGGTTACTCTTACTAAAGAACGTTTACCTCCTGAGTTGCATGGTAAGTTGGCGCCTAAGCGCATTGGTTCTTGTGCAGTTACTAACATCATTAATTCTAAAGCTTACAGGGTTCAGTTGCCGCCTCAATTCAAAACTTTGAACGTGTTCAACATCAAACACTTGGAGCAGTATCGTGGTGATGTTGAAGGCAAGGAGTCGACTTCGAGGACAAAGCATTTTCAACCTAGGGGGGATGATGCAGAGCATCCAGAGACAGAAGCAGATTTGGATCCCAATCCAAATATCCAGACCCGTTCCCGACATCGTTACCCAAGGTGATCTACACGCTTGCAGGACATCCCTGTTCCTAGTGGATCTCCCAGTTAGTCGATGTTGATCATGCTCCTTTTATTATTTTGATTCTATTGTGAAATCATATTTTTGGATATTGTTTCAGCAATAGTTATTTAATGTAATCTTTTTCTAGGAGCCAGATTCTATGGATCTGAATAGTTTTGGTACCCTGTAGGATCTTTTTGTGGTACTAGAGGGTGTATGGGGTCCAAGGGTAGTTTTTATTTTTTCATAAATTCGCTTTTCTTTTGTGTTGGTGCAGGATCCAGTTCGTAGCCCATTTGGATCTGGATCATGATCCATCTTCATGAGAGGGGGTCCTAGGTGGCGCCACCTTGGTGTGGTCCATCTTGGACCTCATTCAAATTTTGTTGACCAGCTTAGAGCCAAAAAGTAGGCTGTTGGAGGTTTAATAGCTCTTGGCAAAAAATGAGGCCTTGCACGCTCATTTTTGGCGCAAGGCTTGGGAAGGCCCATGACCTCTTTATTGTGGCCCTTCCCAAGCACAAAGGCCTTTAATTAGGGGAGGTTGACTAAGGGGTTGGAGGCTTCTTATGCATTTGAAAAATTATGAGTTTTGGTGTGGCTAGAATTTTTCTTGAGTGTGGATATTTTGGTGGTAGGTTGCTTGGAGAAGAAGTTGAAACCGTATATCACCTTGTGAGTGTGGAGAGTGAGCTTTTGAGAAGTCATTCTCGTGGTGGATGTGATAGTTTTTTCGTGGTGGTTGAAATCCATTTCTATGGTCTTTGGTTCATTTGTGGCGTCGGTTGCTTCCCAACGGAGGTCACTATCATCTCCAATCCGGATATTATCCTTGGTTTCTTCGTTCTAGTCTTTTGCTATTCTTATTCACATTCATTTTGCGATTGTTCTAGATTTACCATTGTTAAACTGTATTGAATCATTAGAGAGTTGCGAATACATGCTTAGAAGAGTTTTATGTTAAGAGTTGTCTCATTTGATCTTAATTTATTTTGGGTTATTGTTGTGTGTGAATGAACTCGGATCCCTTTCAAAAGACCAAAACGTTGTTATGAGATAACAGAGACATCTCTGATAAAATAGACATGTCAGGATCATTTTTAAACAGATTTTCACGTTATTTAGCTTTCTGAAAAGCTAAGACAATTTGCTATAACTTTGTAGTTGAATGTTTTTCGAGATTCATTCATTTAAGTCCCTCAAACTTGCTGTCAAAACATCAAACTGGCAGAAGTTCATTGCCTTTTTTCTGCTACAGAACTTTTGAAATAGTTTTTGGTATTTTGTCGTTATCTGAAGATTCCCTCCATAAAATTTAGTTTTTTATGATTTTATGAAAAGCTAAGATCTAAATATACATCTTTTATGTTTAGAGATTTTGTTGAATCATTGTCTTTATGCTCTGAAATTATCAATTTCTGCTACTGTTATTTCACTTGGAGATTTTTGTTTCATGCTCATTAGATATTATCATTTTATAACTTCAAAAATTCATAGCAGATTATAGAAATTTCAGAAAATTCCAATCTTTGAAGTTTTGGAAAGGTCTAGATCTGGACTTTGTTTCGTCAGTTGTGAGTTTTCACAAACTTCAAAGTTTGCTAGTCCGAAAATCCCATCGAACAGACTATTTGTTGAATTCACCAATTTGTGTTGAACTTGATTAGCAGTCTCGGTTCCGAGTCCATGGAACAGACACTCCTGCTCCGAATCTAGTGTTTTTAGATTCATTAGAAAGTTGTGTAAGTTACGCACAACTTTTATTTGGATCATTTCTATTGAAGTACAGTGCTCAAGTCCCGAAAACCTATTTCTTAAAGTTCTATCCAGATTCTCTATCGTATAAGCTTTTGCGTGTGTTTGGATCCTGGATCGTGGATCGGTGTGTACCGAGTCCACACCGTACCATTGCATCACTTTTTCCAAGAAGAGTGTGATGGACTCACTCTTCTATGATATCCTTCCCTACCTTTGTCATCGGCCACCTTTCCATGAGAGAAGCCTAGAGATAGGGAGTTTTGACGAAAACTAATTTCTCTTCGAAAGTTCATTTTGCAAACACCTCCTATTCAGGGAAGAGAGGAGTATTCTTTATTACCCGTTCAGGCAAGGGTCAAGCCTACGTCTCTTATTTGGAGAAAGGAGAGGAGAATCTAGCCACGAATATATCATTTAGATCTTAAGCGATTTCTTTCACTAAGGATTCCAAGGATATTTTGCCAATTTGTCATGAAAAATAGTTGTTGATCTCAAAATCTTTATTGCACAAAATTTTACCTCATACTACCATCGATATTGCCTCCAAAAGGGAAAAGCTTTTTACAAAGAAAGAAGAAAATTCAAGTTGTTTTGTTGGTCAACCAAAAGGATGAAGAAAAATCCATGATATGATCGGTAAAGGAAAAATTCAATGATGTTGAGAAGCCATAAGTGAATCGATATGGATCATAGCTATGATACATTTTTAAAGACTATTCTTTTGGTAATAAGGCAGTAAAAATATCCTGGGCGATATAAAAGAATTCACTCAATCTCAATTTCAATATCTCTTCAATCAATCATGCTGCAATCAACTATCTCCAAAATGGATCTCTCAATCATCGTCAAGATGAAGACTGATGGATGAGTTAGACCCACAGGGGCCAAAGGAGACTCCAATCATCTTCAAGTTGAAGGAGTATGTGACGTGTCCTTCCAGAGAAAGTTTAAATCATCGTCAAGTTGAAGGCTAATGCGATAAACCTCCCGCCAATTCTCAAAAGATATTTAATCACTGTTATCATAAAGAGATTTTCAATGAGACCAATATTATCAATATAATTCTTGGGACTAAAGAAGACTCGAATCATCTCCGAGTTGAAGGAGTATGTAACGTGGCCTTCCAAGGAAAATCAGAACATCACCAAGTTGGAGGTTGATGCGATGAAATTCTTGCCAAATCTCAAGAGAACTTACTTTTCATGTCTCAAAAGAGCGCAAAAGATTATCAAGAGATTTACAAAGAGATAATATTATCAATATAATTCTTGAGACCAAAGAAGACTCAGATCATCTCCGAGTTGAAGAAGCATGTGACATGTCCTTCTAGGGAAAATCAGAACATCATTGACTTGAAGGCTGATGTAATGAGATTCTCGCCAAATCCCAAGAAAGTTCAATCCTTATGTCTCAAGAGTGCAAAAAGATCATCATGGGTAAACCCCAGATATCAAACTGCCAAACTGGCAAGAATTATCTTTAGTTATGTGAATTTTTTTTATCAATATCCTTTTCATCAATTGCTTTTATGAAACTGAGAGCAAATTCCTTTCTTTTCATATCAAGGAAATGGATAGCCTCCTTGAAGAAACCCAATATAAATAATTTGATTTTGATTCCAGATTCTATGAAGTGAGCCTAGTTGGAGGTAATACTCTAGGTAGAAGAGGAAATATATTTTAAGCAAATGTGCTTATTTTCAATTATCTTGAATCAACTACAATTTTTATCTTATTGGCAATCTTTTTAAGTTATCCCGACATGAAGTGAGAACTTGATGTCTATTTTGATATATTATGGCATTGTTTTTAGCCCTGTTTAGGACTTGATAACGGAAGTTTTCAAGATCCTTCCCTTCTTGTTTTAATCTGAGCATTTGGGCTCTCAAATTCTGCACACTTTCCTGTGTTTCACACTGTCCCACCATAGACAGTTCCCGTTCAGGGTAAGGGTTAAACCTGGATTATTTTTGCAAAAGGTCATCTGTTTTAAAAGCCATTCAGTTTCAGCAATGAGACGCTCAAGATCAATCCATTTTTAAGCTTTAGGAAACCTCATTTTCTTCCTTTTGCAAACCCCTCTAGGATTTATTGTGCAAAATTTGAAGGTTCCACCATGGTTTCTCCTTTCGAGAATTTTGCGTCCCCTTCAGGTTAAGGGTTAAGCCTGAGCCTCATTCTTTCATGAGATATTTTTCATCCCCTTTAGGTTATAGTCAAACCTAAACCTCGTTCTTCCACGAGGTATTCCCCCCCCCCCGCCCCCCCTTCAGGTTAAGGGTTAAGCCCGAACCTCGTTCTTCCGTGAGGTATTTTTCGTCCTATCTAGGTTAAGGGCTAAGCCTAAGCCTCATTCCGATGAGGTAAATTTTCTTCTTCATTCTTCATCCCATATCTTCCACTATCATCCAAGCTAATTCTTTCATGCCCAGTCAGGTTCTCCAAACTGGGGCATTTTTATAGACCAAATTTGGTGTATTTTTCTTTGCCAGTAAGCTTGGCTTTCAACCAACTTAGTTGCAAAGAGGGACAAATGTAAACACCCCAAAATTTTCTCGTTCACTTCCAGACACCCCTTCCATAGATGCTAAACCTGTAGGTCAGTGTAGGAGTCTAACCCTAGGTCTGTCTCCTTTTAGGTGTCATTTCACCCACATTCTGTTAATAAAATTATCATTTTACCCTAGGTCACCTTAGATCCTTGTCAATCAGAGTCAACCGAGATCATTTTTTAGCTCAGAACAATTAGAATGTCAGTCATTTCTAGCTCACCTGACCTCACGATGAGCATATCATGTTTATTTCTGACCATTCCTGCCAAAATGGGTTCATTTTCTGAGAAATGAGCTTATTTCTAACCTGAATCTCAGTCAATTGTTCCCGGGTCAGTCAAATCCAGTCGACCCTATTCCTTTGAGTCTAACCTGATCTCACCAGGAGTTCAAGTAGTGCAGTTCCAGTTCAAATCCATTTCCCATAGTCTAGGAGTCCATTTTAGCCCATTTTAGCTCATTTCAACTAAAATTGAGCTAAGTCCAGTCAGTTGAGCTAGTGTTTGAGCTTCAATTTTAGTTCATCTCAGTATTACTGATCTTTGTTCCAGCTCAAAACCCAGTTCTTGTTCGTAACTCACTTCACTCCAGTGATCATTTCTCACCATTTATCTAAGAAATGATATTATTTCTCGATCGTTAAGTCTAGGAGTATAGTTGAGCCAGTGTCTTGTCAGTTCATTTGAGTTTTGAAACCATAGAACTCAGTTCATTCCAATTCAAACCAGTTAAAACCCTAGTTTTCAGTGTCATTCTTGGCCCTGCAGGGACAAAAAACATTTCTTGAATCATTTTGTTCATTTTTATCAATTTTATCACTTTTTAAACTGGTACAACTATTAATCAGGGTCCAATACCTGAAATCCTTTATCCAGGGTTTGCATTTTACATGACATTCCATGTCATATATCATCATTTCTTATCATTTCATATCATGTCATTGCATTTCATATCATTTTTGAGATCCAGCACTCTGGTTTTTCTAAACATCTAATTCAGATTCGATTTTAAAACCTTTCTTTTGAAAGCAATTTAAAAAATCTGGGTCTTTAAATTGACATTTGCCATTTCCCATTTAGCTAACCCCTAGAGCTTCATTTCAAAAGCATTTCTTCAAAAAAACAATCTGGATTCATTCCAAACCAATTTTCAATCTATTTTGAACCTCAGATGAGACCCATCCAGGTGGTGTCACTTCTGAACTAATTTGCACAATTCTAATTATTTCAGAGTTCTATTTGGATTAGGACTCTGTCTTTTTACTCTTTTGAGCCTTTTTGAAAATTTCATTTCTGTTTTGAATCAGAGGTAGTCTTATCCCTTATCTATTTCTGTCATTCTAGCCAAAATCACAGAGTCCCAGTCGGATTAGGACTCTTTTTCAGAGTTTCAGTCGGATCAGGACTCTACTTTTCAATTCTATTTTTATCCTTTTTTGAGAAAACCTTTCAAAACCATCCATTCTTGCGAAAATTCTAGAGTTCCAGTCGAATTAGGACTCTACCTCAGAGTCCTAATTGAATCAGAACCCTATCCTGATATCATTTTTTGTTTCATTTTCACCTGTTTTCAAAAGTCCTTTTTAAAATCTCATCATTTGCTTCTCAGAAAACCAAAAATTCTCAGAGTTCTAATCAAATTAGGACTCTTCCTCAAAATCCTAGTCGGATCAAGACTCTGAACCTAACTTCAATTTCTATCTTATTTTTACTTATTTTCTAAAACCTTCTCATTTGTTTTATAAAAAACCCTAAATTTTGAGAGTTTTAGTCGAATTAGGACTCTGTCCCAGAGTTCCAGTTGGATCAGGAATCTAATTTGGATTTCAGTTTTCAACTTATTTTCATCTATTTTTGCGAAAAAGCTTCTAAAACCTCCTTGTTTGTTTAAAATTTTGAGAGTTTTAGTCAAATTAGGACTCTGTCCCAGAGTCCCAGTTGGATTAGGACTCTAGTTCCGATTTCAGTTTTCATCTTATTTTTACCTGTTTTCACGAAAAGCTCTCAAAATTTTCTTGTCTGTTTTCAAAAAAATCAAAATTTTTAGAGTTCTTGTCGAATTAGGACTTTGTCTCAGAGCCCTGATCTGATCAGGACTCTGTTTTGATTTTTGTTTCAACTTTGATTTTCACTTGTTTTTAAAACATTTTCGCCTATTTTTCAAAAAAAAATCAATTATATAGAGTTTTAGTCAACTTAGGACTCTATTTCAAGAGTTTCAGTTGAACTAAGACTCTAACCCTAACTTCATTTTTTAGCCTATTTTATCAAATTCTAAGAAAACCTTTTAAAATTCTTTTATTTATCTTTCAAAAATGCCAAAAATCTAGAGTTTCAGTCCGATTAGGACTCTGTCCTGAGAGTTCCAATCGGGTCAGAATTCTATTCTAATTTCACTGCTTGTCTCTATTTTCACTTGTTTTCAAAAATCCTTTCATCTGTTTGCCAAAAGAAATAAAATTCTAGAGTTTCAGTCTGATCAGGACTCTGTCCCAGAGTCCTAATCTGGTCAAGACTCCATTCTGATTTCTGTTTCTACTTCTATTTTCATCCTCTTTATTTATTTTTAAAAAAAAATAGTCCATTTCGCAGAGTTCCAATTGATTCAGGACTCTATCTCAGAGTTTTGGTTAAGTTAGGACTCTAACCCTGACTGTATTTTCTGACTTATTTTCACTAGTTTTGAGAAAATCCTTCAAAAACTTCTTCATTTGGCTTTCAAAAAACTAAATCTCAAAGTTTTAGTTGGTTTAGGACTCTGGTCTAGAGTTTCAGTTCACTTAGGACTCTATTTTCAAAACTTCTGATTTCCATTCAGTGATTTTAATTCTGTTTTGAAGCCATTTCTAATCTTTATTCCAACTTTTTCAAAAACCTGGTGTGGGGCCCACTCAGTTGGCACTACATCTGGAGGAGTCCTGATCTATTCAGAACTCTGATGGACTCAAAACCTCCAATTTCAAAACCAACCTCATTTTAAACCCCTTTTTGAAAACTTGTATTTTCATATTTTAAAATCCTTTTTGAAAAATCAAGTGGGGCCCATTTGAACACCTAAAATTTTTTAATATGTTGTAAATATTCCCTTTTTGCCCCTGACCCCACCTTTTAAGCAATCAAGTCAGTTTTAAATCTAAATCCCAGTTATTTCTCAGATTTTATTGAAATTAAGTTCATTTTATACATCTGACTCAATTTCGGATCCAGATCCAAGTAAAAGATCCAAATCTGAACATTATTGTCCAAATTTTTAAATTAAAATTACAAAAATACCAAAAATAGTTTTTGAATGGCTCAGACAGTCCATCCGGCATTCGTTTGGATTCATTGCTCTATATTTTTCAATTCGAGGTTAAAAACTCGAAAATCTTCTCGAATTTTGAATCCGAACCCATTTTCTGAAGAAAATTTCCAGAAATAACCTCAATTTCTCAAGAAAACCCTTCTTTTGCAAATATTTGTAGATTTAGTTTAAAAATCCTTTAGTTTTGGAATTTCTATTCTAAAAACACCAAAAAAATAGAAAATACAAAAAAAAGAGCAAAAAAAAAATCAAGATAGAAAAGGAAAACACAATTTTTTTTTTTAGTTTAGAAACCTCCTTTTGAAAATTTCTGTTAGTTAAAACCCTCTTTTGAGAAAACTCTTTCAAAAACCACCGCCCTTTTGAAAATCTTTTAAAAATGGAAATTCGACCTTTTGATAAAAGGCTTTTAGCGAAAAAAAAAACTTAGGGTTACAGGGGCCCTCTATTCTCTCTTTCTTCCTTCACGAAGCTTCCATCGCCTCTCTCTTTCACCCCTTTCGCAAAACTGCCTTCCCCATCGTCAACCCTTGATCGCCATGGCCATTGGCCTCAACTCTCCATCACCAACGACTTCAACCCCTTTTCTCAACCGTCCATCGCTTGCCTGACGCCCCTCTTCCACTCATCGCTAGCCGTCGATCCTCAACAAACTCTCCCCCTTCTCGAGTCTTCCTCGAACTCTACATAAGCAGAGCAACAACAAAGGGATGGGGCATCAACGGTTCTTGCATGGCCTCTCATCTTTCCTTTATCACCGAGTTCAATCCGACCTCCCCCTTTCCCTTAAGGCCACGGAAGAAGCTTCTCCTACTTTCAGAATCTTTGTAAACCGGAAGCCTCAAGCTATCAAGAGAAGGTCGGCCACTTCCTGTGACTGCGAGGATCCCCTGTGAAACCAAGGTAAGAACCCCTCTTCTTCCTTTCTTTTCTTCTCTCCTCATGGGTATCTTTGAACTTTAATGCACATTCAGAATCCGATTTCTTCTATTTTCAATGTTTCTACGTAATTCCTAACCTGCGTTTTGATTTCTAGTATTGGTTTCTGTAGATTTTTGTTGAATCTCTTTCCCTATATGCTAATAATCGACGATGCCTCACAATGGCATCGCCCATCCATCTAGTTTTCGGTTTCATCTTTGCATTTACTTTGCTATTTTCATTTACTTTCTCAGTTTTATTTTTATTTTATTTTTATTTTTTTGGTTTTTTTGGTTTCCCCTCAGCAATGCACTATGGATGAACGTGGGGTTGCCTGTAGCAACCCAATGCATCCTCATGCTACAGTAAGGGAACGACCTTGTTCTAATATCTTTATTCTATTTTCCTTTTCGATTCCTGCCATTGCTCTATTGAACTATTTATCTGTTTCATTTTCTGTCATAGGGTCATACTGTGTTTTCCTCATTTCTACAATTTTCTTCCCTGTTTGTTTTATTCTATCATTGATTATCCTGTGTTGGGATTCACATTCCATCTTCAGTTTTGCTGATATTTGACAACACCTTTTTGCTTACCTTGTTCAATATGTCTTTTTTTTTATGTTCCCCGGCCCTTGATTAATCCAGCAACATCATACGCGATGATCCTCGTTTACTTTTATACAGTTTGGTTTATCTCATTTATGTTATGCTTTACATATCCATATAAAAAGCTTGGGACCCAAAACAATATGGCATACATCCCCTTGGAAAGCATAACGCAGATAAGATTGCAGGTAAAGGTAGTAAAGAAGGAATTCATTACTGTGGGTTCATATTTCAGAACTAAGAATGGCTTGTGACATATGAGGGCGATAACCGAGGATCATTCTGTTTTCAAGTTCGGTTCAAATTTTTGAAGATATAATGTCACCAATTACTGCAATATATTGAGTCATCACCTGTTCCACTAGTTGAAGGATTTTTTTTTTAATAAAACATCTTATTAAGACAACAACAGCAAAAGCATATGTCTTGATTGGGTTTCCCTGACCTTTCCTGTTTTAAATCAATGAATGCCATCATATGTTATATTTTGGATTTCTGCTTATTCTTGAGCACCCTCACTGCCCAACATATCATTCACATTTTCTTTAGGGAAGCATTGTGTATTTTCACATTTCCCTGTGGTCTCATATGCACACAGTCACTTTATATTAGACTCCCATTGGCATCTTCCACCCTTAGATATTTAGTCTCCATCATAAGGTGATTTATGTTGAAATAGATCTTCATATTCAGCAGTGATAAACTTTCCGCATAACATAAAAGGGATGGTGTTTTCATGAATTTTCTATGTGGTCATCTGTCAACTAGATACCAGTCCAGAGCCTCTTATATTTTGCTTGCTAAAATAGCCTCATTCTTCAGCTAATGGTTTCGGCAGTGATCATGCATATAATTCAGGGTTAATTAACATTTAAATATGCATGATTTTATAAAATAATGTTTCAAAAACCCAATTTTATGTTAGTTTTTGAGTAAATGTGCTAAAATGATTTAAAAATAGAAAATGCATGAAAACTAGTTTTATTTTACATTTTTATGCCTATTTTAGTTTTTTGTAGTTTGGTTTTAGTTTCTATTAAAAATAAAAATAAAAAAAAACAAAAAAAAAAACAAAAAAAAAAAACAAAATAGTTTTATATTCATTTTAAGTGTTTGTTTTTTTTAGAAAAGAAAAATATATATATATATATAGTTAGATTAGTTTTTGAGTTTCTTTATAAATAAATAAATAGTTTTGTTTTTGAAAATTTTCATAATAAACCGATTTATACGGTTTTCTTTACTTTTAAAAAAAATGAAAAAAAAAATATATAAAAACAAACCATTACATGGTTTGTAATTTTTGGAAAATTGAAAAAATTGAAAAAAAATAATAAAAACACAAACCGGCTTGAACCGGTTTGTATTTCTAAAAGAAAACTAAAAAATAATAACCAAACCAGTTGGAACCGGTTTGGATTTTTTTAAACTGAAAATTTTCTGTTACAAACCGGTTCCAGCCGGTTCGAGCTCTTTAAAAACCCAAAAACAGAAGAAATCGGGGCCTTTCATTTTGTGCGCCAAAATTTCTTCTTCTCCCTCTGATTTTCTTCCCTTGCCCCCTTTCTCCTAGTTGCCGGATTTCTCCATCTCCTGCTACTTCTTCTTCTTCCATCAGCCTATATTCATCATCCGGTGACAGGGAGCTTCCTCAATCGGTGGCAGCGCACGAGGTGGAGGCCACCTCTTCCCTCATTTCACGGTAAGTCTTCATCTTCTTCTTCTTCTTCTTCCAATTATTCTTCTTCTTCTTCTTCGTTTTTTTTTCTTTCTTTCTGAATGATAATATGCATAATGTTTGAATTTCAATTTGGAAAATAATAAAAAAAAGGAAAACATAAAAAGGAAAAAAAAATCTGTGAAGGAATCCGACGATTGACAGGGATTCTGCCGGAATACTTGTTCTGATGAATAAGTGTTGATGATCTGATCAAAATTTCGAACCAGATTTAGTGGATTAATTTCTGTATATCGAAAAAAATAAAGAAAAAAATAAAGAAAAAAATTTTGTTCTAAGGAAGTATCGATCATCTGGATCGATCAAAATGTTATTCGATGAAATTTTTTCTGAAATCTCTGGCAGTTATCAAAGACTTCTAGTTCATTATCATTTTATCAATGAAATGAAATTCTGATCCAATTATTCACTGATAAATTCTGAGGAAACTTTGATTCAGTAACTAGCTGCTGGAATGATTTGTACAAATTGAAGAATCGTGATCTTCTGTCAAGATTCACGGTGAAATTGCCTGAGTTACTCTTTATTGCCGAAAGTTTTTGCTTGTTCTTAAAAAAAAAAAAAAAACTCTGCAACGGTCCAGCAGAGATCAATCTGATATCCATCTGCATAACAGAAGAATAAGATGTTTCATTACATCTGATGCATGATCAATTAAAATCCAGCAAGTGAATATTGGAATTTTGAAGTAAATGACTGAATTCTATAAGAATCCGATCAAATATATCGTGAATGTTCATTCTGAAAGATATTGAATATCTACTTGGATTTCTTTGTTTACTAAATTTCTGTTTTTTTTTTCTCTGTTTTCAATTAGATCATTTGTGGTTTTTACATTCATTTTCAGTTTTTCTTTTGAATTCTTTTTCTTTTCATTTTGATGAAATCCTGTTTTTTTAGTAAATTCACATTCATATTTTCTATATCTTCTAATTTTCTGTTTTGCAACATCCTGTTTCTGTTTTACATTTCATTTTCTATTTTTTTTAGTTGACATAGGTCGATTTGTTGTTTTTCCAATCAAGGATTTTTCCTGTTTTGCTTCATTCAATATCTTTTACAAATTTGTTTCTTTTGCTATTTCTGTGTAAGTTTCCAGTTTGTTTTTCATTAGTCATTCCTTGATGTTTACAATTCTTGATTTTACTGTTTTCAAATGTTTTAATATTGTATTTTTCAATAGTGTAAGTGCATAGCCTGTTAATAAAGTGTTAGTTGTCTTCACTGTTCGTTAATTGAAATAATTAGATTTCATAAAGTGGAGTGTTAGTGAATTGAAATTTAGTTAATTGTGTTAGTTAAGGTAGTTTTAATTGTCATTGAATTCTTTTGATGATATTCTTCAGTGTTTTTAACATTTAGCTAGTTAATATAGGTTTTTATTTCTATCTCTGGTACTGCTCGTGTTCATTTGAATAGTGCAGGATTGCAAAGGACTGGAGCGGAAGCGATTACGTGACACAAAGTACGAAGATAGAAGATTTTTACTTTTCAGTTTAGAATTAGGAATTTGATTTTGGGTTTGTAAATATTGCACTTTACGCCCTCTGCGAAGGGTATTCATTTGTTGTAATAGCTAGTTGTTTTTACTTTTCTTGAACATTTTATATTTCAATAATTCAGCAATAAAGAATAGTTTAGAATTGTGTGCTTGAATACAAAATATTCCCGTTCTCTGAGTTCGACCCGGTCTCATCCACTAGTGAGAACCGGTTTTTATTATTTGATGTCTGGTTTTCACATGTTTTACATTTAAATTTTTTTTCAAAATTACAACGATTTAAAAGAAGACATCAATTTTTTGGCGCCGTTGCCAGGGAACGGCCAGGGAACGGCGTAATATTAGTATTCGCTTTATTGCCTAGTGTTTGTTTGCATTTAGGTTTAGAACCACGTATGTGCATATCTTAGAGACGAGCTTACTTTTCTGCACAGCCCACCTACTAGGATTCCCTTAGAAGTGACTGTGTACGATTGGTACCGTACACATAGACTTTATATTTCTTTTGCATCATCTCTGTTATGTTTACTTGTGTGGTGATTGTTTAGTTTTTGTTTTTTTTAGTTTACTCGCTTTGTGGTTTGCGTGGTTTGGCCGCTTAGTGCGTTAGTTAGGTAGAAAACCCAAAGTTAGGACGTGAGCTACACCGGTCTACTACGAAGTGTATGCAAGGGAGACGCTCACTTGACCCTGAGCTGGTAGAGCCGATTGAGGACCCCGAGTCCCTTATTAGGAGAGCCCAAAGATCTGCAACCATGGCTGAGAATCAGCAGATTACTCGTCCTCTTAGGGAGTACTTCATGCCTAACACCTATACTCCCGCCTCCTGCATCACAAGACCTGATGTAGGAGCGAATCAGTTTGAGATAAAGGCCAGTGTGATCCAGATGCTACCTTCATTTTATGGCCTTAGCAATGAAGACCCATATCGTCATCTCGACGAATTCTTAGAGATTTGTTCGACAGTGAGAATCAACAATTTTGGAGATGATGCTATGAGGTTGATCCTGTTTCCCTTCTCTCTGAAGGATAAAGCCAAACACTGGCTGAAGGCGTTAGATACAGTTCGAATTACCACATGGGAACATATGCAAAGAGAATTTTTAAAAAAATATTTTCCAATTGGTAAGACGAACCAGTATCGAAAGGCCATCACCAGCTTTTCGCAAATAGAGGGGGAACTGTTCCACGAGACTTGGGAGAGGATGAAGGATCTCCGCATGTGTCCCCACCACCAGGTGCCTCGATGGCAACTGGTGCAATATTTCTATGACGGTCTTACTGAGAAGAATCGTCAAATGGTTGATGCCGCATGTGGGGGCACTTTCATGCTCAAAAGTGAAGATGAAGCGTGGTTGCTCTTTGAGACATTAAGCGAGAATTCGATGCACCATGCGACAGCTTCACGGTCTAATAGAGCTACACCTGTACAGGATAGCAATAAGAAGGCAGGTATTTTCGAGATAGGGATGAACCTTGAGTTGAGCAACAAGGTAGACCAACTGTCCCAGAAATTAGATCAGTTGTTGTTGGGTCCCTCTCCTGCCATGCAGGTGTGTGCGTTGTGTGCGAGTCCTGCCCACCATGTTCTCCAGTGTCCAGTTGCGCCACAGTACCCTGAGTTTGTCCAAGAGCAATCTCAGATGGCTCAAAACTTCGCTAGGCCCGCACCCAATCCATTTTCCAATACTCACAACCCGGGCTGGCGAAACCATCCAAATTTCTCATAGCGTAACTCACAGGCCCAAGCCCCTAACCCTTCCCAGAGTCAATCCAGGCAAGGTGGTTATAAACCTGGATTTCACAGATCCAATGATCCTCCAGCCCAACCTGCTTATACTCAACCCCATTTTCAGGAGCCTTCACCTAGTCAATCTTTTGAGGATAAAATTTTGCAAGCTTTGAGCTCACATACCCAGTCTATTGCAAAATTAGAAACTCAAATGGGACTGCTCGCTGAAGCACTTAGCAGGAGAAGTGAGGGGGCATTGCCTAGTCAGCCTATAGTTAACCCTAGGGGTAAAGAACCTCTGCAAAGTTTGCATATGACAGATACACATCAAGAGCAGGCTCAAGCAGTAGTAACCCTTAGAAGTGGGAAGCAGTACCATTCGAGGGAGGCTGCAGAAGAAAGAGAGAAGATAAGTAAGAAGCAACATGTCCCTAATGTTTTGCCTCAGGAAAGCGAGAGGGTTCTTCCATTTGAGCCTTCCACAACCCATATTCCCAAAGCCCCCTTTCCTGAGGCGTTAGAGAAACCGAGAGCACTAGGTAAGTCGGGAGTAAACATGCAAGAGATGCTTGAGATATTCAAGCACGTTCATATAAACCTCCCCTTACTAGATGCCATCGAGCAAGTCCCTACATATGCAAAGTTCCTCAAAGAGCTTTGTACGCAGAAAAGGAAGTTGAGGTCCCATGCGCAGAAGAAAATATATTTGACTGAGCAGATAAGCGCAGTATTACAACACCAAACCCCACCTAAACTTAAGGACCCAGGGATACCTATCATCTCATGTGTCATAGGAAACATCACTGTTGAGCGTGCTTTGCTTGACCTTGGGGCAAGTGTTAACATTTTGCCGGGTTTCTTCTATGACAAATTTGGATTGAAAGAGATGAAACCTACACCTATGATGCTTCAGCTTGCGGATAGATCGATTAAGATCCCGAGAGGGATACTTGAAGATGTTTTAGTCAAGGTGGAGGATTGTTATTTCCCTGTCGACTTCATGATATTAGATATGGAGGGAGTTGATAGCATCAGACAGACTCCTATTATTCTTGGTCGCCCTTTCCTAGCTACTGCCAATGCGTGCATTAATTGCCGCACTGGTGAGATGGATGTTTCATTTGGAAATAGGAAAATGAGGCTGAACATTTTTGTGCATCGATGGAGTCTGACACTGAGGAAGCTTCTTTTGAGGTTGATATCATTCAGGATCTTATAGAAGCTGAGCATGCTTTGTTGTTGAGTGATCCACCTCAAGAGGAGGAGGATGAATCATTCAAAGAGGATCGCCTTGATATGATAGATAGTGAGGCAGATAATGTCAGTTGGACTTGGCATTCTGAACCACTTCCAGAGTTAGCTGAGAAGCCCGCAAAGCCGTCGATAGAGAGTCCCCCAGAGTTGGAGTTGAAGCCTTTACCAGCTTCACTCAAGTATGTTTTTTTAGGAAAAGAGCAGACTCTCCCAGTTATTATTTCTGCAAACCTGACAGATTCACAGGAGCATCAGTTGTTACAGGTCTTGCATAAGCACAAGGAAGCTATTGGATGGTCTGTTGCGGATTTAAAGGGGATTGACCGCTCCTTTTGTATGCATCAGATCATTATGGATGAGGGAGCTAAACCCTCAAGAGAAGCGCAAAGGAGACTAAATCCTCACATGAAAGAAGTGGTGAAGAAGGAAGTAGTTAAATTGTTAGATGCTGGAATTATTTATCCCATCTCCGACAGTCAGTGGGTGAGTCCTACCCAGGTTGTTCCCAAAAAGTCTGGGCTCACTGTGGAGAAGAATGACAAAGGAGAGAGCATTCCCATGAGGACTACTACGGGATGGCGAGTATGTATTGACTATAGGAAGTTGAACAGTGCAACTAGGAAGGATCATTTCCCGTTACCGTTCATCGACCAGATTTTAGAAAGACTTGCAGGCCAGCAATATTATTGCTTTTTAGATGGATATTCCGGATATAACCAGGTGGCCGTTCATCCCGAGGATCAGGAGAAGACGACATTTACCTGTCCCTATGGTACATTTGCGTATAGGAGGATGTCGTTTGGGCTTTGTAATTCCCCAGCTACATTTCAGAGATGTATGATGGCGATTTTCTCCGACATGATGGATGATGTCCTTGAGATTTTCATGAACGATTTCTCGGTTTATGGCTCTTCTTTTGACGATTGTCTCCAAAAGTTATCTCGTGTACTTCAGCGCTGTAGGGAGACAAATCTAGTGCTTAGTTGGGAAAAGAGTCATTTTATGGTACAGCAGGGGATTGTTCTTGGACATATTGTGTCCGAGAGAGGTATTGAGGTCGATAAGGCCAAAGTGGAGACCATTGTCAGATTAGCTCCACCGACCTCTGTGAGGCAAGTGCGTTCATTTTTAGGGCATGCAGGTTTCTATAGACGGTTCATTAAGGATTTTAGTCAGATTTCTAGACCGTTGTGTAACCTGTTGTCGAAAGACCAGTCGTTTGTGTTTGATGATGCCTGTCTGAAGGCATTTTTAGCCCTAAAGGAAGCACTGACCACTACTCCTATTCTTAGATCGCCTGAGTGGTCAGTGCCATTTGAGATTATGTGTGACGCTTCAGATTACGTGGTTGGAGCAATTTTAGGTCAGAAGATTGAGAAACGATCTCATGTTATTCATTATGCTAGTAGGACTCTTTCTAACACACAAATGCATTATACTACCATTGAGAAGGAGTTACTAGCCGTTGTATTTGCACTTGAGAAGTTTCAATCATATTTGTTAGGCTCCAAAGTTATCATTTACTCAGATCATGCTGCATTGAGATATTTGATGAGTAAAAAGGATGCTAAACCGCGTCTCATTCGTTGGATTCTTCTGTTACAAGAATTTGATCTCGAGATTCAAGATAAGAGTGGATGTAAGAATCTTGTAGTAGATCATCTGTCCAGACTGACTATAGATTCATCTATTGATCAAGGACAGATTGTTGATTCTTTTCCGGATGAGCAGTTATTTCATGTCAAGCGTTTACCCTGGTTCGCGGATATCATAAATTTCCTGGTTACTAGAGAGTATCATGTGCACTGGAACCGGAATGAGAGAGATAGATTTTTTGCTCAAGTGAAGCATTATTTTTGGGAGGAACCAGAATTATTTAGATCATGCCCGGACCAGATGATTCAGAGATGTGTGCCCGAAGAAGAGTATCATTCCATTTTATCTTTTTGTCATTCTTTAGCTTGTGGGGGTCACTTTTCTAGTCGAAAGACCGCCGCAAAGGTCCTTCAGTCTGGATTTTGGTGGCCCACACTTCATAGAGATGCTCACGAATTCTATAGGAAGTGTTTGCGATGTCAACAAACAGGTCGCATTACCAAGCGCGACATGATGCCTCTTTTACCTATTCTGATTATGGAGATTTTTTATGTTTGGGGCATTGATTTCATGGGTCCTTTTCCGCCATCGTTTGGATTTACATATATTTTAGTGGCGGTTGATTATGTTTCAAAATGGGTCGAGGCTGTGGCCACCCGGACCAATGATCATAAAGAGGTGCTTTGATTTATCAAGCACAATATTTTTAGTCGGTTCGGAGTTCCTAGAGCGATCATCAGTGATGGTGGTACGCACTTTCGTAATGTGCAGGTAGCTTCCTTACTTAAGAAATATTTTGTGCATCATCGGATTGCTACATCTTACCACCCACAAACCAGTGGCCAAGTTGAGGTCTCTAACAGGGAGATAAAGAGGATTCTTGAAAAGACAGTCAGACCAGATCGCAAGGATTGGTCTCAGCGCCTTGATGATGCCTTGTGGGTTTATAGGACTGCTTTTAAGACCCCGATTGGTATGTCACCGTTTCGATTAGTTTTCGGGAAACCTTGCCATCTTCCTGTTGAGTTAGAACATAGAGCATATTGGGCTATAAAAAAATTCAATTTCAATATGACCCAAGCTGGAGTCGAGAGAAAATTACAGTTGAGTGAGTTAGAGGAATTGCGTAATGAGGCCTATGAGAGTGCAAAGATTTACAAGGCTCGAACTAAGCATTTTCATGATCGATATATTGTTAGGAAACAGTTCGAACTTGGGCAAAAGGTATGGCTTTATCATTCGCGTCTTCATCTTTTTCCAGGCAAGTTGAAATCAAGATGGAATGGTCCATTTGTTGTGCATAGGGTGTTTCCATATGGAGCGATAGATCTTTTTGACCCTTGCACGGGTGCTATTTTTAAAGTAAATGGGCAACGGCTGAAGCCTTATATCTCAGATACTGTGATAGGACAAGACATTGAGGATGTTGATCTTTTAGAAGTTTAGGGCTCACACATGTTTGTATATATTTTAAGATTTTGTAAATATTCATAGAAAAGCAATTTTTTTAAGTTTACTTTCATATAGTTCATGTGCATAATTCATAGATCATGATCAGGGTAGGCATATTTTCACATTTTAGATTTCATTGAGTTTACTTTCTTTCCCTCATTGATTTCATCTCATGTGCATTCACTTAGTTTCACATAAGCATGGGGGAATGCCACTGGGACAGTGTAATTCAAGCATGAGGGAGGGTGTAGTAGCTCACTAAAATATTTTTGTCTACGTTCTTGCACATGTTTACACATCTCTCATGAAAAGTAGATTTTTAAAGAAAGAGTTTAAACTTATATGAATGTTATTTCAAATCAGATGTTTTTAGAGGATTTTTAAGCCCCATGAAAATTTTTTCTGACATAGATCTAAAAAAATTATGGTTGTTTATGCGGATTTCGAAGAAATGATGATAGATACATGTTAGAATTTATTTTGAATCATAAATATGAATATGCACTGTTGTATTTTTGAAAAACTAAGCAAATGAACAAAAGCGTAAAAAATGAGCTCAAAAGAAAAAAAATAGCATGCGTTAGGTTGTTTGGATAATTCCACAATCCTTAGTAGATGGAACTTAGATGTAAGTTGAAACTTTTAATTCCATTTTCGAAAAGGAGAGTGGAAAACTTCGTGATCCTAAGTAACTGAGAACAGATACAAGTTGAAATGTTTGACTCTTATGTTATAAAGGTGAATGAAGGAAGTCACTTTTATGTCTTAGTTGATATCTTTTGGTATGCATTAAAAAGTATAGAAGATATTGACATTGCACAAGGCATAAAAGCATACACGCAAGCTATAAGAGAAGAATGAATACGCAAAAAGAAAAAGCGTGAAAAAAAAAATGAAAAAATTGAGAAAAGAGCTGAAAAAGAAAGAAAAGTTCAGTGCTTAGAAGTATGATTGAGAAAACCTGTGCAGAAAACATATGAGTGAGGATAAATAAATAATAATATGTTTTTATTGGATTTTCTAAGAATAAAACATAAATAATTGTGATATTTAGAAAAGTGAAAGAAATTCTTTTCTGTGGTGGTATATAAAAGACTCTAATTATATTTTGATTTTGAAATAACAGGAAATATTTGTGAAAATAAAATCTTTGATTACCTACTGATTGTGAGGATGTGTAATATTATGCATACATGACAGAGATGTTTGTGGGTAGCATCACTGCAAACCCTCACGAGACCTTACTCGTCCACTGGGGTAACCCAGGGGTTAAAAGGGCTTGTTGCATGAGCTAAATGCAACCGTGATTCCTACGAAAGTGAGTTAGGTGATCGTTTGATTTCTTGCATTTTTCTAGTTTGCTCGAGGACTAGCAAAACATAAGCATGGGGGTATTTGATCATGCATATAATTCAGAGTTAATTAACATTTAAATATGCATGATTTTATAAAATAATTTTTCAAAAACCCAATTTTATGTTAGTTTTTGAGTAAATGTGCTAAAATGATTTAAAAATAGAAAATGCATGAAAACTAGTTTTATTTTACATTTTTATGCCTATTTTATTTTTTTATAGTTTGGTTTTAGTTTCTATTAAAAAAAATAAAAAAATAAAAAAATAGTTTTATATTCATTTTAAGTGTTTGTTTTTTTTAGAAAAGAAAAAAATATATATATATATAGTTAGATTAGTTTTTGAGTTTCTTTATAAATAAATAAATAGTTTTGTTTTTGAAAATTTTCATAATAAACCGATTTATACGGTTTTCTTTACTTTTAAAAAAAATGAAAAAAAATATATAAAAACAAACCATTACATGGTTTGTAATTTTTGGAAAATTGAAAAAATTGAAAAAAAAAATAATAAAAACACAAACCGGCTTGAACCGGTTTGTATTTCTAAAAGAAAACTAAAAAATAATAACCAAACCAGCTGGAACCGGTTTGGATTTTTTTAAACTGAAAATTTTCTGTTACAAACCGGTTCCAGCCGGTTCGAGCTCTTTAAAAACCCAAAAACAGAAGAAATCGGGGCCTTTCATTTTGTGCGCCAAAATTTCTTCTTCTCCCTCTGATTTTCTTCCCTTGCCCCCTTTCTCCTAGTTGCCGGATTTCTCCATCTCCTGCTACTTCTTTTTCTTCCATCAGCCTATCTTCTTCATCCGGTGACAGGGAGCTTCCTCAATCAGTGGCAGCGCACGAGGTGGAGGCCACCTCTTCCCTCATTTCACGGTAAGTCTTCATCTTCTTCTTCTTCTTCTTCTTCTTCCAATTATTCTTCTTCTTCTTCGTTTTTTTTTTCTTTCTTTCTGAATGATAATATGCATAATGTTTGAATTTCAATTTGGAAAATAATAAAAAAAAGGAAAACATAAAAAGGAAAAAAAAATCTGTGAAGGAATCCGGCGATTGACAGGGATTCTGCACAGAATACTTGTTCTGATGAATAAGTGTTGATGATCTGATCAAAATTTCGATCCAGATTTAGTGGATTAATTTCTGTATATCGAAAAAAATAAAGAAAAAAATAAAGAAAAAAAATTTGTTCTAAGGAAGTATCGATCATCTAGATCGATCAAAATGTTATTCGATGAAATTTTTTCTGAAATCTCCTGCAGTTATCAAAGACTTCTAGTTCATTATCATTTTATCAATGAAATGAAATTCTGATCCAATTATTCACTGATAAATTCTGAGGAAACTTTGATTCAGTAACTAGCTGCTGGAATGATTTATACAAATTGAAGAATCGTGATCTTCTGTCAAGATTCACGGTGAAATTGCCTGAGTTACTCTTTATTGCCGGAAGTTCTTGCTTGTTCTGAAAAAAAAAAAAACTCTGCAATGGTCCAGCAGAGATCAATCTGATATCCATCTGCATAACAGAAGAATAAGATGTTTCATTATATCTGATGCACGATCAATTAAAATCCAGCAAGTGAATATTGGAATTCTGAAGTAAATGACTGAATTCTATAAGAATCCGATCAAATATATCGTGAATGTTCATTCTGAAAGATATTGAATATCTACTTGAATTTCTGTTTTTTTTTCTCTGTTTTCAATTAGATCATTTCTGGTTTTTACATTCATTTTCAGTTTTTCTTTTGAATTCTTTTTCTTTTCATTTTGATGAAATCCTGTTTTTTTTAGTAAATTCACATTCATATTTTCTATATCTTCTAATTTTCTGTTTTGCAACATCCTGTTTTTGTTTTACATTTCATTTTCTTTTTTTTTTAGTTGACATAGGTCAATTTGTTGTTTTTCCAATCAAGGATTTTTCCTGTTTTGCTTCATTCAATATCTTTTACAAATTTGTTTCTTTTGCTATTTTTGTGTAAGTTTCCAGTTTGTTTTTCATTAGTCATTCCTTGATGTTTACAATTCTTGATTTTACTGTTTTCAAATGTTTTAATATTGTATTTTTCAATAGTGTAAGTGCATAGCTTGTTAATAAAGTGTTAGTTGTCTTCACTGTTCGTTAATTGAAATAATTAGATTTCATAAAGTGGAGTGTTAGTGAATTGAAATTTAGTTAATTGTGTTAGTTAAGGTAGTTTTAATTGTCATTGAATTCTTTTGGTGATATTCTTCAGTGTTTTTAACATTTAGCTAGTTAATATAGGTTTCTATTTCTATCTCTGGTACTACTCGTGTTCATTTGAATAGTGCAGGATTGCAAAGGACTGGAGCGGAAGCGATTACATGACACGAAGTACGAAGATAGAAGATTTTTACTTTTCAGTTTAGAATTAGGAATTTGATTTTGGGTTTGTAAATATTGCATTTTACGCCCTCTGCGAAGGGTATTCATTTGTTGTAATAGCTAGTTGTTTTTACTTTTCTTGAGCATTTTACATTTCAATAATTCAGCAATAAAGAATAGTTTAGAATTGTGTGCTTGAATACAAAATATTCTCGTTCCCTGAGTTCGACTCGGTCTCATCCACTAGTGAGAACCGGTTTTTATTATTTGATGTCTGGTTTTCACATGTTTTACATTTAAAAATCTTTTCAAAATTACAACGATTTAAAAGAAGACATCAGGCAGGTTTTGTGTTCACTGGTTTTCTGGTAAAGGTTTAATCAAAGACCTCAACCAACGTGCATATTCTTGTAAGATGTCTTCCTGTAAGGCTTCTCTCTAAGAGTTGTTGAATTCCCAAGTGTTGGGTAAGTATTTTCTTCCTATGGATTTTTCAAGATGGCGTCATTGATCATAGCAGTCAGAATTTTGAGTAAAATTTGTTCCAGTGATTGAGTATCAGGCCCGTCTTGGGCTGGAACCAATCAGGATTCAACTGGTATCCCGTGGCTCGGAATATTTTGGGGATCTCATTGTTTAGAATCAACCAGCATTTGAAGCAGAGGGAACCTCTGTTGGGTGGGAATATTTTCCAGGCATATGTTTGAAAGTTTATCATGTGAACTTCATTTTCAAGAATCTGCTGTCAGGAAATCTATTAGTGAAGATTTATTCTGAAGTCTGGAATCAATGGTATTTATTGTACTAAAAATCAGACTTATGACTTGATTTGCTGATTAAGCTGAGTTTTGCATTTGAAACTTAGTTGATACCTGAATTTCATTAAATAAACTGCATAGGGTGCTAGCTGATACAATCTGCGTCAATCAACCGTCAGTGCTTGTGTTAACAGTCGGTATGTGTTAGCATGCTGGCATCTACTATCATGTCACTTGGCTATGCCATATTTTGCATTAACTGCAGTTTCCACCACAACCCCCATTTCATACCTCACACACCTAGCTTACAGTTGTTGGTGTGCCAAGCTCGTTTTCCATGAATGCCATGCTATTTTTATCAGTACTACCCCCTTTGGAGGCATGTGTTGACAACTTCAGTGGCAGTTGCTGGTGTGATACCCAAACTGGTCATTTTTTTTACGAGATCTGGGTTACGGTTGCTGTAAAAGAGGAGAAGACTGTTATACTTTATTGAGTAAGGTCGAGTTGGCATTGGTTATGAGATCTGTTTATAATTCATTTATTCAGGAAAATTTGAGTTTGCATCATGCTATTCTCTACAGTTTTGTTTTACTGCACTATATGCATCGCATGACTTTTATTATTACCTCCTTCATGCTCACTTCTCCTCTGATCCACTTGCGTCATTGTTCGTGATGCTCTTTAATATCATGCATTTTCCGATTCTATGTTGTTGCATCATTAGTTTAAAAGAAGGTGGATACCATGGTATAGAGACATTCATGAATATTTTCGTATCCCCTCTTTAACAACATGCTTAACTGACAAGAGAAATGTAAGTAAGATGTTCATCAATTCTCTCTATTTTCCCTTACTCTATCTATGCGTATATGATGAATGAAAGGATTATATATTTTAAATTCCAGGCACCATTCATTATCATATTTTGCCCTGCGTTTTGAAAATGTTGATATGCCCTATACCTACACATTGCTTCACACTCCATTACACTTCCAGGATATGCACTGTGTGTTGCATTTTATCTTTGCTACACCCATGTTACACCTGTATTAACATCTTCATCATATTCCTTTTTCTTTTATGCTTTTTTCATTCTTTTCTCACGGTGGTTCCCAAGGAATCACTGTGGCCTTTTTCTTAGTTATGATAGTTCATTCTTGAACTATCATAACCATCATCTTTTTATCATACTTTTACAGTGGTTCACAGGGAACCACTGTAACTTCTTCTCTCTTTGTTATGATAGTTCATTCTTGAACTATCATAACTATCATTTTTATTTTTATCATTCTTTTACAGTGGTTCACAGGGAACCACTGTAACCTTTTTTCTCTTTGTTATGATGGTTCATTCTTGAGCTATCATAACCATCATTTTTTTTTATCATTCTTTTACAGTGGTTCACAGGGAACCACTGTAACTTCTTCTCTATTCGTTATGATAGTTCATTCTTGAACTATCATGACTATCATTTTTTTTATTTTATCATTCTTTTACAGTGGTTCATAGGGAACCACTGTAACTTCTTCTCTCTTTGTTATGATAGTTCATTCTTGAACTATCATAACTGTCATTTTTTTATCATTCTTTTACAGTGGTTCACACGGAACCGCTGTAACTTTCTCTCTCTTTGTTATTGGTCCCTTTTAAGAGCTATCATAACTACCATTCTTTGTCATTCTTTTACTGTGAATCACAAGAAGTCACCATTCCCACAATAGTTCCTCATGAGCTGCTATGGCCATATTATTACATGATGATTCATTTCGGGTTATCCTGACCCTTGCTTTCGCTCATTGCATACAGATGTTCATTTAACTATGGCATCGCCTATGTATATACATATATATATATATATACATATTCCTATATATATGTGTGCATTTTCTAACAAATGCAGGGTAGGCCATATGCCTTTCTCATTCAAATATAAGTAAAGCATTTTTGTGTAAGATTTTGAATAGTCATTTACACTCACATTTTAAATCTCCTTTTGTGCAAATTCTATCTTGCAGGAACATGAGAAAAGCTTGAAATTAGAAATTTTCGATGTTTTCGATTCCAATATTGTAATAAGCTAGATATTAACGAGAATTCTACATTTCTAGTCTTAGATTAGAATGGATGAGCATGTAAATAACATTTGTTTCATTATTCTCCTTTGTTTCTAAAAACTCACAAATGGGAACACGAATGGCACATGCACCATTCTAATAGGAGGTGAATGATCCTAAGTTGATGATTTGCATCAATGGCCATAGTCAGGATGTGAACAAAACTTAGGATTTTCATCTTTTATGGAATAACATTGGATCCACACTGGATCCTTTTCAAGAATCATCATATTTTCAAATATTTTCTTCTTTTATTAGAGTTTAATTTAAAATTGACTCAAAATATATATCAATGGCCATAGTTAGGATATATTGAGAGTTAATTTCATGTTAAACTCTATAAAAGCACTAAGATATATTTCATTCTTCACCCGAATTCAAATAGGATTGTTATATAATATATTCAATGACCATAGTCCGGGATATATTATATCTTCAAATCCTATTTGCATTCGTTTAAAGAAGGAAGTATGATTTTAAAATCAAATTTCAAAATTCTTTTCATTCATCATTCAGGATAGAACTACATCATATTTTCAAATTTCCTTTTTCAAAAATCCAAGTGATCTTGAATATATCTTGAATTTCCATTTCCACTCATCCATTCCATCTCATTCTTCAAGATTCAAAATTTGATTTCAAAGTTCAATTTGACTTTGAAATTTCAAAATCATTTTGTATTCCAACTTCAAATTTCCAATTCAAATCAAAACCAATTTCAAAGTTGAATTTAACTTTGAAATTTCTGATTCATCTTCCAATTTCAAAATTCAAAATTCAAAACAAGTTTGTTCCTTATCTTCAAGACCTTAATTCTCAAAATTCATAATCAAAGTTTGAAATTGAGTTTAAAAATTTCAAAACTCGATTTTTCTCAAGTTTTAAATTCAATATGGGTCTTCAAAGACCCATGTCCATCTTCAGAAAATCCCATTGGGACTTTCAAAACCCCAATCCAAAGTTAGAACCCAATCACAACTTGGATCCAGATTTCCAAAATGCAAATCTCTATTTTTGGATCTCAGACTTTAGATCCAAATTCCATTTTGGATCCCAGACTTCGGATCCAATTCCATTTAGGATCCTAGAATTCAACTTCATTTTGGATCTCAGACTTCAAATCCAAATTCCATTTTGGATCCCAGACTTTGGATCCAATTCCATTTAGGATCCTAGAATTCAACTTCATTTTGGATCTCAGACTTCAGATCCAAATTCTATTTTGGATCCCAGACTTCAGATCCAATTCCATTTAGGATCCAGAATTCAACCTCATCTTGGATCTTAGACTTTGGATCCAATTCTAATTAGAATTCCAGAATCTGGATCCAACCCCATCTCGAATCTCAGATCCAGTTTCATCTCAGATATTAGATCAAAATTTCATTTCAAATATAAATTTCATTCCAAATTTTCAAAACCAATTCCAATTCCAATTCCAATTTTCAAAACCAATTTCAAAGTTGTTCCTCAAGTCTAAATTCAAATTCAAATTCCTGTTTAGATATTGAATTCAAAGTCGATTCTTGAAAATCGATCCCAATTCCAAGTCCATTATGACTTTGAAAAATCATTCTTATTTCAAATTCCTTTTTCTCTTCATCCACAAATTTATCTCTCCAAATCCTAAAACATTCCAAGACTTGGAAATTCAAGTCTCTTCTTCCAGATCTTTTTCAAATCTTGAGTTGGATTCAAGATCTAAAATCCAATTCAAATCCTTTAAAACCTTTCTTCACTCCATTATCAATTTCATCTCAGCAAAACTTGGAAATTTTCAAAATACTTTCTCAAAAGAGCATACATCTTTGCATTTGCATAAGCATGATTCTTTGTGCATTTTAGACTTAGGATAAATTCTTAGATAATATTTTAGCAAAGCAAAAGGCATAAATTTGATCCTTGGTTTGATTACCTCGTACCGGCGAGTGATTTTAAAACAATGTATGCAAGTGTATGCTTCTATTCATTTAAATTTTTTTCTTTTAGGACTTGCATTAGAGCCTTTTGGTTTTATCCGCATATTGATCATGTTTTTGAAAAACATCCCTACCTATATTGTCCTGGTCTTCACGTTGCTGGGCTGTCTCACTGAACCATAGTTCGGGAGAGAGCCTCACAACTGGGCCACCTATTTGGGTTCGCGCTCCCTACCACGTACCTAAGGGCCATAGTTTGAGGTATATCGGTAGGCGCTCAAGGATGTTGGGAAGTCGTTAACTTAGAACCGGAGAAATATTTTTATGCCACGTACTTCGAGCTTCGGCTTGAGTATATCAGCATACCTTGATTGAAATCAGATGATCTGAACCATAGAGTTAGGATTAAGGTCCTACAAGCCATTTCAAAATATTGCATTTAGAGTCAGCCTTTAGGGAGTGTTGTGTGTGCATCCTTGTTTGTGCAACTTGATTACGCAATGTTTCCTTGTATTCTCTCATATATATCAAATCTTTTCGAAACCCTGGGTGTATTATTCAAAAATTCCCTTTATTTTCAAAAAAAACCCAGGTATATATTTTTCCTTTTCCTACATTCTTTTTTGTGTCAAATTTTCTTTTAAAAACCTGGAAATCCCTTTTCCAAACTACATTGATCTTTCAAAAAATTTCCAGGAGTCGTGCTTATCTGTGAACACCCCAAATTTTCCAAAAAAAATCTAAAATTTCAAGGGTCCATCTTTTGAATAATCAGGTCAAATTTGGATAAAATTTCCATTTATTTCTCGGATTTGTTGGAAACCAGACCCAATTTTCATTTCTAACCCATTTTCTGAAGAATTTTCCAAAAGAGCAATGTTAAAATTCTCAAAAAACCCCTCTTTTGTATATATTTCTCAAAAAAATTCTGAAAATAGTTTAATCTCTCATTTTCCCTAATTCTAGAGTTTTTATTCTCAAAAATACAAAAATTGTAAAAGATTTCAAGAAAAGAACAAAAAAAATAGGAAAACCAAAAAGAAGAAAATACAAAAAAAAAATCTTAAAAACCACCTTTTCGAAAAATCAGCTTTTTGAAAGAACCTTGTTTTGGAAAATTTGATAGAATTGAAAGATGCGTTAAAAAGGGAGAAAAGAAAACCCTAAGTTGTATTTTTCAGGAGAGAGGATGTCTCTCTCGAAACCCTCCCTTTCACTCTTCTCTATCTCTCTCTCTCCCGATTTCTCTCGGAAACCCGCCTCCATCGCACCCTCTCCCCCTCTCGATCCTCCATTACGCCTTCTCCTTCCTCCTCCACTCATCTCTAACAAACTGTGATCCTCCAGACACTTCTCCTCCACCTTTAAAAAAGATACGCCAGGGAACCCTCAATCCATCCAGCTTCACTCCTTCATCGCTTCACACATCTTCTTCTTCCTTTTTTATCTTCTTCCTGCCTTCTCTTTTAAGGAGTTCCCATCTCAGAGCATCAGCAATCGGCTTCTGAACCGTGTTTCACCCCACCATTGCCCTTTTCTGCCTCTTTCTTCTTCCCCTCTTTTTCGTTTCACCATTCTCATCGGCGTCAGCTGAAGGAAGTCGATCAATCATCCTAGCAACCAGAGGACGCGCAGAGGAGATCCCTCTCCCTCTTTATCAAACTCAAAGGCTCTCCTCCCTCTTTCAGGATTTCTGCAACCAGCCATAGTAAATAATCTTCTTCCTCTTTTTCTCCTTTGCTTCTTCTTTCCTTTGTTTTGTTTTGGGCTTCCATTAACTCACCTCGGTGATGTTGAATCGCACATAGCGATCTCAACCCACCTCGTGCAACAACAATCAGAATGTCTCGTATTCCAACACAATTTTCCCTCTTGATTTGTTAGGTTAGCTTTTGCTTTTTAATTGTAATAGACATTTAATTTCCCTCAGTCGTATTTTATTTTCATTCTTCTTCTTTCTCTTTCTTTTTCCATTTTTTTTTCTTTCAATTTGCTTCTTGATTTCTATATTTACATCAGATTTCCTATCTCCCCTTTTGATCGTCTATTACATCCCACCTCTTGTTTTAATAGCATTAGATCATTCTTTTTCTTTTCTTAATGCACCCTATTAGGTACATTTACTTTTGTGGATTCTCGTATGGATTTGTATTTCATTTTTGCTACGTTGCATCATTGTCCCATTGTGTTATTGATTTTCCTTGCATCCCATACTACCTAGTAGAACACTCAGTAATTGCCATCATTTGATTTCCCTCAACCAACAATCAAAGGGAGCGTAGCCATTTGAAAATTAGCCCCTCTCTTTATCTTCCTTAAAACATTTCTGGTGGGACCTTTGTATATTTTGCTTAATCGGTGAGTTAATGTGGGAGACTTAGCCCCTTTCGCATAAGAAAAGTTGTGGTGCTAAACAAAATCATGACACAAGCATGTGCATGATGCTATCTCCAAAGCATCAATATCATAGGAGAAAGCTCGGAATGGGAATACCACACATGATCAACAACTTAAGGTTGAAGGAATGATAAGGGCATATAATACAAGTATGGGTCAGCCAACCTTCAGCTGCACTGAGTTTTACTACAGCTGTTGTTTCATATAGGAGCAAATGGATCTTTAATCCTCTTTTCATTGTTCAGACTGAGAGTATTTCCTTGGCATACTATTCAGCTCCATCGGCGTGCTATGTAGATACTTGGTTTTCTTTTGGCTAAGGACAATGGGAGCAGTGCAAAAATATATATACAAGCACCATCTGATAAAAGTTTTCCTCATGGCTGTGAAGAATTCAAATACCATCTTCAGATTTTAAGCTCTTATAAAATTCAAATACCATCTTCAGATTCCAACTCTAAATTCAAAGTCCAATTTGACTTTGAAATTCATTTGTATATTCAAAATTCAATTTCTAAATTTTAAATCAAATTTCAAAGTTCGATTCAACTTTGAAATTCTAAATTCATTTCCAAGATTCAAATCCAAATTCTATCTCATTTTTCAAGACCCAAAATTCGATTTCAAAGTCCAAATTGACTTTGAAAATTCAAATTCATTTTATATTCAAAAATCCAATTTCAAAATTCAAAACCAATTCAACATTCAAATTCAAAAAGTTAAAATTTAACTTTAAAGTTTCTGATTCATCTTCTGATCTCAAATTCAAAATCAAGCTTAATTTCTTATCTTCAAGTTCAAAATCAAAGTTTGAGATTGATTCTAAATCTCAAAATTTGACTCTTCCTAAATTTTAAATTCAATCTGGGTTTTCAAAACCCAGACTCATCTTCAAAGGTCTCATTTGGACTTTCAAAATCCAAATCCAAAGTTAGAAACCAATCCCAGCTTGGATCCAGATTTCCAAATACAACTCCATCTTGGATCTCAGACTTCAGATCCAAATTCCATTCCAAATTTCAGATCCAATTCCATTTTAGGATCCAGAATCCAACTCTATCTTGGATCTCAGACTTTAGATCCAAAAACCATTTTAGGATCTAGAATCCAATTCCATCTTGGCTCTCAGACTTCAGATCCAAATTCCATTCCAAATTTTGGATCCAATTCCATTTTAGGATCCAGAATCCAACTCTATCTTTGATCTCAGACTTCAGATCCAAAACCCATTTTAGAATTCAGAATCCAATTCCATTCAAGATCCATAATTCAACTTCATCATTGGATCTCAGATTTCAGATCCAAATCCCATTTAGGATTCTAAACCCAGAATTCAATTTCATCTTAGACCCAAGGCTTTGGATTCAATATTCCATTCTAGATTTCAAATCAGATTCTATTTCCAATTCCAACTTTCAAATCCAAATTCCATTTCATTCCAGATTTTAAAATCCAAGTTTTCTTGATTCCCAAAAATTCCAAAAACCCATTCCACTTCTCAATTCTATTTAGATTTCTCAAATCTCATTCTAATTTCAAACTTCAAAGCTAGAATTCATTTCCATTTCAAACATACATCCAGGTTTAAAAATTCTAAATTCAAAGTCCATTTATGACTTTGAAACTTCCAATTATCTCCATTGCGAAATCATTCCTTCCAAAATCCAGATGTATTTTCCCAAAAACTCTGATTATTCCAAATACTTAGAACTTTAAATCTTAAGTTTTAAGTTAGAAAGCATTTCTTCACTCTATTTTCAAATTCATCTAAAAAACACTTGGGGATCTCAAAATCATTTTTTTCGAAAAAAGCATACATCCTTGCATTGCACAAGCATGATTCTTTGTGCATTTAGACTTAGAATAAATTCTTAGATAATCTTTTAGCAAAGCAAAGAGGCATAAATTCGACCCTTGGTTCAATTACCCCTGGTAAAGGCGTCAGGAACAGTCGAACCTCGTACCGACGAGCGAATCCCGTCTCCCAGTTTTCCCGCAAAGATTTCAAAACGGATGCGAGTTATTTTCTTAAATATTTTCAAATTAAGGTCAAGTGAAACCCCGCAAAAAGTTCCTCTTTCTTTTCTTTCCTCTTCTCTCTTTTTTTCTGTCTTTTATCTTCTCCCTTCAAAAATGAGGAAATTGAGGTTAGAAAGGAAAAGAGGTGGAAGAAAGAGAAAGATACAAGAGAAATTTTTTTGTGATGATCATAGTTTTGGCGACCGTGATGGGACACGTCTTCGTCTGGTTGGATTCATGCCTTTTGCTTTGCTTTAATATTATCTAAATCTTTATTCTACGAATGTCAGCTTCATTTTCATGCAAACCTTAGGAGCCTAGACTCTGTCCTAAGCTGACATCATTGCATATAGGATCTAAGTATGGTTTGATAGGACCATATTGAGGAGATTATTCCATGATCACATTAGACTTAGGTCTGAAATACAACTCTCCTCATTTCTAGGGATTGAATGCAAAGAATATGTGCAAGTATATGCTTCTCTTTGTTTTAATCTATCTCTTTAGGACTTGCATTAGAGCCATCTGATTTCTTGCATGTTCAACATATTTTGAAAACATCCCTACCTATATTGTCCCGGTCTTCACATTGTCGAGCTGTCTCACTGAACCATAGTTCGGGAGAGAGCCTCACAACTGGGCCACTTATTTGGGTTCACGCCCCCCGACCACGTACCTAAGGGCCATAGTTCGAGGTATATCGGTAGGTGCTCAAGGATGTTGGGAAACCATTACCTTAGAACCAGAGAAATATTTTTATGCCACGTACTTTGAGCTTCGGCTCGAGTATATCGGCGTATCTTGATTGAAATCAGATGATCTGAACCTTAGAGTTAGGATTAAGGTCCTACAAGCCATTTCAAATATTGCATTTAGAGTCAGCTTCTAGGGAGTGTTATTTTGTGCATTATTGCTTGTATAAATTGATTCTTTTGTAGTTATTATCTTATAAAATCTTATTATAAAACCCTGGATATCTGTTTCAAAAATTTCTTCTATTTTCAAAATCCAGGATTGTATATTTCTCATTCCTTTATTCTTTCATAAATTTCTTAAAAACCCTAGACATGTCTTTTAAGTTTTTCCTATCTTTCAAAAAGTCCAGGCGTATTTCCTTCTTTTCTTCTAATTTATTTAATTTCTTTCGATCCTGCCTGCAATTTTTCAAAATATTCGGGTCTTGTCATTCATCTTCAAAAATATGTCTTTAAATTTCTATCTTCCCATCCAAGATCCCTTTTTATCAAAGAGATCTCTTATCAGAAGCTTTTAAGTATCTCCTTCATTATCTCTTTTTCCCAAGAACTCCTTGAGTTTTAATCCTTCCTTTATTCTACAAAAAACATCGTCATTTCACCATGATTCAAACGAGAGCAGAAAGGAGGGCAGATCAGTAGCACAATGACAACGAAGTGGAAGAGATGAACTCTTCCAGATTGTCCCGAAAACATGATTCAGATGAGGATGATGTCGACCCGACAATGTATAAAATCTTTCAAAAGATGATGGCAAAAATGATGTTCGAACAAGCTAAGGCAGGTTCAAAGAACACATCCTCTAAGAACAAGATTAAGAGAAAGCGAGTAAAGAAGCATGTCACGATTAACAAGAAGAAAATTCAGCAGGGAAGCACCTCAAGGGGTTCAGAATCAGCAGGAGAGGATTCCGAAGAAGAGCAGTTCGTATTCGTCCCAAAACATCTGCGACAACTCAAGAAGGTGGCAGAGGATCCTAAATCAGTCAACAAGCCTAAAGATGAGGTCTCGACAGAAGACTTAGTTCAAATATTGATTAAAGATGGTCAAAGACCTACAGATCTGAGATAAGGGAAAGAGGGTATATACCAGACAGGACTTCTACCTTGGTTTAGATGGGGACAGCAGCTTGGAAGTTCTCCCCCGAAAATTTATTAAGTTCGATAGGTCCGGCAATCCAAAGGCCCATCTCGCGATGTTTTTCGCCGAATGTGCCAGATTCAGTGAAGACAATCGGGCCCTCTTCTTGTGCTTTCCTCGCAGTTTAGAAAGCGTAGCCGCAAAATGGTACGCAGAGCATATCAACCCTGTTGAGCTGCAAAATTTTGACAAGGTCGTTAATCTGTTTGTAGAAAGGTTCATGTTCAATACTAAGGCATTGCCAACCCTCAATCACCTGTATAACCTGAAACAAGAAGATAAGGAAAAGGCCGTAGACTTCATTCGGAGGTAGAGAGATACCTTCAACAAGATGAGAACCCCCATTTGAGAGGAGCACGCACTCCAAGTCATCCTAAACAATTTTTCTCAACCTCTCAGAAGCCTCATCTCCACTTACCCATCAAAATCATTCATAGAGCTTATTGAACGAGCTAAGTGGCTCGAGATGGGGATGGACAATGGAAATTATGAGGGCATCACTCTCGTCAAGAATGGTCAAGACCTCAAAAAGAAGGTGAATTATACATTCTCGGCTAACTCTTGGGGCAGTAGCTGTAAGGATAGCACGAACAAGCAGATGGGGCAGTGAGAGGAACCCTTCAAGAAGAATGACAAGCCAGTTCCAGCCAAGCAGAAGGAGAAAATAAAACGTGAAGGGTGGGGTTATGACCGCCAATTCACTGCTCTGGAACAGTCCCTCGAGCAAGTTTTGGAGTATATGTTGAGCAAAGATATGATTAAACTTCCAAGAGTTGTTGATCCCCCGGTCTCCCTGGGAAAATGGAAGGACAAGTTCTGCAAGTTTCACCGAGCAGTAGGGCACGACACAGAGCACTGCTTCGTCCTAAAGAACATCATCCAGGACTGCATTGATAAAAATCTCCTGATAGAGGACGAAGAAGAACAACAGCCCGTTGTCCTAACCAAGCCTTTCCCGGACCACTCCAAGAACTAATGATGTTGAAGTTTCTCTGTTTTTCTCCTTTTTCTTAGTAGTCATTGTAGGGGCAAGTCAGCCCTAGTCTTCTGTGACCTCTTTTTTATCACTTGTAAATATCCAAGTTTTGTTTTCAGTCATTACTTATCAATGAAATGGCAATTTCCTTCCTATTTTTGATGTTCAATTCCCATTTCTTTTGCCATATTGGGGCATCTTTTATTGTTAAAATTACATTTACGCTTCAAAATATTCAATTGCCATCAAATTCCAATGCTTTTCAGGATGAGGGCAAATCCCGACATCATCCATGAGAGAAATGATATTGTTTATGAGGGTTTTTCAAAATCGTAAAAATCTGAAAAAAAAAATCTCTGCAAAATCTTTATCATAATCACCAAAAGTTCAAAATTTTGATCCAATCTTTTTCAAAATCAACCAGTGTGTTGATCTTCTCTTTCCAAAAATTGGTTTTTGAACCATTGCATTCAAAAATCAACCCTTGTGTTGATATCCTTTTCTAAAAATGGTTTTGAACCACCATCTTAAAATCAACCCTGGTGTTGATCTTTTCTTTTCAAAATTAGTTTTGAACCGTCATCTTCAAAAACTAACCCTTGTGTTGATCTTCTTTTGCCAAAATCAATTTCAAACCATTACCTTTGAAAATCAGCTCTTGTGTTGATATCCTTTTCAAAATCGGTTTTAAAACCACTGTTTTCAAAGGATCAGCCCTCATGATGATCTCTCTTCAAAAATCAACCCTCGTGTTGATTCTTCTTCAATGATCAGCCCTCGTATTGACCATTCCTCAAAATCAACCTCACGGTTGGTTCTCCTTTCAAAAATGATTTTCTCATAAACACTCTCATCTCATTCTAAAGATCCCACATGCAGGCAGGATCGAACAAATTCTTTTTCTCAATCAACTCTTTTTATTTGTCAATTTTTATCAGTCTTATCAATTTTTATTTATCTTTATCGATTTTGACCGATTTATTGATTCATCATTGATTTTATTAATTTTCTTATCAATTCTTATCTACCCTTTCAGGTTAAGGGATAAACCTGATGCCTCTTTCCTATGAGGTATTCCTTTTCTTCTAAATTACCCTTTCAGGTTAAGGGATAAACTTGATGCCTCTTTTCCATGAGGTATTCCTTTATCCTTCATTTTTCCCGCTTAGGTTAAGGGATAAACCTGAACCTCGTCCCGCGAGGTCCTTCTTCCTTCAGAATCAGGGATAATCTTGAAGTCTTTCATCATCTTCCAAGTATCTTCAATTTTTCTACCAAGCTTTACCATTCTTTTAAATCTTTGTCAATCTTTGTCAATTCTTTGTCAATTCTTTGTTAATTCCAATTCTTTATCAATTTTATTGATTCTTTATCATTTTTTTATCAAATTTTTTAATTCTTTATCAACCTTTTATCAATATTTATCCAATTTATTAATTCTATTCCTTTCCCTTTCAGGTTAAGGGATAAACCTGAATCATCTTCCATAATGTCTTTAATTTTCATCAATTCTTAATTTTCTTTCTATCTTTTTCTTTTAAGATTTGGGTAACGACTCGGGTTTTCCTCTTTTTTATCTTTTCTTTTGAAGTTTCGAGTTCCGACTCGGGCTTCCCTTTGGTTCTAATTGAACCAATTGTTTTCTTTTATCTTTTCCTTTTAAAGATTCGGGTTCCGACTCGGGTCTTTCTCTTTATCTTTTCTTTTGAAGTTTCGAGTTCCAACTCGAGCTTCCCTTTGGTTCTAATGATCGCATTGGACCAATCATTTTCCTTTTTATCTTTTCCTTTTAAAGATTCGGGTTCTAACTCGGGTCTTCCTTTTTATCTTTTCTTTTGAAGTTTCGAGTTCCGACTCGAGCTTCCCTTTGGTTCTAATGCTCGCATTGGACCAATCGTTTTCCTTTTTATCTTTTCCTTTTAAAGATTCGGGTTTCGACTCGGGTCTTCCTCTTTATCTTTTCTTTTGAAGTTTCGAGTTCTGACTCGAGCTTCCCTTTGGTTCTAATGCTCGCATTGGACCAATCGTTTTTCTTTTTATCTTTTCCTTTTAAAGATTCGGGTTCTGACTCGGGTCTTCCTTTTTATCTTTTCTTTTGAAGTTTTGAGTTCCGACTCGAGCTTCCCTTTAGTTCTAATGCTCGCATTGGACCAATCGTTTTCCTTTTTATCTTTTCCTTTTAAAGATTCGGGTTCCGACTCGGGTCTTCCTTTTTATCTTTTCTTTTGAAGTTTCGAGTTTTGAGTTCCAACTCGGGCTTCCCTTTGGTTCTAATGCTCGCATTGGACCAATCACTTTCTTTTATCTTTTATCTTTTAAAGATTGGGGTTCCGACTCGGGTCTTCCTTCTTATCTTTTCTTTTGAAGTTTCGAGTTCCGACTCGAGCTTCCCTTTGGTTCTAAATGCTCACATTAGACCAATCATTTTCTTTAAAAAATTTGAGTTCTAAAAAGTCAGGTTTTCTTTTACCTTTTAAGATTCGGGTTCCAACTCGAGTCTTCCTTTTTTCGTTTGAAGTTCTGGGTTCCAACTCAGACTTCCTTTTTGATCCAATGCTCGTGTTGGAACCAATCGTTGCATCGAAAATTCGAGTTTTCAAACTCAATTTTCTTTTTTTTCTTTTATCTTGAAGATCCGGGTTCTGACTCAGGTTTTTCCCTTTATATGTTCCATCTCCTTGAATATCCGAAATCAGGTTTATTCTCTTTAAAATTCCTTCTTTTCCCCTTCAAGTTAAGGGACAAACCTGAGTTTTTCGTTCAGGATAAGGGATAATCCTGAAACCAATCACAGAAGCGGCACAACCTTCTATAATGGTCCTTCAAAATCCAATTTTCGCATTGGTCCTGCCAAATCCAGTCTAACACTCGTCCTCCATCAAAATCCTTTAAATTCCAATTGGTCCTTCATCAAAAATTCCACTGTTTACATTGGTCCTTCCAATATCCAATTTCATAAATTGGTCCTTCAAAATTCCAGTTTTACACTGGTCCTCCAAAATTCCAGTTTTTCACTGGTCCTTCAAAAATTCCAATGTTAGATTGGTCCTTCCAAAATTCCAATTTCATAAATTGGTCCTTCAAAATTCCAGTTTTACACTGGTCCTTCAAAAATTTCAATGTTTACATTGGTCCTTCCAAATTCCAATTTCATAAATTGGTCCTTCAAAATTTCGGTTTTACACTGGTCCTTCAAAATTTCAATGTTTACATTGGTCCTTCCAAATTCCAATTTCATAAATTGGTCCTTCCAAATTCCAATTGCATAAATTGGTCTTTCAAAATTCCAGTTTTACACTGGTCCTTCAAAATTCCAATGTTTACATTGGTCCTTCCAAATTCCAATTTTTTTAAATTGGTCCTTCAAAATTCCACTTTTACACTGGTCCTTCAAAATTCCAATGTTTACATTGGTCCTTCCAAATTCCAATTTTTTAAATTGGTCCTTCAAAATTCCAGTTTTACACTGATCCTTCAAAATTCCAATGCTTACATTGGTCTTTCCAAATTCCAATTTTCATGAATTGGTCCTTCAAATTCTAGTTTTACACCAGTCCTTCAAATTTCCAATTTTCTAAAAATGGATCCTTCAAATTTCCAATTTTTCTCAAAATTCATCCTCCAAAAAAATTTCCAGTTTAACCAAAATCCTTTACCAAAATCTTTTCTTCAAAAATTCTTTTATCAAAATCCTTCTCAAATTTGAGTTTAACATTTGGTCCTTTAGCAAATTCTTTTACCTAGGTCCTTCACCCAAATTCTTTACTTAACCTCATTCTTAAGTTGGTCTTGTAAAATCCAGTTTTACTGATCAAAAAATTAAAAATTTCAGCCCTAGGTCTTATCAAAATCCATATTGAGTGGTTATTTCACCAAGGATTCTCGAAAATCTTGCCAATCTGCTAAAATATGTGTTGATTTCACTATTTTATTGCACAAAAGAATTATCTCAGATTACCTCTAGTATTCTTTTTAAAAGGGTGAAGCTTTTTTGCGAAAAAGAGTAAAATTCAAATCTTCTCTATGTTAATCAACCAAGAGGATGTAAGAAAGATCCTTGGTATGATTAGCGAAAGAAATATTCAATGATGTTGAAAAGCCAGAAGGGAATCGATATTGATCATAGCTATGGCACATGTTTTATGTTGATCTTCTGACAATCAGGCAGTGGAAGTACCCTGAGCGATAAAAAAAATCCACTCAATCCATATCTCTTCATTCATTCATGTAAGCTTCAATCAAATATCTGCAAAGGGGATCTCTCAATTTTATGATCTTTTAAGCAAATCAGTAATTGCCATCACTTGATTGCCCTCAACCAACAATCAAAGGAAGCGTAGCCATTTGAAAATTAGCCCCTCTCTTTATCTTCCTTAAAACATTTCTGGTGGGACCTTTGTATATCTTGCTTAATCGGTGAGTTAATGTGGGAGCCTTAGCCCCTTTCGCATAAGAAAAGTTGTGGTGCTAAACAAAATCATGACACGAGTCTGCGCATGCTGCTATCTCCAAAGCATCAATATCATAGGAGAAAGCTCGGAATAGGAATACCACACATGATCACCAACTTAAGGTTGAAGGAATGATAAGGGCATATAATACAAGTATGGGTCAACCAACCTTCAGTTGCACTGAGTTTTACTACAGCTGTTGTTTCATATAGGGGCAAATGGATCTTTAATCCTCTTTTCATTGTTCAGACTGGGACTAATTCCTTGGCATACTATTCAGCTCAATCGGCATGCTATGTAGATACTTGGTTTTCTTTTGGCTAAGGACAATGGGAGCACAACAAAAATATATATACAAGCACCATCTGATAAAAGTTTTCCTCATGGCTGTGAAGAATTTTAATCCTGAGACTGGCGATTCTGCATATACTGTTGGAACAGTAGACTTACTTCTTGAGTGTGTGGAATTGTCATATAGGCCAGAAGCTAGAGGCTTCAGACTCAGAGAGGATATCCACAATGCACATGGAGACCAATTTCTTGTATAGTTTATTGTCTTCATTACAGAAAGTTCATTTCGTTGATTGCAAGTTAGCTTCCGATGAAACCTGTGCTTCAGGTGGTCTATATGCACCATATCACATAACAAGCCAAAATTCTTCTGGCAGGGGTCTTTCACTGCCCCACCTTTCACCTTCGCTGTCCAGGTTACTTGATGTCTTGATAAATCTAGTACAGACGGGCCCAGCTGAAAGTACTACAGTTGGAGCGAAAGTTCTCAAATCCTCCAATAGCAAGACTACTGACCATCATGGACGACTATCTGCTGAAAGAACTGAAGATACACAGGAGAAAGGGAGTACTCAAATGAAAGATTTAGAAGTCATCCAGATATTACGTGATATTTTGATTAAGGTTGACAATATAGATTTGCAGACTGAGGTACTAAATAGGATGCTTAAGATACTTTCTAGTCATATTGATAAATACAAAATATGCCAGCAGTTGCAGACAGTACCTCCTCTCATCCTGAATATGGCAGGGCCTCCCTCTTTCTTGCAAGGAAAGGTTTTGAAGATTTTGGAATATGTTGTGACTATTGTTAATTATGTCCTTGAACAGGATCTCCTTTCCCTTTGCTGCTTGTTGCAGCAAGCTGTAGCAACTGAACTTAAGTATTCAATTTTTTTCCTTTTTGTAAAAACTTTTATCCTTTGATCCTCAATACAAGAAAATGCTGAGAGAAGTTGGTGTTTCAGAGGTTTTATTGGATGATATCAAGCAGCATAAGTACCTTTCTGGCATGGAGCCTAATAGATAATGGGGCTTGCTTCAAGGAAGTTTCAAATATTTGAAGATGAGGGTCAATTTTCCTTAATCCGTTTGAAAATCTTTTGTTTTTACTGCGTGTTGTGACTGCTGGAGTGTCTAATAATGCTATGAACCGAGTCAGTTTACATGTGATCATATCATCACAAACATTTTATGATCTTTTAAGCAAATCCAGTTTGGTTTGTGTTGATTATGAAAATGAAGTCATCCAGATGCTGCTGGAGCTTACCCTTGAAATTGTGATTCCACCTTCCTGCATCAATAATGTACTACAAGTAGAAAGTGTTCCATCTGCTGAAATTATTGAAGCTGGCTCAGCAGATTATCTTGTAAATTCATCATCTGAGACCTGGTTTGGTAAAGACCTAGTCTATAACGTAGGTACTATTGTTGTATTGATCCAATCGCTATTGCTTTTCACTCCAAAGGTCCAGTTTGAATTACTGAATTTTATACAAAAGCTTGCTCTGAGTATCTCTTTCAGTCAGGAAAATTTAACATCCATAGGTTGTGTGGAATTGCTTTCTGGGGACGATCTATCCATTTTTTTTGGATTCATCATCATTACTATCGCATGCTTTGAGAGTTGTGCAGGCACTTGGTACATACAGATTGTCTTTAGCAGAGCTCCAAATCCTGGTTACAGACATCCTTATATCAAAGCTGATAAATTCGGACCACAACTTCCCTATATTCTCATACAGCATATCACTCCCTGATGGGTTCCTGTTTTCAACATTTGGATTTAGCAGCTCTGGTTCCATGCCCATCCCCTCCCCCCCCCCCCCCCCCAAAAAAAAAAAAAGAAGAGAAGATAGATCACCAGGTCATGGTCCTGAGGAGAATACTATTCCGTCCAAGGAGTAAAATTGGAATAATGGGTGGTTCAATGGGTATGGTTGTTAAGGAGCCAATCAAAACCTCCATTCTGCAACAAAATCACTATGAACCCAAAGGGGTTCGGATTCCTCCGGTTTGGCATCTAACACTTTCATAATGAAGCTACAAGGAAAATTAGCCTACATCCCAGACACAGAAAGAAATTTGATTAGCCCTCATTCTGCTGTGGAGCTAGCCGATCAAGTGATGATCATATTTAGAGAGATCTAAGGAAAAGCTGATAAAATTTCAATGTTATGTTTGTCGTCATCTTTTCAGTGCACTACATTACCCTGCAATATTCACATCAGCGAACCATTCATCCATAAAACTTGATTGCCTCACACCAGCCAGTTCCTTGCTAATTTTGGTTACATCAGAGGGAAGTTGCCTCCCATCTATTGCAACAGCGGCCGACTCAGGTAAGTAGCCAATAATGACAGTCTCACATACATAGCACACACATTCTCTACACATGCATAACATTGGTCATAACCCCATTTTCTATGTCATGATATTTCTGCAACAATAAATAATATTGCTCTCATCATCCACACTACAACCTCACCTACATAGTTTCATATTGCCTGTTAGCTACCTTCATCATCACATGCACACCATACTGCCATTTCTGCACATAGCACCTGCATATCATTTTAAGCCTTTGTTAAGATACAAAGTGCCCTGTAACTGGGCATGTCATTCATTTAAACACATAACTTAGGTCCAACTGGACTACGAATATTGCATTACATCTGTATTTCCTGTTTTGCCTTTTATTTCCTGTTTTGCATTCACATATCCTATTTTATCTCTACTGAATTTACTGTTTTGTTGATTTTATACCGTCTGTCAATAGTTGCATCACATCATTCACTGCACCTCATGTAAAACCCCACTTGTTGTCTAGCACTCACTGCCTGTAGCTACTGGGATCATCCTGCCAAACGATTGGGAAATCCATTTCCCAATAAGGCTACTCATCTTAGCGACTTGTTTTTTTTTTATTGTAAGTCGTACCCTGTCTCTGCATCCTTGTATACAGGTACGTGCTTCTTTATCTTTTGAGTCTAACACATATCTCATCCTCATGTTCTTCTTACCTTTATGAGTATGGATCCTTGCAAAGTAGCATACGTATCCCACCTCATGTTTCCACGGCATATTGCCACCTTCCCACTCCCATTTGCACAGTTACCTATCAAAAGCACTATTTACCCAATGGTTTGATTTCGCAGTAACAGTCATAGCACTAGTTGTAGCTTCATCATAATAGCATATGCATTTTCTGATGTTATATTAATTCATTAAGTTGCTGTTGAGATTTCATATTCTCATTTTTTTTTTCTGCTTCATTATGTCAGTTTACGATTCCCTGTCATTGTTTATGGTAATTTCTAACTGTTTGGCGTTAGCTGTTAATAGTTTGTTAAATGCAAGTAGGTTGACTTAGTCGATTTAAAATAGTTAGTAATTAGGCATTTAGTATTAGTTCTTTGTAATCCTTTACACCAGTGTGTAATCTTGAGTGCAGTAACATCTGTGTGTGATTAGTAAGTTGTTGTGTATGCGTGTGTGTTCAAAAATAATCGTGTAGTGCAATTAGTCTAAGCTGTGTTAGTGGTTAGTGTATGCATTAATAGCTAGGATATGTTGGCATCTAAGTAGTGGACAAGTCAGTGTTAGTGCTGGTTAACAAAGTGTGTTAATAACAGGTTGGGTTAGCAGTCCGGGTTAGTACAATATGAGTTGGCAGATTGTAATAACTTTTGTTAGCAGTCTTTGTAGTATACAATGTCAATTCATTGCCGCGTATGCTGCATATAATAAATGGACAGTAACAGTGAATGTGTGACAGCAGTGAATGAACTCGTGTGAGTGATAAATATTGAGAGATAAGGTATGTTAGCACCTTAGCAGTAAATGTGTGTTAATAGATTTGAGTTAATAGGGCATGAGCTAAAGTTAACAGTCTATGAGTTAACCTTGTGTGAGTGGTATAATGTGTTAGACAAGAAAATAATATGTAAGTCTGTGTTATCATGTTAGCAATGTAAGTTAAAATGGGTCTTAGCACTGTATGAGTCACCAGTCTGTGTCATCAGTCTCTTAGGACAAGCGTGTTAGATTATGAATGTGTGTCAAATGAAGATTGGGTAAATTGTCTTGTGTGGTTAATAATAGCAGTTTATATATGTTAGAAGTTTATATGAGTTAGCTTATCATTTATCATATATTGTTTATTTGGAGCAGAATATCGTATGGTTAGTCTATGTTTTCAGTATATTAGACAGTATGTATACATATAGTTAGCATTGTGTTAGTACGGTGTGTTATAGCTATTGTTTCACATCTGGGTTCTATATCTGAGTCTTGCAAACAAGTTTAAATTGAGTATCGTTGTGTCTTTGCCTGTTGTCAAGAAGTGATTTTCAATACTTATAAGATACACTTTCTCGCTAGTTCAATACATTACACGCATATGTTAATATCCATTTCCTCATAGACAGTTAGGTATCCTCACGTACATTCTAGTCTTAATGGAATTTATGAATTTCTCTTTATACTTTGTGTTTTGCTAACCTTGATTCACAAGAATATATGGAAAGCATTGCTTTATCTTTCTTTTTTTTCAGTTTAAGGATCCTTGATTCTAATTCAATTCAATCCAATGTTGTAATAACCAGATATAATGAGAATTCTTTACATTTCTGGTCTTAGATAGAATGAATGAGCATGTAAATATCTTAAAAATGCTTGTTTCATGTCATTTTTCTTTTTTATTTCTCCAAAATTCACAAATGGGCACACAAATGGCATGCACACCATTTTATAAAAGGTGATTAATCATAAGTTGAAGATTTACATCAATGGCCATAGTCAGGATGTAAACAAAACTTAGGATTTCCATCTTTTATGGAATAACACTGGATCCACACTGGATCCTTTTTAAAAAATCATCATATTTTCCTAAATGTTTTCTTCTTTTATGAGAGTTTATTTTAAAATTAATTCAATACATATATCAATGGCCATAGTTAGGATATATTGAGACTTAATTTCATTTTAAACTCTATAAAAGCACCAAAATATGTTTTATTCTTCACTTGAATTTAAATGTGATTATTATATAATACATTCAATGACCATAGTCAGGGATGTATTATATCTTCAATCTTATTTTAATTCACTTAAAGAATAAAATAGGATTTTTCAAATCCAATTTCAATGTCTTTAAATTCATTCATCATTTAGGATAGAATTACATCATGTTTTTCAAAAATTCATTTTTTCAAAATCCAAGTGATTTCCTTCAAACATCTTCTTCACTTCTCAAAATCAATTTTTAATTTCGTATAAAATTCAAATACCATCTTTAGATTCCAACTCTAAATTCAAAGTCCAATTTGACTTTGAAATTTATTTGTATATTCAAAATTCAATTTCTAAATTTTAAATCAAATTTCAAAGTTCAATTCAACTTTGGAATTCTAAATTCATTTCCAAGAGTCAAATCCAAATTCTATCTCATTTTTCAAGACCCAAAATTCGATTTCAAAGTCCAAATTGACTTTGAAAATTCAAATTCATTTTATATTCAAAAATCCAATTTCCAAATTCAAAACCAAATTCAAAATCAATTCAACATTCAAATTCAAAATGTTCAAATTTAACTTTGAAGTTTCTGATTCATCTTCTGATCTCAAATTCAAAATCAAGCTTAATTTCTTATCTTCAAGTTCAAAATCAAAGTTTGAGATTGATTCTGAATCTCTAAATTTGACTCTTTCTAAATTTTAAATTCAATCTGGGTTTTCAAAACCCAGACTCATCTTCAAAGGTCTCATTTGGACTTTCAAAATCCAAATCCAAAGTTAGAAACCAATCCCAGCTTGGATCCAGATTTTCACATACAACTCCATCTTGGATCTCAGACTTCAGATCCAAATTCCATTCCAAATTTCGGATCCAATTTCATTTTAGGATCCAGAATCCAACTCTATCTTGGATCTCAGACTTCAGGTCCAAAACCCATTTTAGGATCCAGAATCCAATTCCATCTTGGATCTTAGACTTCAGATCTAAATTTCATTCCAAATTTTGGATCCAATTCCATTTTAGGATCCAGAATCCAATTCTATCTTTGATCTCAGACTTCAGATCCAAAACCCATTTTGGAATCCAAAATTCAATTCCATTCAAGATCCATAATTCAACTTCATCATTGGTTCTTAGATTTCAGATCTAAATCTCATTTAGGATTCTAAACCAAGAATTCGATTTTATCTTGGACCCAGGATTTGGATTCAAAATTCCATTCCAGATTTCAAATCAGATTTTATTTCCAATTCCAACTTTCAAATCTAAATTTCATTTCATTCCAGATTTTAAAATCCAAGTTTTCTTGATTCCCAAAAATTCCAAAAACCCATTCCACTTCTCAATTCTATTTTGATTACTAAAATCTCATTCTAATTTCAAACTTCAAAGCAAGAATTCATTTCCATTTCAAACATACATCCAGGTTTAAAAATTCTAAATTCAAAGTCCATTTATGACTTTGAAACTTCCATTTCTTCTCCATTTATCTCCATTACGAAATCATTCCTTCCAAAATCCAGATTTATTTTCCCAAAAACTAAGAACTTTAAATCTTAAGTTCTAAGTTAGAAACCATTTCTTCACTCTATTATCAAATTCATCTCAAAAACACTTTGGGGATCTCAAATTCAGTTTTTTCAAAAAGAGCATACATCCTTGCATTGCACAAGCATGATTCTTTGTGCATTTAGACTTAGAATAAATTCTTAGATAATCTTTTAGCAAAGAAAAGAGGCATAAATTTGACCCTTGGTTCGATTACCCCTGGTAAAAGCGCTAGGAACGATCGAACCTCGTACCGATGAGCGAATCCCGTGTCCCAGTTTTCCCGCAAATATTTCAAAACAGAGGCGAGTTATTTTCTTAAATATTTTCAAATTAAGGTCATGTGAGACCCCGCAAAAGAGTTCATCTTTCTCTTCTTTCTTTTCTTTCCTCTTCTCTCTTTTTTTCTGTCTTTTATTTTCTCCCTTCAAAAAGGAGGAAATAGAGGTTAGAAAGGAAAAGAGGTGGAAGAAAGAGAAAGATACAAGAAGAAAATTTTTGCGATGATCACAGTTTTGGCAATCGTGATGGGACACGTCTTCATCCGGTTGGATCCATGCCTTTTGCTTTGCTTTAATATTATCTAAATCTTTATTCTACGAATGTCAGCTTCATTTCCATGCAAACCTTAGGAGCCTAGACTCTGTCCTAAGCTGACATCATTGCATATAGGATCTAAGTATGGATTGATAGGACCATATTGAGGAGATTATTCCATGCTCACATTAGACTTAGGTCTGAAATACAACTCTCCTCAATTCTAGAGATTGAATGAAAACAATGTATGCAAGTGTATGCTTCTCTTCATTTTAATCTATCTCTTTAGGACTTGCATTAGAGCCATCTGATTTCTTGCATGTTCAACATATTTTGAAAACATCCCTACCTATATTGTCCCGGTCTTCACATTGTCGAACTGTCTCACTGAACCATAGTTCGGGAGAGAGCCTCACAACTGGGCCACTTATTTGGGTTCACGCCCCCCGACCACGTACCTAAGGGCCATAGTTCGAGGTATATCGGTAGGTGCTCAAGGATGTTGGGAAACCATTACCTTAGAACCAGAGAAATATTTTTATGCCACGTACTTTGAGCTTCGGCTCGAGTATATCGGCGTATCTTGATTGAAATCAGATGATCTGAACCTTAGAGTTAGGATTAAGGTCCTACAAGCCATTTCAAATATTGCATTTAGAGTCAGCTTCTAGGGAGTGTTATTTTGTGCATTATTGCTTGTATAAATTGATTCTTTTGTAGTTATTATCTTATAAAATCTTATTATAAAACCCTGGATATCTGTTTCAAAAATTTCTTCTATTTTCAAAATCCAGGATTGTATATTTCTCATTCCTTTATTCTTTCATAAATTTCTTAAAAACCCTAGACATGTCTTTTAAGTTTTTCCTATCTTTCAAAAAGTCCAGGCGTATTTCCTTCTTTTCTTCTAATTTATTTAATTTCTTTCGATCCTGCCTGCAATTTTCCAAAATATTCGGGTCTTGTCATTCATCTTCAAAAATATGTCTTTAAATTTCTATCTTCCCATCGAAGATCCCTTTTTATCAAAGAGATCTCTTATCAGAAGCTTTTAAGTATCTCCTTCATCGTCTCTTTTTCCCAAAAACTCCTTGAGTTTTAATCCTTCCTTTATTCTATAAAAAACATTGTCATTTCACCATGGTTCAAACGAGAGCAGTAAGGAGGGCAGCTCAGCAACACAATGACAGCGAAGTGGAAGAGATGAACTCTTCCAGGTTGTCCCAAAAACATGATTCAGATGAGGATGATGTCGAACCGACGATGTATAAAATCTTTCAAAAGATGATGGCAAAAATGATGTCTGAATAAGCTGGGGCAGGTTCAAAGCACACATCCTCTAAGAACAAGATTAAGAGAAAGCCAGTAAAGAAGAATGTCAGGATTTACAAGAAGAAAATTCAGCAGGATTGCACCTCAGAGGGTTCAGAATCAGCAAGACAGGATTCCGAAGAAGAGCAGTTCGTATTCGTCCCAAAACATCTGTGACAACTTAAGAAGGTGGCAGAGGAACCTAAATCAGTCAACAAGCCTAAAGATGGGGTCCCGGCAGAAGACTCAGGTCAAATATTGACGAAGATGGTCAAAGACCTACAGATCCGAGATAAGGGAAAGAGGGTATATACCAGACAGGACTTCTACCTTGGTTTAGATGGGGATAGCAGCTTGGAAGATCTCCCCCGAAATATTATTAAGTTCGATGGGTTCGGCAATCCAAAGGCCCATCTCGCGATGTTTTTCGCCGAATGTGCCAGATTTAGTGAAGACAATCGGGCCCTCTTCTTGTGCTTTCCTCGCAGTTTAGAAGGCGTAGCCGCAAAATGGTACGCAGAGCATATCAACCCCGTTGAGCTGCAAAATTTTGACAAGGTCGTTAATCTGTTTGTAGAAAGGTTCATGTTCAATACTCAGGCACTGCCAACCCTCAATCACCTGTATAACCTGAAACAAGAAGATAAGGAAAAGGCCGTAGACTTCATTCAGAGGTGGAGAGATACCTGCAACAAGATGAGAACCCCCATTTGAGAGGAGCACACACTCCAAGTCATCCTGAACAATTTTTCTCAGCCTCTCAGAAGCCTCATGTCCACTTACCCATCAAAATCATTTATAGAGCTTATTGAGCGAGCTGAGTGGATCGAGATGGGGATGGACAATGGAAATTATGAGGGCATCACTCTCGTCAAGAGCGGTCAAGACCTCAAAAAGAAGGTGAATTATACATTCTCGGCTAACTCTCGAGGCAATAGCAGTAAGGATAGCACGAACAAGCAGATGGGGCAGCGAGAGAAACCCTTCAAGAAGAATGACAAGCCAGTTCTAGCCAAGCAGAAGGAGAAAATAAAACGTGAAGCGTGGGGTTATGACCGCCAATTCACTGCTCTGGAATAGTCCCTCGAGCAAGTTTTGGAGTATATGTTGAGCAAAGATATGATTAAACTTCCAAGAGTTGCTGATCCTTCGGTCTCCCTGGGAAAATGTAAGGACAAGTTCTGCAAGTTTCACCGAGCAGTGAGTCATGACACAGAGCACTACTTCGTCCTAAAGAACATCATCCATGACTGCATTGATAAAAATCTTCTGATAGAGGACGAAGAAGAAGAACAGCCCGCTGTCCTAACCAAGCCTTTCCCGGACCACTCCAAGAACTAATGATGCTGAAGTTTCTCTGTATTTCTCCTTTTTCTTAGTAGTCATCTTGTAGGGGCAAGTCAGCCCCAGTTTTCTGTGATCTCTTTTTTATCACTTGTAAATATCCAAGTTTTGTTTTCAGTCATTACTTATCAATGAAATGGCAATTTCTTTCCTATTTTTGATGTTCAATTCTCATTTCTTTCGCCTTATTGGGGCATCTTTTATTGTTAAAATTACATTTACGCTTCAAAATATTCTTTTGCCATCAGATTCAAATGCTTTTCAGGATGAGGGCAAATCCCGACATCATCCATGAGAGAAATGATATTGCCTATAAGGGTTTTTCAAAATCGTAAAAAACTGAAAAAATCTCTGCAAAAACTTCATCATAATCACCAAAAGTTCAAAATTTTGATCCAATCTTTTTCAAAATCAACCAGTGTGTTGATCTTCTTTTTCCAAAAATTGGTTTTCGAATCATTGCCTTCGAAAATCAACCCTTGTGTTGATATCCTTTTCTAAAAATGGTTTTGAACCACCATCTTAAAATCAACCCTAGTGTTAATCTTTTCTTTTCAAAATTAGTTTTGAACCGTCATCTTCAAAAACCAACCCTTGTGTTGATCTTCTTTTGCCAAAATCAGTTTCGAACCATTACCTTCGAAAATCAGCTCTTGTGTTGATATCCTTTTCAAAATCGGTTTTAAAACCATTGTTTTCAAAGGATCAACCCTCATGATGATCTCTCTTTAAAAATCAACCGTCGTGTTGATTCTTCTTCAAAGATCATCCCTCGTATTCACCATTCCTCAAAATCAACCTCACGGTTGGTTCTCCTTTCAAAAATGATTTTCTCATAAACACTCTCATCTCTTTTAAAGATCTCACATGCAGGCAGGATCAAACAAATTCTTTTTCTCAATCAACTCTTTTTATTTGTCAATTTTTATCAGTCTTATTAATTTTTATTTATCATTATCGATTTTTGACCGATTTATTGATTCATCATTGATTTTAATAATTTTCTTGTCAATTCTTATCTACCCTTTTAGGTTAAGGGATAAACCTGATGTCTCTTTCCCATGAGGTGTTCCTTTTCTTCTAAATTACCGTTTCAGGTTAAGGGATAAACCTGATGCCTCTTTTCCATGAGGTATTCCTTTATCCTTCATTTTTCTCGCTCAGGATAAAGGATAATCCTGAACCTTCGTCCCACGAGGTCCCACAAAGATTGTTTTGCATAAAATATATATGTGATTTTTGCATATATTTTTTGTTATTTTCTCTTAAATATATGTAAATTTTCTCTTATATATGTGATTTTTCTCCTAAATATATGTGATTTTTATCCTTTATATAAGACTTTCTCCCAAATATGCAATTTTTCTCCTAAATATATGCAATTTTCTCCTATATATACAATTTTTCTCCTATACATAAAAATTTCTCCTAAATATATGCAATTTTCTCCTATATATGCAATTTTCCTCCTAAATATATGCATTTTTTCATTTTACATGTGATTTTCTCCCAAATATGTCATTTATTCCCTAAATATATATGATTTTCATGAATGAAAAATAGCATATATAGGAGAAACTCCACATATATTTAGGAGAAAATCATATATATTTAGGAAGAAATCACATATATAGGAGGAACTTCGCATATATTTAAGAGAAAATCACATAAAACATATGCGAAAATTGCATGTTTAGGATGAAAATCACATATAAAAGAGAAACTCTGCATATATTTAAGAGAAAATCATAAAAAATGCACATGTAGGAGAAAATCACATGTAAAAGAGCAAAACCATTATTTAAGAGAAAAATCATATATATAGGAGAAAAATCACATATATTTAAGAGAAAATCATATATTTAGGAAAAAAATATCATATATAGGAGGAAATCACATATACTTAGGAGGAAATCGCATATCCAAGACAAATTCCACATATGTTTAAGAGGAAATAACAAAAAATATATGCAAAAATCACATATATATTTTATGCAAAACAATCTTTGTTCTCAGATCTGTATCTTTCCGCTGCAATGTCAAAACCTACATTTTTATAGTTGTTGAAAAACTGAGACATAGGCCTATAACTTTTCTGTTTTGAGTCAGAAACAAAAACTTCTATAGGGTTTCTATTTTTTGAGCTCCAAAACCGGAATAGAAACATTCTTTGTAGACTGGAACAACTAAATAGTCTATCTTTCATAGGACGTTTCTCCCCAACTGCTCATCAGATCAAGGTGATCTTGATAGCATTGAAAAGCTAACATCCTGATCTATCTTTCATTTTTTTTTTCTTGACTTCAATGCATGTGGCTGAAAAATAGCATCAAACAAACAGAAAAGGGGAAACACACCTGTTCGAGTATGCATAATATGCTTCTATTCTGGTTTTGGAATGCAGAAATAGGAAGCCTAGAGGGGTTTTCAGTTCTGACTGAAAACATAAAAGTTACAAGCCCATATCTTAGCTTTTCAACAACTATAAAAATATAAGTTTTTGACATCAGAAAGAGATACAGATGTGAGAATAGAGACCGTTATGCAAAAAAACAGTCATATTTGAGAGAAAATTCATATATATTTCAGAAATCGCATGTGCGAAGGGTAAAAGTCTTTTTAAAACCAAATGCTTACGATTTTGAAAATGAGGAGAATAGCAAAAATTATAGGGCATTTTAAAAAATGCATCATATTTTCCCTACAATATGATCATTTTCTACCTTTTAATCAATAAAAAAGCTAATCTTTTGATATTATAATAGTAAGAAATCCATTTTTATTAAAAAATATTAAAAGTATTATAATATTATTAAAAAGATTAAAATGTCTGGATATGTTTGTATTAGTGTTTGTGTCATCGTATCTGAGCATGTCCAATCATTTTTGTCATGATATAATACACATTTGAAAGACCTGACCTGAGGGGTCAAACTAGAGATTCTCGGTTCTCAAATCTGATCGTTTCAACTTCAATTTGAGAATGAAGCATTTAAATGGGCCCTAAGTTGTCGGCCTTCACTATGGTAGGGCTGGAAGGGTCATAACAAAATCGAGATCTTGGTCAAAGTTTATTAGTATGGAAGTTGTGTTTAATTGATCATATATCATCAAATCTGGTCGAGTCTGGATTGACCTGTCTTGCATTTAACATGACTAGTTCATGGTTTTCGTATACAGAAAATGGCTAGTCTTTTTAAAATGGTGTAATTTTGGAAGTACTTACTAATTTGCAAATTCCTTCTCATGTCCAAAATTGTTGATTCTTGATTTTTTAAAGATATTTTTACCCTTTTTCATAAACAAACTTTTTGATATTCACATGATAGATATGTACGCCATCTGAATGTTGCAATATCTTAATAACCATCAGATTCACATGACTATTTCAGACTTGTACACAAATTACGAACATGGCTTTCTATGTTTTCAAAGTAACTATACCAAAACCTCAAATATGTTACGACAAAGAAGCCATACATGATACTTCAAGTACAAGGTTTTGATGATGAGCAAGTGGAATCAACTGCATTTCAGCTAAGGCTATGAAGAAATTGAAGAATTCAGTGAAGAATCCTTGAAGACTAGTGTGCAAATGTTTAATTCATTAAAAGTCTTAGATTATTGTAAGAGCCTTACTTAGAGTGCATATTTAGGTTGCATTTCACTTTAAAAGTCTTTAGAAAAACTTTTCTAAAAGAAACTCTTTTGAAACTCTTTTTAGAAAACTCTTTTCTTAAATTTTCATGTTTATTAGTCGACCAATAGACTTATCAGTCGACTAATCCTTTCGCGCCATATTTTCTAAAAAGTCATTCTTGTCAAATTAGTCGACCGAAGGTTTTAACAGTTGACTGGACAGAATGTCTGTTTTCTGGAAAATTAGCAGCAGTCGACTAATGGTTTTTCAGTCGACTGAACAGAACATGTGTATTCTGGAAAATTAGCAGCAGTCGACTAATGGTTTTTTAGTCCACTGAACAGAACATGTGTATTAAAAAAAAAATTAGCAGCAGTCGACTAATGCTTTTTATCAGTCGACCGAACAGAATGTTTGTTTTTCAGAAGTTTTTAGCAGCAGTCGACTAAAAGGTTTTTCAGTCTACTGATGATATTATCAGTCGACTAACTTTTCTCAAGTCGACTAAGTTTCAAAAGTTCAGATTTTCAAACGGCTCAATTAACAGATCAGTCGACCGACGATAACTGTCAGTCTACTAATAACTAACTATTAGTCGACTAACTGATGTTTCAGTCGACTAATTTTGCCATTTTCCTGAAACTTCAAAAAGGCGTGTCTTTTCATTTTTCAAACGTTTTGATCGTTCGAATTGGACCGTTTTGACACCCTTTCATACTCTCAACGTATGGAATCCTTTAACTATAAATATAAGTGCATTTTACACTAAAAAACAACAATTCAATCGATTTGAATCTTGCTTTTCACTCTTATTCAGTCAAGTATTGATTTTCTCACTCACGTGATATTTTCACTTCAGTTTTTCACTCAAATCACTTTGAGAGATAGTGAATTCGTGAGTAGAGTGTTTCAACAACCTCAAAAGCCAATTGCATCTCATTTGCATTCAAAAGGAAGGCTCATAGGTTGTATTGTAAGTGTTTATTTCTTTTGTGTAAAAAGGACTCCTTGGTGTAAAGGAGTTGTTTGCTTTCAGTGGGATTGTTACTGAAAGTGGGACCGGTTATGGTCTGTGTGATCTTGTAGTTTACAAGGTTGATAGTGAAAAATCTCAAGCGGGTTTTGCTTGGGGACTGGATGTAGGTCGGGTTTGACCGAACCAGGGTAAAATCTTGTGTTCTTTGTGTGTTTGCTTTGAGATTTGCAAAATCCTTCAATATTCCGCAGAAAGTTTTAAAAGCACTATTCACCCCCCCTCTAGTGCTCGTTGCCTCGATCCTAGTGCACTTTCATTTGGTATCAGAGCACAGGTTTGCTATTACTTTGATTTGACCATCATCTAGCATGGCAACTACAACATCTCAGCACAAAGAAGGAAGCTCCTCTGTTCGTCCTCCTCTCTTCGATGGAACAAACTATGGATACTGGAAAGTAAGAATGACAATATTCCTACAATCCATGGATCTCGATATCTGAAGAGTTGTTTCAGAAAAGTACCAAACTCCATCAACTGATTTCAGCCGATTGACCGATGAAGAAAAGAAGACTGCTTCACTTAATGCCAAGGCAATGAATGCCTTATATTGTGGCGTTGACAAGGTAGAGTTCAATCGCATCTCTCAATGCTCTACAGCTAATGAAATCTGGCATACTCTTCTCGTAACACACGAAGGTACGTCAAAGGTAAAGGAATCTAAAATTGCTTCTTTAGTTCATAAATTTGAATTGTTCAAAATGAAGCAAAATGAATCTATATCGGACATGGTAACTAGAATGACCGATATAACTAACACTTTGAAATCCCTTGGAAAAGAATATTCACAAGTGGATTTAGTCAGAAAGATTCTAAGGTGTTTAACTCCTGAATGGGAGAGAAAAACCACTGCTATTGAAGAAGCAAATGATCTCAATACTCTCACTCTTGAAGACTTAGTTGGTAACCTAATGGCATATGAGGTCAAACTTCAAGACAGACAAGAAGAAGAGCCTAAAAAGAAATCTCTTGCTTTTAAGGCTACTTCTGACTCAGAAAATTCTGAAGAAGATGAAAATGAAGATATTGCCCTCATCACAAGGCAATTCAGAAGATTCATCAAAAAGGGAAGATTTCAAAGAAAGGCAAAGAAAGCAGATTCTTCCATTCTCAATGAAGTAAAGTGCTTTAACTGCAAAAAGGCAGGACATATCAAGAAAGATTGTCCTCTTCTCAAATTCAAGCCCAAGGACCAATTCAAGAAGAAAAAGGCATTTCAAGCCTGTTGGGATGATAGTGACTCCTCTTCCGATGAAGAATCAAATGAAGAAGTCGCCAACATGTGTTTTGTAGCACAAGAAGAATCGGTAAGTCAATTTGACTATGATGAGTTATTTGAAGCATTTAATGATTTATATGCTAAATTTAAGAGTCTTAGTTCTAAAAATAAAGAGTTAAAAACTGAAAATTTAACTCTTGACTCTCAAAATAAAGTGTTACTTCAAGAAATAGAAGATCTCAAGAAGGAAAATTTTTGCCAGGCAATTGAGATAAAAGAAATTGGAGTTAGAACCAATCTCTTACAAAAAGAAATATCTAGTCTTAAAGAAAAGTCAAATGATCTTCTTTCTATAGTGACCAAATTTACAAATGGTCAAGAGAATCTAGAAAAACTTCTTGGTTCTCAAAGATGCTCGGTTAATAAAACCGGATTGGGATATAGCTTCTTTGATACTCAAAATAGACCAAACTATGTGGTGAAAAATCAAAGACATTATTCTCAACCTTTTGTTCATAAAACTAATTTTTTTAGTTCTAATAGAAATGCATCTAGAAATGATTATTCTAAATCCTTTTATAGAAAGAATAATTATTATCAAAGGAAACCAAAATCCAAATGGATATGGGTTCCTAAGACTAACTCTCATGGACCCGAAAATAGAAAGGGGTCAAATGCTCTGTTGTCTGATTTTGTTGTAGGTACACAACATAAGGAGCAAATGGATATTGGACAGCGGCTGTTCCAAACATATGACTGGAAGGCCGGAGTTATTTTTCACCCTCCAAAATAAGGATGGAGGAACCGTCACCTTTGGTGACAATAACAAGGGAAAAGTGATAGGTATTGGTAATATTGGTAATCCAAAATTTCCCTTGATAGAAAATGTTCTTTTAGTAGATGGTTTAATGCATAATTTAATATCTATTTGTCAATTATGTGATAAAGGTTTTCATGTTTCTTTTGAAAATGATTTATGCTTAATTTCTGATTTTCAATCTAAAAAGATCATTTTTAAAGGTAAAAGAAGAAACAATGTGTATGAACTATATCTAGATGAATTACCCTCTTTTAATGAAAAATGTCTTATTGTTTCAAATGAAATTCAATGGTTATGGCATAAGAGACTTGGACATGTTAATTTTAAAATTATTTCAAAATTATCCAAGAATGATCTTGTAAGAGGCCTACCTAGAATACCATATAAAAAGGATCACTTATGTGATGCTTGTCAAAAGGGTAAACAAATTAAGAGTTCTTTTAAAGCTAAAGATATAGTTTCAACAAAACGTCCTCTTGAACTTTTACATTTAGATCTATTTGGACCATCTAGAATTCAAAGTTTGAATGGTAGCAAGTATGCTTTTGTTATAGTAGATGATTATTCTCGATTTACATGGGTGATTTTTCTAAAAAGCAAAAATGATGCTTTTTTAGAATTTTCTAAACTTTGTAGAAGAATTACAAATGAAAAATCTACATCTATTATTAAAATTCGCAGTGATCATGGTGGTGAATTTGAAAATGAATATTTTCTAAAGTTTTGTGATTTACATGGTATATCTCACAACTTTGCTTTTCCTAGAGCAGCTCCACAAAATGGAGTTGTTGAAAGAAAGAATAGAACTTTGCAAGAATGTGCTAGAACCATGCTTCAAGATAAAAATTACCAAAATATTTTTGGGCTGAAGCAATTAATACAGCATGTTATGTCTTAAATCGTGTTCTTATTCGACCAATTTTACATAAAACATGTTTTGAATTGTATTATGATCGTATACCAAAGATCTCATATTTCAAAATTTTTGGTAGTAAATGTTTCTTGTTAAATACCAAAGATAATCTTGATAAGTTTGATTCAAAATCAGATGAATCAATATTTCATGGATATTCTTCTAGAAGTAAAGCATATCGTATTTTCAATAAAAGAACATCTTGTATTGAAGAATCTCTACATGTTGCATTTGATGAGAATTGTGAGCAGGTTATTCCTCTAAGCGAAGAAGAAGAAGCAATACTTCAAGAAGAACCCTTGATAGAGAGTACTTCTCAAGAAAATATTCCTCTTCAACCGGTTTGGAAAGAAGTTTCTAATCATCCACATGAACAAGTTATTGGTGAAATAAAGAGTGGTGTCCAAACTAGAAGGCAGTTAGAAAAATATATTGCAAATGTTGCTTTCATATCTAAATTAGAACCAAAGAATATCAATGAGGCATGTGATGATGAATTTTGGATTTTAGCCATGTCTGAAGAACTTAACCAATTTACTAGGAATGATGTTTGGGATCTAGTTGATAGACCAAAGGATCATCCAGTAATTGGAACAAGATGGGTCTTCCGAAATAAGCTGGATGAAAATGGTGAAGTCATTCGTAACAAAGCAAGGCTAGTGGCACAAGGCTATAATCAAGAAGAAGGCATAGATTTTGATGAAACCTATGCACCAGTGGCTCGATTAGAGTCAATTCGTATGATGCTTGTTTTTGCTAGTTACATGAACTTCAAGTTATATCAAATTCATGTTAAGAGTGCATTCTTAAATGGACACATCAATGAAGAAGTTTATGTAGAGCAACCCCCAGGCTTTGAAAATGAGAAATATCCAGAAAAGGTCTACAAATTGAAAAGAGCTCTGTATGGACTCAAACAAGCACCAAGAGCGTGGTATGAAAGACTACAAAATTTTCTAGAACAATCTGGTTTTTCCATTGGTCGGGTAGACTCCACTTTATTTATTAAACATTTTAATTCAGATATTCTTATTGTGCAAATTTATGTTGATGACATAATATTTGGTTCTACTAATGATTCTCTTTGTAAAGAATTTGCTAAGGCTATGCAGGAAGAGTTTGAAATGAGCTTGATGGGCGAATTAAACTACTTCCTTGGACTTCAAATAAAGCAAACTGAAGAAGGAATCTTCATCAATCAGGGTAAGTATACAAAAGAACTTCTCAAGAGATTTGGGATGGACTCATCGAAATCAAGAAGGAATCCTATGAGTACAACTACTTCTCTTGATAAAGATGAAAATGGTAAAAGTGTAGATACTAAGCTCTACAGAGGTATGATCAGATCTCTATTATACTTAACTGCTAGTCGACCTGATATTATGTTTAGTGTTTGTATGTGTGCAAGATTTCAAGTTAATCCAAAGGAATCTCATTTAACTGCAGTAAAACAAATTCTTCGTTATTTGAAAGATACTTCAGATTTCGGTTTGTTTTACCCAAAATCATCTTCCTTTGATTTAGTTTCATATAGTGATGCAGATTTTGTAGGAAGTAAATCTGATTGCAAGAGTACTAGTGGAACTTGTCATTTCTTGGGAAATTCCTTAGTCTCTTGGTTTAGTAAAAAGCAAAATTCAGTATCACTCTCAACAACTGAAGCTGAATATATAGCGGCTAGTTTAGCATGTTCACAAGTACTTTGGATGAAACAGACATTAAAAGATTTTGGTTTAAACTACTCCACAACAACTATTTATTGTGATAACACTAGTGCTATAAATCTTTCGAAAAATCCTATTCAGCACTCAAGAACTAAGCATATTGAAGTTAGACATTATCTTGTGTACTTCAGCGTTGTAGGGAGACAAATCTAGTGCTTAGTTGGGAAAAGAGTCATTTCATGGTACAACAAGGGATTGTTCTTGGACATATGGTGTCCGAGAAAGGTATTGAGGTCGATAAGGCCAAAGTGGAGACCATTGCCAGATTAGCTCCACTGACCTCTGTGAGGCAAGTGCATTCATTTTTAGGGCATGCAGGTTTCTATAGACGATTCATTAAGGATTTTAGTCAGATTTCTAGACCGTTGTGTAACCTGTTGTCGAAAGACCAATCATTTGCGTTTGATGATGCCTGTTTGAAGGAATTTTTAGCCCTAAAGGAAGCACTGACCACTGCTCCTATTCTCAAATCTCCTGAGTGGTCAGTGTCGTTTGAGATTATGTGTGACGCTTCAGATTACGCGGTTGGAGCAATTTTAGGTCAGAAGATTGAGAAACGATCTCATGTTATTCATTATGCTAGTAGGACCCTTTCTGAGACACAAATGCATTATACTACCACTGAGAAGGAGTTGCTAGCCATTGTGTTTGCGCTTGAAAAGTTTCGATCATATTTGTTAGGCTCCAAAGTTATCATTTACTCAGATCATGCTACATTGAGATATTTGATGAGTAAAAAGGATGCAAAACCGCGTCTCATTCGTTGGATTCTTCTGTTACAAGAATTTGATCTCGAGATTCGAGATAAGAGAGGATGTGAGAACCTTGTAGCAGATCATCTGTCCAGACTGGCTATGGATTCATCTATTGATCAAAGACAAATTGTTGATTCTTTTCCAAATGAGCAGTTATTTCATGTCAAGCGTCTACCCTGGTTCGCAGATATCATAAACTTTCTGGTTACTAGAGAGTATCCAGCGCATTGGAACCGACATGAGAGAGATAGATTTTTTGCGCAAGTGAAGCATTATTTTTGGGAGGAACCAAAATTGTTTAGATCATGCCCGGACCAGATGATTCAGAGATGTGTGCCCGAAGAAGAGTATCATTCCATTTTATCTTTTTGTCATTCTTTAGCTTGTGGAGGTCATTTTTCTAGTCGGAAGACCGCCGCAAAGGTCTTTCAGCCTGGATTTTGGTGGCCCACACTTCATAGAGATGCTCACGAATTCTGTAGAAAGTGTTTGTGATGTCAGCAAACAGGTCACATTACCAAGCGCGATATGATGCCTCTTTTACCTATTCTGATTGTGGAGATTTTTGATGTTTGGGGCATTGATTTTGTGGGTCTTTTTCCGCCGTCGTTTGGATTTACATATATTTTAGTGGCGGTCGATTATGTTTCAAAATGGGTCGAGGCCGTGGCCACCCAGACCAATGATCATAAAGAGGTGCTTCGATTTATCAAGCACAACATTTTTAGTCGGTTCAGAGTTCCTAGAGCGATCATCAGTGATGGTGGTACGCACTTTCGTAATGTGCAAGTAGCTTCCCTACTTAGGAAATATTCTCTGCATCATCGGATTGCTACAACTTACCACCCGCAGACCAATGGCCAAGTTGAGGTCTCTAACAGAGAGATCAAGAGGATTCTTGAAAAGACAGTCAGACCAGACCGCAAGGATTGGTCTCAGCGCCTTGATGACACCCTGTGGGATTATAGGATTGCTTTCAAGACCCCGATTGGTATGTCACCGTTTCGATTAGTTTTCGGGAAACCTTGCCATCTTCCTATTGAGTTAGAGCATAGAACATATTGGGCTATTAAAAAATTCAATTTCAATATGACCCAAGCTGGAGTCGAGAGAAAATTACAGTTGAGTGAGTTAGAGGAATTGCGTAATGAGGCCTATGAGAGTGCAAAGATTTACAAGGCTCGAACTAAGCATTTTCATGATCGATATATTGTTAGGAAACAGTTCGAGCCTGGGCAAAAGGTATGGCTTTATCATTCGCGTCTTCATCTTTTTCTAGGCAAGTTGAAGTCAAGATGAAATGATCCATTTGTTGTGCATTGGGTGTTTCCACATGGAGCAATAGATCTTTTTGACCCTCACACGGGTGCCATTTTTAAAGTAAATGGGCAACGGCTGAAGCTTTATATCCCAGATACTATGATAGGACAAGACATTGAGGATGTTGATCTTTTAGAAGTTTAGGGCTCACACATGTTTGTATATATTTTAAGATTTTGTAAATATTCATAGAAAAGCATTTTTTTCGTTTGCTTTCATATAGTTCATGTGCATAATGCATAGATCATGGTCAGTGTAGGCATACTTTCACATTTTAGATTTCATTGAGTTTACTTTCTTTCCGTCATTGATTTTGTCTCATGTGCATTCACTTAGTTTCATATAAGCATGGGGGAGTGCCACTGGGAAAGTGTCATACAAGCGTGGGGGAGGGTGTAGTAGCTCACCAGAATATTTTTGTCTACGTTCTTGCACATGTTTACACATCTCTCATGAAAAGTAGATTTTTAAAGAAAGAGTTTGAACTTATATGAATGTTATTTCAAATCTGATGTTTTTAGAGGATTTTTAAGCCCCACGAGAAATTTTTTTCTGACATAGATCTAAAAATTATGGTTGTTTATGCGTATTTTGAAGAAATGATGATAAATACATGTTAGAATTTATTTTGAATCATAAATATGAATATGCATAGTTCTATTTTTGAAAAACTAAGCAAATGAACAAAAGCGTAAAAATGAGCTCAAAAAGTGAAAAAAAAGCATGCGTTAGGTTGTTTGGATAATTCCACAATCCTTAGTAGATGGAACTTAGATGTAAGTTGAAACTTTTTATTCCATTTCGAAAAGGAGAGTGAAAAACTTCGTGATCCTAAGTAGCTGAGAACAGATACAAGTTGAAATGTTTAACTCTCACGTTGCAAAGATAAATGAAGGAAGTCACTTTTATGTCTTAATTGATATCTTTTGGTATGCATTGAAAAAGTATAGAAGATATTGACATTGCACAAGGCATAAAAGCAGACCACACACAAGCTATAAGAGAAGAATGAATGCGCAAAAAGAAAAAGTGTGAAAAATGAAAAAATGAAGAAAAGAGCTGAAAAAGAAAGAAAAGTTTAGTGCTTAGAAGTGTGATTGAGAAAACCTGTGCAAAAAACATATGAGTGAGGATAAGTAAATAATAACTTGTTTTTATTGGATTTTCCAAGAATAAAACATAAATAATTGTGATATTTAGAAAAGTGAAAGAAATTCTTTTTCTGTGGTGGTATATAAAAGACTCTAATTATATTCTAATTTTGAAATAACAGGAAATATTTGTGAAAATAAAGTCTTTAATTACCTACTGATTATGAGGATGAGTAATATTTTGCATACATGACAGAGATGTTTGTGGGTAGCATCACTGCAAACCCTCACAAGACCTTACTCATCCACTGGGGTAACCCAGGGGTTGAAAGGGCTTGTTGCATGAGCTAAATGCAACCGTGATTCCTACGAAAGTGAGTTAGGTGATAGTTTGATTTCTTGCATTTTTCTAGTTTGCTCGAGGACTAGCAAAACATAAGCATGGGGGTATTTGATCATGTATATATTTTAGGGTTATTTCATATAAAAAATATGCATGATTTCATAAAAAAATGATTTAAAACCCAATTTTATGCTGGTTTTGAGTGAATGAGCTAAAATGAATTAAAAATAGAAAATGTTTGAAAATCAGTGTTATTTTGCAATTTAATAAATATTTTAATGTTTGTCATTGTGAGTTCCTAAAAATAAAATAAAAATTAGAGTTAAAAATAGAGTTAGTTAGTTAGTTTTTAAAAAATAAGTTGAAATGAGGTTTAGTGTAAATATTTTTAAGAAGTTTTGAGTTTTTTAGCAGATAGACTTTCGTTAAATAGTTTTTTTAGATTTTTGAAAAAAATAAAACAAACCGGTTTACACGGTTTGAGTCTTTTGAAAAATAAAACTGAAAAATTGTTAGAAACCTGTTCAAGCCGGTTTGGGTTCTTTAAAACCCAACAACGGAAAAAAAACAACTCGTCTCTCACCATTTGGCGCCAAAGCTTCCTTTCCCCCTCTGGTATCTCTCTTTTCCCTCTTTTCCAATCGCCGGATTCCCATTCCCCATCTTTTACCTCTCTTCTTTCCTCCTTCTTCCCCTGCTCCTATTCTCTTTTTCCAATCCGGTGGCAGAGCTTCTTCAGTCGGCGACAGCGCACAAGGTGGAGGCCATTCTTCCCTAACCCTTCCAATCCATCTCCGATTTCACGGTAAGTCTTCCACAATCTTCTTCTTCTTTTTCAATTTCTTCATCCATTCTTCTTCGTTGTCTCTTCAATCGGTTATGTTTTGTTTCAGAAAATCGAAAAAAAAAAGTGTAATTCACATCCGTTTCCATTTTTTTTTCTGTTCTTTTCAATCGATCTTGTTTTGTAATTTTCATTGTTCGTGCATTCTGTTTTCATCCATTAGTGTATTTTTCACTTGATCTAGCTTCAGTCGTGAATTTCATTGTATTTCATTCCTTGAGTTTCTTGTTAAGCATTGATTTTTTTTTTAATTTTCTGTTGGATTTTCTGTTAATTTCTTCTGTCAATCATGTATTAGATTTCTGTGTTTTGTTTTGTTGTTTCTTCATCTATTTGTTTTTTTTCTGAATTTCTTGCATTTTTTCTTAATTTTCTGTTGCTTTCATTATCCGTTTTTATTCATTACACAAATTTCCTATTTTTTTTTTCAGTTTATATGCATAGTTTTTACTGTTTTCTGCCATAGCAGTTACGGTTTTATATTGCTTTTGATTCGTATGCCTCTGAATTTTCATTTTTTTGTAGATTCATTTTTATCATTTCATATCTGTGTTGCTTTTCATTTTTTTTGCATCTTGCATTTCCTTCTTTCAGTCTCAGTCATTTCATTTTGCATCTTCATTTCAATTTTGAGCAATTTACTTTTCCTCTGCATTCATGCATTTTACTTTACAAATGTTTACCTAATTTACTGTTTTAGTTTTAATATAGAGTTCATATTATTCTCTGTTTTGTTTTTAAAGTCATTTCATGTTTTTACATTCATTTCCAGTCTCTTTTACATTCATTTCTCGTTCATCATTCAGTTTTTCATGTTTTTCATTATTCATCTCATATTTTGTTTTCTGAAAATTTTAAGTTTCTTTTTGTTCATTCAGCAACTTTCTGTTTTACAAATCCTTGAATTCATGTTTTAGTCATTTAGTAATTTTCTATTTTCTGTTTTTTTTCTAATTAACTGTTTGTTTTGTTTTTACATTTTTCCTGTTTTCTTTTAATTATTTTAACTACTGTTTCTGAAATTTTAATTTTCCTGTCTTTTCTATTTCAGTTCGCTTTCAATTCAATGTAAATTCATGTTTTGTTTAAGTCTCTTTTGATTTCCTGTTGAGTTTTTAAGTCACTTGTTGTTTGTATTGCTTGATGTTATGCTTTCAATTTTTTTTTAATAGATTTCATCTCATTTTCTGTATTGTTTTTACTTTCAATTCTTGTTTTCTTTATTGATTTCCTGTCATTCAATTAATTTTCAGTTCATTTTCTTGCTTTTGTTAAGTAAGCATTAGTTATTAGTTAAGTAATTGTTAGTTAATTGTTTTCTAATTAGTTAGTTGTTAGTATATTTAATTAGAATTAGTTTTTAATTGTAATTAGTCATTTAGATTTCTTTTCTGATTTCTTTCATATTTCTAGCACTTAATTAGTATTTTTTTAGTATAGTTTTACTTCTATCTCTGGTACTGCTCGTGTTCATTTGACTTGTGCAGGATAGCACAGGAGTGGAGCTAAAGTGCATACGTGACACAAAGTGCAAGAATAGAAGATTTTTACTTTTCAGTTTAAAATTAGGAATTTAATTGGGTTTGTAAATATTGCATTTTATGCCCTCTGCGAAGGGTATTCATTTCTTGTAATAGTTAGTTATTTTACTTTTCTCATACAATTTACATTTTAATAATAGGGCAATAAAGATTAGTTTAGATTTATGTGTTTGAATACGAAATATTCTAGTTCCCTGAGTTTGACCCGGTCTCATATACTAGTGAGAACCGGTTTTTATTATTTGATGTCTGGTTTTCACATGTTTTACATGTAAAAATCTTTTCAAAATTACAACGATTTAAAAGAAGATTTCCTTAATATAACTATGGAAATCCTATATAGGTTAAGACATGATTAAGGAAAATACAAGACAAATGTTTATCAAGACAAATGCTTTATGAATATTCAACTGTGTTTAATTAGAATTTGTTAACATACTAATAAGGGTATGTTAACAATTGTTAAATTATTTATAAAATCTGTTAAATCACAATAGAAATATCCAAATTGTCATGTAAGCCTATAACATGTTTCACAGATTTCATTACAATCCAAATTAACATGTAAGCCTATATGTTGCATAATCATATAATGTAAGCCTATATGATCTGACTAATGAATATCCTATATAGAAATGAAAAGTATATATAAATATTGTATGGAAAAAGAGGAATATTGTAAAGTCTTTAGAATATGATTTGTACATTTCACCTGACCAATATTGTACATTGTGTATCTGTTCTTAAGAAAGAGCTCAATCAAAATTGGACATGTAGATCTTGTTCCGGATGTAAAAATTTGAGCTAGTTCAAATTTTTGAAGAAGATGTTGAATCCGATAGGAAGTCCGAGTCGGAACTCGAGACTTCAAACGATATATAAAGAAGGGAAAACCCGAGTCGAAACCCGGATCTTCAAAATAATGATAAAAATAGAAGAACTCGAGTTTTGAACAACTCGAATCTTCAAGGGTACGATCGGTTCCAACACGAGTGTTGAATCCGATAGAAAGTTCGAGTCGGAACTCGAAACTTCAAATGATATATAAATATAAAAAGGGAAGACCCGAGTCGGAACCCGGATCTTTAAAAAATAATGATAAAAATGGAAGAACCCAAGTTTTGAAAAACTCGAATCTTCAAGGGTACGATCAGTTCCAACACGAGCGTTGAATCCGATAGGAAGTCCGAGTCGGAACTCGAAACTTCAAATGATATATAAATATGAAAAGGGAAGACCCGAGTCGGAACCCGGATCTTTTAAAAACGATGATAAAGATGGGGAATCCGAGTTTCGAAAACTCGAATCTTCAAGGGTACGATCGGTTCCAACATGAGCGTTGAATCCGATAGGAAGTCCGAGTCGGAACTCGAGACTTCAAACGATATATAAAGAAGGGAAAACCCGAGTCGGAACCCAGATCTTCAAAATAATGATAAAAATGGAAGAACTCGAGTTTTGAACAACTCGAATCTTCAAGGGTATGATCGGTTCCAACACGAGCGTTGAATCCGATAGGAAGTTCGAGTCGAAACTCGAAACTTCAAATGATATATAAATATAAAAAGGGAAGACCCGAGTCGGAACCCGGATCTTTAAAAAATAATGATAAAAATGGAAGAACCCGAGTTTTGAAAAACTCGAATCTTCAAGGGTACGATCGGTTCCAACACGAGCGTTGAATCCGATAGGAAGTCCGAGTCGAAACTCGAAACTTCAAACGATATATAAAAAAGGGAAAACCCGAGTCGGAACCCAGATCTTCAAAATAATGATAAAAATGGAAGAACCCGAGTTTTGAAAAACTCGAATCTTCAAGGGTAGGATCGGTTCCAACAAATTTTCTTCAATGAATCCTAATTCATTTGTTGTAATAGTTAAAATATATGATTGAAATATATTTTAACTCTCTTAGTGGTATATCTAATTTTATACTATATTTAATTTACGTTGTTATTTTAAATTTACTATACTGCAGATTATTATGCAAATGTAAATTAAGTATAAAGTGCAATATTTACAAACCCAATCAAATTCCTAATTCTAAAAAAAATAAAAGCAAAAAGAAGCTTTATTCTTCGTACTTCGTGTCACGTAATCACTTCCGCTCCATTCTTGTGCAATCCTGCACAAATCAAATGAACACAAGCAGTACCAGAGAAAGAAGAAATAGAATGTACTAAACAAAATATACTAACTAAATGCTAAGAATACGAAAGAAATCATTAAAGAAATCTAAATGACAATTTTAAATGCAAATGATATATTTTTTTTCTTTTATTAAATCTAACTAACTAATTACAAAGTAATTAACAATGCTGATTATCTTTCTTAACTAAACTATTTTTAATAGCAAAATGATTAGCAACTAAGTAATCTAACAATGAGTTAATCAATTAACTAAGTAATCTAATATCAACACACTAAGTAATCTAAGTACTAAGTAATATCTATCTAAAAAAAATCAGCAAAGTATTATCATCCGATAATTCGATATCTCAAACCGGATCCGGATATCCAATTAACTGGTCCAGTACCACATCACTCTTGCCGGAATAACAGATAACAAAGAGATAATTTTGATAGACTGAATTTGTTTAAAATGTCTGATCAACTGAGTAATTCATTTATCAATCCAGAAATTACATTGTCAATCCGATGAAATAAAAAATGTGGATTCATGATATCAGGCAATTGATCAAACAGAAATCAAATACTGGCTCATTCAATACCGAAGGTCAATTTGATTCACATTCAGATATTATTTCAATTTCTAATGAATTCAGTAAGAAAAATGATTCCAATTGACATTCACTGGATATAACAGAACCTTCAATTTCTGTTCAAATGACTCAGCCGGAATATCCAATTCCGCTCACATGACTCTGCCGGATGTGAAGTTCAGGTAAAATTAAAGTTCATGTGAAAATAACATTTCACCACTGCTGAAACAAGTGGTGACCGGAGGGATTAGAAATTCCGTTATATGATTCCGACTGAATGGCCAGAACTTTAAAAAAAACGTCGGTCAATCAGAGAACACAATGATCAATGTTTTCTATTAAATCTGGAAATCCAATTCAATTAAAGAACTAGTGATTTATCATTATTAACCTATGCCAAATTTCTCTTGAGAATCTTTAAAACTTCACCAAACCTCCTTCAGATGAAAATCACACAAAGGCTCGCCGGAATTTTAATGAAACCCTTGCCGGAATGTAATTTCACGCTGGAACATCACATGACTTCATAGACTGATTCTGTGAGTATCTTACTTGAACACCGTAGATAGCAATTTCACACAAGAAAAAGAGGATTCACGGTAGAACCGTGATTCGATTTATGCCTTTTCACCGATTTCAAATATCTTGACAAAGAGGAATCCCGATTCCTCTGTAAATCTTGATGGAAACCCTTGGTTTCACGGTGGATCTTAAAAATATTTCACCATTTTCCTACTGCCACAGTAATTTCTAAAAATTTAATCCACTTTGTTAACGTTTCTAACAAATCTTCAAAGTCTTTGTGAAATTAACTGGAATGTTGCCGGAATTCAGTTTGCAACTATGACACAATGTACATCAATACATAAATTTCAAAATATGATTTGTAATATAGTCAATATTTATATATACTCTTTTGGATTTTAAAGAAACAGATGATCTGACTAATGAATATCCTATATAGAAATGAAAATCAGATATCATATAGGCTTACATTATGCATAAAATGACTGTAAAATCTGATTTTGAAAAACATTTGTCTAATGAATATTCATTAGCCCATATGCTGCATAATCATATAATGTAAGCCTATATGATATCTGATTTCCATAGTTATAAATCTGATTTTCTGACTAATGAATATCCTATATAGAAATGAAATGCGATTCTAATTAAATATGTTAACGTATTATGATAGGAGTTTGATATAAGACAAATCACAATAGCAAATCTTGATATGGTTATAGGCTTACATGACAAACATACCCTAGAATTAGGATTTTAATAGAATCGATTGCAAATATATTATAACATATGGTAATTTTATATGATTATCTCACTTAGAAATAATTCTATAAATTCAAAAATTACTTAAGTCGTATATATGATTATTATGGTTATAGGCTTATTAGTGGTTATGTATTCTGAATTGCTATATGAAAATTGTATGTTAACAGATTTTCATTTCTATATTTAGGATTTTCATTTCTATATATTAGTATGTTAATTCATATAACATATCATTAGTCCTATATGATATCTGATTTTTCATATCAAATGTATAAATTGTAAACATTTCATTACAATGAATATCAATTTTCATTTCTATATAGGATATTCATTAGCCCAGTTGTATTTTACATTATGCAGCATGATTATGGATGTTTATCTTGAAATTTGAGCGTATATGCATGCAAACTAAATGTATTCTATGTTATTCTTGATTTAGAACCATTCATATAACATGCATGTTAATGAACATTGAATATCATAAGGCATGATTAGTGTAAAATAAATTATTACACATGGTGTTGCTTGTTTAAGCATGATCATGAATTGCATGTGGTTACAGACTTTATGTATGCATGTGAGCATATGACATAGTGATAATGATGTGTGATATGAGCATGTGTGTGGTTTGGTTGTGAGCCTGGTTTTGGTAGAACCTATGGGTGTCTTTGGTGCACTAGAGACAAAAAAGATATTAATGTACATAATTCCTTTGTAGAAGCTGGGGTGAACTGTGGGGATCTGAATGGGTCAAAACAAACTTGCTTATGGAATCTTTAGTGGAAAGATTGGGCTTCTGAGATCGCGTGTGTGTACTTTGAGCAAATGTATTTTAATTTATGAGCTTAATAATTAAATAACACCCATGACAAATTCAGAACAAGTCCTTTGAACTAGGGCTCACTTTGGAGAGAGCGGGGATACACACGGTCGATTGACTGTTGTTTTATTTTGGAGGGCAGAAACGTCTCCTGATCCCCTATCTTCGGTCGTAGGGGGCCCAGACTACCATGTGTTCTTGGTGGTATATCAACAATCTCTGCAAAGTAGGAATCAATTTCATGCAGGACAATAAGGAGTTTCTCTCGGTTACGGACCGCTCTAGTAGAACCTCGATGTGAGGTTGCATATTTTTTTACTGAATGAGGTTAATAGCATACATTGCATAATATACCTCTCATTGGATTGGTTGAATCGATGTTAGGAACCCAGGAGTGTACCTTTGAGAGAAAGGAAAAGTGGAACACAAGAACTCAGAATGGAATCATTTAGATATTTCAGTTTGTGCATAAATTTTTATTTAATTGGCATGATGCATTGTAGCATGTTTATTCTGTAATGTGAATGCAAGCATGATTAGTTGTGTAAATGTGAATTATGCTTAATTTTGATATTGTGATGTTGCATGATTTAGAAGTTATCTAAAAGAGTGCCTATGTTTATTTCTGTGATTGGAATATTTGTGTTTACGTGTTTGGTGATTACCTACTGAGGTTGTGGGCTTATGCCTCAACTTTTAATATTTCAGGCAATGAGTAGGCTAGAGGGTGATGACAGTAGGCTCGAGGTGGCACTAAAAGGGTCATAGATCTTTAAGACTTTGAAAGGAATTGATATTTTATTATTTATTTATTTCATTAAGTTCTGTAAACTCTGATAATGATTAAGACAAGTATTTGATTTATTTTAAACACAAACTATGGTTTGATTGAGTTATTCTAGTGTTATATATGGTGTGTGTTGTATTTGTAAACTACCCAAGGTTTGAATCGTATTTAAAAAAAAATTTGTTGTGTTTCTTAAAAATCCTATAAATGGGTTTAAAAAAAATCTCCTAAATTGTCAGTTTGAAAAATTAGAGCGTTATAGCTTTGGTATCAGAGCTTAGGGATAAGAGGGTTTAGGATACCAAACTATATTTGGAAAATACAACTTTGGTATCGAAGCCTAAGTTAAAGAAATTGTGACTCTTGACCCATCGAGCATTCGGTCATCACTGTAAGTATGGTCTAGCTTAATTTTGATAATTTGATTTTGTTGTTAATTAAAAAATTATAATGTAATGTGAGAACCTAGACACATGCTAGTATCTTCACATGACAAACCTGACTGTAGGTCTTGAAACTTAAATAAACATTTATTTTTTTGAGGAGATAAATATCGATCTTTGAGGCTAAGTATTTTATCAGAGTGTGAAGTGAAAGCTAGATGAATTATATTTTGGTAGTTCTTTTGTTTGATGCTTATATCAAATTTTGTGGATGAAATTTTCTTTAAGGGGGTAGAATGTAACACCAGTGATTTTGGTATAGTTTAACATGTAAATTCAAGAAAAATTGAAGTTAAATTCAAGTTAAAATTAGGTTAAATTCAGGCAAAATTCAAGAATCTAAGTTAAACTAGGAGTTTAGTTAAATTCGTTATGAGTCGTAGATCTCGTAGGAGATCCGATTCAGCTATTTTGGATTTTGGTTGGTTTAAAAAAAATGCAATTTCTTGGTTTTCTTAAAATCTTTAAATTTCTTGATTTTATTGATTTTCTTGATTTCAAATTATTATGAAATTAAGTATCAAGTTATGAAGAACATTGCAAAAATAATTATAAAATTTAAAATATGTGGACTAAACAAGAAAGTAAATGATTTATATATGTTTAGATTGTGGATATTGAATTTGGATCTAAATCCTAGCATTCGGGTCCAATATGGATTTAGAGCTTAAATTAGATAGTGGATTTAACAAATGATATTTGGATCCAACCCAATTAAGTTACATATAATGCATGACATTTGAATCTAATTAGGGATATATTGGATTAGATATAACTTAGGATTTTTGGATCTAATCTCGTTGGAGTAGACTCATAAGGTCGAACGCTCTAAACAACATCATTATTATTTTGACAAAAATTTTACCCTGTCGATACATCACCTATTAATTTAGAGTTGACCTTGACGTTCTTCATTTCAAGGACATAGAAATCGACTATCTACATGTCCAAATTGATGTTGATTTGAGCATTTTATCATCGACCAAAATTCATGCCTAATTGTATGTCAAAAATTAATATTGTTTGACATCGAATAAATTTTTATGTCAATCCATGCATGTACAATTAAATCTAAGGCTACCACGATGATCTGCGTTTTGAAGGCTATCGAATCGACTATTTAAACATCAAATTCTGTTGAGTCTGTGGGTCTGTAGGCCTCCCAGAAGGTTACCATATCACTAGAGCCCAAGCTAGGTTATCAAGTCCCTAGTTTTCTTTTCTAGTTTGAGTAATTTTGAAATCTAATAAATTGAGACCTATATTTTATTTACTTATTTTATTAATAAATAAAATTAATATGTATTAACCTTTTATATTAGAGATGAGACTCTTGTCTAAGCCCATTTATAAATAGAGGCGCTTACGAGGAGGATTAACAAAGTTAGTTCTCTAATGTCTCTCTCTCTCTTCCATATTCTTCTTCCTTCTTTCTTCTTCTGGGAACTTTTTCAGCAGCCATTGAAGATCCTCTAAGGTTTGAAGATGGGAGACGAAGGTCGATCTACGTTTGAGAACCCGATTACGATAGATACATAAATCGCATAGGCATAGATTTTTCCAAACACATGAAATATGCATGGGTCTATTTTCAAATCTAAATCAAAGATGGATCAGACCTTGAAATACTTCACTAAAATGGAGTTTCAATATAAAGAATATATTTTTATCGATCTATGCTACCATAGAATAAAAAATATATATTTTTTTAAACAACATGATTTTCGAGAAAAGTTTGTTTCATTTTATTTATTTCAGCATGTTTAATATGTTAATTTGAGGTTATATTGATGAAATATAAGTTTTATAAGTTTTGAAAAATTGTTATATGCTTGAATCCATGTTCTTGTATGCAAAAAATTATTTTAAAAAAGGTTTTGGCAAAAACGTTTATAGGGTTTTGATGGTTTTGATAAAGAAAGTTGATCTGAGCATGTATGATGGATTATGTCATGTTTATCATGATTAAACAACAATTTATTGCATAAAGAATCTATGTTTCCATGACTATTTAGGGTTTTTTATGATTTTTGCATAGATGTAATCATATTTGAGATATTTCTTGAAGGTTTTGTGATTATTTGATGATGTATGTTATTGTTTTATTAAGATTAGCATAAATCTGAGTAAATATATGTTTTGTGATATTGTAAAAATGTTTAAAGCATAAAAAATCATGATTGTATGGATCTTTACCTTGAATCTTGTTCTTGCTTAATGATTCCTTCTTAAGTTTGAATCTTGGCTTTTCTTTCTTCATTTTAATCCTAACCAGTTTCAGAAACAAATAAATATGTTCATGAAAATGAAGCCAATAAATAAAGATAAAAATACTGAAGTGTTCTATATATCCATGACTTGAATTTGAAATCTTCTTTCGCTTCGTTTGGATCGGTGTTGAAGGCCAAAACGTCCAATACAATAGAGTACATGTTTTCTGCCTGGTCTGCAGGACTGTTCCATTTAACAATTTTGATGGTTCCAAAGACCCAACCAAGACTGATTAAAATAAATTGGAAAAAATCTAAGTTAAATCTAACCTGTATAAGATGATCTTGTAAAAAGGGTTTTATCAAAAGATTTTTCTGCAAGTGTGGAGAAATTTTCCAAACTGGGATGAATTTCTTTAGTTTACAGGATCTGTCTTATATTTTTTCTGAAGAGGGTTTTTTTTCACAATTTTTTTTATTTTATTATAATAAATTTTTCAGTTCTGTTTTTTGGACTATTTTTCTGAGATATGAGGGCATTCTCTGTAAAATTGGAGAGTGTAATTCAGTTCGTGTAATTTTTGGTGGGTTTTCCAAAAATGGGTTAACAATGATTCAATTTTACATATTATAACATATATGGTTATAGATGTTTATCTTAAAATTTGAGATGATATGCATGCAAACTAAATGTATTCTATGTTATTCTTGATTTATAACCATTCATATGACATGCATTCTAAGGAAGATTGAATATCATAAGGCATAATCTGTGTAAACTAAATTGTTACAGATGTTGTTGCTTGTTTAAGCATGATCATGAATTGCATGTGGTTGCAGGCTTTATGTATGTATGTGATCATATGACATAGTGATAATGATATGTGATATGAGCATGTGTGTGGTTTGGTTGTGAGCCTGGTTTTGGTAGAACCTATGGTGCATGTGGTTTATTAGATACAAAAAAGATATTAATGCACATAATCACATAATTACCTTATGTAAGCTGAGGTGAACTGTGGGTATCTGAATGGGTCAAAACAGACTTACTTATGGAATCTCCAGTGAGAAGATTGGGCTTGTGAGACTGGGTGCGTGTACTTTGAGCAAATATAATTTAATTTATGAGCCTAATAATTAAGTAACACCCATGACAAATTCAAAACAACTCCTTTGAACTAGGGCCCACTTTGGAGAGGATGGTGATACACACGGCTAGTTGACCATTGTTTTATTTTGGAGAGCAGCGACGTCTCCTGGTCCCCTATCTCTGGTTGTAGGGGGCTCAGACTACCATGTGTTCTAGGTGGTATGTCCACAATCTCTGCAAAGTAGGAATCTTTCTCATGCACGACAATAAGGAGTTTCTCTCAGTTACAGACCACTCTAGTTGAACCTTGGTGCGAGGTTGCATATTTTTTTACTGAATGATGTTAATAACATACATTCATATTATACCTCTCATTGGATTGGTTGAATCGAAGTTAGGAACACAGGAGTGTACCTTCGGGAGGAAGGAAAAGTAGAACACAAGAACTTAGAATAAAATCATTTAAATATTTCAGTTTGTGCATAAATTGTTATTTAATTGGCATGATGCATTGTAGCATGTTTATTCTTTAATGTGAATGCAAGCATGATTAGTTGTGTAAATGCAAATTATGCTTGATTTAGATATTGTGATGTTGCATGATTTAGAAGTTATCTAAAAAAGTGCCAATGTTTATTTTTGTGATTGGAATATTTGTGTTCACGTGTTTTGTGATTACCTACTGAGGTTGTGGGCTTATGCCTCTACTTATAATATTTCAGTAATAAGTAGGCTGGAGGGTAATGACAGTAGGCTCGGGGTGGCGCTAAAAGGGTCACAGTTCCTTAAGACTTTGAAAGAACTTGATATTTTATTATTTATTTATTTGATTAAGTTTTGTAAACTCTGATAGTGATTAAGACAAGTATTTGATTTATTTCAAATATAAACTATGGTTTGATTGAGTTATTCTAGTCTTACATATGGTGTGCGTTGTATCTGTAAACCGCCCAAGGCTTGAATCAAATTTAAAGAATTTTTGTTCTGTTTCTTAAAAATCCTATAAAATGGTTTTAAAAAAATCTCCTAAATTTTTGTTTTAAAAAATTGGGGTGTTACAACTTTGGTATTGGACCTTAGGGATAACAGGGTTTAGAATACCAAACTGTATTTGAGAAAGACAATTTTGGTATCAGAGCGTAAGTTAAAAAAATCATGACTCTTGGCCCGTCGAGTATTCGATCATCATTGTAAGTATGATTCAGCTTAATTTTGATAATTTGATTTTGTTGTTACTTAAAAAATCATAATGTAATGCCAGAACCTAGACACATGCTAGGATCTTCACATGACAAACCTGACTGTAGGTCTTGAAACTTAAATAAACATTTATTTTTTTAGGGTATAAATGTTAATCTTTGAGGGTAAATATTTTATCAAAGTATGCAGTGAAAGCTAGATGAATTATATTTTGGTAGTTCTTTTGTTAGATGCTTATATTAAATTTCGTGGATAAATTTTTTTTAAAGGGTGTATAATATAACACTAGCGATTTTGATGTAGTTTAACTTGTAAATTCAAGTTAAATTTAGGTTAAAACTAGGTTAAATTCAGGCAAAATTCAAGAATCTAAGTTGTACTGGGAGTTTAGTTAAATCTGTTAGGAGCCGTAGATCTTGTAGGAGATCCGATTCAGCGATTTTGGATTTTCGTTGGTTTTAAAAAAATGCAATTTCTTGATTTTCTTAAAATCCTTGAATTTTTTTATTTTCTTGATTTTGAATTATTATGAAATTAAGTCTCAAGTTGTGAAGAAGATTGCAAGAATAATTATAAATTTTAAAATATGTTGACTAAACAAGAAAGTAAATGATTTGTGCATGTTTAGATTGTGGATATTGGATTTGGATCTAAATCCTAGCATTCGGGTCTAATATAGATTTGGACCTTAAATTAGATAGTGGATTTAACTTATGATATTTGGATTCATCCCAATTAGGTTGAATATAATACATGACATTTGAATCTAATTAGGGATATATTTGATTAGATATAACTTATGATTTTTGGATCTAATCTTGTTGGATTAGATCCTTTGGGTCGAATGCTCTGAAGAATGTCATTGTTGTTTTGACAAAAAATTTAGTCTATTGGTGCATCACCTATTAATTAAGAGTTGACTTTGACGTTCTTCATTTCGAGGGCATAGAAATCGACTATCTACATGCCCGAATCGGTGTTGATTTGAGCATTTTATCATCGATCAAAATTCATGCCTAATTGTAGGTCAAAAATTAATATTTTTCGATATCAACTAAATTTTCATGTCTATTCATGCAGGTACGATTAATACTAAGACCACCACAACGATCTACATTTTGAGGGCTATCAAATCGACTATTTAAACGTTGAATTATGTTCAGTCTATGGGTCTGTAGGCCTCCCGGAAAGTTACCATTCTACTATAGCCTATGCCAGGGTATGAAGTCCGCACTTTTCTTTTATAGTTTAAGTAATTTCAAAATCTAATAAAATAGGACACACTATTTATTTATTTGTTTTATTATTAAATAAAATTAATAGATATTAACCTCTTATATTAGAGATGAGACTGTTGTCTAAGCCCATCTATAAATAGAAACCCTTATGAGGATGATTAACATGGTTAGTTCTCTCTCCATCTCCTATTCTAATTAGAGTTCTCTAATCTCTCTCTCTCTTTCATCTTCTTCTTCCTTCTTTCTTCTTCTTGGAACTTTTTCAGAAGCTATTGAAGACTCTCTAAGATTTGAAGACATGAGACGAATGTCGATTTACTTTTAAGAACCTAATTACTGTAGGTACATCAATCGCATAGGCATAAATTTTTCCAAACACATAAAATATGTGTGGGGCAATTTTTAGATTTGAATCAATGATGGATCAGACCTTAAAATACCTCTCTAAGATTGAGTTTCAATCTGGAGAACACGTTTTTATGAATCTATGTTACCATAGAATAAAAAAAATGGTGTTTGAAACAGGACGATTTTTGGGCTTCTAATATGAAAAATGATTTGGGAAAAATTTATTTCTTTTTATTTGTTATATCTTTTTTGTTCTAGCATATTTAATATGTTAATCTTAGGTTATATTAATAAAATTGATGATGGTTTTGATAAAGAAAGTTGATCTGAGCATGTATGATAGATTATTTCATGTTTAGCATGATTAAATATCATGTTTTTGCATAAAGAATTCTTGTTTCTATGATTGTTTAGGGTTTCTTATGATTCTTGCATAGATGTAATCATATTTGAGATATTTATGAAAGGTTTTGTGATTCTTGGATAATGTATGTTATTGTTTTAGCAAAATTAATATTAATCTGAGCAAATATGCGTTATGTGATGTTGTAAATATGTTTAAAGTATCAAAAATCATGATTATATGGATCTTTACCTAGAATCTTGTTCTAGCTTAATGGATCTTGCATAAGTTTGAATCTTGACTTTTCTGTCTTGATTTTAATCCTAACCTGTTATAGAAACAAATCAATATCTTCATGAAAATGAAGCCAATAAATAAAGATAAAAATACTGAAGTGTTCATTCAGGACTTGAATTTAGAATCTTGTTTTGCTTCGTTTGGATCAGTATTGAGGCCAAAACATCTAATGCAATAGAGCACATGTTTTCTGCCCTATCTGCAGGATTGTTCTGACTAACGATTTTGATGGTTATAAAAACCCAACCAAGACTGATTAAAATAAATTGGAAAAAATATGGGTTAAAGCTAGTGGGTATAAAATAATCATGTAAAAAGGGTTTTGTTAAAAGATTTTTCTGCAAGTCTGGAGAAATTCTCTAAACCAGGATGAATTTCTATAGTTGACAGGATCTATCTTATATTTTTTCTAAAAAGGGTTTAGTTTCAAACTTTTTTTTATTTTATTATAACGAATTTTTTAGTTGTGTTTCTTGAACTATTTTTCTGAGACATGGGGGGATTCCCAGTAAAATTAGGAGAGTGTAATTCAGTTCTTGTGATTTTCGGTGGGTTTTCCAAAAATGGGTTAATAAGGATCCAAATTTACACATTATGATATGTATGGATGCCTAATTGTATTTTACATTATGCAGTATGATTATGGATGTTTACCTCAAAAATTGAGTTGATATTCATACAAACTGAATGTATTCCATGTTATTCTTGATTTATAACCATTCATATGACATGCATGTTAATGAACATTGAATATCATAAGACATGATCATTGTAAAATAAATTGTTACAGATGTTGTTACTTATTTAAGCATGATCATGAATTGCATGTAGTTGCAACCTTTATGTATGCATGTGAGCATATGATATGTTGATAATGATGTGTAATATGAGCATGTGTGTGGCCTGAGTGTGAGCCTAGTTTCGGTGGTACCAGAGACAGAAAAGATATTGATGCACAAAATTTCCTTGTGGAGGCTGGGCTCATAGTGTGAAATGTGGGTATCTAAATGGGTCAAAACAAACTTGCTTATGAAATATCCACTGAGGAGATTGGGCATGTGAGCCTGGGTGCGTGTGCAGTGAGCATATGTAATTTAATTTATGAGCTTAATAATTAAATAACACTTATGACCCATTTGAAAAAGGTCCTTTGGACTGGGGCCCACTTTGAAGACAGTGGCGATATACACGACCGATTGACCGTTGTTTTATTTTGGAGGGTAGAGGCGTCTCCTAGTACCCTGTCTGCAGTTGTAAGGGGCTCAGACTACCAGGTGTCCTAGGTGGTATGTCCACATTCTCTACATAGTAGAAATCAATTTTGCATAGGACCACTGGGAATTTCTCTCAATTAGGGACCGCTCTAGTGGAACCTCGTGTGAGGTTGCAGATTTTTCAACTCAATGAAGCCAGTAAAATACATTGCATAATATACCCCTCATTGGATTGGTTAAATTAAAGTTAGGAACCCGGGAGTATACCTTCGGGAGGAAGGAAAAGTGGAACATAAGAACTCAGAATGGAATCATTTAAATTTTTTTGTTTGTGTATAAATTGTTATTTCATTGGTATGATGCATTGTACCATGTTTATTCTATAATATAAATGCAAGTATGATTAGTTGTGTAAATGTACATTATGCTTAATTTTGATATTGTGATGCATGATTTAAATGTTATCTGAAAAAGTGTCAATGCTTATTTTTGTGATTAGAATATTTGTATTCACGTGTTTGGTGATTACCTACTGAGGTTGTGGACTTATGCCTCTACTTATAATATTTCAAGTAATGAGTAGGCTGGAGGGTGATGACAGTAGGCTCAGGGTGGCACTAAAAGGGTCACAGTTCTTTAAGACTTTGAAAGGACTTGATATTTTATTATTTGTTTATTTGATTAACTCCTTTAAACTCTGATAATGATTGAGATTAGTATTTTATTTATTTTAAATGCAAACTATGGTTTGATTGAGTTATTTTAGTTTTACATATGGTATGTGTAGTATCTTTAACCTGCTTAAGGTTGAAACCATATTTAAAAGATTTTTCGTTGTGTTTCTTAAAAATCGTGTAAAGGAAATTTAAAAAAAAAATCTAAATTTTTGGTTTAAAAAATTAAGGTGTTACAACAAATCATAGACAAGCCAAGACATGAGAACTACAATAAGATTATATAAAACCAGAAATGGCAAGTAACTCAAATCCCAGAGTAAAAGCCAAAAAGTTGTCATATATCTAGTAGATAAAAAAAGTGGACGCGTCTAATGCTTAATCAATAACTGACATTGAGGTTCAATCCTTTTATATTTACAATAGTCTAAAAAGAAAAAAAAAACTCTAGTACATGCATAATAATAAAAGATTAAGCCACTCTTATGACAATGACTATATACCCTAATAGTTGGCATACCCTAAAGGCACTTGCTCCTTGCAATAATGAGCATAAGCAACTAGAATCAATACTCAAAGGCATCTCATCTCACAATATTATTTTCCAAGGATCCTCATGATTGCAAGTGATAACCCACAATAAAAAGCTCTGCATCAACCTAAAAGCATTTAACAGGACATGGTTAGTGAACTGCATCTACCTCTACAGATATTCATCTCTTTTTGAGGGTCAGATTCTGCTTGAATCATATGATGATTTTTGCATTTATTATATGGACTCCACCATATATTTTTCATGTTGAGAATAAAAAACATGAGATTAGTTATAGAGAGACAAAAGAAATATTTCAATAAAGAAAGAACAATAATTGATACATAGCAATTGACTACGAGTTAAGAAGCATTCATGTAATATCGTGTGTTTTTCCATAGTTTTAAATTAAAAAAATTTAAAATTTGGCTATGTTTTAAAAAGTTGATAGATATCATGGAAAATATCCTCTAAAATAGGTGACATTAGCCGAGTCTGGGCGTGGCCCAGGGCTCACTGACAAGACCTAGTTGAGACAATTAATATTTATAAAATATTTTGTTTTTAACTTCTAAATTTGACCAAAAGTCAAGCAAAATTCAGGTTAAATTCAGGCAAAATTTAGAGCAAAAAATCAGGTAAGCATACCATTAGATGCATCTCGTAATTCTCAAAACATTGATATTTTATTTTTCTGAAATTGGGTTACGGTTGGCCTGAAACTTGCAATTTTAAAAAATGACCTGCCTTTATTTTTATATTTTCTTGATTAGATTAGATCAGATCTGATCCATGTTGATCAGAAAGAAAATATAAAAATATGTCATAAATAGAAAGAATATCAAATTTTTTATATTTTCTGGATTGGATTGAAAAGGAGGAAGAAGAAGAAGACAAAGGAGAGAAATAATCCATCTTTCTCACTGTCTGTCCATTGTTTTTCGGTCTTTTTTCACATCCAATCTAAAGTATGGGTTTCTCTCTAAGTTTTTAAGGGAAAAAATTGGTAGAAAGCTTGATTCATGTATGGGTTTGAGGAAAAAGGGAAATCAGGTTGTGTCACAACATAAATTTAGGTATATGTATTGTCGATTTTAGCCGATTAATGTATTCACATCATTTCTGATACATAAATCGATTTCTCTATGTGTGCAAATTTGGAAATATATGTAAATATATTTTCAGATTTGTCGACACTCATGATTCTTGATATTTTTTACGAGAAAAATAATAAAGACAGCATGAAGTTAGGCTTCTCGATATTTTGGTCATGTTCATATGAATATTTATGAGATTTGTCTTTTCTGAAGGTATTTCTTGCTCTGTACACATACACACACACACACACTATATATATATATATATATATATATATATATATATATATATATATATATATATATATATATATATATGAGATGCCCTATGGATTTTCGTGTGGCTGTTAACACACTTATATTTTTTTATTATTTTTCTGCATAAATAAATCTGTTTTTTTTCTTCAACTAATACTGTTTTCAAAATTGTTTTTTATAGGGATGTCATTAGCTCTGATATTACGTTTTCAAAACTTGTTTTTATAGGGCTGTTATTAACCCTGATATTACGCTTTCAAAACTAGTTTTTATAGAGTTGTCATTAGCCCTGAAATTACGTTTTCAAAACTAGTTTTTATAGGGCTGTTATTGGCCCTGATCATGCATATATTTTAGGGTTATTTCATATAAAAAATATGCATGATTTCATAAAAAAATGATTTAAAACCCAATTTTATGCTGGTTTTGAGTGAATGAGCTAAAATGAATTAAAAATGGAAAATGTTTGAAAATCAGTGTTATTTTGCAATTTAATGAATATTTTAATGTTTGTCATTGTGAGTTCCTAAAAATAAAATAAAAATTAGAGTTAAAAATAGAGTTAGTTAGTTAGTTTTTAAAAAATAAGTTGAAATGAGGTTCAGTGTAAATATTTTTAAGAAGTTTTGAGTTTTTTAGCAGATAGACTTTCGTTAAATAGTTTTTTTAGATTTTTGAAAAAAATAAAACAAACCGGTTTACACGGTTTGAGTCTTTTGAAAAATAAAATTGAAAAATTGTTAGAAACCGGTTCAAGCCGGTTTGGGTTCTTTAAAACCCAACAACGGAAAAAAAACAACTCGGTCTCACCATTTGGCGCCAAAGCTTCCTTTCCCCCGCTGGTTTCTCTCTTTTCCCTCTTTTCCAATCGTCGGATTCCCCTTCCCCATCTTTTACATCTCTTCTTTCCTCCTTCTTCCTCTGCTCCTATTCTCTTTTTCCAATCCGGTGGCAGAGCTTCTTCAGTCGACGACAGCGCACAAGGTGGAGACCATTCTTCCCTAACCCTTCCAATCCATCTCCAATTTCACGGTAAGTCTTCCACAATCTTCTTCTTCTTCTTCTTTTTCAATTTCTTCATCCATTCTTCTTCGTTGTCTCTTCAATCGGTTATGTTTTGTTTCAGAAAATCGGAAAAAAAAAGTGTAATTCACATCCGTTTCCATTTTTTTTCCTGTTCTTTTCAATTGATCCTGTTTTGTAATTTTCATTGTGCGTGCATTCTGTTTTCATCCATTTGTGTATTTTTCACTTGATCTAGCTTCAGTCGTGAATTTCATTGTATTTCATTCCTTGAGTTTCTTGTTAAGCATTGAATTTTTTTTGTTAATTTTCTGTTGGATTTTCTGTTAATGTCTTCTGCCGATCATGTATTAGATTTCTGTGTTTTGTTTTGTTGTTTCTTTATTCAGTTCTTTTTCTGTTTTCCATTTATCATCTGTTTGTTTTATTCTGAATTTCTTGCATTTTTCCTTAATTTTTTGTTGCTTTCATTATCCGTTTTCATTCATTACACAAATTTCCTGTTTTTTTTTTTCAGTTTATATGCATAGTTTTTACTGTTTTCTGCCATAGCAGTTACGGTTTTACATTGCTTTTGATTCGTATGCCTCTGAATTTTCATTTCTCTGTAGATTCATTTTTATCATTTCATATCTGTGTTGCTTTTCATTTTTTTGCATCTTGCATTTCCTTCTTTCAGTCTCAGTCATTTTATTTTACATCTTCATTTCATTTTTGAGCAATTTACTTTTCCTCTGCATTCATGCATTTTACTTTACAAATGTTTTCCTGATTTACTGTTTTAGTTTTAATATAGATTTCATATTATTCTCTGTTTTGTTTTTAAAGTCATTTCCCGTTTTTACATTCATTTCCAGTCTCTTTTACATTCATTTCTTGTTTATCATTCAGTTTTTCATGTTTTTCATTATTCATCTCATATTTTGTTTTCTGAAATTTTTAAGTTTCCTTTTCTTCATTCAGCAACTTCCTGTTTTACAAATCCTCGAATTCCTGTTTTAGTCATTTAGTAATTTTCTATTTTCTGTTTTTTTTCTAATTTCCTGTTTTGTTTTTATATTCAGCTTTGGTTTTTTTTAGTTTTGTTTTTACATTTTTCCTGTTTTCTTTTAACTACTGTTTTTGAAATTTTAATTTTTCTGTCTTTTTTATTTCAGTTTGCTTTCAATTCAGTGTAAATTCATGTTTTGTTTATGTCTCTTTTGATTTCCTGTTGAGTTTTTAAGTCACTTGTTGTTTGTATTGCTTGATGTTATGCTTTCAATTTTTTTTTAATAGATTTCATCTCATTTTTTGTATTGTTTTTACTTTCAATTCTTGTTTTCTTTATTGATTTCTTGTCATTCAATTAATTTTCAGTTCACTTTCTTGCTTTTGTTAAGTAAGCATTAGTTATTAGTTAAGTAACTGTTAGTTAATTGTTTTCTAATTAGTTAGTTGTTAGTAGATTTAATTAGAATTAGTTTTTAATTGTAATTAGTCATTTAGATGTCTTTTCTGATTTCTTTCATATTTCTAGCAATTAATTAGTATTTTTTAGTATAGTTTTACTTCTATCTCTGGTACTGCTCGTGTTCATTTGACTTGTATAGGATAGCACAAGAGTGTAGTTGAAGTGCATACGTGACACAAAGTGCAAGAATAGAAGATTTTTACTTTTCAGTTTAGAATTAGGAATTTAATTGGGTTTGTAAATATTGCATTTTACGCCCTCTGCGAAGGGTATTCATTTGTTGTAATAGTTAGTTGTTTTAGTTTTCTCGTACATTTTACATTTTAATAATACGACAATAAAGATTAGTTTAGATTTATGTGTTTGAATACGAAATATTCTTGTTCCCTGAGTTCGACCCGGTCTCATATACTAGTGAGAACCGGTTTTTATTATTTGATGTCTGGTTTTCACATGTTTTACATATAAAAATCTTTTCAAAATTACAACGATTTAAAAGAAGACATCAATTTTTTGGCGTCGTTGCCGGGGAACGGCGAAATACTAGTATTCACTTTATTGCCTAGTGTTTGTTTGCATTTAGGTTTAGAATCACGTATGTGCATATCATAGAGACAAGCTTACTTTTCTGCACAGCCTACCTAGTAAGATCCCCTTAGAGGTGACTGTGTATGATTGGTACCGTACACATAGATTTTATATTTCTTTTTGCATAATCTCTGTTATGTGTAATTGCGTGGTGATTGTTTAGTTTTTGTTGTTTTTAGTCTACTCGCTTTGTGGTTTGCGTGGTTTGGCCGCTTAGTGCGTTAGTTAGGTAGAAAACCCAAAGTTAGGACGTGAGCTACACCGGTCTACTACGAGGTGTATGCAAGGGCGACGCTCGCTTGACCCTGATCTTGCAGAACCAGTTGAGGACCCCAAGTCCATCATTAGAAGAGCTCATAGAGTTGTACCCATGGCTGAGAATCAGCAGATTACTCGCCCTCTTAGGGAGTACTTCATGCCTAACACTTATACTTTCGCTTCCTGCATCACAAGACCTGATGTAGGAGCGAATCATTTCGAGATTAAGGCCAGTGTAATCCAAATGCTACCCTCATTTTTTATCCTTAGCAATGAAGACCCATACCGTCATCTCAACGAATTCATAGAGATTTGCTCGACAGTGTGAATCAACAACTTTGGAGACGATGCTATGAGGTTGACCCTATTTCCCTTCTCTCTGAAGGATAAAGCCAAACACTGGCTGAAGGCGTTAGATACAGTTCGAATTACAACGTGGGAACATATGCAAAAAGAATTTTTAAAAAAATATTTTTCAATCGGTAAGACGAACCAGTATCGAAAGGCCATCACCAGCTTTTCGCAAATAGAGGGGGAAATGTTCCACGAGACTTGGGAGAGGATGAAGGATCTTCTCTGCAAGTGTCCCCACCACCAGGTGCCTCGTTGGCAACTGGTGCAATATTTCTATGACAGTCTTACTGAGAAGAATCGTCAAATGGTTGATGTTGCGTGTGGGGGCACTTTCATGCTTAAAAGTGAGGATGAAGCGTGGTTGCTCTTTGAGACATTTAGCGAGAATTCGATACATCATGCGACAGCTTCACGGTTTGATAAAGCTGCACCTGCACAGGATAGCACTAAGAAGGCAGGTATTTTCGAGATAGGGATGAACCTTGAGTTGAGCAACAAGGTAGACCAACTGTCTCAGAAATTAGATCAGTTTTTGTTGGGTCCCTCTCCTGCCATGCAGGTGTGCGCGTTGTGTGTGAGTCCTGCACACCATGTCCTCCAGTGTCCAGTTGCGCCACAATACCCTGAGTTTGTCCAAGAGCAAGCTCAGATGGCTCAAAACTTCGCTAGGCCCGCACCCAATCCATTTGCCAACACTTATAACCCGGGCTGGCGAAACCATCCCAATTTCTCATGGCGTAACCCACAGGCCCAAACCCCTAACCCTTCCCAGAGTCAAACTAGGCATGGCGGTTATGCACCTGGATTTCAGAGATCCAGTTATCCTCCAGCCCAACCTGCTTATACTCAACCCCATTTTCAGAAGCCTTCACCTAGTCAGTCCTTTGAGGATAAGATTTTGCAAGCTTTGAGCTCACATACCCAGTCTATTGCAAAATTAGAAACTCAAATGGGGTAACTCGCCGAGACACTTAGCAGGGTAAGTGAGGGGACATTGCCTAGCCAGCCTATAGTTAACCCTAGGGGTAAAGAACCTCTGTAGAGTTTGCATATGACAGATACACATCAAGAGTAGGCTCAAGCAGTAGTGACCCTTAGAAGTGGGAATCAGTACCATTCGAGGGAGGCTGCAGAAGAAAGAGAGAAGATAAGTGAGAAGCAGTCTGTCCCTAATGTTTTACCTCAGGAAAGCGAGACGGTTCTTCCATTTGAGCCTTCCACAACCCATATTCCCAAAGCCCCCTTTCTTGAGGCGTTAGAGAGACCGAGAGCACTAGGTAAGTCTGGAGTGAACATGCATGAGATACTTGAGATATTCAAGCATGTTCAGATAAACCTCCCCTTACTAGATGTCATCCAACAAGTCCTTGCATATGCAAAGTTCCTCAAAGAGCTTTGTACGCAGAAAAGAAAGTTGAGGTCCCATGCGCAGAAGAAGATATATTTGACTGAGCAAGTGAGTGCAGTATTGCAACACCAAACCCCACCTAAGCTTAAGGACCCAGGAACCCCTATCATCTCATGTGTCATAGGAAACATCACTGTTGAGCGTGCTTTGCTCGACCTTGGGGCAAGTGCTAACATTTTGCTGGGTTTCTTCTATGACAAATTTGGATTGAAAGAGATGAAACCTACACCTATGACTCTTCAGCTTGCGAATAGATCGATTAAGGTCCCGAGAGGGATACTTGAAGATGTTTTAGTCAAGGTGGAGGATTGTTATTTTCCTGTCGACTTCGTGATATTAGATATGGAGGGAGTTGATAGCATCAGGCAGACCCCCATTATTCTTGGTTGCCCTTTCCTAGCTACTGCCAATTCATGCATTAATTGCCGCACTGGTGAGATGGATGTTTCATTCGGAAATAGGAAAATGAGGCTGAACATTTTTTGTGCATCGATGGAGTTTGACACTGAGAGGCTTCTTTCGAGGTTGATATCATTCAGGATCTTATAGAAGCTGAGCATGCTTGGTTGTTGAGTGATCCACCTCGAGAGGAGGATGATGAATCACTCAAAGAGGATCGCCTTGATATGATAGATAGTGAGGCAGGTAATGTGAGTTGGACTTGGCATTTCGAACCACTTCCAGAGTTAGCTGAGAAGCCCGCAAAACCATCGATAGAGAGTCCCCCGGAGTTGGAGTTGAAGCCTTTACCAACTTCACTCAAGTATGTTTTTTTAGGAAAAGAGCAGACTCTCCCAGTCATCATTTCTGCAGACTTGACAGATTCACAGGAGCATCAGTTGTTACAGGTCTTGCATAAGCATAAGGAGGCTATTGGATGGTCTGTTGCGGATTTGAAGGGGATTGACCCCTCCTTTTGTATGCATCGGATCATTATGGATGAAAGAGCTAAACCCTCAAGAGAAGCGCAAATGAGACTAAATCCCCACATGAAAGAAGTGGTGAAGAAGGAAGTAGTTAAGTGGTTAGACGCTGGGATCATTTATCCCATCTCAGACAGTCAGTGGATGAGTCCTACCAGGTTGTTCTCAAAAAGTCTGGGCTCACTGTGGAGAAGAATGAGAAAGGAGAGAGTGTTCCCATGAGGACTACTACGGGATGGCGAGTATGTATTGACTATAGGAAGTTGAACAACACAACTAGGAAGGATCACTTCCCGTTACCGTTCATCGACCAAATTTTTGAAAGACTCGCAGGCCAGCAGTATTATTGCTTTTTAGATGGATATTCAGGATATAACCTGGTGGTCGTTCATCCTGAAGATCAGGAGAAGATGACATTTACCTATCCATATGATACATTTGCATATAGGAAGATGCCGTTTGGGCTTTGTAATGCCCCGGCTATATTTCAGAGATGTATGATGGCGATTTTCTCTGACATGATGGATGACGTCCTTGAGATTTTCATGGACGATTTCTCGGTTTATGGCTCTTCATTTGACGATTGTCTTTAAAAGTTATCTCGTGTACTTCAGCGTTGTAGGGAGACAAATCTAGTGCTTAGTTGGGAAAAGAGTCATTTCATGGTACAACAAGGGATTGTTCGTGGACATATGGTGTCCGAGAAAGGTATTGAGGTCGATAAGGCCAAAGTGGAGACCATTGCCAGATTAGCTCCACCAACCTCTGTGAGGCAAGTGCGTTCATTTTTAGGGCATGCAGGTTTCTATAGACGATTCATTAAGGATTTTAGTCAGATTTCTAGACCGTTGTGTAACCTGTTGTCGAAAGACCAATCATTTGCGTTTGATGATGCCTGTCTGAAGGAATTTTTAGCCCTAAAGGAAGCACTGACCACTGCTCCTATTCTCAAATCTCCTGAGTGGTCAGTGTCGTTTGAGATTATGTGTGACGCTTCAGATTACGCGGTTGGAGCAATTTTAGGTCAGAAGATTGAGAAACGATCTCATGTTATTCATTATGCTAGTAGGACCCTTTCTGAGACACAAATGCATTATACTACCACTGAGAAGGAGTTGCTAGCCATTGTGTTTGCGCTTGAAAAGTTTCGATCATATTTGTTAGGCTCCAAAGTTATCATTTACTCAGATCATGCTGCATTGAGATATTTGATGAGTAAAAAGGATGCAAAACCGCGTCTCATTCGTTGGATTCTTCTGTTACAAGAATTTGATCTCGAGATTCGAGATAAGAGAGGATGTGAGAACCTTGTAGCAGATCATCTGTCCAGACTGGCTATGGATTCATCTATTGATCAAAGACAAATTGTTGATTCTTTTCCAAATGAGCAGTTATTTCATGTCAAGCGTCTACCCTGGTTCACAGATATCATAAACTTTCTGGTTACTAGAGAGTATCCAGCGCATTGGAACCGACATGAGAGAGATAGATTTTTTGCGCAAGTGAAGCATTATTTTTGGGAGGAACCAAAATTGTTTAGATCATGCCCGGACCAGATGATTCAGAGATGTGTGCCCGAAGAAGAGTATCATTCCATTTTATCTTTTTGTCATTCTTTAGCTTGTGGAGGTCATTTTTCTAGTCGGAAGACCGCCGCAAAGGTCTTTCAGCCTGGATTTTGGTGGCCCACACTTCATAGAGATGCTCACGAATTCTGTAGAAAGTGTTTGCGATGTCAGCAAACAGGTCACATTACCAAGCGCGATATGATGCCTCTTTTACCTATTCTGATTGTGGAGATTTTTGTTGTTTGGGGCATTGATTTTGTGGGTCTTTTTCCGCCGTCGTTTGGATTTACATATATTTTAGTGGCGGTCGATTATGTTTCAAAATGGGTCGAGGCCGTGGCCACCCGGACCAATGATCATAAAGAGGTGCTTCGATTTATCAAGCACAACATTTTTAGTCGGTTCAGAGTTCCTAGAGCGATCATCAGTGATGGTGGTACGCACTTTCGTAATGTGCAAGTAGCTTCCCTACTTAGGAAATATTCTCTGCATTATCGGATTGCTACAACTTACCACCCGCAGACCAGTGGCCAAGTTGAGGTCTCTAACAGAGAGATCAAGAGGATTCTTGAAAAAACAGTCAGACCAGACCGCAAGGATTGGTCTCAGCGCCTTGATGACACCCTGTGGGATTATAGGATTGCTTTCAAGACCCCGATTGGTATGTCACCGTTTCGATTAGTTTTCGGGAAACCTTGCCATCTTCCTATTGAGTTAGAGCATAGAACATATTTGGCTATTAAAAAATTCAATTTCAATATGACCCAAGTTGGAGTCGAGAGAAAATTATAGTTGAGTGAGTTAGAGGAATTGCGTAATGAGGCCTATGAGAGTGCAAAGATTTACAAGGCTCGAACTAAGCATTTTCATGATCGATATATTGTTAGGAAACAGTTCGAGCCTGGGCAAAAGGTATGGCTTTATCATTCGCGTCTTCATCTTTTTCTAGGCAAGTTGAAGTCAAGATGAAATGATCCATTTGTTGTGCATTGGGTGTTTCCACATGGAGCAATAGATCTTTTTGACCCTCGCACGGGTGCCATTTTTAAAGTAAATGGGCAACGACTGAAGCTTTATATCCCAGATACTGTGATAGGACAAGACATTGAGGATGTTGATCTTTTAGAAGTTTAGGGCTCACACATGTTTGTATATATTTTAAGATTTTGTAAATATTCATAGAAAAGCATTTTTTTTCGTTTGCTTTCATATAGTTCATGTGCATAATGCATAGATCATGGTCAGTGTAGGCATACTTTCACATTTTAGATTTCATTGAGTTTACTTTCTTTCCGTCATTGATTTTGTCTCATGTGCATTCACTTAGTTTCATATAAGCATGGGGGAGTGCCACTGGGACAGTGTCATACAAGCGTGGGGGAGGGTGTAGTAGCTCACCAGAATATTTTTGTCTACGTTCTTGCACATGTTTACACATCTCTCATGAAAAGTAGATTTTTAAAGAAAGAGTTTGAACTTATATGAATGTTATTTCAAATCTGATGTTTTTAGAGGATTTTTAAGCCCCACGAGAAATTTTTTTCTGACATAGATCTAAAAATTATGGTTGTTTATGCGTATTTCGAAGAAATGATGATAAATACATGTTAGAATTTATTTTGAATCATAAATATGAATATGCATAGTTCTATTTTTGAAAATCTAAGCAAATGAACAAAAGCGTAAAAATGAGCTCAAAAAGTGAAAAAAAAAGCATGCGTTAGGTTGTTTGGATAATTCCACAATCCTTAGTAGATGGAACTTAGATGTAAGTTGAAACTTTTAATTCCATTTCGAAAAGGAGAGTGAAAAACTTCGTGATCCTAAGTAGCTGAGAACAGATACAAGTTGAAATGTTTGACTCTCACGTTGCAAAGGTAAATGAAGGAAGTCACTTTTATGTCTTAATTGATATCTTTTGGTATGCATTGAAAAAGTATAGAAGATATTGACATTGCACAAGGCATAAAAGCAGACCACACACAAGCTATAAGAGAAGAATGAATGCGCAAAAAGAAAAAGTGTGAAAAATGAAAAAATGAAGAAAAGAGCTGAAAAAGAAAGAAAAGTTTAGTGCTTAGAAGTGTGATTGAGAAAACCTGTGCAAAAAACATATGAGTGAGGATAAGTAAATAATAACTTGTTTTTATTGGATTTTCCAAGAATAAAACATAAATAATTGTGATATTTAGAAAAGTGAAAGAAATTCTTTTTCTGTGGTGGTATATAAAAGACTCTAATTATATTCTAATTTTGAAATAACAGGAAATATTTGTGAAAATAAAGTATTTAATTACCTACTGATTATGAGGATGAGTAATATTTTGCATACATGACAGAGATGTTTGTGGGTAGCATCACTGCAAACCCTCACGAGACCTTACTCATCCACTGGGGTAACCCAGGGGTTGAAAGGGCTTGTTGCATGAGCTAAATGCAACCGTGATTCCTACGAAAGTGAGTTAGGTGATAGTTTGATTTCTTGCATTTTTCTAGTTTGCTCGAGGACTAGCAAAACATAAGCATGGGGGTATTTGATCATGCATATATTTTAGGGTTATTTCATATAAAAAATATGCATGATTTCATAAAAAAATGATTTAAAACCCAATTTTATGCTGGTTTTGAGTGAATGAGCTAAAATGAATTAAAAATAGAAAATGTTTGAAAATCAGTGTTATTTTGCAATTTAATAAATATTTTAATGTTTGTCATTGTGAGTTCCTAAAAATAAAATAAAAATTAGAGTTAAAAATAGAGTTAGTTAGTTAGTTTTTAAAAAATAAGTTGAAATGAGGTTTAGTGTAAATATTTTTAAGAAGTTTTGAGTTTTTTAGCAGATAGACTTTCGTTAAATAGTTTTTTTAGATTTTTGAAAAAAATAAAACAAACCGGTTTACACGGTTTGAGTCTTTTGAAAAATAAAACTGAAAAATTGTTAGAAACCTGTTCAAGCCGGTTTGGGTTCTTTAAAACCCAACAACGGAAAAAAAACAACTCGTCTCTCACCGTTTGGCGCCAAAGCTTCCTTTCCCCCTCTGGTATCTCTCTTTTCCCTCTTTTCCAATCGCCGGATTCCCATTCCCCATCTTTTACCTCTCTTCTTTCCTCCTTCTTCCCCTGCTCCTATTCTCTTTTTCCAATCCGGTGGCAGAGCTTCTTCAGTCGGCGGCAGCGCACAAGGTGGAGGCCATTCTTCCCTAACCCTTCCAATCCATCTCCGATTTCACGGTAAGTCTTCCACAATCTTCTTCTTCTTTTTCAATTTCTTCATCCATTCTTCTTCGTTGTCTCTTCAATCGGTTATGTTTTGTTTCAGAAAATCGAAAAAAAAAAGTGTAATCCACATCCGTTTCCATTTTTTTTTCTGTTCTTTTTAATCGATCCTGTTTTGTAATTTTCATTGTTCGTGCATTCTGTTTTCATCCATTAGTGTATTTTTCACTTGATCTAGCTTCAGTCGTGAATTTCATTGTATTTCATTCCTTGAGTTTCTTGTTAAGCATTGATTTTTTTTTAATTTTCTGTTGGATTTTCTGTTAATTTCTTCTGTCAATCATGTATTAGATTTCTGTGTTTTGTTTTGTTGTTTCTTCATCTATTTGTTTTTTTTCTGAATTTCTTGCATTTTTTCTTAATTTTTTGTTGCTTTAATTATCCGTTTTTATTCATTACACAAATTTCCTATTTTTTTTTCAGTTTATATGCATAGTTTTTACTGTTTTCTGCCATAGGAGTTACGGTTTTATATTGCTTTTGATTCGTATGCCTCTGAATTTTCATTTTTTTGTAGATTCATTTTTATCATTTCATATCTGTGTTGCTTTTCAGTTTTTTTGCATCTTGCATTTCCTTCTTTCAGTCTCAGTCATTTCATTTTGCATCTTCATTTCAATTTTGAGCAATTTACTTTTCCTCTGCATTCATGCATTTTACTTTACAAATGTTTACCTAATTTACTGTTTTAGTTTTAATATAGAGTTCATATTATTCTCTGTTTTGTTTTTAAAGTCATTTCCTGTTTTTACATTCATTTCCGGTCTCTTTTACATTCATTTCTCGTTCATCATTCAGTTTTTCATGTTTTTCATTATTCATCTCATATTTTGTTTTCTGAAAATTTTAAGTTTCTTTTTGTTCATTCAGCAACTTTCTGTTTTACAAATCCTTGAATTCATGTTTTAGTCATTTAGTAATTTTCTATTTTCTGTTTTTTTTCTAATTAACTGTTTGTTTTGTTTTTACATTTTTCCTGTTTTCTTTTAATTATTTTAACTACTGTTTCTGAAATTTTAATTTTCCTGTCTTTTCTATTTCAGTTCGCTTTCAATTCAGTGTAAATTCATGTTTTGTTTAAGTCTCTTTTGATTTCCTGTTGAGTTTTTAAGTCACTTGTTGTTTGTATTGCTTGATGTTATGCTTTCAATTTTTTTTTAATAGATTTCATCTCATTTTCTGTATTGTTTTTACTTTCAATTCTTGTTTTCTTTATTGATTTCCTGTCATTCAATTAATTTTCAGTTCATTTTCTTGCTTTTGTTAAGTAAGCATTAGTTATTAGTTAAGTAATTGTTAGTTAATTGTTTTCTAATTAGTTAGTTGTTAGTATATTTAATTAGAATTAGTTTTTAATTGTAATTAGTCATTTAGATTTCTTTTCTGATTTCTTTCATATTTCTAGCACTTAATTAGTATTTTTTTAGTATAGTTTTACTTCTATCTCTGGTACTGCTCGTGTTCATTTGACTTGTGCAGGATAGCACAGGAGTGGAGCTAAAGTGCATACGTGACACAAAGTGCAAGAATAGAAGATTTTTACTTTTCAGTTTAAAATTAGGAATTTAATTGGGTTTGTAAATATTGCATTTTATGCCCTCTGCGAAGGGTATTCATTTCTTGTAATAGTTAGTTATTTTACTTTTCTCATACAATTTACATTTTAATAATAGGGCAATAAAGATTAGTTTAGATTTATGTGTTTGAATACGAAATATTCTAGTTCCCTGAGTTTGACCCGGTCTCATATACTAGTGAGAACCGGTTTTTATTATTTGATGTCTGGTTTTCACATGTTTTACATATAAAAATCTTTTCAAAATTACAACGATTTAAAAGAAGACATCAGGCTTTGATATAACTTTTTTCTAACTGGTTTTTATAGTTTTTATGATATAACATTAGCCCAGATATTATGTTTTCAAAAATAGTTTTTATAGGGCTACCATTAGCCTTGATATTATGTTTTCAAAACAGGTTTTTATATGGCTGTCATTAGCCTTGATATTACATTTTCAAAACTGGTTTTTATAGGGCTGTTATTAGCCCAGATATTACGTTTCAAAATTGGTTTTGTAAGACTAATAATTTTTCAACAAAAATTTTGAATAAATCCACGAGGTATTTTATGTAAAACTAGCATATGAACCCGAAATGTGAAACAAATAGATTTCAACGAACCAATTATACTTATGACGTTTGTATCATCGCAAATATATGCTCAATCAGTCAGGGAGCCATAACTTCCTCCCTGAGTAAAATTAGAAGATTTCAACGAGCCAACTTTCTTAGTTTCATTGATACAAAAAAATGTACTCATAGTTTTTCATAAAAAATATCGGTGAAACCCTGAAAAAGTCATGAGCCCCACAAAAATGTTGGCGGGTTCCGCATAAAAATATCTTAGAAAATATCTTGTGGGACTCATAAAACATCTCATTAAAATATCTATGTGAGCCCCACTAAAAAAGAACCATTTATCCTTATCCTGAAAGCGAGGGGTAAAAAAGGTAAAAAGGACAAGCCTTGGGTGAGGCCTACCCCACCCTTTGCCTATATAAAGAAGGTCTCTCCTTTTAGAAAAATTGCCAACCCTCTCCCTCTCTACCTCTTTCTCTCTCTAGAACCTCCCCTACCTAGCTTAGCACACCTGAGCCCACTTGACCTAGTCTGACCTAGCCTGAGCCTGCCTGACCTAGCTTGAGCCCAACTGGGTCTAGTCAAGCTTGATCAAGACAGTTGATGTCTTCTTTTAAATCGTTGTAATTTTGAAAAGATTTTTATGTGAAAAACATGTGAAAACCAGACATCAAATAATAAAAACCGGTTCTCACTAGTGGATGAGACCGGGTCGAACTCAGGGAACAGGAATATTTTGTATTCAAACACACAAGTCTAAACTAATCTTTATTGCCGAATTATTGAAATGTAAAAAAGTTCAAGAAAAGTAAAAACAACTAACTATTACAACAAATGAATACCCTTCGCAGAGAGCGTAAAGTGCAATATTTACAAACCCAATCAAATTCCTAATTCTAAAAAAAATAAAAGCAAAAAGAAGCTTTATTCTTCGTACTTCGTGTCACGTAATCACTTCCGCTCCATTCTTGTGCAATCCTGCACAAATCAAATGAACACAAGCAGTACCAGAGAAAGAAGAAATAGAATGTACTAAACAAAATATACTAACTAAATGCTAAGAATACGAAAGAAATCATTAAAGAAATCTAAATGACAATTTTAAATGCAAATGATATATTTTTTTTCTTTTATTAAATCTAACTAACTAATTACAAAGTAATTAATAATGCTGATTATCTTTCTTAACTAAACTATTTTTAATAGCAAAATGATTAGCAACTAAGTAATCTAACAATGAGTTAATCAATTAACTAAGTAATCTAATATCAACACACTAAGTAATCTAATATCAACACACTAAGTAATCTAAGTACTAAGTAATATCTATCTAAAAAAAATCAGCAAAGTATTATCATCCGATAATTCGATATCTCAAACCGGATCCGGATATCCAATTAACTGGTCCAGTACCACATCACTCTTGCCGGAATAACAGATAACAAAGAGATAATTTTGATAGACTGAATTTGTTTAAAATGTCTGATCAACTGAGTAATTCATTTATCAATCCAGAAATTACATTGTCAATCCAATGAAATAAAAAATGTGGATTCATGATATCAGGCAATTGATCAAACAGAAATCAAATACTGTCTCATTCAATACCGAAGGTCAATTTGATTCACATTCAGATATTATTTCAATTTCTAATGAATTCAGTAAGAAAAATGATTCCAATTGACATTCACTGGATATAACAGAACCTTCAATTTCTGTTCAAATGACTCAGCCGGAATATCCAATTCCGCTCACATGACTCTGTCGGATGTGAAGTTCAGGTAAAATTAAAGTTCATGTGAAAATAACATTTCACCACTGCTGAAACAAGTGGTGACCGGAGGGATTAGAAATTCCGTTATATGATTCCGACTGAATGGCCAGAACTTTAAAAAAAATGTCGGTCAATCAGAGAACACAATGATCAATGTTTTCAATTAAATCTGGAAATCCAATTCAATTAAAGAACTAGTGATTTATCATTATTAACCTATGCCAAATTTCTCTTGAGAATCTTTAAAACTTCACCAAACCTCCTTCAGATGAAAATCACACAAAGGCTCGCCGGAATTTTAATGAAACCCTTGCCGGAATGTAATTTCACGCTGGAACATCACATGACTTCATAGACTGATTCTGTGAGTATCTTACCTGAACACCGTAGATAGCAATTTCACACAGGAAAAAGAGGATTCACGATAGAACCGTGATTCGATTTATGCCTTTTCACCGATTTCAAATATCTTGACAAAGAGGAATCCCGATTCCTCTGTAAATCTTGATGGAAACCCTTGGTTTCACGGTGGATCTTAAAAATATTTCACCATTTTCCTACTGCCACAGTAATTTCTAAAAATTTAATCCACTTTGTTAACGTTTCTAACAAATCTTCAAAGTCTTTGTGAAATTAACTGGAATGTTGCCGGAATTCAGTTGCAAACTGAAGTTATTACGCAGGCACAAAGCTCACTGGTCGATAACTGTGATCAGAAAAGAAACTTTAATACAACGATCAATCCAGATGATCGATCATTAGTTCTTTTTTTTTTAAAACCAAGATCTGATCCAGATGATCAAGCTAAGATCTGATCCAGATGATCAAACTTTTTTTTATTATCTAACAAAGCAATTTATTAATTTTTCTTTTATTTTTATTGATACAGAAAAAAATTAATACGATCCACTAAAAATGCATATGAACTACAATTAAAATCTATTCTAAAGATTTCTTAAACAAAACAGTAAATCAAATCAAATTTCTTTTAACATGAATTATGAATGCTTAACAGAAAATAAAATGAGAATTCAGAAAGAAGAAGAAGAAGAAGAAGAAGAAGAAGAAGAAGAAGAAGAAGAAGAAGAAGAACTCACCGGAGGGATTAGAAGAGAGGTGGAATCCTCCTATATGCCATTACTGTAGCTGGATGCCTCCACCGGATTGAGGAAGAAGAGAGATCAAGGGAGAAGGAGAAGAAGGAGGAAAGAAACAAGGTGAAGGGGAAGTGTTAGGAAAGAGGGCAAAGGCATAAGAGAGAAGACAAGCCTCTCTTCCCCCTAGGTATGGTATTTATAATTTTGAAAGTTTTTCCATAAGTCCATCTTATTTCAAAGAATTCCATTTCAAAACCTCTCTTCAAAGAGTATTTGCAAAACAACTCAAAATGCCTATGTTCTAGAAATTATAAAACTAAGTCTATTTTAAATCTAATTTTTTTTATGATTTTCAAAAACTAAACAACTACAACTATGACAAAAACTAAAATAGGCATTAAAATCTAAAATAAAACTATTTTTCATGCATTTTCTATTTTTAAATCATTTTAGCACATTTACTCGAAACTAACATAAAATTGGGTTTTTAAATCATTTTCTCATGAAATCATGCATATTTTTATATAAAATATCCCTAAAATATATGCATGATCAAATACCCCCATGCTTATGTTTTGCTAGTCCTCGAGCAAACTAGAAAAATGCACGAAAATGAAAACTATCAACTAACTCACTTTCGTAGGAATCACGATTGCATTTAGCTCATGCAACAAGCCCTTTCAACCCCTGGGTTACCCCAGTGGACGAGTAAGGTCTCGTGAGGGTTTGCAGTGATGCTACCCACAAACATCTCTGTCATGTATGCATAATATTACACATCCTCACAAGTAGTAGATAATCAAAGACTTTATTTCCACAAATATTTTCTGTTATTTCAAAATCAAAATATAATTAGAGTCTTTTATATACCACCACAGAAAAGAATTTCTTTCATTTTTCTAAATATCACAATTATTTATGTTTTATTTTTAGAAAATCCAATAAAAACATATTATTATTTACTTATCTTCACTCATATGTTTTCTACACAGGTTTTCTCAATCACACTTCTAAGCATTGAACTTTTCTTTCTTTTTAAGCTCTTTTTTTTTTCATGCTTTTTCTTTTTACGCACTTATTTTTCTCTTATAGCTTGCGTGTGGTCTGCTTTTATGCCTTGTGCAATGTCAATATCTTCTATACTTTTTCAATACATACCAAAAGATATCAACTAAGACATAAAAGTGACTTCCTTCATTCACCCTTATAACGTGAGAGTCAAACATTTCAACTTGTATCTGTTCTCAGTTACTTAGGATCACGAAGTTTTCCACTCTCCTTTTCGAAATGGAATTAAAAGTTTCAACTTACATCTAAGTTCCATCTACTAAGGATTGTGGAATTATCCAAACAACCTAATGCATGCTTTTTTTCTTTTGAGCTCATTTTTTTACACTTTTGTTCATTTGCTTAGTTTTTCAAAAATAGAACTGTGCATATTCATATTTATGATTCAAAATAAATTCTAACATGTATCTATCATCATTTCTTTGAAATCCACATAAACAACTATAATTTTTAGATCTATGTCAGAAATTTTTTTTCATGGGGCTTAAAAATCTTCTAAAAACATCAGATTTGAAATAACATTCATATAAGTTCAAACTCTTTCTTTAAAAATCTACTTTTCATGAGAGATTTGTAGACATGTGCAAGAACGTAAACAGAAATATCAAGGTGTGCAAACTACACCCTCCCCCATGCTTGAATGACAATGTCCCAGTGGCACTCCCCCATGCTTATATGAAACTACGTGAATGCACATGAGAGAAAATAAATGAGGGAAAAGAGTAGAATGACCTGACATGAAAAAATGCACGTTCTATGAAGATAATGAATGCAATGTATACATGACAAAACATAAAACTCATAGAATGAAATAAAAAGATCATGAAAAACTCATGAAAAAGTAAAAACAAAATAAAATCTATAAATTCTAAGCAAATCTAATAATATACAAGATATGGGTTGCCTCCCATAAAGCGCTAAGTTTCACGTCCCCAGCCAGACAGATCCCTGGAAAAATCCTTCATCGTCCATGAGATCAATGGACATGAAGTCAGGCTCAATCGGGCTCTCTATGAACAATAGTGTCATCTGTGACACTGCGCAGTGCGTTCCCATCCTGTCTACCTTTGAATGGCTCGAAGTGCCCGATCCAATTCAAATCACCTATCTGATTCGCAAGTAATTCTAGGTGATCCTCTTCTAGTGATTCTTTATCCTCCTCAAGAGGTGGATTACTCAATAACCAAGCATATTCTGCTTCTACGAGGTCTTGAATGACATCGACTTCGAAAGAAGCCTCCTCAACAGCAGGCCCCATAGCAGCACGAAAAATGTTTAGCCGCATCTTCCTATTTTCGAATGACACATCCATCACACCAGTGCGGCAATTGATGCACGCGTTGGCGGTAGCTAGGAAGGGGCGACCGAGAATAATAGGAGTCTGCTGTGGGCTATCAACTCCCTCCATATCTAATATCACGAAGTCAACAGGGAAATAACAATCCTCCACCTTGACTAAAACATCTTCAAGTATCCCTCTTGGGACCTTGATAGATCTATCTGCAAGCTGAAGAGTCATAGGTGTAGGTTTCATCTCTTTCAATCCAAATTGGTCATAAAAGAAACCCGGCAAGATGTTAACACTTGCCCCAAGGTCGAGCAATGCATGCCCAACAGTGATGTTTCCTATGACACATGAAATGATCGGAGTCCCTGGGTCCTTGAGCTTAGGTGGGGTTTGATGTTGCAATACTGTGCTCACCTGCACAGTTAAATAAATCTTTTTCTGCACATGGGACATCGACTTCCTTTTCTGCGTACAAAGTTCTTTGAGGAACTTTGCATATGCAGGGACCTGTTGGATGGCATCTAGTAATGGGAGGTTTATCTGAACGTGCTTGAATATCTCAAGCATCTCTTGCATGTTCACTCCAGCCTTACCTAATGCTCTCGGCCTTTCTAACGCCTCAGGAAAGGGGGCTTTAGGAATGTAGGATTTTGAAGGCTCCGATGGAAGAACCTTCTCGCTTTCCTGAGGTAAAACCTTAGGGACAGACTGCTTCTCACTTATCTTCTCTCTTTCTTCTGCAGCCTCCCTCGCTTGGTACTGCTTCCCACTCCTAAGTGTTACAACTTGAGCTTGTTCTTTATGTGCATTGGTCATATGCAAGCTACGCATGGGTTCCTTTCCCTTAGGGTTGGCAATAGGCTGGCTAGGCAGTGTCCCCTCACTTTGCCTGCTAAGCGCCTCGGCGAGTTGCCCCATTTGAGTCTCTAATTTTGAAATAGACTGATTATGCGAGCTCAAATTCGCTTTAATATCAGAAAATGCTTGTAGCATCTTGTCCTCGAAGGACTGACTATGCGAAGGCTCATGAGACTGGGGATGAGTATAAACAGGTTGGGCTGGGGGATAACTGGATCTCTAAAATCCAGGCGCATAACCGCCTTGACTGGGTTGACTCTGCAAAGGGTTAGGGGGTTGGATCTGTGAGTTGCGCCATGAAAAATTGGGATGGTTTCTCCAGCCCGAATTATAAGTGTTGGAAAATGGATTGGGTGCGGGCCTAGCGAAGTTTTGAGCCATCTGAGCTTGCTCTTGGACAAACTCAGGATACTGTGGCGCAACTGGGCACTGTAAAATATGGTGTGCAGGACTCGCACACAACGCGCACACCTGCATGGCAGGAGAGGGACCCAACAAAAACTGATCTAATTTCTGGGACAGTTGGTTTACCTTGTTGCTTAACTCAAGGTTTATCCCTATTTCAAAAATACCTGCCTTCTTAGTACTATTCTGTGCAGATGCAGCCCTATCGAACCGTGAAGTTGTCGCATGGTGCATCAAATTTTTGCTCAATGTCTCAAAAAGCGACCACGCTTCATCTTCACTTTTTAGCATAAAAGTGCCCCCACATGGCGAATCCACTATTTGCCTGTCCTTCTCGGTCAGACCATCGTAAAAATACTGCACCAGTTGCCAACGAGGCACCTGGTGGTGGGGACACTTGCAGAGAAGATCTTTCATCCTCTCCCAAGTCTCGTAAAATTGTTCTCCCTCAATCTGCGAGAAACTGATTATGGCTTTACGAAACTGATTCATCTTACCAATTGGGAAGTACTTTTTAAGAAATTCACGCTGCATTCCTTCCCAAGTGGTAATCTGAACCATATCGAGAGCCTTTAGCCAATGTTTAGCTTTATCTTTGAGAGAGAACGAAAACAACGTCAACCTCAATGCATCATCTCCAAAGTTGTTGATCCGCATTGTCGAGCAGATCTCCAGAAAATCATCAATATGACTATATGGGTCTTCGTTGCTTAGGCCATGAAATGATGGTAACATTTGAATGATACTGGCCTTTATTTCAAATTGATTGGCTCCTACATCAGGTCTCGTGATGCAGGAGGTGGGAGTGTATATGGTGGGCATGAAGTACTCCTTAAGGGTACGGAACAACGACCGATTTTCGGCCATGGTGATAAGATGAGGAGCTCTCCTAACAAGAAACTCGGGACTCAATTAGCTTGGGTCGAGTGATCGTTGCCTGTGCATACACCTTGAAGTAGACCGGTGTAACACTCGTCCTAATTTTGGGTTTTCTACCTAACAAATGCACTAAGCGGCCAAACCACGCAAACCACAAAGCGAGTAAACTAAAAACAACAAAAACTAAACAAACACCACGCAGTTACACATAATAGAGATTATGCAAAGAAATATAAAAACTATGTGTACGGTACCAATCGTACACAGTCACCTCTACGGGGTTCCTAGTAGGTGGGTTGTGCAGAAAAGTAAGCTCGTCTCTAAGATATGCACATACGTGGTTCTAAACCTAAATGCAATACAAACACTAGGCAATAAAGTGAATACTAATATTACGCCGTTCATCGGCAACGGCGCCAAAAATTTGATGTCTTCTTTTAAATCGTTGTAATTTTGAAAAGATTTTTATGTGAAAAACATGTTAAAACCAGACATCAAATAATAAAAACCGGTTCTCACTAGTGGATGAGACCGGGTCGAACTCAGGGAACAGGAATATTTTGTATTCAACCACACAAGTCTAAACTAATCTTTATTGCCGAATTATTGAAATGTAAAAATGTTCAAGAAAAGTAAAAACAACTAACTATTACAACAAATGAATACCCTTCGCAGAGGGCGTAAAGTGCAATATTTACAAACCCAATCAAATTCCTAATTCTAAAAAAAATAAAAGCAAAAAGAAGCTTTATTCTTCGTACTTCGTGTTACGTAATCACTTCCGCTCCATTCTTGTGCAATCATGCCCAAATCAAATGAACACAAGCAGTACCAGAGAAAGAAGAAATAGAATATACTAAACAAAATATACTAACTAAATGCTAAGAATACGAAAGAAATCATTAAAGAAATCTAAATGACAATTTTAAATGCAAATGATATATTTTTTTTCTTTTATTAAATCTAACTAACTAATTACAAAGTAATTAACAATGCTGATTATCTTTCTTAACTAAACTATTTTTAATAGCAAAATGATTAGCAACTAAGTAATCTAACAATGAGTTAATCAATTAACTAAGTAATCTAATATCAACACACTAAGTAATCTAAGTACTAAGTAATATCTATCTAAAAAAAATCAGCAAAGTATTATCATCCGATAATTCGATATCTCAAACCGGATCCGGATATCCAATTAACTGGTCTAGTACCACATCACTCTTGCCGGAATAACAGATAACAAAGAGATAATTTTGATAGACTGAATTTGTTTAAAATGTCTGATCAACTGAGTAATTAATTTATCAATCCAGAAATTACATTGTCAATCCGATGAAATAAAAAATGTGGATTCATGATATCAGGCAATTGATCAAACAGAAATCAAATACTGGCTCATTCAATACCGGAGGTCAATTTGATTCACATTCAGATATTATTTCAATTTCTAATGAATTCAGTAAGAAAAATGATTCCAATTGACATTCACTGGATATAACAGAACCTTCAATTTCTGTTCAAATGACTCAGCCGGAATATCCAATTCCGCTCACATGACTCTGCCGGATGTGAAGTTCAGGTAAAATTAAAGTTCATGTGAAAATAACATTTCACCACTGCCGAAACAAGTGGTGACCGGAGGGATTAGAAATTCCGTTATATGATTCCGACTGAATGGCCAGAACTTAAAAAAAAACGTCGGTCAATCAGAGAACACAATGATCAATGTTTTCAATTGAATCTGGAAATCCAATTCAATTAAAGAACAAGTGATTTATCATTATTAACCTATGCCAAATTTCTCTTGAGAATCTTTAAAACTTCACCAAACCTCCTTTAGATGAAAATCACACAAAGGCTCGCCAGAATTTTAATGAAACCCTTGCCGGAATGTAATTTCACGCTGGAACATCACATGATTTCATAGACTGATTTTGTGAGTATCTTACCTGAACACCGTAGATAGCAATTTCACACAGGAAAAAGAGGATTCACGGTAGAACCGTGATTCAATTTATGCCTTTTCACCGATTTCAAATATATTGACAGAGAGGAATCCCGATTCCTCTGTAAATCTTGATGGAAACCCTTGGTTTCACGGTGGATCTTGAAAATATTTCACCGTTTTCCTACTGCCACTGTAATTTCTGAAAATTTAATCCACTTTGTTAACGTTTCTAACAAATCTTCAAAGTCTTTGTGAAATTAACTGGAATGTTGTCGGAATTCAGTTGCAAACTGAAGTTATTACGCAGGCACAAAGCTCACTGATCGATAACTGTGATCAGAAAAGAAACTTTAATACAACGATTAATCCAGATGATCAATCATTAGTTCTTTTTTTTTTAAAACCAAGATCTGATCCAGATGATCAGACTTTTTTTTATTATCTAACAAAGCAATTTATTAATTTTTCTTTTATTTTTATTGATACAGAAAAAAATTAATACGATCCACTAAAAATGCATATGAACTACAATTAAAATCTATTCTAAAGATTTCTGAAACAAAACAGTAAATCAAATCAAATTTTTTTTAACATGAATTATGAATGCTTAACAGAAAATAAAATGAGAATTCAGAAAGAAGAAGAAGAAGAAGAAGAAGAAGAAGAACTCACCGGAGGGATTAAAAGAGAGGTGGATTCCTCCTATATGCCATTACCGTAGCTGGATGCCTCCACCGGATTGAGGAAGAAGAGAGATCAAGGGAGAAGGAGAAGAAGGAGGAAAGAAACAAGGTGAAGGGGAAGGGTTAGGAAAGAAGGCAAAGGCATAAGAGAGAATACAAGCCTCTCTTCCCCCTACGTATGGTATTTATAATTTTGAAAGTTTTTCCATAAGCCTATCTTATTTCAAAGAATTCCATTTCAAAACCTCTCTTCAAAGAGTATTTGCAAAACAACTCAAAATGACTATGTTCTAGAAATTATAAAACTAAGTCTATTTTAAATCTAATTTTTTTTATGATTTTCAAAAACTAAACAACTACAACTATGACAAAAACTAAAATAGGCATTAAAATGTAAAATAAAACTATTTTTCATGCATTTTCTATTTTTAAATCATTTTAGCACATTTACTCGAAACTAACATAAAATTGGGTTTTTAAATCATTTTCTCATGAAATCATGCATATTTTTATATGAAATATCCCTAAAATATGTGCATGATCAACAGTCTCCTTTGGTCCTAGTCTAAGTATGACCCATCTAACCTAGACCTAGCCTACTTGAGCTAAGTCCGTACCCACCTGACCCAGTTGACTTGTGTTGAACCCTGTTAGGTCAAGACCACTTGATCTTAGCAGCTTAACCTGCTCTTCCTTTTTCTCAACTAGGTCGAACCTACCTGACCTAGTTTAGCCTCTCTAAAAAAGGTTTGAGCCTAGTTTAGTCGAAACTAGGTTTGAAGCGCGCTAAAGTGCAGCTGAAGCCATTTTAACCTGTTGGAGAGTAAGTTTTCTATCTGATCTCTCTCTCTCTTTATAAAGTGATTGTTGATTGCTATAGTGTGGTATAGATCGTATACATTCTTAAAAATAGTATATGACCCTAGTCCTTGGTTTATGCCTTCTAGGACACTTCGGTGTTTACGTGTATACCCTTGTGACTATCGTTAGATATTTTTGTTGAAAATGTGGTATATAAATTCTTAAAAATAATATCTAGCCCTAGTCCTTGGTTTAGTCCCTTTAGGACACTTCGGTGTTCACGTGTGTACCCTTGCGACTATCGTTGGATATTTTTCAATAAAGGCTCATTCTTTTCGCATATTACATATATATGTATTTACTTATGCCTTTAAGATTGTCATTGCGTCGAACGATGCAAAGGCTCTTGCTTTTCTTATATTACATATATATATATATATATATATATATATATATATATATATATATATTTGCTTATGCTTTTAAGATTGCCATCGCGTTGAACAATAACAAGGCTCCTGCCTTCTACAAATATATATGTATTTGCTTTCTACATGTTATTTAGTTTGATTTTTTTCATCAAACATCATATATGCTTTCATTTATGCTACCACGCTATATCGCACATGCGTCTGCTTATATTACATATAGCTGCACATAAATGAGCATTCAAATACAGATGAACTCTTATCAGTAATGTGATTCCATATGGCGTTTCTCGATCAAGATTCTGACTGACAAAAGAAGCTCCTATTGGAAAGGCTTTGCTCTTACACAAAATTGTTTTTTTGTAAAAACCTAAGTCACTTGTGCATGGCCTAGATAAGGCTTAAGGTTCCAACGAACCATGATAGATGGGAAGTATGCACAATGGAGTTAAGCATAGCGTTTCCTCTGTCAAAGAGAGGAAGTGTTATCAAAATTTTTGAAAAGATATTCACCGAGCTTAAAAGAACACACTTTCTTCGTCAAAGAGAAGAAGTTCTGCCAAATTTTTTGAAAGAAACTCAACCAAGCTTAGAAAGTTCATAGTGCGTACTCCATCAAATTGAGGAGGTGCTGCCCAATTTCTGACAAGTACTTTCTATACGTAGAAATGGCCATCACGCTTCTTCAGTTAAGTAGAGGAAGTGTTGCCCAAATATTTAGCAAAATACTTTCCTGAACAAGTTTGAATGGCACGATGATGCCCCTATTATCGAGATGCTGCCGAAATGGCTCATTCCACCTTTGCTTGTAATTAAGGGCACTCTACTCGTAAGGGCTAGTGTGCGAGAGTAGTTGTTGCGCCTTGATTAGAATAAGTGCTCATTGCGGCTACATATGTTAAGCAGTTGATCTAATATGATCATGGTACATGCATGCTCATGTGAAATACTGTTGTATAACTAGGCTCGTAAGGGCCGGAGTGCCGAAGTTTGTTGTCTATCCGAAAGAGATGAAGTGATCATGAATGTCGTAGATGTCAAGAGCAGAGTCATGCATGCATATGAATAAAACATAACAATAATCCCTATACCACATGGTTGGACCATACTTCATTATACTGAATGGGGTTGGGGTACATATTCTCTTAGTGCAAAATGCACTGGTTGCCCGAGTGGCATTCGAATGTCCTATAAAGAACAATTATGCCACCGAACCTCTTCAGGACTATTGCTCACTGTGACAGAAGTTGATGTTACAACCGTGAGTGACACATATTTATCATGAACTGATAGAGTTCATGGGACATCCCATCACTCAGGAGGTTTGGAGGTCGGATTATCCTTAAGATCTGAGGATTGAACCCCACTATTGCAATAGAGGATAAATCTGAAATGGCTTGGTAGGGTTATCCCCGTCTGAGTTCTACCGACCTACCATGGACAGGGTCATCTGGTCTCTCGGGTATCTAAAATATATAAAATAATAAACCCCTAGAATGTCGCATTGATGCCAAAGTTTAAGCTTCTCTCGTGAACCAGAGGGTGAGCGATTAATATCGAAATAATGCATTAGTTCTAGGTTCAACAGTGTATGAATGAATGTGCATTGTTTTGACAAGTCTTGCATAACCTTGTGGAAGGTGTTAAGATCAGTATACTACTAGACCGATAGGACAAAGAGCCGTGTTGTATCCACACAACTAAGCTAATCTTGAGGTGCTCTCACTTAGATTTGTGGGATACTGTTATCATCACAAAATTTTTTCCCCTCCCTCTGCGAGAGAGAGAAACGATTCTGTGAGTCAAACTCGACCAAAGTTTTGAAAATGGTTTTGAAAATGACTCGCCTTCGTTTTTGAAATTTGCGGAAAAATTCTGTGGAATGAGATCCGCCTGTCGGTACGAGGTTCAACCGTTCCTGGCACCTTTACTAGGGATAATCGAACCAATGATCAAATGTGTGCTTTGACTAAGTTAAATTATCTAAATTATGCTCTATTTTTCTAGAATGCACAGAGAATCAAGCATGTGCTATAGAATTTTGAAAGGATGCAAGTTTGAGAAATATGATGTTTGCTTTGGAAAATGATTGGAAAAGTGCTTGAAAATGGAATTCTTGGGAAAATCATTGAATTTCATTGGAAATTAGAAATTTGCATTGGAAAATGGATTCTCAGAAAAATGAGAACTCTGAGAAAATCGATTTTTGAGATTGGAATTGCTTTTTTTAAGAAAATCGATTTTTTAATAGGATTTGAGAATTCTGGGAAAATCAATTTCAGAATTGATTCAAAGTCTTTGAGATAATCGATTTTGGGATTTGAAAATAATATTGAGAATGTAGAAATCTTGGGAAATCATGATTTGAACTTGAAAAGTATTTGGAATCTCATTTGAAAAATCAGAGTTTTGAGAAAATCAAATCCTGAGAAAGACTTGGAAATTTTTGGGAAAATCCGTCTCTCTGAAATGGAATTGGGAAAAGAGTTTGAAAATTATGCAAATTGAATGAATGAATATGAATTTGAAAGATATTTCATTGAGGAATTGAGAAAATCCTTTTGAGTTTTGAGAAATGCAGTGCATCTTTGAGATTAGCCTAAGAGTGTAGGCTGAATGTGACTAATATGAAGATCACAAATATGGGTTTTCTTTGTACTATAACTATGGACATAAATACGAATCCCACCAAGTTTGTGAACTCCCTAAGAGCTTGTGCATGTGCCATTCATGTCAACCCTAGTGGATTTGAAAAAATGTGCATGAATGATACATCAGATATTGAAATTTGCAGAAATTAAACTATATGCAGTGCAATCCTGTTCTAAGCTGAAAAGTAACTCTTATTCCAAATTATTACATCTAATATTACATTGAATTGAAATAAAAGAAAATAAAAGTATTCTTCCTGGATATTCCTGCAAAACTAGAAAACATGTTAGCACAAAAATGTAGGTTTATCTGGATTTATCTGAAAATATTGGAAATTATCGAATATTATTTAGATATAAACCCAAATTCATACCCTCTTTGATATAAACATGAGAAATAAGTAATAAAGATCGAAAATAAACTTGGAAATTCGAAATTGGAGTAAAAATAACCAAAATACCCCTGATGACCTTGAAATCAGGGGTTTCTAAAAGAATTATTGTAAATTTTTAAAATTTGAAAATCAAATGAAATAAAATTAAACATGAGATGATGCAATATGATGATTAGCATGAAAATTTGGAAAATTGATGTTTGGAATTTCGAAATTGAGGTCAAAATGACCAATATGCCCCTGATAACAAGACTATGTCCTTGAAACCATGGTTTTCTGAAATAAATTTTGCAAAATGGGAAATTGAAATGCAAATGAGGCTAAAATTAACCATAAGATGACATAATATGCTTATTAACATGATGAAAACCCTAAAATGGCAAAAATATCACAAATTACTGAATTTAACTTGATTTTCGCTTGATTTTTGCCTCTGAATTTATAAGTAAACTAACATATAAGGTAAACGAACTTGGATTTCAGCCAAATTTGGCATGGACACCTAGAATAACCCTACAAACAGAATGGAACTCAAAAATATATTTTTAATATGGAAAATTAGCTAGAAATCCTAAAAAACAAGATTTTGCCTAAAATATTAAATCTAAATTGAATTTTGGGTACTAAACTACCATAAAAAAATTTCAAATTTTATGGGGTGACAGAGAACAGTTAGGCAAAGATTTTTTCATTTTACAAATTCTGGTTTTGACCTATGGTCGGAGCTTGACAGCTCCGGCAAGTCGGATCGGAATCCAGCAACTTTAGGATTTAGGGCAGACTGATAGGTTTCAGGAAAAATTATGGAAAAAATAGCAAATAGTGAAGAAAATGACTGAAATTTTGGTAGAATGTCTCTGACAAACATAGAAAAATTTCCTATTTTTACACTTTTGGGATTATAAGAATGGTTTGGAAGAGAGCAGAGGATTTTCAGAGATGTAGATTTTTGTAATTCTCAGACACTGGAATTTGACAAACAGAATTTAATTAAGAGAAAAATACCTAGACTGCTCTTAAAATTCTCAAATTTTGGAGAATGACAGAGGGCATAGTGAGAAATAACTTCATTGTTGAGTATTTTGACATCCAACCTACAAATTTAAGCATCACAACGGATTTGGGCCGGTCTAGACCCTGACAAGGGAAAATTGAGATTTTTATAGATTTCGGGAAAACTTGATTTTTAGCAGAAACTAAACCTTATTGGAAAAATCTAAAAAAAATATTGAAAAACAATAGATTCCAACAGGGATCCATTGTATTTTTTTAGGAGGATTTGGATCGTCCATCTGGGAGATCTCGAATGTTTTTGTCTGCTAAAACAAAACCTGGAATTTCTAGAAGTGTAAAATCCCAGTTTGAAATTTGATTTATTTAACAGAGTTTGAAAACCCGAATTAATTCAAGATTTTGGCAAAGAAACAGGAATACACGGATGCATTTAGTATGAAATTATCAGGATTTATGGGCTGGAAATCAGACATGAACTCATAACTGGACTGCATACGCTTGAAACAAAAACCATAATTCCTTATTCAAATGCTAACTATGAATAAAGGTATTATGAAATGATGAAAATATCCTAGATGCAATGTGCAAACTACACGAAACATGATGACTAATCAGAAACAAAAAGGGGGAGATATATCATTTCATTAATGTTGGCTATGGTTGAGAAACTTCATCCATAGAACGGATGAAATATCTCATCTGATAGCCTTATCATGATAAAAAAAAGAGAAGAATAAACAAAATTTCAATAAACCAAAGGAGTCTCACCTTGGGTTTATGCTGCCACTGGCTGGAATGGTTGCAACGAAAGGTTTTAAGCATGCAGTTCTTGCTGGGGAAGGAGAAGATGCAGATTGTTGTGGTGGCTGTCACCACTTTGATGTAGTTGAAGTCGCTGTAATGAAGGGACTAGAGATGGCGCTAGGAGCAAGGCTGAAGGTAGTTGAGTTGTCGTCTAATGGTAATGCTTGGGCTAGCTGGAGCTACTGCCACGGTTGGAGGTTGGTGGTGGCTGAAGTCTTGGAGGAAGTGACACCGACTGGAGGTGAGTGGTTGCACTGCTGGAAGAGAAGGTGGTGGCTATCGGTGGGTTGTTGTTGATGTGCTGCAATAGAAGGCTGAAGATGGCAGTTGCTGTGATGTTGTTGGGTGATGGAGATTGAGATAGTAGAGAACCAAAAGAGGGAGAAAGGAGAGAGAGAGAGGGAGTTAGGAGAGAGAGAGGTAGGGCTGGAAGGAGAGCAAGAGGGTTGAGAGAGGTGAAAAGCATCCACCATGTATTGCTTGGGTTGTTGAACTTAGGAAAAATAGAAACGAAGTTAGGGTTTAATGAAAGGGGGGTAATGAATCTGCATGAATGGGCTGGACCAAGGAGGGAAAGGAAGGGAAGGGAAGAAGGAAAGAAAGGGAAGAAGAAGAAAGGAAAGAAAGAAGAAGAAGAAAAGGAAGAAAGAAGGAAAAGAAGAAAGAAGAAAGGAAAGAAAAGAAAAGAAAGAAGAAGGAAAGAAAAGAGAGAAAAAAAAGGAAAAAAGGGGGGTCGACCCTCTTGTGGGTCCCACAAGGTGAAAAGATAAAATAAAATAAAATAAACGATTACAAGGAAAAAGAGATTTTTTTTTTTGTTTTGAAATAAAAGGTAGATGTGAATGAAGGAGCCATCTCAGAGTGGGCTCACTTTGCAAATTTGAAATTCATTTCGAGGATCATAGGGGTAGAATAGTCTTTTTAGAAAATTTCTGAATAAAATGAGTTATTTTTGGCAATTTTTGAAACGAGCTCAGAATTTGAAGTTTCATACCCCGTTGCGAAGCAAATCCAGTGTAAAATTTAAAAATTTGAGTTTGAAAGAAATCCAGATTGTTTTTCTCGAGAAAATATTTCCAAATTTAGAATCATGGGGTTAAAACTATCAATTTTGGAAACCCAGGGTTTGAAATTGATTTCTGAAAACTTTTAAAACTCAATCCTGATTGGAATTTATAAAACTAGAGTTCTGGATCTCGAAAATGAAATGAAATGTTATGAAATGCTGAGAAATGATATGAAATAATGAGAAATGACATGAAATGCTATGCAGAAGACAGACCTTGAATGAAGAATTTTGGATATTAGACCCTGATTGACAGTTGTACCAGTTCAAAAAGTGACAAAATTGATAAAAAATGGCCAAATGGTTCAAGAAATGATTTTCGGGCTCTACCGGGCCAGAGTGACACAGAAAATTGAGGTGTGAGCTAGATTGAACTAAAATGAACTGGATTGAGTTTGGTTTTAGAGTTTCAAAACTCAACTAGACTGTCAAGACACTGACTCAACTGAACTCCCTGAATAAATTTTCAAGAAAAAATGCCATTTTTAGAGAAATGGTACGGAATGGTCGCCAAACTGAAGTGAATTGCAGACCAGAGCTGTGTTTGAGATGGAAAAAAGATTAGTAATACTGACATGAACTAAATGTGAAGCTCAAACACTAGCTCAACTGACTGAACTCAATTCAGTTTCAGCTAAATGAGCTGAAATGGGCTCCTAGACACTTGGAAATGGTTTTGAACTGAAACTGGAGCACTTGAACTCTTGGTGAGCTCAAGTTAGACTCTGGGGAACATGATTGACTGACTCAGAGACAATTAGTTTAGATTTGAGTGAAAAATGAGCTCATTTCTGAAGAAATAATCCCATTTTGGCAGGATTGGTCAGAAATGAAAATGGCCTCTCACTATGAGCTCAGGTGAGCTAGAAATGACTGACATTCTAATTGTTCTGAGTTTACAAATGGGCTTGGTTGACTCCGACTAACTGGGGTCCAGGATGACCTAGGGGTAAAATGGTAATTTTCCTAATAAAAGTGGGTAAAATGATAATTTTCTGACACAAACTTGGGGTTTGACTCCTATACTGACCTATCAGGGTTAGCACTGCACGAGGGGGATTTTCTGAGAATGGATGAGGAAATTTTGGGGTGTTTACAAATGCCCCTCTTTGCTACTAAGCCGACTTGAGGACGAGCTTAGTGGCAAAGAAAAACACACCAAATTTGGGCTATAAAATGCCCCAGTTAGAAGGATCTGACTGGTATGAAAAAATTAGCCCTGATGAGAATGGTAGGTATGAAATGGAGAAGAAAGATTTACTTCAAAGAAGTGAGATTCAGGTTTTGCCCTTAACCTGGATGGGACGAGAAATACCTCGTGTAAAAACGAGGCTTAAGTTTAGCCCTTAATCTGACCGGAAAATGAAATACCTCATCAAAATGAGGCCAGGTTTAACCCTTAACCTGATCGAGAAATGTAAATGGTAAGTTGGATGGCGAATAAGACAACTTTTTTGAAGAAGAATAAAGCAACTCTTTCGACAACGCGAAAGATGATCCAAAGGAGCAGGGCGATTCTTTCGACAATGCGAAAGATGAATTCTTTCAACAATACGAAAGATGACAAAGGCGATCCAAAGGAACAAGGCGATTCTTTCGACAACGCGAAAGATGAACAAGGAGATCCAAAGGAGCAAGGCGATTCTTTTGACAATGCAAAAGATGAATTCTTTTAACAACGCGAAAGATGACAAAGGCTATCCTTTCAGAGAGAAGGCTAATCTTTCAACAACGCGAAAGACGACAAAGACTATCCTTTCAGAGAGAAGGCTAACCTTTCAATAGCGCGAAAGATGACAAATGCTACTCTCTTAAGGAGGCAAAAGGTGATGCCAGATTATGTCAAGATGGACATCGAGCTCTTCACATCATGTCAAGATAGTAAGAAAATATTGCCAAAATGTTGAAATTTGTTGTTAATTCAAAATAATTGAAAGTGATGCACCTTGTTTTGAAAATATTCCCTCTTTTCTACCTGAAGTATTACCTTTGATTGGGCTTAACTCCGTAGAATCAAGATTCGAATTCAAATTGCTTGCAATTGACTTTCTTTTAAGGAGGCTATCAATTTTCTTGATATGAGCAGAAAAGAGAGTATTCTTGATATTGTGAAAGCAATTGGTGAAAGAATATTGATAATAGAATTTCACAAAATTTAAAGAACATTCTTGGCATATTTGGCAGTCTGATATCCTGTGATTCTTTTCTCATGATGATCTTTCTACACTCTTTTTTTTTTTTTGGCAGAATTTGAGCTCTCTTGGGTTTTTGGTGATTACATCATCCTTCATATTGGAGATGTTCTGATGTTTCTCGCTCTTTTTTTAGGAAGGGTACGTCACAAACTCCTTCATCTCAGAGATGTCCCGATCCTTCTTTGCCTCAGGGATTATCTTGACAGTATTGGTTCTTTGGTTGGAAATCTCTTGATGATATCTTTTAGGGTTTGTCGGGAGGCTCATCGTAGTCGCCTTCATCTTGATGGTGATCTGAACTTTCTATGGAAGGATCCGTCACAAACTCCTTCATCTTGGAGATGATCCAAATCTTGTTTGGCCCCGGGGGTCTAACTCACATAATTCATCTTCAACTTGACGACAATTGAGAGATCCCTTTTGCAGATATTTAATTACAGCTTAAACGATTGAGGAGATATGAAAATTAAATGGATTTTTTTGTGTCACTGTGATCATTGCAAAATTTTTCCTTTCTTTCCTCTTTTCCTTCTCTTTGTCTTTCTAGCCTCTATTCCCCTTTTAAAGGGGAAATGAAAGATAAAAAAGAAGAGAGAAAAGAAAAGAAAAAAAGAAGAGAGAAAAGAAAAGAAAAAAAGAAGAGAGGAACTGTTTTGCAAGGTCTCACTTGACCTAAATTTTGAAAATATTTTGAAATTACTCACCTCCATTTTGAAAATTTGCGGAAAAAGATGGAGAGACGGGATTCGCTCGTCGGTATAAGGTTCGACTGTTCCTGACACCTTTATCAGGGGTAATCGAACCAAAGATCGAATGAATGCCTTTTGCTTTGGTAAAATATTATCTAAGAAATTATTCTAAGTCCTAAATGTACAAAGAATCATGCTTGTGCAATGCAAATGCAAAGATGTATGCTCTTTTTGAGAAAAATGACTTTAGAACTTTGATTTATCCAAGTGATGTTGAAATATATTTGAAGATACTTTAAGAAATGATTTGAAATGGTTGAACTTGATGTGAAAAAGTTTAGAACTTAGAACTTTAAGCAAAATGAAAAAAGACTTTGAAATTCTAAGTCTTGGAATAATTAGAGTTTTTGAAAAAATAAATTTTGGATAAAGAGAAAAGGAAAATTGGAATTTAAATTTTGATTTTTGAAATAAGAATGAATTTCCAAAGTTAACATGGACTTTGAATTTGAGTTTGAATCTAGAAATTGAGATGAAACTTTAAAATGGGATTGAATTTTGCATTTAAATGAATGTGAGATTTGGGAATGAAATTGAGGTTGGAATTGGTAATCCAGTTGGAAAATTGGATTTGAAAGTCTGAATCCTTGATAGAATTTGGATTTGAAATCTAAAGTCTTGGATAGAATTGGGTTTTAAATCTGGAATATGAGAGGGAATTGGATCCAAAATTCGGAATCCAAGATGGAATTGGATCTTAAATCCAAAATTTAAGATGAAACTTTGGAGAATTGGAATTTGGATTCAATAAATCCAGGCAAATCTTGAAGATGGATTTGGATTTGAGAATCCAGATTGAATTTTGATTTTTGATTTTGAATTTTCAGAGAAATTGTTTTTATAACAAACCTCAATAACTTTGATTCTTGATTTCAATAAAATTTGAATTTTGGAGATTTAAAACTTAGAAGACTCCATAATTTGGAGATTTTGAAAATTTTGAAGTAAAGAGTAAAATGTGATTTAAAACTTGAATCAGGAGATGAATGTGAGATTTTAAAGTTGAATTGAACTTTGAAATTTGATCTGGAACATCGAATTGAATTTTGAATTCTAAAATGAATTTGGAATTTTCAAAGTTGAATTGAACTTTGATTTGAATTGAACTTTGATTTGAATTGGAAATTGACTCTTGAATGTAAACAATGAACTTGAATTTTCAAAGTTAAATTGAACTTTGAATTTGGATTTTTGAATTTGAAATTGAATTTGAAATATAGAAATGAATTTGAAATTTCAAAGTCAAATTGGACTTTGAAATTGAATTTTTAATTTTGAAATGAGATAGAATTGAGAAGATGAATTTGAATTTGAATTTGAATTTGAGAATTGATCTGAGAAATGAGGAAGGTATTTGAAGAATTGTCTCAAAATCACTTGGTTTTTTCAAGAAAATTTGAAATGATTTGAAAGATATGATGCAATTCTATCCTAAATGATAATGAATTTAAAGAATTTTGATATTTGGATATTGAAAAGCATATTTCATTCTTTAACTGAATTGAAATAAGATTGAAGATATAATTCATTTCTGACTATGGTCATGAAATGTATTATAAGATTAATCTATATTTAAATTCAAATAAAGAATAAAACACATTTTGGTGCCTTTATAGAGTTTAAAATGAAATTATCTCTCAATTTATATCCTAACTATGGTCATTGATATATATTTTGAGTTAATTTTAAATTAAACTCTGATAAAGGAAGAAAATATTTGAAAATATGATGATTTTTGAAAGAAGATTCAGTGTGGATCCAATGTTATCTCATAAAAGATGAAAATCCTAAGTTTTGTTCACATTTTGACTAAGGCCATAAATGCAAATTATCAACTTAGGATTTAATCACCTTTTATTAGAATGGTGCACATGCCATTCATGTTCCCATTTGTGGATTTTTGAAGTAGGAGAGAAGAATGATATGAAATAAGCAATTTAGGATATCTACAATGCTTATACATTCTATACTAGTGCAGAAATATAAAGTTTCTCATTATCTTCTAGTTATTACAATCCTGAAGTTGGAGTTGAAATATCAAAGTCTTGATCTAGGAAGGCAATATGAATTTTCCATGATTTTCCTGCAAAAAGGGTTAGCATCGCACAAAGTATAGAGGGAAATCCATAAATTCTATCAAAACTAGAATGTCTATAGTGATACCTAAAATGTCTATGAGGAAGTGGATATTAACACCGGTATATGATGCACCAAACCAGTGAGAAAACATATGTTATGATGCATGTGGGGATGCTAAGTGAATGCAAAAAGACTAAACATGTGTTAAAACTGAAAGTGATGTCACATATGCTTGGTAAGACGACACTAAGAGAATATCAAGGAGCAATGAGAAAATTTTAGTGTGGAGATTAGTGATTACAAGGGGATTTAAGTCAATACTTAATACACAACTAATGTAGCCTAATTGCATGATATACTGATCCAACGAGTGATATAGGTCGTATGTCACTCATATGACAATGCTACTTATGCACAAGATAGGGGGAATGGATATTGTGGCTAATGACTGAATATGGGTTAGCAGTGGTATGTGACATTGAAGGGCATATAGCAGGTTAATTGCCATGCTGTAGGTGAATAATATAGGAAGTGGATGCTGACGAAGTGTCGTGCTTGAGTTGGAGGTAGTGAGGAATGCAAATATGTTTTACAAAAAGGGGTAAGGGTTCCAGATGAAGGGACTGGGTAATGGGAATGGCAGAAGTGAGTCTTATGGTTTGATTAAGTGAATGAATGTTGTGAGAGTGTGTTAAACAGGGTGTTGCTGCAATAGACAGGTAGGTATATGCATCTGGGAGGTTATCAATGACTAGAGTTTTTATCATGCACAAAATAGACTAAGCCAGCTAAGTCGGTTACCCAAGTAATTCTAACTTTTCTCTTTGCTTAATAAGAAAAAGAAAGGAAATCTTAGGTAACATATTCAGCAGCCACAACTCATATCAACAACAGAGGATGTATGCAGTGATGGGTTACAGTGTAGCATGAATATAGTGCAGGAAATACATATAGTCATGAAGCAAACACATGGGAAAGGAATGCAAGAGAGGTGGCTGGAGTGTTGGGGTGCACAGGTGGTTGAATATGAAGGTGAATAGTGCATTTTGCAGAAAACTTGCAGTGTAAGGTGGATGTTAAGTGGGTAGTGAAGTGTAATAGTGGAATTTTGCAAAAAAGTGGTAATAAGGCTGGTTAACGTTGTGAAATGGGTGAAGTGGTAGTGAGGGTAATAGGTGAATTGAATAAAAGCCAAACGTTGGATAGAAGCTGAGGCAATCATACTGAAATATGCAACCTTATCATCGTCTTGATCTAACTAAATTGTCTAACATGCCAAACACATTAAAGACCCTAAGGCTACACAAGGGATGAGACATTGAGTGATGCAATTGATATATTGGAAGGGATGCAACGAAAATAGGTATAACATAATACCATGATAATATATATATATATGTGTGTGTGTGTGTGTGTGTGTGTGTGTGGAATGAAATCATATCACAATGTTTAGGATGAATGACCAATCAAATGCTAGAACATAACAAGGAAATCTTGGATTCGAGAAATGCTTAATGGAAAGAGAAAAAAAAACGCTTTACAGGGCAAATAATCCTTCACCAGTTGAATTCATGGATATGAAACTTGTGTCACAAGATTGTATGCGATTTTCTGATTTTAGAACCAGTATATCTACAATCTCGTACTGAATTTTACCTGAGGATGCATACACAAATACCATTGAATTGTGACATGAATACCACCCAATGATGTAGATGTCATCGAATGTCTACTGGCAACACACTGAAATGTGAGGAAATTCATCAAACCAAAAGGGAATTCGTGGATCTGAGTAACACCATAGTCCAGCAGGTGTATTGGAGACTTATACTCAGAAAATATACAACTGATGGCAAATGTGAAGCTGAAAGTCTCTCTTTTATTTTTTTTTAGAACTAGCTAACTTCAAAAGAAAGTCACATTTCTGATGACAAATGGCTGATGGTAGAGATCTGGTCTGATTATGTTGGTACAATCAGACTGCCCCAGCTTGTCATTCTACAAATAAGATTCCAGAGGTGTGAATCCCATTGCATGAATCACCTTTCAACGACTCTCCTCTTGGAGAGTGGTTCATCAACAATTCTGACATAAGGCTTTCGTGGCTCCTCGACTTACTGAGCAATGGGTTGGCTGAACCACAGCAAATTCGATTGTTGATGGACTCATACAATGGCAACACAGTATGGCTTATAATCGAAACTAACTATACAGATATGCTTTGCAGAACATAAATACAGGCATACTGGAAAGAGTAAAAAAAAATGACAGTTCAAGTCATGCAGGGTTGACGATGTCAATGTGTTGAGGTGCAAGTGTTGGAAGGTACAATAGACTATACAACAACGTGAAATATATAAAAAAAAATGTAAATGAAGTGATGATTTTCTTCCAAAGCTTTAGCTAATCTCAATTATGGAAGACCACGATTCCACATTCATGCCAAACATGGAGGGGTTTTTTAGAATGCTCTATGAAATGTGTTGCCAAAACCCTCACTCCATCATCCTCAACAGGGATTAACACCTATATTCAAATACCATGAATGTGGCATACATATTAGGACCGATATGAGGTTTTCTGCACCCTTCCTTTGTTGCAACTTTATCAAAGCAATTCTACAGGTACGCTTCCCAATACACTTACTGTCAGCCTTTGTTATGTTGATTATGAACATGTTTTGCCTCTAAGACTTCAATAAATTACTTTCCTCGGTTTAACAATGTCAGGCCCCCTCAGGGAATACTGGGGATCAGTAAATCGGTAAGATATTGGGGAATAACTAATGGTATGGTAAAGATGCAAAAAAAAGATAAATAAAAAAAAGAAAAGAAGAGAAAGGGAAAAGAAAAAAAAAAGGAAAAAAAAAATGAGATAACGAGATAATGCAGTGTGAAGGTGCATACGTGAATAAAGCAGGAAATTCATACACTAACAGAAGGATAAAAGCAAACTTTTAGAAAACATTAATGATGCAGGGAAAGGAAATATAACTAATGTCATTAGACCGATGAGAAAAGAATCAAGCGGGAAGAAACAAACTCAAATTACAGTAGTAAGCATAAGGTGAACTTGATGCAGAGTAGAGCATCGTGAAATGAGGTACCGAGGCAAAGTGATGCTATAGACTGAATGAAATATGAGACAGGCCGTTATGCAATAAGGTAAGACAATAATATGCAAATGAACTAATTTATGAAATAAAGTGTATGATGCAGAATGATGATCTGATGGATCGGATGATGAAAAATAGAAGATGCAGGGAAACAAAACATGGTAGGGAGACATCTATGTGACATGATAATCCAAATGAAAACTGGAAAGATTCTTAGATGCTATGATCAACCAAAATTGCAGTGAAGATGACCAAAATTCATGAGACAAGTTGAACGAAAAGCAACTAAATATTATTGAATATAAACAAATGATCAAAGTAAAATAGGAATCAGAGAGACAACTTAGCAATTTAATAAGATGACTACATAAATTATAAAAGAAAATGAAAGTAGGATACTGCAAAAGGGGTGAAAACGAGAAGAGCCGACGTTTTGTTGCAAAGATGCAGGTTGAGGCTGTCATGGACAGATCAACACTACATATCATGCTTTTAATGGATTAGAGGCATTGAGCCAATGATATAGAAAATGAGAAAGAGAGAAAAAAAAAGGGGAAGTGAAATCTAGAAAACAAAGAAGGATTAAAACAGAACAAGACATAAATAAGAATTATAACATGCGTATATAACACTACTGGAATTCAATAGCGAAAAGAAGCGAAAACAAAACAAAGAAAAATGTTGGAATGCATATTCCATCAATGTTGCAATCCGTAACTTCAATGCTGCTATATACAGATTGACATTACAGCTGATGCTTGTAGAAAGCAAAATGGAGGAAAAATTAGAAGGAACGATGCTTAACAAAAAGAGGAAGGAATAGTCTGTACCTTAGCTGCTGTTGGAGAAATCGGGATCCCTTCTGTCGCTCAGAAAGCGGTACCAAAGAGTAGAAAGAGGAGGGGATCGAGATGAAGCGTGAATTTGGTGGGGTGAAGTCGGATGCTTCGTGAATGCAATGGAACGAGAAGAAGCCAGAGAGAAGGCGGTTAGTGGATGATCAAAGAGGTGAATGATCGATCCTTGAGTCGTTCACCATGCACACATTTTATAGAAGGGGAGGAAGGATCTGGAAGGGTCGTTTGTTGGCGATGGATGGACGAGGCGAAGCGGTTGAGCGTCGATGGGTGAGGATGATCCACGGGTGGCCCTCGAGCGAGAGAGAGAGCGATCCAGGGTGGAGATGAAGGGGGAGAGGCAGTTGGAAATCGATGGTCGAGGGAGGATCGTGCTGATCAGGGATCCTCCGCCCTTTGATCCGCAGCGATGGCTTCTCAGGAAGAAGTTGTTGGGCTTTTTCAATGGGAGTCCCTCTTCTTTTAGAAATTTTCAAAAAACAGTGGTTTGTTTTCAAAAAGGAGGTTTTCAGTAAAACATATTTTCAAAAGGGGTTTAAACCGTATATATATTTTTCTTTTCTTGATTTTTTGATTTTTTGTTCTTTTCTTCATGTTTTCTTATATTTTTTTGTGTTTTTGAAATAAAACTCTAAAGACTTAAGGAAAATCAGAGATTTATGACTGAATCCAAACGGATATCGGATGGATCGATCTGAGCCTGTCAAAATTTGTTCTTGATATTTTTGTAAATTTGGTTCAAAATTGGATGCATCGATCTGATGGGGGTGACTACTACATGGAGCCTACGAGTTTCAATGACATGTTCTGATGTTCTTAACAGAGTGACTCTATGTTATAGAATATTTATTTATTTTTATTTTTATGACATTCATTTTATTGGTTAATAAAGTTGGTTATTTCCTTCATGCACTATCTCTTGTGGTTTGGTATTTATTAAATCTATGAGACCCCAGATCCTTGGGTTTGGTTTTCGCAATTGTTTTAAGAAAAAAAAATTGTTTACTTTTCACAAGGATAAGTTGGGGTCATTATAGAGTTGGTATCTGTAAACACCCCAAATTTTCACTCACCCTCTCGACATCGCCCTCAATCGGCACGTGTCAGTTCTCCAGAAGCAATGAAGGGCAAAATAGTCATTTTCCAAGATTGAACCTTGAAGAAAGTCCTAAATCTCATTCTTGAGCCTCAAAATTTCTTTATTTAGGTTCAGAGACACCTTCAAATTGAAAAATTTCAAATCCTTTTTCTGGAGAAGAAGTTAGAATTTCCAAGTCCAAGCTCAGAGTGACATTTCATAGAACATGTCTTTGCATAGCATTGCATCATTTCACTGCATAGCATGTCAGTTTGAGATCCAGAACTTCTGATTTTCAAAATTGTCCATCCAGATTTGATTTTTTAAACTTTTCAAAATTGATTTTTAAAACCCTGGGTTTTCAAAATTGCCAATCTTTCCCACTTTATCCCCAGGACTTTGAATTACAAAAAAAAAAATTTCTCAAGAAAACAATCTGGATATTTGGATATTGATTTTAAAGACTTTATCTCCAGACTTTTTGCAAAAAGATTTTAAATCTCTTTACAAATTTTGTTTTTACATTTATCCATATTTTTGCATTGAAAACCCAAATTTTCCCAAATTCATGAAAATAAATAATGTTTTATCTCGTATTTTCAAATAAATGGAGCGGGACCCGCCTTTGAACTAGCATCATACTCAGACTCTCAGGTAAGTTGTTTATTCTCAAGCGGGACCCACCCGAAGTTCATACCAATTTGCGAATATTTCTCAATATTTATTTATTTATTTTGTTTAGTTAGCGTGCCCAAACACATGTGGCACCCCATTTGAAAATAAAAGATTTTACAAAACAAAATAAAACTTTATTTTCCCAAAAAGATTTTAAAAGTGGGTTGAGGTGGCATTTCCATAAAAGCCTCTCATTTATTTCAATTCTCACTTTTTATTTTATTTTCTTTTTATTTGTTTAAATAAACTTTTTTTTTAGAAAGAGGCAGCCTTAATGGCACAGCCGAATTTCCTAAAGTAAAAAAAAAAATTCATTTTTACCTAAAACTTAGGTAAATGAAACAAAAATTTGGAAAAAAAGATGCGCCCCTTTTGATTTTCAAATATCGGTTTCAAAAAAATTTCAAAAACTATAACGGTGCTCTTAAAAGAAAATGCGTTTTTGTAAGAAAGGGGCTGAAGGTCTTTAAAAGACCCAGCCATTGATCGATTAAAGGGGGAGGATCTTTTGATGGAGATTTTCGGTTTTTGCAGGAAGCTCAAAGTGGAAAGGGGAGAGGCGTCTTCATTGGCTTCAGCCCCAGCCATTTGGAGGATCGAGAGCCATCTCCAACCAAGGTGTGGACCTCTGCTTCAGCCACAGCCCAGCCAACGTCTTCATTGGCTTCAGCCCACCTGCAAAAGAAAACTTCAGCCAGCCATTTGCTATCGGAGATCCATCTCCAGCCACAACAGCCAAACACCATTCTTCATCAGCCTTCAGCCCCATCAACATCCGATCCTTCTTCCACCTCCAGCCATCATCCATCTCCACTTCCTGCAGCCGCACATCCTTCATCCGCAGAAGAGCCACCACCAGCTGCCCCCTTTCTCTCAGTCCAGCCGTAAAGGATCCAGCAGGCTCCATCTTCCTTCAGCCCAGCCAGCTGCTGTCCATCCACCTTCAACCCAACAGAGGTCCAGCGGCTGCTGCTCAGCCCTTCTTCAGCCCAGCCATAGAAAACCAATCCTTTTGCCGCTCTCTGCAGGTCGTTTGAAACAGGGGAATTACAAGGGTATTTATACAGCTAATAACTTTGATTGATTCTGAAAATCTGAGTTGTAACATTACTGTAATTCAGCTGGTTGTCATTTTTTTTTTATAACATGCTGTCAGCTTCATTATGTTCCAGTTTTTATACAATTGAATCTAGCATTGGTAGAGCTTGTCTTATAAACTTAAGTGGTGGAAGTTCAGGTGACGTGATTAGTGGTATTATAGCAAACCATTGGAAATATCTGTAGGTGATACTGGTAGTTCCTGTGTTTAGTACATTTCAAAAAATTTTTTTTACTACCTGCAGCTTGTCTATTGTTATAGTTTTATTTTTTATTTTTTTTTATCTTATTTGATTTCCTGTATGTTTTTGTACATATTCATAGCAGATTGAATGTACTTCACAATGTATCATTTGTATAGCTACTTGCATCCTCTTATAAACTCATCCAGTTTGTTGTTTCCCTTTAGCATCTGCAAACTAACACACTCTGCATTGCTGAAATCAATTTTTTTTTTTACCAGCAATTGATTCTGTTCTGCAAGATGGTTTTATTTTGATATGAGAGGTCTCTGATGATATGTAATTCTTAATCTTATTTTCAGTTGCCATATCATTAGTACATACAATTTAGCTTCCTAATTTCAGCCTGCCCCTTTGAATGTTGTTGATCGTGATCCCCTCAATCATGTGACTGCATGTAAAAAGCTTCTCGTTGAGTTCATTTGTTTGTTCCATCTGTATCATGGATGAATATGTTTTTCAGATGGAATTGTTCTATATTTTAAACTTCCAAGGATCATATACTAGCCTTCAACGAGCAACCGTAATCATTGGTGGCATTTTGCTTTGTCTGCTTCAGCTCCTTCCTTCCTATTGATTCTGCAACATCTTATGTCACATACCCATCATTTTTTTTTTTTTGCAGATGTGCAGTCTTGACAATCGGCTATGTTCATGAACGGATATATCCATATCCGTTCATGATCTCTATATCCTCTTTTGCACGCTTCTTTATTGATATATAGAGAATCTCTATACCCGATTTTGTTGCGAAATATGTTGTAATTTGGGAAATATGACTGTGTAAAATCCCTTACAGAAAATGTATATACATATATTTTCTGGTTTTACCCATTATGTGGAATTTCCATCAAACATATATGTCTTCTCATTATATGTATATATACATCTATATATATGTATATTCATTGTATATCTATCTATATGTGTACGTGTATATGTATATATGGATATATATATGTATATATATACTTATATATATATATATATATATATATATATATATATATATATATATATATATATATATATATATATATATATCCCTTCATGAGTATTTGCTATTACATGTATTTTTTTTTTCTCTTACTCTTGTAAATATATCATCATTTGATTCATGAGCTTGATGTTCAAATTCCTGTTTTATGTAGTTATATTAAAATTCTGTTTATATATATATATATATATATATATATATATATATATATATATATATATATATATATATAAGTATATATATATATATGCTAAAATTCTGTTTTATGCTGTTATGGCTGGAACACCATCATTCGGTTTATGAGATTTTGTCTAGCTTGCTATTGAAATCCCTGTTTTATGAAGCTATGGTTGGAACATCACCCTTGGCTTTATGAGATTTTGCTTAGCTTAGTGCTAAACTCTTGTTTGCTATATTGTTATAATATCACCCCATTTGCAGCACCACTTATATATATTGTTTCATCATTTTTCACAGCATTTTCACCTATTCACCAAGCTTTTCATCTCCTTTTCATGATATCCATGAAATAGCCCATGATGCTTGCACAACCCATTTCCTGCACATATTCATTTTCTGCTGTAAGTGTGCAGTCTTGATATTTGACCATGTTCATGAACGGATATCTCTATATCCAATCGTGTTCTCCTAACCATCTTTGGTGTGCTTCATTATGGATATATAGGGAAGCTCTATTCCCATTTTCATTGAAAATTACTTTGTAATTTGAGAAGTATGGTTGCGTGAAATCACCTACAGAAACTGTATATACTTGTAATTTCTGGATTTACCTATTATATGTAGTTTCCATTGGTATGTACATATTTTCTCATTATATGTATATATATATCTATATATATATATCTATATATGTTTAACTATATGTATATGTATATATGTATATATGTATATATATATGTATATATGTATATATATACGTAGATATATACTTATAACTATATATATATATCTCTTCATGTGCTCTTATTTCCATGCATGAACATCCATATATTTTCTCATATAGTTACACCTCCATTGTTACATGACATTTAGCACTTATTTTAGCATTTTGATATATGTATATGTCTCCTCGTTGTATATATTATATATATATGTTCATTGCCTTGGTTATTTTGTACTAACTCTCATTTTGCAGGAAAATCTAAAAGATGCAGATTCTTTGGCTTCATTTCAATTTTCTTTTGCTTTATGTTATGCAATGTAACAATCCAATGTAAACCTTGGAATAAGATTTACTTTTACTGCTTAGATTAGGCCGCATCTCATATAGTTTGATTTCAGTAATATCCTGATTATATGATGCATATATCTCAATTTTCCAAATTCACCGTGGATGAACACGAATGACACGTGCACCAACTCTTAGAGAGTTGATGAACTCGGTGGAGTCCATATTTACGGCCCTAGTCGGAATATGGACGAGACCCAGATCCATCATCTTTCTACCAGTCACATTGAGCCTACACTCTTAGGCTATCTTGAAAATGCACCTCATATTTCCAATGTTTTCAAAATATTGTGAATTAATTCAAATAAACCCTGAATATATTCATGGCCACAGTCAGAATATATGAAGGATTTACTTTGGCTTAATCCACATTTTTCCAACCAATTTTTCAGAAATCTTTTCAAAGTGCATTCATTCATTCAAATCATTTGCATCATTCGTTTTCTCATTATTTTCTCAAAAGATTTTCATTTCATGGAGTCGATTTCTCAAGAAACTATGATGATATTCGGAGTTGGATTTTCCAAATCAAAGTTTTCCTATGATTTTTCTTGAAAATGTTATTTTCTTAAGATTCTTTTCAAAAGGAATTTTTCATCTTTCTCAAGAACCCAAGTTGATTTTCCAACATTTCAAAAGACAAGATTCTCAGGAATTCAACTTCCTAAGTTTTGAATTTCTTTCTCCAAAGAATTTTCTATAAATTTTCTATCATTTCCTTGAGAAAATTCTCAAAGTCCGAGTTATCCCGACAAATGCTTTCCTTTTCAAATGATCATCTTTTCTCAGGAATTCTTCCCATTTTCCTGAGATACTCATTTCTTCATAGTTTTCCAAGTTTTATAAATTTTCTCAAAATTTTCCTGAGATTCTCATTTTCCAAGTCTTTATAAATTTTCTTAAAACTTTCCTGAGATTCTCATTTTTGCAAGTCTTTCTAATCTTTCTCAACATTGTCCTGAGATTCTCAATTTTCTAAGTCTTTATAAACTTTCTCAAAATTTTCCCAAGATTCTCATTTAAACTTTCTCAAGATTCTCACTTCTTCAAAATTTTCTAAGTCTTCATAAACTTTCCCGAGATTTCAAACCTTCTTCGTCTGAGTTTTTCTGAGAGATTGATTTCCATCTTTTTCCTGAGAAATGCTTTTCAACTCCAAATGTTTTCTAAGCATACATCATATTTTCCAACTTGCATTTTACAAAATTGCATAGCACATGCCTGAATTCTCTGTGCATTTAGGATAGAACACCATTTCGATGATTTTACTAAGTCAAGTACAATTTTGGTCCTTGGTTCGATTACCCCTGTTAAAGGCGGCAGGAACGGTCGAACCTCGTACCGACAGGTCGAGCTCCATCCCATGGATTTTTCCGCAATTTTCAAAACGGAGGCGAGTATTTCAAAACATTTTCCAAAATCCGGTCAAGTTTGAATCGCGAAACCATTTCCCTCTCTCTTCCGCAAGGAAGGGAAGACGGGAAAAATTTTGCGACGACAACAGTATCAGAGTCAGACCACAAAATCTTGCATTGAACCATTTTTGGTGTACCAAATTGCTTTTGTATAAGACAAGGTTGGTATTTGAGCCCTGTTAGATCTGTCAGAAAGTCGTGACTTGTACTCCAGAGGTAGTCTTGATCACTGACAAGAGCTATTTTATACATTTATCTTTACTGTTGTGAAATTGCTCAATTTCTATGTTGTTGATCATATGAATAATTGATTTAATTCCTTAGGTGTGAATTAAAATTTTGATGTGATTGTATGATTGTGATTTTTGCGGAAATCAATCCTAAGGGGGTAGGTTTGATCAAGGTATAATTTTCTAATAACTTTTCATGTTACAGATGTATACCCATGCCCGAGCTTCATCTTCTGACGTTTTAGCTGATAGACAGGAGCAGAGGGATTTTCTCACAAATGCCCTCAACACCTTGGCAACGATGGTGACTACGCACATCCAGGTGTAGGGGAAATAACAAATGATGTGTCTTCATCCTGCTGAGGTTACCTATTATCATCACAAAAATTTTCCATCCTTTTGCGAGAGAGAGAAACGATTCTGCGAGTCAAACTCGACCAAAGTTTGAAAATTGTTTTTGAAAATAACTCGCCTCAGTTTTTGAAAATTTATGAGAAAATTTCATAGAATGAGACTCGCATGTCGGTACGAGGTTCAACCATTCCTGGCACCTTTACCAGGGGTAATTGAACCAAGGATCAATGTGTGCTTAGCTAGGCTCAAATATCTAAATCATGCTCTATTTCCTAAATACACAGAGAATCAGACATGTGCTATGAAGTTTTTTGAAGAACGCGTATTTAAAAAGATGGTGTTTATCCGACAATATCGGGAAATTATCGAGTTTTATCCAGATATAAACCCAATTCATACCTCCCTAATATAAACATGAGAAATAAATGATGCTAATGCATGAAAATTTGAAAATAAAGTTTTGGAAATTCAAAATTATGATAAAAATGACCAAAATGCCCCTAATAGCAAGACTATGACCTTGAAATTAGGGTTTTCAGAAATAAATTTTGTAAAAATGAGAGTTTTGAAATTCAAATAAATGCAAATGAGATTGAAATCAAACATAAGATGATATGATATGATTATATGCATGCTAAAACCTTAAAGTTGCAAAAATATCACCAAGACATGGAATTTCGCCTAAATTTCGCACGAATTAAACATTTCTTTTGACAGTTTGGCTATTACACATGGCAATTGAACTCAAATTCACACCAAATTTGGCATAGATGATTATATTGACCCTAAAAATGGAATAGAATAATAAAATCAAAATTTTTTGGCATTATTTCAAATTGAAAATTAAAAAAACCCTAAAAATGCATGATTTTGCCTACATGCCTATTCTTGCCCTAATGACAACCTAATTTCTGGTACTAACTTACAATAGAAATTCACCAAATTTTATTGGGTGATAGTAAACAGTTAGACAATGATTTTTGCCTTTTTCAGATTTAGGATTTGACCTATGGTTAGAGAGCTACAACTCCGGCAACCTAGGTCAGAATCCAGCAACCTTGAAATCCTAGGCAAACTAACAGGCTTTCATAAAATTAGGGGAAAAATAGTAAACAATAACCAAAATTCCTAAAATTTTAAAGGGGAATTGCAAACAAATAAAGGAGCATATCCTCGTTTTACAGTTTTGTCATTGGACCTACGGTTGCAGAGGACACACTAGATTATAAGACACCTAAATCTAATGAACTTGTAATAACAGGAAATTAGCAGATCTAATTTAAAGATCAAGAAAAAAAAATATGAATCCTAAAATTCTGGAAAATGACAAAGGACATCATGAGGATCAATTCCTCTTTTGACAAACATAACATCTGACTTACAGATTGGAGAGCCACGATGGATCTAAGTCGATCAAAGGCTCTGGCATCCTGTAGTAGGTGCTACAGAAGGGTCTGGAGAAACAGATTTTTGAAAGATAGCAATTTTTATCAGAAAAAATCAGTAAAATTTAGTAAAATACTAGATCTTGCCATGAATCTACGGTATTTTACAGATGGTGAATCAGATCTCCCATAAGGGAGATCTTAGATTAACAAGTCTGCTACAGGTATGCCCAACGTTTTCATAGGGTTGAAAACCTGGTTCAGTTTTTAATTTTTAAGATAGGGCTGTAGACCTCAAATCAATCCGAGTTTTTGGCAGAAAATTGAGAATATAGACATGATTTCAACATAAAATTTGCAGGATTTACTGATGAAATTTTTTACATAAAATAATGAATGGACTGGGCACCTGAATTAACCTCTACAAACTAAAAGATATATATTACCAAAACTAAACAAGATACCTATAAAACAATAACATAAACTAAATACAATGCCTAAAATCATGCAATCTACATGAAATAGTAATAAAATGAAAGAAGGTTTAGGAGATATAATGTTTATTTAATGTTGGCTATTGACGGGAGGGATCCAATCCATTCATCGGATGGATCCCCTCTTCTATGCAGCCCATAGTCATTAGAAGCCTATGTTCTATTCCATGAATGATGCCTTCAAGCCACGTGAATCTAGTTTCCGACTAGATTCACACTGGATTCATAAAAAGATGAAACCAATTTGGGCTTACTTGGATTGGTTGGAGGGGGGGCGGCTATGGTGGTTGCATCAGTTGAAGGAGATGGCTGGAGGTTGCTGTTGCTGGAGGAAAGAAGGGGATGCTCCTGTAGTGGAGCCGAAGAAAGGCAACCTGTTGTCTCCTTGTGTTTGCTAGACATCAGTTGCAGCAAGTAGCTACTAAGTGGATAAGGAGGTGGGAACGAAGGAGGTAGTTGGTTGTTGTCGTAGTTGATGTGGCTGGATCAATGGAGGTAGTTGGTGCCACGGAGAGCTGAAGGTGGTTAGGCATGAAAGAGAGTGAGAGAGAAGGATAGAGGGAGAGAGGAGATAGGGTTAGCCAAAGGAGAGAGAGCTTGAGAGAAAAATCCAGCCGTGTATTGCTTGTGTGATTTAGCAAGAGAGAGAAAATAAAAAGGGAAAGAAAAGAGAAGGAAAGAAAAAAGGAAAGAAGAAAAGGAAAGAGGAAAAGGGAAGAGGAAGGGAAGAAAAGAAGGAGAAGGGGCTGGCAACAAGGAGGAAGGAAGAAAGGAAGAGGGAAGAAAAGAAAGAAAAAAAGGAAAGAAAAGGAGGAAGAAGGAAGGAAAAGAAGAGAAGGAAAGTAAAAAAAGAGGAAAAAGAAGAAGAAATGAAAGAAAGAGGAGAAGAAAGAAGAGGATAAGTGGAGAGAGAGAGAGAGGGTCGACCCCCTTGTGGGGTCCACTCCCTTCTCTAGGTGGAAACAAAAATAAAAAAAATAAATAAAAGGAAAAGTAAATAAACAAAGAAATAGAAAAGACTTTTTTTTTTGAAAACTCAAAATGGGGTGCCACCTTGGAAGTGGGTCCACACATAATTTTCGAAATTCATTTTGAAGACCAAAGGGGTAAAATGATTTCTCAAATAGATTTTTGGAATAAATGAAAGTTTTTTGTATTTTTGAATTGAAATTCAAGATTTGAAGTTTCATCCCCTTTGCAGAGCAGATCCAGTTTAAAAATTCAAAAATCAATTTTGAAAGGAATCCAGATTGTTTTCTCAAGAAAATATTTGGAAATTTGGAGTTCCTGGGGTAAAAATGTCCATTTTAAAAACCCAAGGTTTGAAATTGATTTCGAAAAGATTTAAAATTCGAATCTAGATTGGAATTTTCAGAATTGGAGTTCTGGATCTCGAAAATGAGATAAAATGATATGAAATGATAAGAAATGATGAAAAATGATATGGAATGTCATGTGAAATGCAAACCTTGGATGAAGGATTTTAGGTGTTGGACCCCAATTGTCGATTGTACCAGTTTAAAATGTGATAAATTTGATAAAAATGAACAAAATGGCCCAAGAAATGGTTTTTGTCCCTACAGGGCCAGGAATGACACTGAAAACTTGGGCTTTAACTGATTTAAACTGGAATGAACTGAGTTCTAGGGTTTCAAAACTCAAATGAACTTACAAGACACTGTCTCAACTAAACTGCTAGACCGAATGGTCGAGAAATGGTGCCATTTTCAGAGAAATGATCATTAGAGTGAAGTGAATTATGAACAAGAACTTTGTTTGAGCTGGAACAAAGATCAATAATATTGAGATGAACTAAAATTGAAGCTCAAACACTAGCTCAACTGATTGGACTTAGCTCAATTTTAGCTAAAATGAGCTGAAATGGGCTAAAATGAACTCCTAGACAATGGGAAATGGATTTGAACTGAAACTGGAGCACTTGAACTTCTGATGAGCTCAAGCTAGACTCAGAGGAATAGAATGGACTAGGAATGACTGACTCAGAGACAATTGGCTTGGATTCGAGTTAGAAATGAGCTCATTTCTGAGAAAATGAACCCATTTTGGCAAGAATGATCAGAAATGAACATGATCGGCTCATTGTGAGCTCGGGTGAGCTAGAGATGACTGACATTCTAACTATTCTGAGCTTATGAATGGGCTTGGTGAACTCTAACTAACAGGAATCTAGGATAACCTAGGGGTAAAATGGTAATTTTTTGGTGAAAGGGGATAAAATGGCATTTAAACTAAGACAGACTTGGGGTCAGACTCCTATACCGACCTACCAGGGTTGGCATCTGCAAGAGGAGAATGTCTAAGAATGAATGAGAAAAATTTGAGGTGTTTACAGATGCCCCTCTTTGCTACTAAGCCGGTTTAGGACCGAGTTTAGTGGCAAAGAAAAACACACCAAATTTAGGCTATATAAAAAAAATGCCCCAATTAGAAGGATCTAATTGGTTATGAGAAGATTATCCCTGATGAAAATGGTAGGTATGAAATGGAGAATGACGAAGAAAGATTCACTCCATAGAAGTGAAGTTCAAGTTTTTCCCTTAACCTGGATGGGACGAAAAATACCTCATATAGAATCGAGACTGCAAAGAAGGCAATGAAAATGGTTTTACCTAAAAGCTTTGGAAAATGGAGTGATTTGGGCATCCCATGACTGAGACCGAATAGCTTTTGAAAAATGGCCTTTTGCTAAGAATGGTTCAGGTTTAACCCTTATTCTGATCGGGAAATGAAATATCTCATCAGAATGAGGCTCAGGTTTAACCCTTAACCTAATCGGGAAATGAAAAATGATGGAATTCTCGAAAGAAGAAACCATGATGAAACCTTCAAATTTTGCATAGTAAATCCGATAGGGGTTTTGCAAAAGGATGAAAATGGGGGTCCCTACAGCTTGAAAAAGGGATTGATCTTAGGTGTTTCATTGCTGAGACTAAATAGCTTTTGAAATTGATGACCTTTTGCGAGAAAATGATTGATGGCTTGACCTTGAACCAAAATTGAACTGTCTATGGTGGGACAGTGGGAAACACATGGAAGTGTGTAAATCTGAGAACCCAGGCACTTAGATTATAAAAAAGAAGGGAAGAAATCTTGAAAATTATTGTTATCAAGTCCTAATAAGGGATGACAATGACTCTAGGATATGTCAAAATGAACATCAAACTCTCACTTCACGCCAGGATAGCTAAAAAATGTTGTCAAAATATTGAAATTTGTTGTTGATTCAAAGTAATTGAAAAGTGATGCACATTGGTGCAAAAATATTTCATCTTTCCTACCTAAAGTATTACATCCAATTAGGCTTAACTCCATAGAATCAAGTTTCAAATTCAAATTGCTTGCAATTGGCTTTCTTTTAAGGAAGCTATCAATTTCCTTGACATGAACAGAAAAGAAAAAGATTAACATTATGGAAGCAATTGGTGAAAGAATATTGATAATAGAATTTTACAAAATTAAAAAGGTGTCTAGACAGATTTGGCAGTTTGATATCCTAGATTTTTCCTATGATGATCTTTTTGCACTCTTTTTGAGATAGAATTTGAGCTCTCTTGGGTTTTTGCGAGAATTTCATCGCATCGGCCTTCAACTTGGAGATGCTCTGATTTTCTCTAGAAGAACATGTCACAAAACTTTCAACTTGGAGATGATCCGAGTCTTTATTGGTCCCAAGGATTATATTGATAAAATAGTCTCTTTCAACTGAAATCTCTTTTGATGATAGCATTGATCAAATATCTTTTAGGGATTGGCGGGAGGTTCATCGCATCAGCCTTTAACTTGACGATGATTTGAACTTTTCCTGGAAGGACACGTCACATACTCCTTCAACTTGGAGATGCTTTGAATCTTCTTTTCCCTCGGGGGTTTGACTCATCCACTGTCTTCAACTTGATGACATTTGAGAGATCTCTTTTGCAGATATATAATTGTAGCTTGATACTTATTCAAGAGATGTTGAAATTGAGTGGATTTTTCTTTATCTCCCAAGATATTTTCACTGCCTTATTACCATAAGAATGGTCTTTAAAAATGTGCCATAGCTACGATCAATATCAATCACTTATGGCTTGCAACAAATTGAATTTTTCCTTGCTGGCCATATCGAGGATTTATTCTTCATCCTTTTCGTTGGCCAATAGAAAGAATTTGAATTTCTAAATCTTTCTTAGCAAAAGCTTTGCTCTTTTGAAAGGATTGTTGAAGGTAATCTGAGGTAATTCTTTCGTGTAATAAAAGTTTTGAATCAACAAATATTTTTTGATAACATACTGGCAATATGTTTTGGAATCCTTCGTGAGAAAGCTTACTTGATGTCAGATTGATAAATCCATGGCTAAAATTTGGACCCTAAAAGTTTGATCAGTGGGTAGATGTGATCATCGCAAAAATTTTCCTCTCGTTCCTCTTTTCCTTTCTCTTCGCCTTTCTAACCTCTATTCTCCTTTTGAAGGGGAACAAAAGATAGACAACAGAAGAGAATGAAAAAAAAGGAAGAAGAGAGAGGAACTTTTTTGCGAAGATCTCACTTGACCTTAATTTGAAAATATTTAGAAAAATTACTCGCCTCCCTTTTAAAAATATTGCGGGAAAAATTGGGAGACGGGGCTTGCTCGTCGGTACGAGGTTCGACTGTTCCTGGCGCCTTTACCAAGGGTAATCAAACCAAGGATCAAATTTATGCCTTTTTGCTTTGCCTAAAATGTCATCCAAGAATTTATTCTAAGTCTAAATGCACAAAGAATCATGCTTGTGTGAATGCAAAGATGTATGCTTTTTGGAGAAAATGATTTAGAAATTTTCAAGTGTTTCTAAGATGAACTTGATAATGAAGTGAAGAAATAGTTTTTCAAATTTGAATCTAACTTAGAATTTTGAGATAGATCAGGAGAGGTATTTGAAGTTCTAAGTCTTTTTTAAATAACTAGAGTTGGAAAGATAAATCTTGAATTAAAAAGAATGATTTGAGGATGAAGTTTCAGAATCAGAAATGGATTTTAAATTTGAATTTTGAACCTGAGATTTGAGGTGGAATTGAATTCAAGATTTAAAGTTTGAAATCAGGACGGGATTTGGATTTGAGAAATCCAAATGGAATTTAAAAAAAGTAATGGATTTAAGAAGCCCAGATGGGATCTGAAACTGAATTTTGAAATCTGGAAATCAAGATAGACTTGGATTTGAAATCTGGGATCCAAGATGGAATTTGAATCCAAAGTTTGGAATTCTGAATGGAATCTGGAACTGAAGTCTAAGATCCAATTATGGGGTTGAATTCTAAAATCCTAAATGGAATTGGATCCAAAGTCTGGGATCAAAATGAGGTTGAATTCTAGGATCCTGAATGGAGTTGGATCTGAAGTCTGAGATCCAAAATGAAGTTGAATTCTAGGATCCTAAATAGAATTGGATATGAAGTCTGAGATCAAAATGAAGTTGAATTCTAGGATCCTAAATGGAGTTGGATCTGAAGTCTGAGATTCAAAATGAAGTTGAATTCTAGGATCCTAAAAAGAATTGGATCTGAAGTCTGAGATCCAAAATGGAATTGGGTTCTAAATCTAGAGTTGGATTTTAGAAAGTCCAAATGGGACTTTTGAAGATGGATCTGGGTTTTTGAAAACCCAAATTGAATTTAAGACTTAGGAAAAATCGAATTTTCAGAATCATTCTCAAAACTTTGAATTGAGAATCAAGACTCAATCTTGGGATAGAGCTTTGAAAATAAAGAATAATCTTGAATTTGAAATCAGAAGATGAATCAGATATTTCAAAGTTAAATTGAACTTTGAAATTGAATTTGAGATATTGAATTCAATTTGAATTTGAATCCTATAAATGAATTTGGAATTTCAAAGTCGAATTGAACTTTGAAAACTGATTTGAATATAAAATGAATTTGAAATCTCAAAGTTAAATTGGACTTTTGAGATTTGGAACTGAAATAGAATTTGAGGAAGAGATGAATTGGAATTTATGAGAATTGAAGATTGGTTGAAGAAGATATTTAAAATCGCTTGGAGTTTTGAAAAAGGAATTTTTGAAAATATGATGCAATTCTATCCTAAATGATGAATGAATTTAAAGAATTTGAATTTGGATTTGAAAAACATATTTCATTCTTTAAGTGAATTAAAACAAGATTGAAGATATAATACATTCCTGACTATGGTCATTAAATGCATTATATAATAATCTATATTTAAATTCAGGTGAAGAATGAAACATATTTTGGTGCTTTTATAGAGTTTAAAATGAAATTAACTCTCAATATATCCTGACTATGGTCATTGATATATATTTTGAGTTAACTTTAAGTTAGACTCTGATAAAAGAAGAAAAATATTTAACAAAAATATGATGGTTTTTTGGAAAAGATCCAGTGTGGATCAAATATTATTCCATAAAAGATGAAAATCATAAGTTTTGGTCACACCCTGACTATGGCCATTGTTGTAAATCATCAACTTAGGGTTTAATCACATCTTATAAAATGGTGCACGTGCCATTCGTGTTCCCATTTGTGAAATTTGGTAATAAAAGAGGAAAATGATATGGAAACAAGTATTTCTAAAATATATATGCTCATACATTCTATTCTAGTGCAGGAAATAAAAAAAAAAACTTCTTATTATAATCTAGCTATTACAGTTCTGAGATTGAGATTGAGATTACAATCTCTAAACCAAGAAAAGAGATGACATTCTCTATTTCCTATAATCGCAGGGTTCTGGATGAAAGGGGTGCTCGACTGCAGGCTTCCTTTCAGACCAAATGAAGAAGAAGAAGGCTGGCTCACTTCTCTTTATTGCTGGGTTTTCTTCACTCAATTGAGGGTGGGAAGAAGGAAAATGGTGCAAAGAGAAATGGTTATAATGGATGAAGGGGTTCCTCGATCAAGAGAGGGGCACATGGGGAAGCAGAAGGCGGTGTAAAGGAGAAGGGACGATAGCAGGGGTAGAAGTGGATGATCCATCAGGGAGGCCTCGACTTCTGTTTTATAACAGAATGTCGTTAGGCCTTCTTTAAAATTGATCCCTGCTAGTTTTGAGATTTTCAAAATAGCGGTTGTTTTCAAAAGGGTTTTATCAAAAGAGGGTTTTAACTAAAAGAAATTTTCAACAAGAGGTTTCTAAACTAATTTTTTGTATTTTTTCTTTTCTATTTTTATTTTTTTACTCTTTTTCTTTGCATTTTCTATTTTTTTTATGTTTTTGATATAAAAACTCTGAAAACTAAAGGGTTTTAAATTAATTTGGCAAATTTTAAAAATATTTATCAAAGAAGTGTTTTCTGAGAATTTGGGTTTATCTTTTTGGAATTTTCTTCAGAAGACAGGTTTAGATCCGGGATTTGAGAAAATATTCATGTTTTAAACCTCAAATCGAGGAATATAGAGTCTCGAATCCAAATGGACACCGGGTCGACTATCTGAGCATTTTAGAATTTATTTTTTATATTTTTGTAAAATTTAATATGAAAATTGGATAGTGAGGCTCAGATTTGGATTTTAACACTAGATCTGGATCCAAGATCGAGTCAGATATGTAAAATGAATTTAATTTCAGTAAAATCTGAGAAATAAACTGGAATTTAGATTTAAAACTGACTCAATTACTCAGAAAATGGGGTTAGGGGCAAAAAGAGAATATTTACAATATTTTTGAAAATTTTAGGGTGTTCACAGATTCCCCTCTTTGCTACTAAGCCGGTTGAAAGCCGAGCTTAGTGGCAAAGAAAACACTCCAAATTTTGAAAAAAATGCTCCAGTCAGCAGATCTGAACTGGGTGTGGAAGAATTTATTTGAAAGACATGGTTTTTCAGGCTTAATACCTTATCTTGAATGGTTTTGGGGAGACGAAATCCTCGAAAATGATATGACTGAATAATAGAAATGAGGAAATCGTGATGGGGCTTTGGATGGATATCCCGAAATGATAAAAGATAAGAATTTTGATCAAGTCTCATGGGTGAGACAAGATCAACTTTTTTGAATGACTCAGGTTTGGCCCTTAACCTGGATGAGACGAATATACATCAAGATGACCTGAATGGGGAAAGAAATATATGAGGACCTTGATGGGATATTTTTGGAAAATGCCTCATGAGATGAAACTCAAGTAGAACCCTATCCTGGATGGATATACAAAGCATGAATTCCTCGATGGGAAGAACCATGATGGGACTGGAAGAAAACACTTCGTCAAAACGAGGAACCTTGTCGGAACGAGACTTAGGTTTAACCCAAACCTGAAAAAGGAAGTTATCTCAAGGGGCGAGGTTCCGGCTTAACCCTTAACCTGAAGGGGATGACTAAATGGAATCCTCGAACAAAGAAACCATGATGGGTCCTTCGGAGCTTGGACGAACCAATCCGAAATGGGTTCACAAAAAGAGAAAATGGGATTCCCTAAAGCCTTGGAAAAAGAATGATCTTGGGTGTCTCATTGCTGAGACTAAATCAGCTTTTGAAATTGATGACCTATCGTAGAAAGTTCAGGTTTTGACCCTTAACCTGAGTGGGAACGACCATACGATATTCTTGAATTAAGAAACCATGACGAGACAGGAAAAGATTTGTAAGACCCGCAATTTTTCAGAAAATATCTGAATAAAATTCATGAGGCATTTACCGGTAAAAATAGCATTTCTTCTCAGAATGCGAAACGAATCAATTCCTGCGAACCAGTTATACTTAGGGTATTCGTCGAATTGCGAATATATGCTCAAATACTCGGGAAGCCATAACTTCCTAACTAAACGAAATCAATAGATTCGTACGAGCCAACTTTCTTAGTTACGTCAATACGAAGAAAATGGCGTACTCAGAATTTTTCAGAAAAAATCGCCGGAAACCCGAAATTCTTGCGGGACCCACGGAAATATTGGTGGGACCCACAGAAATATTCCTCAGAAAATATCTGGTGGGACCCACAAAAATATCCCATGGAATATCCAAGTGGGCCCCACACCAAGGAACCTCTTGGAATTAAAAAGAAGCCAAGGGGGTAGTTTGGGCATGAGAAAACCCAAGAGGAGGTGGGCTTGGGCTATAAATAGCCCTCCCCACTCTCTCTCTTCTCATAAAAATCGACCCCCCCTCTCTCTCTTGCCTTCTCTCTCTCTCCTAAACCTCCCCTACCTAGCCTAGCCCACCTGAGCCCACCTGACCTGGTCTGAGCCTGCCTGACTTAGCCTGAGCCTGCCTGACCTGGTCCTAACCCACCTGACCTTGGTCTGAACCCACTTGACCTGGTCCAAACCCAGTTGACTTGACTTGAACCTAGTTGGGTTTAAAGTCAAAGTCAAAGTCCTTTTTGGTCCAGATTCCGGTTTGGATTTCTGAACCCAGACTTAGCCTACTTGAGCTGAGTTCGAACCTACTGAACCCAGTTGACTTGGATTAAACCCTGTTAGGTTCAAACCACTTAGGTTGAGTAGCTTGACCTGCTCTACCTCTTTCTCAACTAAGTCAGCTTCATCTGACTTAGTCTGACCTCTCGAAGGAAGGCTCGAAGCCAAAGAAGCAACCCGGAGCCGTTTCTTCCACGATTTGAAGTAAGTTCGCTTCGTTGATCCATCTCTCTCAAGTATTTGACTGTTTGTATATAGAATATACTTTCTGAAGTAGTATCTTGCTTTAGTTCTTGGTTGAGCCCTCTAGGACACTTCGGTGTTCACGCACTCGCCTCGTAACTATCGTCGGATATATATGTTCGAATACGCAGTATATGCGTTCTTCAAAATAGTATCTCACCCTAGTTCTTGGTTGAGCCCTCTAGGACACTTCGGTGTTCACTCGCTCGCCTCGTAACTATCGTTGGATACAGATCTAGGTGTATATCTGCTGATACTGCCGACGCGTCTTATATCGCACAGGCCATGTAATTTACCTTTGCCGTCGCGTCGTATGATGCCAAGGCTCCCTGTTTTCTGCACTTCCGATTACTGCACTTCCGATTATGCATTTACTTACGCCGTCGCGTCGAACGATGCCAAGGCTCCTGCTTTCTGCAATGTATTTACTTACGCCGTCGCGTCGAACGATGCCAAGGCTTCTGCTTTGTTATATATGTAGAATATTTCGTTCAGTTACACACCCTGAACAATAGTATATGCATTTCTTTACGCCGCCGCTGTATAAAGCACAGGCTTCTGCTTATATTACATATATGGCGCGTAAGTGAGCGTTCAAACGGAGATCAACTCCAAAATCGCCCATGCGATTCCCTTACCGCTCCTCGTACAAGATTCTGCTTGACGAATGAAGCCCCTATTGGAAAGGCTTCGCCTTTTGGCAAAATGCTCTTTACGTAAAGACTAAATCAATTACGTATGGCCTAGCTATGGCCCAAGGTTCCTGCAACCTTGATGGATGCAAAGTACGCACAACGGTGCGCATCCATTTCCCGAGTTAAGCGTAGCGATTTCCCACCAAAGAGGGGAGATGCCGCTGAAATGGATAAAAGAAACGCACGCTTTCTCCGTAAAAGAGAGGAAGTGCTGCTGAAATTCCTGAAGGAGCTAAGAATGGCTCAGAAAGAACGTAGCAGAAGTGCTACCCAGTTATGAAACGCCTTCTACAATGTAGAAAGGTTCGTCGCACCACTGCCGGTAGAGCAGAGAAGGTGTTGACAGAATGGTTGGCAGAAGAGCTGCCAAAACCAGTTAAGTGGCACAATGATGTCCTTTGTTGGAACGATGTCAGAATGACTCGTCTCCCTGACACCTGCAAGGGCATCATACTTGTAAGAGCCGTTGCGCCAAAGTAGTGGTAGCGCCTTGACGAGGTCCTGAGCTCGTTGCGTAAAAATACGCCGAGTAGCCGATCCGTAGAGATCGAGTCATGTGCATGCTCATTGAGAATTTTCAGACAACCAGACTCGTAAGGGCCGCTGAGCCGGAGTGTGTTGTTTCCACCGAAAGAGGTGAAGTGCTCGTCAAGGCCGAAGTGCCGAGAGCAGAGTTAAGCATGCATATGAATAAAACCTTTGTTCCACGGTGAAAACCGTGTGGTTGATTGGGGTCGGGTACATACTTCTCAAAGGCTGCCCTATAGGCATGCAATGTTCGTCAAGTAATTGTAAGACCGGCAGGCCCCTTTCAGAATTTCTCACCGAGGAAGACGGTGATGGCGCAGCCTTGAGTGACATATATTTCACCCGAACCTGATAGAGTTCATTGATGGCCTTCGTCACTCAGAGGTATGGAGGTCGTGGTTATCCTTAAATATCTAAGGATTGAACCCAACTACTGCAGTAGCAGAATGCATTCGGATACCTAGTAAGGATCTCTTCCGGTATGCTGTACCGTCCTACTAGGGGGATGGGGTCAACAGGCCTCTGGGGTATCTAAAATACATAGAATAATCAACCCCCAGATCGTCGCGTTGTCGCCCAGATATGAGTCCCCTAAGCCCAGGGGGAGGTGCAATTATCGAAACAAAGCATTAGCTTAGGTACAGCGCTACTTTGAATGTATGAGTGGATGACGTTGTTGAGTCAGTCCTGCATAACCTTTGTGAAGGTGTCATGGTCGGTATACTACTGGACCGATTGGGAAAGAACCCCATTGATATCCGTACGACTAAGTGAAGCTCGGAGAGCTGTCCTTAGATTCGTAGGATACGGATGTGCCAAGCACAAAGGCTTGAGCTAGACATTCATTCGTGACTCTGAGGAAGTCAAGGCTAAGTCGTAGAGACTTGAGAGGTTATTCTAACTCACAGCCCTGAAGAGGCTTATGCGAAGTCATGACGACTTGCGTGGATGTTCAACTCATAGCCCTGATGAGGCTTGTGCGATATACGCTAAGTCATGGAGGCTTGAGCGTCGTATTACGAACTGCGACCCTGAGTGGTCTATGCATTTACTTGAGTTGAATAGATAGGTGTTTGCCTACTTACCAGACCATCAGTGGTTCTGACCCCGTTTTATGGGGATTTCAGGTGTTGAACCTGCGTGGCGATATGCGGAGCAAGGCGGCATCAAGTTCCAGGGTTTCTCTAGACAGAGTTGTACTGCTTCCTTTTTATTGAACCTACACTGCTTTTCTAAGCAGTAGTGTTGTAATAAACATGTGCTTTCGATAAAATGGAACACTTTGGTGGTCAATGAGTTGCTTGGCCACATACCTGCAACGTGCTCGGAGTTTTCTAAAACCGACGACTCATTATCGTCTTATTCCGCTGCTAAAAGCTTTTCTAAGTTCCGCTGCAAAGAAAAAAAAAAGAAATCCATGAAAATTTTAACTTAGCTTTGTTTTGGAAATCCGGGGCGTTACAGAATTGGTATCAGAGCATGAGTCTGAGAAACCTGGTTCAAGATCCGTCATGGTACCGATATCGCACTGTAAGTATATGTTTTATACTTTTGTTCTGATCTGGGTGCATCTTTGTATAGATGGCAACTCATGACTCGCGTGGATATTGCTATCGCTGCAAGGTCATGCACGATGAGTGGATATGCCCGTATGAAGTCCAAGACTGCCAATATTGTGGCGAAGATGGGCATTCCGCCAACGAATGCCAAAGGAAATATACCGCCGATATGGGTCGGCGGGCTTCAAAGGGTCTCAGGGATGAGACTTCGCGTGTCAGTGGACCGCATCACTCTAGTGTTGGGAGCAACCATACCCCAACATCTTTTGATGAATTACCAAGGCTAAGGGATTTTGATTTGAACTTCCCTGCAGAAGTCTATCACTCGCCAAGCTACCATCCGGCATCACATATGCCGAGCTTAAATGGCAGGAACAAAAGAGGAGATTCTTTCTGTTCGCCAATCATTATTCCAGACTCCCAGAGTCTTGATCTTGCTGACTGGGAAAGTGGACTGGAGTCTCTCATATATCCCCAGTATTCGCTTGCTAGTGCGGAAGTGCCGCCCAAGCCAAAGCTAGTAGTGCCTGCACCAAGGCCATGTGGCAATAGATGGACCTTTTGGAGTTCGTCTTCATCAAAGAAATCCAAGTCTTAAAGAGACTGGTGATGTTTTGGAGTCAGTAGACTCATGTATATAGTTTCTCATTGCCTAAAGTCTGCCAGTGCGGCATGACGTTTTGTTTAAGGCAATGTTTGTGTAAATGTGATGTATATTAAGTAAATAAAGCTTTTACTTCCTCATATACATCGAGAAACTAAAAACAAGTGCTTGTGTGTGCATAGATAAATGGCTCCTACGACGAGGAGAACCATACCAAGCGAGGAGTCCCATACGCAAGGATTCCTGTTGGAGACACTCAACAACCTGGTTACCGCCATCCGTGAAACGAGGCCAGAACCAGTCGCACCACGAAACGAGCACCTGGGAGGAGTGACTTATGAGAAGTTCCTCAAGCTTGACCCGCCAGTTTTCATTGGCAGAGCCGATCCTGAGCTCGCGGAAAGTTGGGTCGAAGAAACCGAACGTGCCTTCCTGGTGCTGGGAGTACCAGAAGAAAAGAAGACCAACTTTGGCACATATAGGCTGAAAGACAACGCACGGAAGTGGTGGGATACCACTAAGATTATCCAGTTCTCGGAAGTTGAAGTCATTCCTTGGACTGACTTCCGGAGAGCTTTCATGGATAATTACTTTCCATTACACTCCAGAAACAAGAAGAAGATGGAGTTTCTGGAATTGGAGCAGGGTGGCATGAATCTGATTGACTATACCACCAAATTTCAAAATCTTGAACGGTACTGCTCCCGGTTATTTGAGACCGACCAAGAAAGGGCCGACAAGTACATCAATGGACTGCGAGAAGGGCTAAGGTCACGGGTTATCACCAGCATGCCCCAAACGTTTCAAACGGCTGTGGCAGCAGCTTCAAAAATACAAGTGGATTGGGAGCGATCAAAAGTGATCATAGCAAAAAGGCCCATAGTTGATGGTGGGAACAAGAAGAGAATGTTTCCAAGTGGCCAGGGTTCACGACAACCCTTTCAGAAGAAAAGGTTCCAAGGTGGGAATAACACTCAACAAGTTGTAAGGCCAAGGCAGAACATGGCTCCAAACAACCTGCAGTCCAACCCAAACTGCCCAAAATGCCATGTTAATCACGCAAGAGGACCATGTCCACGTGACACAGGTGGATGCTTCTACTGTGGCAAAGTGGGCCACATTGCAAGACAATGCAGGAAGAAGCTTATTGATGAGCAGAGGAGGAATGCCGGATCTGCCGGACCCTCTCAACAAATACCACAACGAACACTAGTCCAACGACCCCCACCTAGAGTAGAACAAAGGCCTGCTGCAGGTCGTGTATACGCTGTAACGACTGAACAAGTCGAAACCGGTGACCTCATTGAAGGCACCGTACCTGTTAATGGACATGCAACTTACGTCTTGTTTGATTGTGGTGCTACTCATACGTTTATCTCTGACGATTTCACCGAACAACTCCACGCTTCGGTGCAACCGATTGATAAAATGATCGAAGTATATAACCCGTTGGGTTCACGCACCAAATGTATCCGGTGTGTGAAAAATTTGGATATTGAGATAGCAGGGCAACACTTGCCTACTGATGCCATCCTGATCGATATGATACAGTACGATGTCATTCTGGGAATGAATTGGTTGGCTCAGAATAATGCCAAGATTTTGTGCCGCGAGGGCAGAGTGATTCTATCTCGACCCGGATTACCTAAGATGGAATACCGGTTATCCAAACCAGTTCCACAGAAAAGGCTCATATCAGCACTTAAGGTACAAAAATACCTTATGAAGGGTTGTGTGGCCTTCCTGTTGAGTCTCTCGGTAGAAAAATCCAACGACCAACCCCTTGAGAGTTTGGAAGTAGTGCGGGAGTTTCCCGATGTGTTTCCTGAGGAATTGCCAGGACTTCCGCCACTTCGTGAGGTTGAATTTGGAATTCAATCCTTACCTGGAACAGCGCCGATATCCAAAGCCCCGTATCGAATGGCGCCAGCTGAACTCAGTGAGTTGAAGTGTCAGTTGGAAGAACTGATGGAACAAGGGTTCATCCGACCAAGTATGTCACCATGGGGAGCCCCGGTACTATTTGTAAAGAAGAAGGATGGATCCCTTCGGTTATGCATCGATTATCGGATGCTTAACCAGGCAACCATTAAAAATAAGTACCCATTGCCTCGGATTGAGGACTTATTCGATCAACTCAGAACAGCGAGGGTGTTCTCCAAGATCGACCTCAGGTCTGGATACCATCAGCTCAGAGTAAAGGAAGAGGATATACCCAAGACAGCCTTCAGAACGAGATACGGCCATTATGAGTTCGTAGTAATGCCCTTCGGACTCACTAATGCGCCTGCTGCCTTTATGGATCTAATGAACCGGATATTCAGACCATATTTGGATAGCTTTGTCATCGTCTTTATTGATGACATTCTCGTATATTCTGAGAACAAGGAACAACACGTGGAGCACTTGAAAATCGTCTTGAAAACCCTTCAAGATAACCAACTCTATGCTAAGTTTTCAAAATGTGAATTCTGGCTAGATAAAGTGATGTTCCTTGGTCATGTGATCTCAAAAGATGGAATCGCAGTGGATCCTGCGAAGGTGGAAGCTGTGATGGACTGGAAGCAGCCAGAAAATATCACTGAGGTTCGTAGCTTCCTTGGACTTGCCGGATATTATCGGAAGTTCATACAAGACTTCTCCCGAATCGCCGTACCGATGACGAAATTACTTAAAAAGGGAGTCAAGTTTGAATGGACTGACCAGTGTAAGGAGTGCTTTGAGGTTCTCAAACAGAGGCTTACCACTGCCCCTGTCCTTACCTTACCTTCTGGTCAGGAAGGCTTCGTGGCATATACCGATGCCTCAGGAACAGGTCTGGGTTGTGTGTTGATGCAGCATGGCAAAGTAATCGCCTATGCATCACGACAGTTGAGGGTCCATGAGAAAAACTATCCAACCCACGACTTGGAGCTTGCCGCGGTAGTGTTCGCGCTTAAAATCTGGCGACACTACCTGTATGGAGAGAAATTTGAGGTCATGTCGGACCATAAAAGCCTAAAATACCTCTTTTCTCAAAAAGAACTCAATATGCGGCAACGGCGATGGCTGGAATTCCTCAAAGATTATGAATTCACGCTTTCCTATCACCCTGGAAAGGCGAATGTTGTAGCAGATGCCCTTAGTCGCAAGACTGTTGGCACTCTGGCCAGCCTAACCGGACAATGGAAGTTGATGGAGGATTTCGTCAAGTGGAAGCCATTTTTGGCTGATTCAGGTAGAATCAAAATGTCATGTTTGACGATCCACATTGAGTTCCTCGATCGCATCGTAGCCGAACAGTTCAAGGATCCCCAGTACTTGGAATTGAAAGCTCGTGCTGAAAAAGATAACACTTTCTTCCATTTGAAAGAAGATGGAGGAATATGGATGGAAGAAAGAATTTGGGTTCCAAATAACCCTGAGCTAAGACAGGAAGTACTCCAGGAGGCCCATAGTAGCAAATATACTATCCACCCTGGGGGTACAAAGATGTTCCGAGATTTGCAGAGAAAGTACTGGTGGAAGGGTATGAAGCGTGATGTGGCTACGTTTGTCTCAAAGTGTTTGATCTGCCAGCAAGTTAAGATCGAACATCAGCGACCTGGTGGAAAGATGCAACGGATCGAGATTCCAGAATGGAAATGGGAAGGCATTACGATGGATTTCATCGTTGGATTGCCTCGATCCAAGAAACAACACGATTCGATATGGGTGATCGTGGACAGACTCACCAAGTCGGCTCACTTCCTGCCAATCAACACTCGATACTCAACTGAACGATTGGCGGAGATCTACATTCGGGAAATCGTTAGACTCCATGGAGTGCCGATTTCGATCATATCTGATCGTGACCCGAAGTTCACCTCTCACTTTTGGGAGCAACTTCAGAAAGCCCTGGGGACGAAACTCAAGTTCAGTACAGCATTCCATCCCCAAACAGATGGGCAATCAGAACGAACCATACAGACTCTTGAAGATATGCTAAGAGCCTGTATGCTGGAATGGAAAGGTGATTGGGATTCCCACCTAGCGTTGGCTGAATTTGCTTATAATAATAGCCACCACGCTAGCATTGGGATGGCGCCGTATGAAGCCTTGTATGGACGACCCTGTAGATCACCAATCCATTGGGGTGAAGTGGGTGAGCGAACCTTGGACTCGCCCATTGTGTTGCAGCATTACACTGAGCAGGTCCACATGATCAGAAAGAAGCTACTGACCGCTCAGAGTCGACAGAAGAGCTACGCCGATCAGCGGCGTAGGGAACTCACTTTTGCGGTTGGAGATAAGGTTTTTATCAAGGTCTCTCCAACCAAGAGTGTGTTTCGTTTTGGAAAGAAGGGGAAGCTCAGCCCTAGATTCGTTGGTCCCTTCGAAGTTTTGAGCCGAATCGGAGAGACTGCCTACCAAGTAGCATTGCCACCACAATACGCGCAAATACATGATGTATTTCACGTATCAATGCTTCGAAAGTACGTTCATGATCCTTCTCATGTCATTCAACATGAGGACATTGACATCCGAGAAGATATGACGGTAGAAGAAAGGCCAGTGGAGATCATGGACCGACGGGAGCAAGTGCTAAGAACGAAGGTCATCCCACTTGTTAAAGTGAGATGGCAACATCACGGAGTCGATGATTGCACTTGGGAGCCCGAATCAGATATGCGGGATAAATATCCTGAACTCTTCACTTTGTAATCTTAACTGAATTTCGCGGACGAAATTCCTTTAAGGGGGTAATGATGTAAGACCCGCAATTTTTCAGAAAATATCTGAATAAAATTCATGAGGCATTTACCGGTAAAAATAGCATTTCTTCTCAGAATGCGAAACGAATCAATTCCTGCGAACCAGTTATACTTAGGGTATTCGTCGAATTGCGAATATATGCTCAAATACTCGGGAAGCCATAACTTCCTAACTAAACGAAATCAATAGATTCGTACGAGCCAACTTTCTTAGTTACGTCAATACGAAGAAAATGGCGTACTCAGAATTTTTCGGAAAAAATCGCCGGAAACCCGAAATTCTTGCGGGACCCACGGAAATATTGGTGGGACCCACAGAAATATTCCTCAGAAAATATCTGGTGGGACCCACAAAAATATCCCATGGAATATCCAAGTGGGCCCCACACCAAGGAACCTCTTGGAATTAAAAAGAAGCCAAGGGGGTAGTTTGGGCATGAGAAAACCCAAGAGGAGGTGGGCTTGGGCTATAAATAGCCCTCCCCACTCTCTCTCTTCTCATAAAAATCGACCCCCCCTCTCTCTCTTGCCTTCTCTCTCTCTCCTAAACCTCCCCTACCTAGCCTAGCCCACCTGAGCCCACCTGACCTGGTCTGAGCCTGCCTGACTTAGCCTGAGCCTGCCTGACCTGGTCCTAACCCACCTGACCTGGGTCTGAACCCACTTGACCTGGTCCAAACCCAGTTGACTTGACTTGAACCTAGTTGGGTTTAAAGTCAAAGTCAAAGTCCTTTTTGGTCCAGATTCCGGTTTGGATTTCTGAACCCAGACTTAGCCTACTTGAGCTGAGTTCGAACCTACTGAACCCAGTTGACTTGGATTGAACCCTGTTAGGTTCAAACCACTTAGGTTGAGTAGCTTGACCTGCTCTACCTCTTTCTCAACTAAGTCAGCTTCATCTGACTTAGTCTGACCTCTCGAAGGAAGGCTCGAAGCCAAAGAAGCAACCCGGAGCCGTTTCTTCCACGATTTGAAGTAAGTTCGCTTCGTTGATCCATCTCTCTCAAGTATTTGACTGTTTGTATATAGAATATACTTTCTGAAGTAGTATCTTGCTTTAGTTCTTGGTTGAGCCCTCTAGGACACTTCGGTGTTCACGCGCTCGCCTCGTAACTATCGTCGGATATATATGTTCGAATACGCAGTATATGCGTTCTTCAAAATAGTATCTCACCCTAGTTCTTGGTTGAGCCCTCTAGGACACTTCGGTGTTCACTCGCTCGCCTCGTAACTATCGTTGGATACAGATCTAGGTGTATATCTGCTGATACTGCCGACGCGTCTTATATCGCACAGGCCATGTAATTTACCTTTGCCGTCGCGTCGTATGATGCCAAGGCTCCCTGTTTTCTGCACTTCCGATTACTGCACTTCCGATTATGCATTTACTTACGCCGTCGCGTCGAACGATGCCAAGGCTCCTGCTTTCTGCAATGTATTTACTTAGGCCGTCGCGTCGAACGATGCCAAGGCTTCTGCTTTGTTATATATGTAGAATATTTCGTTCAGTTACACACCCTGAACAATAGTATATGCATTTCTTTACGCCGCCGCTGTATAAAGCACAGGCTTCTGCTTATATTACATATATGGCGCGTAAGTGAGCGTTCAAACGGAGATCAACTCCAAAATCGCCCATGCGATTCCCTTACCGCTCCTCGTACAAGATTCTGCTTGACGAATGAAGCCCCTATTGGAAAGGCTTCGCCTTTTGGCAAAATGCTCTTTACGTAAAGACTAAATCAATTACGTATGGCCTAGCTATGGCCCAAGGTTCCTGCAACCTTGATGGATGCAAAGTACGCACAACGGTGCGCATCCATTTCCCGAGTTAAGCGTAGCGATTTCCCACCAAAGAGGGGAGATGCCGCTGAAATGGATAAAAGAAACGCACGCTTTCTCCGTAAAAGAGAGGAAGTGCTGCTGAAATTCCTGAAGGAGCTAAGAATGGCTCAGAAAGAACGTAGCAGAAGTGCTACCCAGTTATGAAACGCCTTCTACAATGTAGAAAGGTTCGTCGCACCACTGCCGGTAGAGCAGAGAAGGTGTTGACAGAATGGTTGGCAGAAGAGCTGCCAAAACCAGTTAAGTGGCACAATGATGTCCTTTGTTGGAACGATGTCAGAATGACTCGTCTCCCTGACACCTGCAAGGGCATCATACTTGTAAGAGCCGTTGCGCCAAAGTAGTGGTAGCGCCTTGACGAGGTCCTGAGCTCGTTGCGTAAAAATACGCCGAGTAGCCGATCCGTAGAGATCGAGTCATGTGCATGCTCATTGAGAATTTTCAGACAACCAGACTCGTAAGGGCCGCTGAGCCGGAGTGTGTTGTTTCCACCGAAAGAGGTGAAGTGCTCGTCAAGGCCGAAGTGCCGAGAGCAGAGTTAAGCATGCATATGAATAAAACCTTTGTTCCACGGTGAAAACCGTGTGGTTGATTGGGGTCGGGTACATACTTCTCAAAGGCTGCCCTATAGGCATGCAATGTTCGTCAAGTAATTGTAAGACCGGCAGGCCCCTTTCAGAATTTCTCACCGAGGAAGACGGTGATGGCGCAGCCTTGAGTGACATATATTTCACCCGAACCTGATAGAGTTCATTGATGGCCTTCGTCACTCAGAGGTATGGAGGTCGTGGTTATCCTTAAATATCTAAGGATTGAACCCAACTACTGCAGTAGCAGAATGCATTCGGATACCTAGTAAGGATCTCTTCCGGTATGCTGTACCGTCCTACTAGGGGGATGGGGTCAACAGGCCTCTGGGGTATCTAAAATACATAGAATAATCAACCCCCAGATCGTCGCGTTGTCGCCCAGATATGAGTCCCCTAAGCCCAGGGGGAGGTGCAATTATCGAAACAAAGCATTAGCTTAGGTACAGCGCTACTTTGAATGTATGAGTGGATGACGTTGTTGAGTCAGTCCTGCATAACCTTTGTGAAGGTGTCATGGTCGGTATACTACTGGACCGATTGGGAAAGAACCCCATTGATATCCGTACGACTAAGTGAAGCTCGGAGAGCTGTCCTTAGATTCGTAGGATACGGATGTGCCAAGCACAAAGGCTTGAGCTAGACATTCATTCGTGACTCTGAGGAAGTCAAGGCTAAGTCGTAGAGACTTGAGAGGTTATTCTAACTCACAGCCCTGAAGAGGCTTATGCGAAGTCATGACGACTTGCGTGGATGTTCAACTCATAGCCCTGATGAGGCTTGTGCGATATACGCTAAGTCATGGAGGCTTGAGCGTCGTATTACGAACTGCGACCCTGAGTGGTCTATGCATTTACTTGAGTTGAATAGATAGGTGTTTGCCTACTTACCAGACCATCAGTGGTTCTGACCCCGTTTTATGGGGATTTCAGGTGTTGAACCTGCGTGGCGATATGCGGAGCAAGGCGGCATCAAGTTCCAGGGTTTCTCTAGACAGAGTTGTACTGCTTCCTTTTTATTGAACCTACACTGCTTTTCTAAGCAGTAGTGTTGTAATAAACATGTGCTTTCGATAAAATGGAACACTTTGGTGGTCAATGAGTTGCTTGGCCACATACCTGCAACGTGCTCGGAGTTTTCTAAAACCGACGACTCATTATCGTCTTATTCCGCTGCTAAAAGCTTTTCTAAGTTCCGCTGCAAAGAAAAAAAAAGAAATCCATGAAAATTTTAACTTAGCTTTGTTTTGGAAATCCGGGGCGTTACAAGATTCTTCAACTGAATGAGGCAACTCTTCTGAAAGATATAAACAACGCTAGGTTGCATCAAAATGGATATTGAATATTTATTTCATTCTTGGAATAGCTAGAAGATTTTTCCAATAAGATAAAATTGTAGTTGACTCATACGCTTGAAAATGTGCACGTATGTGAAAAAGACATTCCCTCTTTTATCTAGAGTATTTCCTCCAACGAGGTTAACTTTTCGGTCTTTAAGAGTCAAATTCAAAATTTTAGCGCTGATGATTTTCTTCAAAGAAGCTATCCATTTCCTTGATATGAGAAGAGAAGAAATATTCTCAATTTCATAAAAGCAAGCAGTGAAAAGATATTTATAAAAGAATTTTGCATGAGAAAAGATGACTTTTGGCAATTGATATCTGGGTGTTTTCCCATGATAATCTTTTTGCACTCTTTTTTGAGTCATTTAAACTTTCTCGGGTTTTCGGGGGAAGCTTATTACATCATCCTTCATTTTGAAGATGTCTTGACTTTTCTCTCTTTTTCAGAGGAAGGGTATGTCACAAACTCCTTCATCTTGGAGATGTTCCAATCCTTCATTCATCTCAGGAATTATACTGATGATATTGGCTCAAAAGGTCTTTAGATGATAGCAGAAATCAAATATCCTTTAGGGTTTCTCAGGAGGCTCAGCGCAGTTGCCTTCATCTTGACGATGATCTGAATGTTCCCTGGAAGGATCTGTCACAAACTCCATCTTGGAGATGATCCAAATCTTCTTTGGCCTCAGGGGTCTAGCTCGCATATTAGTATTCATCTTGACGACAATTGAGATATCCCTTTTGCAGATATTTGATTGCAGCTTAAATGGATTGAGGAGACATGGGTTGAGTGGATTCTTTTTATAGCTCAGGATATTTCCACTGCCTGATTGCCAGATAGCCGTCTTAAAACATGCACCATAGCCATGATCAATATCAATTCACTTTTGGCTTTTCAACATCATTGAATATTTCTTTCGCTAATCATACCGAGGATATTTCTTACATCCTTTGGGTTGATCAACAGGGAAAGATTTGAATTTTATCCCTTTTTCGCAAAAAGTTTCAACCTTTTGGAAAACATACTAGAGGTAATCTAAGGTGATTCATTTGTGTAGTATGAATTTTGGAATCAACAAATGCTTTTAGCAAATTGGCAAAGTTTTCAAGAATTCTTTGTGAAATAATCACTCAATATAGATTTTAATGAGACCTTGAGTTGAATCTGTGATTTTGGAAATTCCGACCAGTAAAAACTGAGACTTTTCATTTAACGACCAACGAAGAAGCTGGAACCTTTGATTTAACGACTAGTGAAAACTGGATTTTTTGATTTAATGACCAACGAAGGCTGGGACCTTTCATTTAACGACCAGTGAAGGAGCAGGAACCTTTGATTTAACGACCAGTGAAAACTGGGACCTTTCATTTAATGACCAGCGAAGGAGCTAGAACCTTTGATTTAACGACCAGTGAAAACTGGGACCTTTCATTTAACGACCAACGAAGGAGCTATAACCTTTGATTTAATGACCAGTGAAAACTGGGACCTTTCATTTAACGACCAGCGAAGGAGCTGAAACCTTTGATTTAACGACCAGTGAAAACTGGAACCTTTTATTTAACGACCAGCAAAGGAGCTGGAACCTTTGATTTAATGACCAGTGAAAACTTGAACCTTTCATTTTAACGACCAGCGAAGGAGCTGAAACCTTTGATTTAATGACTAGTGAAAACTGAGACCTTTCATTTAACGACCAGTGAAGGAGCTGGGACCTTTGATTTAATGACCAGTGAAAACTGGGACCTTTTATTTAACGACCAGTGACAAACTGGAACCTTTCATTTAACGACCAACGGAAGTTGGAACTTTTGATTTAATGACCAGTGAAAACTGGGACCTTTCATTTAACGACCAGTGACAAATTGGAACCTTTCATTTAACGACCAACGAAGGAGCTGGAACCTTTGATTTAATGACCAGCGAAGGAGCTGGAACCTTTGATTTAACGACCAGTGAAAACTGAGACCTTTCATTTAACGACCAGCGAAGGAGCTGGAACCTTTGATTTAATGATTTGATCTAAGATTGAGACTTTTTGATAAACAAGCAGTACGAGAACTGATTTTGAGAATGAACTTGATCTTTAGTTTTGAAGATTTTGAGAGGTAACCCGTGCGAGGACTGGGGTTTTCAAATGAACTTGGTCTTTAGACTTTGAAAATTTTGCAAATAAACCAGTGCAAGCACCGAGTTTTCCCAAATGAACTTGATCTTTAGTTAAAAATTTTGAGAGATAACCAGTGCGATGGTCGGGTTTCTCAAATGGAATTTGCGCTTTATTTGAAAAAAAAATTGAGAGATAGCCAGTGCGGGGATTGGATTCCTCAAATGAACTTGCTCTTTATTTGACCATTTTGAAATATGACTTGTTCAAGGACTGAGTTCCAAAAAATGGTTCGATCTAAGATCGAAAATTTAAAATGACCAGTTCGAGGAGTGAATTTTGAAAGCATACCAATAAGAGTACTGAATTTTTGAAAATGTACTAGCACGAGCACTGGATTTTCCAACTGAGAGTTAGGAAGGAAACCAACATTCTTAAAATATTTGGAGATTGAAGCAGGAATGATCGTCGGGGTTTCAGGATCATCCCTTATCCTGAAGGAGAAAATAGAGTAGACATTTGATGAGAATTTAGGAAATCATAATAAAAATTGATTCAGGTTTATCCCTTAACCTGAAAGGCAAAAGAATAGGCATTTAATGAGAATTTAGGAAAAATGATTCAGGTTTATCCCTTAACCTGAAGGGGAAAAGAATAGACATTTGATGAGAAATTTTAAGAGATCATAATAATAATAATAAAAAAATGATTCAGGTTTATCTCTTAACCTGAAAGAGAAAAGAATACCTTAAAGGCCGAGGTTCAGGCTTGCCTCTTAACCTGAAAGGGAAAGAGAAGATTTTGTAAAGAGATAACCTGAGACTTGAATTTAGAATGGATATGACAAGATTTATGATTTAGATGAACCAGCACAGTTAGCTATATGCAGTCCAATTTTCATGATTAACCCCTTATTCTGAACAAGGATAAGAAAGAATAGAATTTGAGAAGATAGAAGGAGATAGAATTTGATGAAAAAATTGATAAAATTATAGAAAATTTAAGGAAATTGATGAAAAATTTATTTTAAAAAAGAATTCTCACAAGTAGCATTATTGCTCCCATGAGTGATCTCAGGATTATCCCTTATCCTGAAAGGGGAAAAGAATAAAGTTTTATAAAAGTGAAGAAAAATTGAATAAATTTATGAAAACTTTGTTTTTGAAAATAATTCTCACAGGTAGCCTTGTTGCTTCTGTGAGGGGTCTCAAGATTATCCCTTATCCTGAATGGGAAGACCTCGGATAACAAGGGTCAGGTTTATCCCTTAACCTGAGCGGGAATGAAGGAGTTTCTGAAGGGAATAATCCTGAAGCTTGAAATTTTGGAAGGGATTAGCCGAAAGGCTGGATTTTGGAAGAAGGTCCCACCTGACAATTGGTTTTTGAAAAAAAGTCCCAGTCGGAACTCAGATATTCAAAAAAAAATTGGACCAACCTGAGGGTTGGGTTTTTGAAAAAGAGAAGAGTCTGAGTCGGAACTCGGATATTTAAAAAGAAGATGGAATATATAAAGGGGAAAACCCGAGGCGGAACCCGGATCTTCAAGATAAAAAATAAAAGAGAAAATTGAGGTAGAAAACTCAAATTTTCGACGCAACGATTGGTTCCAACATGAGCATTGGATCCAAAAGGAAGACCGAGTCAGAACTCGAAACTTCAAATGAAAGATAAAAGGTGAAAACCCGAGTTGGAACTTGGATCTTTAAGATAAAGGATAAAAGAGAAACCCGAGTTTTGAAAACTTGGATTTTCGATGCAACGATTGGTTCCAACACGAGCATTGGATCCAAAAGGAAGTCTGAGTCGGAACTCGAAACTTCAAACGAAAGAATAAAGGGGAAAACCCGAGTCAGAACTCAGATCGTCAAGATAAAAGATAAAAGATAAAAGATAAAAGATAAAAGATAAAAGATAAAAGATAAAAGAGAAACCCGAGTTTTGAAAACTCAAATTTCTGAAGAAACGATTGGTTCCAACACAAGCATTGGATCCAAAAGGAAGCCCGAGTCGGAACTCGAGTTTTTAACAGAAAGTTTTTAATCAGAAGATTAAATTTTGAAAAATTTCCAGTGTAAGGATCGGATCTAGGATCGAGAATGATCAGTTTAAGGACTGAATTATCTGACTTGCAAGGAAGAAGACCATCATAGTTAATTGTATGTGGTCTGATTTTCAGGATTAACCCCTTATCCTGAATGGGGGGATGAATAAAATTTTGGCAAAATTGATAAAAGGCTTGATAGAGAATCAAAAGAATCAACAAAATTTTGATAAAGAATCAAATAAAATTGATAAAAGTTGATAAAAAAAAAGAATTGATAAACATTTATAGAGAATCAATAAAATTTGATAAAATTAGTATAAGAATTAATAAAGAATTGACAAAGGTCAAGTAAAAATTGGTAAAATTCGGTGGGAAAACTGAGGATACTTGGAAGACGATGAAATACTTCAAGATTATCCCTTATCCTGAAGGAAGAAGGACCTCGTGGGACGAGGTTCAGGCTTATCCCTTAACCTGAGAGGGAAAAGAAGGAAAAAGAAAATACCTCATGGGAAAAGAGGCATCAAGTTTATCCCTTAACCTGAAAGGGTAATAAGTTGATAAAATTGATGTAAACTTAATATAAATGAATAAGACTAATAAAGATAACAAGATCAATTGAAAATTTTATATGATTTGAGAAAAATGAGTTTGTCTGATCCTGCCTGCATATGGGATCTTCAATGTGAAAGGAAAATGTTCATTTTGAAAGACAAGTGAGAAATCATTTTTGGGAAGAAAATCAACTGCAAGAAGAATGATCAGCACGAGATCTGATCTTTGAAAGAGAATCAACATGAGAGATCATCATGAGGGTCAATTTTTGAAGGCAATGATTTGAAAACCTACCTTTTGAAAAAGAATATCAATCACAGATTTGATTTTTGAAAATAATAATTCAAAACTGATAATAAGATCAATACAAGGGTTAATTTTTTAATATAATGGTTTGTAACCAATTTTGAAAGATAAGACCAACACAAGGGTTGATCTTTGAATATAATGTTTTGAAACCAACTTTTGGAAAATAAGATCAACACGAGGGTTGATAATGGTTCGAAACCCATTTTTGGAAAATTTGATCAACACGAGGGTTGATTTTTGAAGAAGGTTGGACCAAAAAATATTTGAACTTTTCGAGGATTTTGCAGAAATTCAAAAATTTCATGATTTCGAAAGACCCTCATAGGTAATATCATTTCTCTCATGAATGATGTCAGGATTGTCCCGCATTCTGAAAAAGAACATGAATTTAATGCCCCAGTATGGAAAAAGAAGGAAGTATTGAATATCAAAGATATACAGAAAATTGATATTTTATTGATAAGCAAAGGTTGATAACAAAACTAAATATTTACAAGAACTTTAAAAGGAAAAAGATTCATAAAAGACTGGGCTGACTTGCCCCTACAAGACGACTAATGACAGTGCAAAAAAACTTTGGCATCTTCAATTCTTTGTGTGATCCGGAAATGGCTCTGTCAGGACTGATGGGTGCTCTTCTTCCTCGTTCTCTACCAGATCACTTCTATCAATGCAGTCTTGTATCATATGCTTGAGGACGAAGCAGTGCTCTGTATCATGCCTCGTTGCTCTATGGAACTTGCAGAATTGTTCTTTAAACTTTCCCAAGATTATGGGAGGATCTGCTACTTTAGGGAGTTTGATCATCCCATGCTTGAACATGTATTCCCGAACTGTTTCCAAAGTTTGATCTAAAGGAGTGAAGACTTGATCTTTCTCCCATTTGATGTACTTGGGCTTCTCTTGAAGATCCCCCTTTTGTTGGAGGCCAGCTAGGAGTGGCTTGTCATTGTTCTTAAAAGATCTTTCTTTCTGCCCCTTGTTCTGATCTATTCTCGAGCCACTGCCATTTTGATTTTTGTTTCCTCTACCGCTATTGCCGGAGGTATCAGCTGAATGAGCGAACTGTGCCTTCTTCTTTTGGTCTTGGATATTTTTTACCAGAGGCATGCCCTCGTCGAGCCCATTTTCTATTCCTGCCTCGAGCCATTCGGCTCGCTCAATCAACTTGATGAAGGATTTTGCCGGAGAAGTGGCGATAAAAGAAAATGGAATTTCCTAATTCCAACATTTATCCCTCTGTTCTATGATTTATTTTTTTGGATTTCCTCGGTTTATGTAAGGATGGATGTTTATTTATGTTGTCTCAAGTTCAATATTTCTTTTACCATTCATCTTATCGTTCTCTATACCTTTCATTTGGTGCTTTATATTTCAATGTATCATTCCTTGTTACCATTTCAACTGTGTAAGCTATTTCCTGTTTTGATTCAACCTTCTCTCTGCATCGTACTTTATTTCTTAGCATCAAAATTCACCTGATTCTATTACATTACTGACTGTTTGTGACTGTTTCATAGTTTTCTGAAATGCTCATCATTGTGATTCTTGTTGCATCGCATGAAGGTAGTTGTTCATCATGTATTCCACCTTTTTTTTATTTTTATCTTTTTATTTTACATGAATCAATTTAGATACACTTTGTAAAATTGCCCTGAATCTGTGTTTTGTCATCTAATCCATCCGGTTGGAGTTTACTCACGAATCCATTAGCAGCCTAGCATTGCATTCATCTCTATTTCTGCAGAGTAGGCGTTCTTTCAGAAAGCTGCAATATGTCTGAAATCATCATCTGCATTGTTATTTCCTGCATCATATTTCTTGTATCTGCATCATCTATCCCTTCTGTATGTTCTTACCTTCATTTTAATGCTTGGGCATTTGGATTCAGTATAACATGTTCTAGATTTCCTCTTTTAGCATTCATACTGATTTTAATGCATCAACTCACTCTTTGCCATTGGATTTTACCTTCTACCGTTATTTTTAAACCCTTCCGATCGTGTCCTGTATCATCTCTCTCTCTCTTCTCTTTGTGATTTACAATCCGGATAGAGATTACCAAAAGAGAGTCTAAGATGGTAAAATGGCTAAGATATGTTGTTATACAGACGCATCATAATTTGTTTCACCTGAGTTTTATAGCTCGAAGCACCTGTGGGATCATGGATTCCTTGTCCATGAGATGTTGCAGATCCTTGCTGCAAAATGCTCTAATCAGATCCTTGAATACCATCGAGAATTTTGAAGGATCTTCATGGTGTGGTTTGTACATATCTGGGTCTTATACCCTTTTCCTCTGCTTGCTCCTTTGGCAACCTTCATTCCAGCCCATGGTAATACCAGCCGAATGCTCATTGTGGCTTCTTCCTGGGAGTCATTCTAGCTAAGTTATCAGTCTACGTCAGTGAGAAGGGGATAGTATGTGGGTGTCACGCCTATTGGTTTCCTTGGTAAATAGCTCTTGAAACAAACAAACAAACAAAAAAAAGGGGTAGGATTCTTGGGGTTCTCACAATCGGGCTAAGCTGCAATAATGATGGTGCTGCATGTCATCACACGACAGAGAGATATCCTCTGAGGTATACTGAGATGAGGTAGTTAACCTCTGAATAAAAAAATAAAAAAAGAGATAGATAAATAGTTCCAAATTTTTATCACTAGTGCGATCCTCATTGGAGATTGCCATTTGAAAGCCTGTGGCGAGGGCTAGTGATTATGAAGCGCAAGGGAACTGAATGAGAAATGATTTGCTTACCTCAAGTTGCAGGTTGCTGATACAGTATAATATTAGTTGATATGAAGCTGAAATGAGATCACTTTCCCAGCAAACTGAAGTCAATTGATGGGGTCATTCCACCATTTTTGCTGAAATCAGGGCCAAATATTTTGCAGTTGCTTTTAAGTCTGCAATACTTTTTTCCCATTCTCACTATCCTAGATTGTTTGGAAAATAAGGCTTTATCTAGGAAAATGGCTTTGGTTGGCAACCTTTGTTCTTCATGTGTTTTAATTATATTCATTTCTTGAAGTTTTTCTCCTGTTGAATCCATTTATGCGCAAGTCAATGATTGCAGAGTAGCTGGCTCCTTCCACCAAAGCAATCCAGATAGAGATTTAGCTCTTGAACTCAAATTTCAGTTCGCAATTGTTATCCAACCTTGGCGACAAGTATTTCAATGAACATGAATAAAACACTCATGTTTGTTGGCTGAGATAAGATTTGTTAACATTGCCGACACTACTAAAACCGCATTCGTTGATGCCATTAAAAGTGATTTGCTGCAGAAGTTGGTTGACTGCAAGTAATCTGCTGCAAGTCCTTTGACTGCTGCCATTGAAATCAGCCTGCAGAAATCAATTGATGACCATTTCCCACAGCCCATTTCGCATTGCCACCTGTGATACCATTCGTCTCTCCACCTGCACCCTGTTACTCACCTATTCCCTTGTAATTGTAATATACCAGTCCCATCACATTGTCACCCAGGTAAACCAGGTTCTGAGAGAATTTAGCCAAGAATGGCAAGGATGTTCATATATCTCTTTGTCAGGAACTGCAAACATTTTTTGGCAACAAGCTTCCAGTCTGGGTCAATTTGTTTACAACTGTTATGAAGTCATGGAAGTTGCAGTCAATATAATGTTGTGACTGAAGCAAGACAAAAAGCTATTGCCTTTGCCTTCATGATGTTTGAAATCACCTAGCATATAGTCTGTAGTAGTATATCTTCCATATATCTCCATTCACGCCAATAGCCACCTTCTAGCATATACACCCATCACTGCTACAGTCACTATTTATCCACTTTCTCACCTCCACTACATCACCACTACTTTCATGGTAATATTTTCAGTAGATCTTCATTGTTTTATTTTTGTATATTCATTGCACTGTGTAACAGCATCATAGTACTTTGAGTACACCCCACTGCATGCGGTATACCCATTTTCTTTTGATTTTTTTTTCTGCAAAATCCATATATATATATATATACCTTCAACATACCTTGCTACATCCATCCTATATATGTATATTTTCCTGCAAATACTTCCAGTCACTGTGTATCATACTACAACATTGCCACAACCTCATTACAGCCACATTGTTCCACCCCACTACATTTCTACTGTGCATTTCCCCATATTCTGCATATGTAATCCCTATGCCACACCTTCACCTACACTATGCACCTATGCACACTCCACCATTCACTAGGTATGAATTTCTCCATTAGCTCAGGCACATCATTTTAGCATTACACTTCAATTTAGAGGGTATATGTATATTCTAACTAACTTAGGATATTATTCACACCTTTCAAACAAGCTTACTTTAGGTTCATTATTACATTACATTTAGGATGTTACATCTATATTCTAATACTTACTCAACATATGATTCTAGTATAGAGTTTGTCATTTACATTGCATTTTCATTAGTATAAAATATATGATTGAGTATTTCATTAGTTACATCTTAGGTCCAATGTGATATATGTGAATTGCTTTCTATATATATATCTTGTGTTAACTTGAATTTTACAGGAATTAGATAGAAATTGTTTTCTTCTTCTTAGTTTTTGGAATTTGTAATTTCAATTCCCTTCAAAATCTGTAATAGTTAGATACTAATGAGAAATTTTACTTTTACAGTATTATATTAGATTGTATGAGCATATATACCCTCTAAAAATGTATGTTTCATATCATTTTTCTCTGTTATTGCAAGATGTCACAAATGGAAACACAAATGACACATGCACCATTTTATAAAAGGTGATTAAATCCTAAGTTGATGATTTACATCAATGGCCATAGTCAGGGTGTGAACAAAACTTAGGATTTTCATCTTTTATGGAATAACACTAGATCCACACTGGATATCTTTTTCAAAAATCATTATATTCTTCTAAATATTTTTCTCCTTTATCAGAGTTTAACTTAAAATTAACTCAAAATATATATCAATGGTCATAGTAAGGATATATTGAGAGTTAATTTCATTTTAAAACTCTATAAAGGCACCAAAATATGTCTTATTCTTCATCTGAATTTAAAATAGATTATTATATAATACATTTTAAGGCCATAGTCAGAGATGTATTATATTTTCAATCTTATTTCAATTCATTTAAAGAATGAAATATGCTTTTCAAATTCAATTTCAAATTCTTTAAATTCATTCATCATTTAGGATATAATTACATCATATTTTCAAAAATTCTTTTTCAAAATCCAAGTGATCTTGAGATATATTCTCAAATATCTTCTTCACTTCTCAAATCAAATCTTCAATTCTTATAAATCCAAATCTTATTTCTATTTCTTAAAATTATATCCTATTTAAAAAAAAAAAAATTCAAATCTTCAATTTCAAAGTCCAATTTGACTTTGAAATTTCAAATTCATTTCTATATTCAAAATTCAATTTCCAAATTCAAAATCTGATTTCAAAGTTGAATTCAACTTTGAAAATTCTAATGCATTTTCATTTCTAGGATTCAAATTCAAAATTAATTTAGCATTTCAGATTAAATTTCAAAGTTCAAGTTAAACTTTGGAATCTCCAGAGTTATCTCCTGATTTTCGAAATTCAAAGTTTAAATTCAAAATTATTCTTTATTTTTCCAAAAATCTTCAAAATTCTATCTAAAGATTGAGTCTTGATTCTCAATTCCAAATCAAGGTTTTGAGATTGATTCTGAGTCTCAAAATCCGATTTTCCATAAATCTTAAATCCCACTTTTAAATTCAAATCTAGATTTCCAAAATCCAGATCCATCCTCAAGGTCCCACTTGGATTTCCAAAATCCAATCTCATCTCGGATTCTAGATTTAGAATCCAATTCCACCTTGGGTTTAGATTTTCAAAACCAATATCATCTTTGATTCCAGATTTTAGGATCCAATTCCATTTAGGATTCCAGACTTCGGATCCAGATTACATCTTTCATATTTCAGATCCAAATCCATCTAAGATTCCAGATTTCAGATCAAATTCTATTCCAGATTCTAGGATCCAATTCCATTTAGGATTCCAGACTTCGGATCTAGATTCCATCTTTCATATTTCAGATCCAAATCCATCTAAGATTCCAAATTTTAGATCAAATTCTATTCTAGATTTACGATCCGAATCCATTTCCAATTCTCATTTCGAAAATTAATCTATTTCTCAAAATCTGAATTCAAATTCAATTCCTATCTTAGGACTTGAATCCAAAATTTTCTTTTAATCGATTCTTGAAAATCAATCCAAAATTCAAAATCCATTATGACTTTGAAGATTCATTCTTATTTCAAAAATTCCAATGTTAAATCCCTTTTCTCTTCATCTAAAGAAATTCTGATCATTCTAAAGACTTGGAATTTCAAGTCTCTCCTTCCAGATTTTTTTCAGATTCCGAGTTAGATCCAAAATCTAACTTTTTCAAACCAACTTCAAATCTTTGAATCATTTCTTCACTCCATTATCAAATTTATTTCAGAATCACTTAGAAGATCTCAAACTATTTTCTCAAAAGCATACATCCTTGCATTTGCATTTCACAAGCATGATTCTTTGTGCATTTAGACTTAGAATAAATTCTTAGATGATATTTTAGCAAAGAAAAAAGACATAAATTTGATCCTTGGTTCGATTACCTCTGGTAAAGGCGCCAGGAACGGTCGAACCTCGTACCGATGAGCGAATCCCGTCTCTCCATTTTCCCGCAAAATTTCAAAACGGAGGCAAGTAATTTTTAAAACATTTTCAAAATTTTGGTCAGATGATACCTTGTAAAAGAGTTCCTCTCTCTTCTTCCTTTTTCTCATTCTCTCTTCTTTTTTGTCTTTTATTCCCCTTCAAAAAGGGAATAGAAGCTAGAAAAGCAAAGAGAAAGGAAAAGAGGACCGAGAGGAAAAATTTTGCAATGATTACAGAAGTTGGCGACCGAGATGGGACTCGTCTTCGTCCGGTCAGATTTTTGCCTTTTGCTTTGCTTTGATATTATCTAAGTCTTTATTCTTCAAATGTCAGCTTCATTTCCATGCAAACCTTAGGAGCCTAGACTCTGTCCTAGATGACATCATTGTATATAGGATTTAAGTATGGTTTTGTAGGACCATATTGAGGAGATTATTGCATGTTCACTTAGACTTAGGTCTGAAATACAACTCTCCTCAATTCTAGGGATTGAATGCAAACAATGTATGCAAGTGTATGCTTCTCTTCATTTAAATTTTATCTCTTTAGGACTTTCATTAGAGCTTTCTGGTTTTATTTGCATGTTGAACATGTTTTTGAAAACATCCTTACCTATATTGTCTCGGTCTTCACGTTGCTGGGTTGTCTCACTGAACCATAGTTCAGGAGAGAGCCTCACAACTGGACCACTTATTTGGGTTTGCGCCCCCTACCACGTACCTAAGGGTCATAGTCCGAGGTATATTGATAGGCGCTCAAGGATGTTGGGAAGCCATTACCTTAGAACCGAAGAAATATTTCTATGCCACGTACTTCAAGCATCAGCTTGAGTATATCATCATACCTTGATTGGAATCAGATTATCTCAACCATAGAGTTAGGATTAAGGTCCAACAAGCCATTACAAATATTGCATTTAGAGTCAGCCTTTAGGGAGTGTTGTTTGCACATCCTTGTTTGTGCAGCTGTGATTATGCGATATTTCTTGTATTTTCTTATATATATGTATCAAACATTTTCAAAACCCTGGGTATATTGTTCAAAATTTCCCTTTATTTTTAGAAACCCTAGGTGCATATTTTTCCTTTACCTACATTCTTTTCTCTTTTAGATCAAAATTTTCTTTAAAAAACCCTAGAAATCTCTTTTTTAAATTCCCCTGATCTTTCAAAATTTTTGAGATTTGTGTCTATCCTTTTTTTCTTCAAGAGTCTATCCGTAAGTCCTGCATTCTATCTAATTCTCCTCATTCTTCCTTTTTACCCCAGTATCATTTCGATGGCGTCCAACTCCCTCGATGTTGTTTTTCCCAGAGATCATGTCTTCTGTCAGATAAAGGATGGATCCCAGATCATCGGGTTATCCAGTCTCATTCCTTCTTCCCTCGATGGTATTATTCTTGGTTCGTCACCTTCTCGCGTATGTTCTCAAACCACTTGGATGACTGTGGATTGAAAATGGCATCAACAGTAGGCAAACGAACTATCAACGGAAGTCTGATTCAGGCTATGGCAGAATGGTGAAATCCACGTACATGCACATTTTGGTTTCCATGGGGAGAGATGACTCTACTCATGGACAAATTCAATGACATTATGGGATTGCCTGAACCTACTGGTCAGCCAGATGATCCTGTCGAGCAACAGTTCCTGATCAACATCAAAGGGGTAGACGTTCGAGAAGCATTAGCCAGGGCAACAAAGAGCAGATCTTGGCCTCTCACTGAGATCAACGGAAGTCAGTTCATCGACCTGTTTGGGCTCTATCGCAAATATGGAGCCTACGAGGAAGTTGACACCTTGTCTCGAGCAACGAAAGAAAGAATCCAGCATGCCATGGTCCTATGCACAGTGGGATTAGCATTTTTCCAAGATGGTCAGAATTTCATTGATGTCAGAGTCGCCCAACTCTTTCGAAGATGGGGAAGTAAGTAGACTCGTCAACTTTCAGTTTTCATGGCCACTTTAGCCTTTCTCTATCGAGGTTTAGCTCGTTTCTCCCTTGGAGAGACCATTTTGGTGGAAGGATGCACTTATGCCTTGCAGTCTTGGTTCCTGCGACATGTACCATCAAATGCCAGTTCCTTTAGGTTCATCAGTAAGAAGCCGAAGATAGTCATTCAGTATCAAGCTTCGATCGAGAGTCTGCATCAGGAGGAGATCCTTTGGGATTACTTCGACAGGCGAGAATCATTTCCTCGCTACACTTATGCTCGTAGCAAGCGCTACAGGTTGCTTGGCCCTTTCTTCTGTATCGACTATCAGCCAGAGAGATGTCTCAGACAGTTCTCGCAGTGGCAGGTTCGTGTCAACACTCGCTTCCCGGTGGGCCACATCCCAGAATTCGATCTGCAGTCGGATCAGTGGTTTGGAGCATACCATGTGACCAATACACTTGGGACTCCTTCATTCCTTTGTCTGTATTTCCTGGACGCAATGTATCCTCTGAATATCGAGAATAGTGGCAAACTGTCCGCCCACCTTCTCTTTGTCTTTGAATTTATCATCAATAAAGTTCAACTTTCATTCTGTTAAAAAGCTTTTTTTTTTTTGGCAAAAATTTTATTCTTTTATTTATTTTTATAGCATAAATGGTCACAATTCTTGTGATGACATCATCCCTAGTGATGAGACATTCCTTCTATTCTTCTTCAAATATCTCTTATCATGATGGACGATCCTGCCTAGGTAACAAGGCGCATTTTCCATTATCGCAAAAATGGTGACACAATTATCACAAGTTTTATGGTGACCCGATCCCTGGTGATTACTTAGAATAAATTTATATAGCCATATTAATCGAGGCTCTAAATATTTGTTTAAACGCACAAACTTATTGCATTTTAAATATTCTTTTTAATAAGAATTGAGGTTTTAAGAAATGATTGAGTCTTTGCGTGAATTTATAAAGTTTATGTAAAAGAAAGCATGACCTATTTGAAATTTTAATGAAATAGAAAGGAGGTTTTTGAATTTTTTTTTAAGACATTGGCATAGGGCCAACGCCACTATTTTTGGGCAAGGGCACACTCTAGAGTGCAACTTACGCCTAGTTCTTGAAAAATCTTTAAATATATATATATATATATATATATATATATATATATATATATATATATATAACATAATAATGAAACAAGAAAGGGCGTGCATGAATAGTAAAGGAGGAGCATAAAGGAAAGACTTTCAAAATTCCCTAGCAGGTCGTGTGGGCTGTAGAGGAGTATTTTCAAGTATGCCACCACCTAGAAGGGTGTGGCACTTGAGCGGATGGACCCTCGCCATCCATCTTGTCAAGGAAATCTCAACCCTCCATTCTCTAAACCCTAGCCTATTTAAGGTTTTGAGGAGAGGAAGAGAGAGAAAACCCTAGACGATTTTTTCTCCATCTCTCTCTCTCTCTCCCTACCACCGACCGTACCTCCCTCACCCTTCTCCTTATCTTTCTCTTGCTGCATGTAGGGTTGGGTACCACGTAAGGGACTCCCTTCTACATGGTATAGCAAGAGAAGCTTGTCTTCCTTCAAGCCCCAAAAATCGCATTTTTACCACGATGAGAGTTTTCCCTAACTTCCATTTTTGAAAGATGTATGTGTTTCTAACATGAAGCCATGCTCCCCATTGTGTTTTACACATTCATGGGAGCTGGGCGAATTAGAACCCCTAATGGGTTTTGGTTTTTCTTTTTTTTGTTCTTTGGGTTTTCCCTTGTCCACATTGCATGCTCACACACACACAATGTTTTTTTTTATGAAGCTTGTTGTTTTTCGTTTTTGTGCAAGCCTGGAAATTCAGCACAATAGTCTTGTGCATGGAGTACCCATAGCATGGGGTTTTTCGCTAGATTTGTTTTGACCTCTTCCTTGCCACGTTTGGGCATAAGGGATGCCTATCCCAGCACCCATGGTTGCAGGGTACCCCACGACGTTTCCATGGTCGTGTGGGCCTCACGCATGAAGGGACAACGAACACAGGTGTGGCTGGAACACATTTGGCTAACTCCTGGCTGCGTTGAGAGTAAGGGATGCCAGTTCCAGCACCCCCAACTTGCACAATATCTGCCCTACCTTTTTCTTGTTCACACTGTCCTTTTTACTTTCCTCCTTCCATTTCTGCTGGTGAGCACTGAACCACCATGGTTCAGACGCCCTCATCACCGTTGTTGCAGGCCAGGTTCTACAGCAGAAACTGCCTGACTGTGGGTCGGTCTGTTGTATTGCGGCCACCCCCTTTTCCTTCTTTTCTTATCTCTCATGAGCTACGGTTCTGGCAAACCAGAACCAGCATGCTTTGTGCCGGTCGTGCGTGGGTTCTGCCTTGCAATGGCAGTAATCCAGGCATGCTTCGACCAGCTGAACCCAATTCACAACCTCGATGGCCCCAACCCAAGCATGCCCTACAGTTCGGGTGCCCTCGCTTGCGGACTGCACTGGCCCAACTGCGGACAAACTCCCGCGAGCAAGTCCCAGACTATAACAAACCTCGAGTTAGGGCATTGATGGTCTGGACCAAGGACCCAATCCAGACTGGTCCCAAGCCACTGGTCCACATGTGTCTGTGAACACCCCAAAATTTTCAAAATTCTCTAAATATTTCGTTTTTGCCTCTGGTCCCCATTTTCTGAGTAAACTGAGCCAATTTTAAATCAAAATTCCAGTTATCTCTCAGATTTACTGGAATCAAATCCACTTTTCTCTGTCTGACTCAATCTTGGATCCGGATCCAGTGTTAAAATCCAAATCTGAGTCTCGTTATCCAAATTTTGATCAAAATTTACAAAAATGCCAAAAATAATTTCCAAAAGGCTCAGACAGTCGATGCAGTGTCCATTTGGATTTGATGATCTGTATTTCTCGGTTCGAGGTTCAAAACTCAAACATTTCCTCAAAATTCAGATCCAAACCCATTTTCTGAAGAATTTTCAAAAGATTAAATTCTCATAAAACCCCTCTTTTGTAAATATTTCCAAATTTTTACAAAAATAGTTTAGAAATCCCATAGTTTTTTAGAGTTTTATTTCAAAAATACAAAAAAATACAGAAAACATGAAGAAAAGAACAAAAAAATAGAAAAGAAAATGGTTTTGAAAACCCCTTCTTTTTGCCAAAGTTGTCTTTATTATAAAACCTCTTTTGAGAAAAAGTTCTTGAAAGAAACCATTTTTTTGAAAATTTTGAAAAATGGAAGGACATTCGTTAAAAAAGCCCCTAACGACTTTCCGTTGCAAGGAGGATCGCAGAGGCCGCTCCCCCTCGCTCTCGATCTCTCTCCATTCGCTCCCTCCCTTCTAGATCATTCTTCAGCACTCTATATAAACAAGTATAGAGAGCCCTCTGATCCCATCCAGCTTCTGCCTCTCCATGTGCTCCTCTCTACGATCCGCTCTTCACCCTTCCCTCTAAGAATCCAGCATCACCCCTTCTGAATCATCGAAGAACATTCGTCGCTCTAGTGCCTTCATCAGAAGATCCTCTCCATTCTTCTAAATCCCTGCAGAGCTTCGGTAAGTACCTCTCTTTTTCTTTCCCTTTCGTTTCCTTTGAATTCTCTGTTAATTTCTCTCTCCTTTTTTTTTCTATCCCCATTAACGCACTTCTAGTGGTGTTGATGTTGCTTGTGCAAACATCAACCCACCTCGTGCAACAGTAATCGAAGGATTCATTCAGACATCTCGCTTTGTGTTTATTAGATTTCCCTGATTTTTGGTTGAAAATCTATTTACGCCTGATTTTCTCTGCTTTGTTCTTATTAACTGAGTTCCTGTTCTTTTCTGCTATTTACTTTAGTTATCTTTACATTTTTTTTCCTTCTTTCTTTCTCGTAATTGATTTTCCTATGAATCTCATCTGGCTATGTTCCGCTATTGGCAATCGGATGAGGCATATCTGGGTACTGAGTACCCATCTGCCGATGAGTCATACGATGCACAAGATCCAGGGAGTTCGTTAGATCCCCTTCCTATAATTTTCCCTGAATTTTCTTTTGATTTCCCATGATTTTCTTGTTTCTCTTGATCTCTGCGCAACTGATCTTCTGTTTGATGTAAGGTTACAATCGTCATCTTTTCCTCTTCTTTTTAATGTTGTAATACACCTTATCTAACAGATCCTTTTGTATCAAGCTTGTAGCATTTCATTTAGTCTAGTATTGCATTTGTGTTGTATTTAACCCATCATTAAGATTGTCCTCTTAGTTAGGTCTTTGTTCTATTGGGTCTGTTTGCCTCCAAATTGCAATCTACCGAAGGAAGCCTTTATACTTATTGCGTAACAGGAAAGTGTTCTACGAACATTTCTCATTCTAATTTCTATTTCTGTTTTACATAGCCTCTTGGTTTGATTTGGCTACAGCAGTATCGTGTATTGTGAATCGACTAAGATTCACAGTGAAGTCTGCTAGGAAATTGCGTGGTTACAGAGAAACTATTGGACATTCAAGCGCTCCATTCAAGGAACAAGATAATGAGCACGATGGATCCCAAGTCAGAAAGTGAGATGGGTCATGTTCATTCTGTTTCATGCTCTGGTGGAGATGGGACCAGTTTGAGCAAGCTTGATGGTTCCAAAGCCTTTTTCAAAAGAGTCTGAAGCCTCTAGGAAGCATAGAAATGATAAAGCATCTGATAGTGAGATAGGTATAAAGGCTAAAGCAGGCGAGGGCACATTTGCCCCTGTAGATCGTAAGGAGCTCTTACCAAGGACAAATTAGAAGGATTTGAGAGAGCTGGACAGGAAGCCATCCAGAATGGTGGGTTATGGTGCTGATGATGAGGTATTAGAATGCACTCGACAAGTTGTGAAAGACCTGGAGAAAGAAGTTGGGACTCACGGGGAACCTCTTGGCTCTTCTGACCAGGATAGTGGTTATAGTAACCCTGTGAATTCTTCTATTCATGAACCTGAGAAACATAAACATAAGGAATCTCCAATGTGAAAGTGCACTAGGATCGAGGCAACGAGCACTAGAGGGGGTGAATAGTGCTTTTATAAATTGTCTGCGGAATATTGAAGGATTTTGCAATTTGAAAAGCAAACACACAAAGAACACAAGATTTTATCCTGGTTCGGTCTATCCCGATCTACATCCAGTCCCAAAGCAAAACCTGCTTGAGATTTTCACTATCAACCTTGTTAACTACAAGATCATACAGACCAAAACCGGTCCCACTTTCAGTAACAACCCTACTGAAAGCAAACAACTCCTTTAAACCAAGGAGTCTTTCTTTTTACAGAAAATAAGTAACAACTTACAATACAACCCATGAGCTTTTCTTTTGAATGAGAATGAGATGCAATTGGCTTTTGAGGTTGTTGAAATACTCTACTCACGAATTCACTATCTCTCAAAGTGATTTGAGTGAAAAACTGAAGTGAAAAATCAAGTGAGTGAGAAAAAAAATACTTGAATGAATAGGAGTGAAAAGCAAGAAGTAAATGATTCAAATCGATTGAATTCTTGTTATTTTGAGTGTAAAATACACTCATATTTATAGTTGAAAGATTCCATACATTGAGAGTATGAAAGGGTGTCAAAACCATACATTTTGAACGATCAAAACGTTTGAAAAATGAAAAGACACGCCTTTTTGAAGTTTCAGGAAAATGACAAAATTAGTCGACTGAAACATCAGTTAGTCGACTAGTAGTTAGTTATTAGTAGACTAACAGTTATCGTCGGTCGACTGATCTGTTAATCGAGCCGTTTGAAAATCTGAACTTTTGAAACTTAGTCGACTAGAGAAAAATTAGTCGACTGATAATATCATCAGTAGACTGAAAAACCTTTCAGTCGACTGCTGCTAAAATCTTCTGAAAAACAAACATTCTGTTCGGTCGATTGATAAAAAGCATTAGTCGACTGCTGCTAAATTTTCAGAAAACACATGTTCTGTTCAATCGACTGATAAAACCATTAGTCGATTGCTGCTAATTTTCCATAAAACAGACATTCTGTCCAATCGATTGATAAAACCTTCGATCGACTAATTTGACAAAAATGACTTTTTAGAAAATATGGCGCGAAAGGATTAGTCGACTGGTAAGTCTATTGGTCGACTAATAAACTTAAGAAAAGAGTTTTATAAAAAAAATTTCAAGAGGGTTTCTTTTAGAAAAGTTTTTCTAAAGACTTTTAAGGTGAAATGCAACCTAAATATGCACTCTAAGTAAGGCTCTTACAAGAATCTAAGACTTTTAATGGAATAAACATTTGCACACTAGTCTTCAAAGATTCTTCATCGAATTCTTCAATTTCTTCATAGCCTTAGCTGAAATGCAGTTTATTCTACTTGCTCATCATCAAAACCTTGTTCTTGAAGTATCATGTATGGCTTCATTGTCGTAACAATCTCCCCCTTTTTGATGATGACAAACTTAATCAAAGATGAAGCATTTAGATGCATAGATGAAGATTTTACTCCCCCTATCAATATGCTGCAAAACATTAAAAGTTAGCACATTTAAAGCACATATATCACATATTGATTGGTTTGCATTTCCATTCATCATTACTTCATGCATTTACAAATGCATTCATTCAAAGCTTACTTTTTCTCTTAATTTCGCATTTCTCTTGCAAGATCTCGTGCAATTTTAATGTAATGCTATCTTTTATCTTTTATTTTTTTCTCCCCCTTTGTCATAATAAAAAAGAATAAGGGCAGAAATAGCATAAGCAAAATAGAGATATAAGTTTAAAATATTACAACCCATAAAGTATGAAAGTTTAGACAACAAAGATCAGAAAAGTGAGTTGAGCAAATCCTTGATTGAAGTAATCTCTTTCTGAATCGAAGATAGTTGTTGAGTCACATCTTCATGAAAAGTGTGTTGATGCACCTCCAAAGCTTCCAGTCTCTGCATAACTTCATCATTGTCTTGATTTGTAGAAATTTTTTTTCTTTTTGCATGAGATGAAGGTGTCGCAGAAGGTGAAGGTTCAGAAATTGATGGTTCAGTAGGATCAGATGGTTCAGTTTGATCAACATTTAAAGGGGGCAGATATTTAATTTTCATTCTTTTAAAAATTGTTTGATCAAAGAACTCTTTTTGCTCAATATATTTTTCATTTGTTAAGGGAACTTTGAAATGTCTAAAAAATACGAGTTAGAAAACATACATAAGGAAGAAATGGTTTTTGTTTCCACAAATTTGTAAAATACACATTGGCCCAATTTACAGAAATATTTCCAAATAAAACATAAAGAGCCGTAGATAGATCTGTGGAATAATAATCAAAAGAACCAGTTTTAGGAAGAACATTGTGGGCAAGGATTCGTCCAGCAATGCGTGCACGAGTTTGAAGATTAGTATTTTTGAAAGGATAGTGAGGTGCACCTGGAAGAAGAATTTGTTCAAAAATTCTTTTATCATTTAGTTCAACAGTGTTGAAAAGAGTGTCTGAAGGTGGAATTTCTAGAATTTTTCCAAGCAGTTTAGAATCAAACTCGATTTCAACATCACGAACAAGAGAAGAAAGAACTCCAGTTTCATGATTAATTTATAAATTCGTGTAAAACAAGTGAATCAGAAAAGGATAGTGAAGCGTATCTACACAAGCATCAAAAAGATGTGAAATTCCAGGAAATAATTCTCTTATGTTGTAACGAGAAAATAAGTGAAATAGAACATTTCGGCCTGGTAAAATAGGTAGTGCAGAAATTGATCCAAAAGTATCATACAAAAGAGGATTTCTGTGTAATCTGAGTGAAAAACCATGTCTTAAAGAAGGTGTAGGAGGAGGAGAACCTAAACCTTTTGCAGATGCAGACTTCGTACGAGGCATGATTAAAAACAGATTTACCAAAAAAAATGTCGGCTTCCAAATGACGTCTGGCAAGGGGAAAATGTTGTCTGGCGTTCAGAAACGAAGGAAGATACGGTGGCTGACGACGAGTGTGAAGTCGGCCACAAGGGGATTCCAGCAAAGGCGGAAAATACACTGTCACGGCAAGAGGGTTCCGGCGTGTTTTGAAGATGCGCCAGTTACTGCAAGAGGATTCCGGCGTTTCAAGATCACGGCCAGAAGATTTCGGCGTCTCCCTGTCACGGCAAGAAAATCCTGGCGAAGATGGGATCGAACGACACTCTGAGGATTTTTTGAAAGAGAGAGGCAAAAGAGAAAGAGGGTTTTCGTTTTAAGGGTTTCGTTTTTAAGAAAAATGAAAAGGTACGAAATTGAAGTGAAACGATGCCTATTTAAAAAAGATGGGCTTTATTAAAAAAAATCCAAGGGGTATCGGGTCCCTTCATTTAAAATTTAAAAAAAAAAAAATTGTCGACTAAAACTTTATCGGTCGACTAAGAATGTGCGACTCATTCTAAAAACATCAGTCGACTAGAAATATATCGGTCGACTAATATGGTGCAATTCATTCTAAAATTTTAAAACATCAGTCGACTAGAATTTTATCGGTCGACTAATATAGTGCGATTTTGTTCAAAAATCAACATTTTTACAAATCCAAAAATGAGAAAATACCTAGTTCTTTCCTATTTCTTATAAAATCTTCCTTTTTAAGAGGTTTAGTGAAGATATCGGCATTTTCTTTAGTGGACATAAAATTTAACGAAATATCTCCTTTTAAAACATGAGCTCTTATAAAATGAAGTCTAACTTCAATATGCTTAGTTCTTGAGTGTTGAACAGGATTTTTCGAGAGATTTATAGCACTAGTGTTGTCACAATAAATAGTTGTTGTGGAGTAATTTAAACCAAAATCTTTTAAGGTTTGTTTCATCTATAGTACTTGTGAACATGCTAAACTAGCCGCTATATATTCTGCTTCAGTTGTTGAGAGTGATACTGAATTTTGCTTTTTACTAAACCAAGAGACTAAAGACTTTCCTAAGAAATGACAAGTTCCACTAGTACTCTTGGGATCAGATTTACTTCCTGCAAAATTTGCATCACTATATGAAACTAAATCAAAGGAAGATGATTTTGGATAAAACAAACCAAAATCTGAAGTATCTTTCAAATAACAAAGAATTTGTTTTACGGCAGTTAAAGGAGATTCCTTTGGATTAACTTGAAATCTTGCACACATACAAACACTTAACATAATATCAGGTCGACTAGCAGTTAAGTATAATAGAGATCCGATCATACCTCTGTAGAGCTTAGTATCTACACTTTTACCATTTTCATCTATATCAAGAGAAGTAGTTGTACTCATAGGATTCCTTCTTGATTTCGATGAGTCCATCCCAAATCTCTTGAGAATTTTTTTTGTATACTTAGCCTGATTGATGAAGATTCCTTCTTCAGTTTGCTTTATTTGAAGTCCAAAGAAGTAGTTTAATTCGCCCATCAAGCTCATTTCAAACTCTTCCTGCATAGCTTTAGCAAATTCTTTACAAAGAGAATCATTAGTAGAACCAAATATTATGTCATCAACATAAATTTGCACAATAAGAATATCTGAATTAAGATTTTTAATAAAGTGGAGTCTACCCGACCAATGGAAAAACCAGATTGTTCTAAAAAATTTCGTAGTCTTTCATACCACGTTCTTGGTGCTTGTTTGAGTCCATACAAAGCTCTTTTCAATTTGTAGACTTTTTCTGGATATTTCTCATTTTCAAAGTCTGGAGGTTGCTCTACATAAACTTCTTCATTGATGTGTCCATTTAAGAATGCACTCTTAACATCAATTTGATATAACTTGAAGTTTATGTAACTAGCAAAAGCAAGCATCATTCGAATTGACTCTAATCAAGCCACTGGTGCATAGGTTTCATCAAAATCTATGCCTTCTTCTTGATTATAGCCTTGTGCTACTAGCCTTGCTTTGTTACGAATGACTTCACCATTTTCGTCCAGCTTATTTTGGAAGACCCATCTTGTTCCAATTACTGGATGATCCTTTGGTCTATCAACTAGATCCCAAACATCATTCCTAGTAAATTGGTTAAGTTCTTCATACATGACCAAAAGCCAAAATTCATCATCACATGCTTCATTGAAATTCTTTGGTTCTAATTTAGATATGAAAGCAACATTTGCAATATATTTTTCTAATTGCCTTCTAGTTTGGACACCACTCTTTATTTCACCAATAACTTGTTCATGTGGATGATTAAGAACTTCTTTCCAAACTGGTTGAAGAGGAATATTTTCTTGAGAAGTACTCTCTAGCAAGGGTTCTTCTTGAAGTATTACTTCTTCTCCTTCGCTTAGAGGTATAATTTGCTCACAATTCTCATCAAATGCAACATGTAAAGATTCTTCAATACAAGATGTTCTTTTATTGAAAATACGATAAGCTTTACTTCTAGAAGAATATCCAAGAAATATTGATTCATCTGATTTTGAATCAAACTTATCAATATTATCTTTGGTATTTAACAAGAAACATTTACTACCAAAAATTCTGAAATATGAGATCTTTGGTATACGATCATAATACAATTCAAAACATGTTTTATGTAAAATTGGTCAAATAAGAACACGGTTTAAAACATAACATGCTGTATTTATTGCTTCAGCCCAAAAGTATTTTGGTAAATTTTTATCTTGAAGCATGGTTCTAGCACATTCTTGCAAAGTTCTATTCTTTCTTTCAACAACTCCATTTTGTGGAGCCGCTCTAAGAAAAGCAAAGTTGTGAGATATACCATGTAAAATCACAAAACTTTAGAAAAGATTCATTTTCAAATTCACCACCATGATCACTACGAATTTTAATTATAGATGTAGATTTTTCATTTGTAATTCTTCTACAAAGTTTAGAAAATTCCGAAAAATTATCATTTTTGCTTTTTAGAAAAATTACCCATGTAAACCGAGAATAATCATCTACTATAACAATAGCATACTTGCTACCATTCAAACTTTGAATTCTAGATGGTCCAAATAGATCTAAATGTAAAAGTTCAAGAGGACGTTTTGTTGAAACAATATCTTTTGCTTTAAAAGAACTCTTGATTTGTTTACCCCTTTGGCAAGCATCACATAAGTGATCTTTCTTATATGATATTCTAGGTAGGCCTCTTACAAGATCATTCTTGGATAACTTTGAAATAATTTTAAAGTTAACATGTCCAAGTCTCTTGTGCCATAACCATTGAATTTCATTTGAAACAATAAGGCATTTTTCATTAAAAGTGGGTAATTCATCTAGATATAGTTCATACACATTGTTCCTTCTTTTACCTTTAAAAATGATCTTTTTAGATTGAAAATAAAAAATTAAGCATAAATCATTTTCAAAAGAAACATGAAAACCTTTATCACATAATTGACTAATAGATAATAAATTATGCATTAAACCATCTACTAAAAGAACATTTTCTATCAAGGGAAATTTTGGATTACCAATACCTATCACTTTTCCCTTGTTATTGTCACCAAAGGTGACAGTTCCTCCATCCTTATTTTAGAGGGTGGAAAATAACTCCGGCCTTCTAGTCATATGTTTGGAACAACCGCTGTCCAATATCCATTTGCTCCTTATGTTGTGTACCTACAACAAAATTAGAAAACAGAGCATTGGACCCCTTTATATTTTTGGGTCCATGAGAGTTAGTCTTAGGAACCCATATCCATTTGGATTTTGGTTTCCTTTGATAATAAATATTCTTTCTATAAAAGGATTTATCATGTCTAGAATAATCATGTCTAGGCATATAAGCATTATAGTTTCCATGATTAGATGCATTTCTATTAGAACTAGAAAGTTTAGTTTTATGAACAAATGGTTGAGAATAATGTCTTTGATTTTTCACCACATAGTTTGGTCTATTTTGAGTATCAAAGAAGCTATATCCCAATCCGGTTTTATTAACCGAGCATCTTTGAGAACCAAGAAGTTTTTCTAGATTCTCTTGACCATTTGTGAATTTGGTCACTATGGAAAGAAGATCATTTGATTTTTCTTTTAGACTAGATAGTTCTTTATGTAAGAGATTTGTTCTAACTGCAATTTCTTTTATCTCAAATGCTTGGCAAGAATTTTCCTTCTTGAGATCTTCTATCTCTTGAAGTAACACTTTATTTTGAGAGTCAAGAGTTAAATTTTTAGTTTTTAACTCTTTATTTTTAGAACTTAGACTCTTAAATTTAGCATATAAATCATTAAATGCTTCAAATAATTCATCATAGTCAAATTGACTTACCGAATCTTCTTGTGCTACAAAACACATGTTAGCGACTTCTTCATTTGATTCTTCATCGGAAGAAGAGTCACTATCATCCCAACATGCTTGAAATGCCTTTTTCTTCTTGAATTGGTTCTTGGGCTTGATTTTGAGAAGAGGACAATCTTTCTTGATATGTCCTGCCTTTTTGCAGTTAAAACACTTGACTTCATTGGGATTGAAAGAATCTGCTTTCTTTACCTTTGACGTACCTTCGTGAGTCATGAGAAGAGTATGCCAGATTTCATTTATTGTAGAGCATTGTGAGATGCGATTGAACTCTACCTTGTCAACGCCACAATATAATGCATTCATTGCCTTGGCATTAAGTGAAACAGTCTTCTTTTCTTCATCGGTCCATCGGCTGAAATCAGTTGATGGAGTTTGGTACTTTTCTGAAACAACTCTCCAAATATCTAGATCCATGGATTGCAAGAATATTGTCATTCTTACTTTCCAGTAACCATAGTTTGTTCCGTCAAAGAGAGGAGGACGAACAGAGGAGCATCCTTCTTTGTGCTGAGATGTTGTAGTTGTCATGCTAAATGATGATCAAATCAAAATAATAGCAAACCTGCTCTGATACCAAATAAAAGTGCACTAGGATCGAGGCAACGAGCACTAGAGGGGGGGTGAATAGTGCTTTTATAAATTGTCTGCGGAATATTGAAGGATTTTGCAATTTGAAAAGTAAACACACAAAGAACACAAGATTTTATCCTGGTTCGGTCTATCCCGACCTACATCCAGTCCCCAAGCAAAACCCGCTTGAGATTTCCACTATCAACCTTGTTAACTACAAGATCACACAGACCAAAACCGGTCCCACTTTCAGTAACAACCCTACTGAAAGCAAACAACTCCTTTAAACCAAGGAGTCCTTTTTTTTACAGAAAATAAGTAACAACTTACAATACAACCTATGAGCCTTTCTTTTGAATGCGAATGAGATGCAATTGGCTTTTGAGGTTGTTGAAATACTCTACTCACGAATTTACTATCTCTCAAAGTGATTTGAGTGAAAAACTGAAGTGAAAATATCAAGTGAGTGAGAAAACAAATACTTGAATGAATAGGAGTGAAAAGCAAGAAGTAAATGATTCAAATCGATTGAATTCTTGTTACTTTGAGTGTAAAATGCACTCATATTTATAGTTGAAAGATTCCATACGTTGAGAGTATGAAAGGGTGTCAAAACCATCAATTTTGAACGATTAAAACGTTTGAAAAATGAAAAAACACCTTTTTGAAGTTTCAGGAAAACGACAAAATTAGTCGACTGAAACATCAGTTAGTCGACTAATAGTTAGTTATTAGTAGACTGACAGTTATCGTTGGTCAACTGATCTGTTAATTGAGCCGTTTGAAAATCTGAACTTTTGAAACTTAGTCGACTAGAGAAAAATTAGTCGACTGATAATATCATCAGTAGACTGAAAAACCTTTCAGTCGACTGCTGCTAAAATCTTCTGAAAAACAAACATTTTATTCGGTCGACTGATAAAAGCATTAGTCAACTGCTACTAAATTTTCAGAAAACACATGTTCTCAGTCGACTGATATAACCATTAGTCGACTGCTGATAATTTTCCAGAAAACAGACATTCTGTCCAGTCGACTGATAAAACCTTCGGTCGACTAATTTGACAAAAATGACTTTTTAGAAAATATGGCGCGAAAGGATTAGTCGACTGGTAAGTCTATTGGTTGACTAATAAACTTAAGAAAAGAGTTTTATAAAAAGATTTTCAAGAGGGTTTCTTTTAGAAAAGTTTTTCTAAAGACTTTTAAGGTGAAATGCAACCTAAATATGCACTCTAAGTAAGGCTCTTACAAGAATCTAAGACTTTTAATGAATTAAACATTTGCACACTAGTCTTCAAAGATTCTTCATCGAATTCTTCAATTTCTTTATAGCCTTAGCTGAAATGCAGTTGATTCTACTTGCTCATCATCAAAACCTTGTTTTTGAAGTATCATGTATGGCTTCATTGTCGTAACACAATGGAGCAACCTATACAGAGGAATACACAATTAACTAAGATGCAGGAACAAGAATCTTCTCAATATGTACCAGTTGCTCAAGAATTGGGTTCGGTTGCACCTAGATGCGGCTTTAATAAGGACGTCTACATGGAAGAAAATGTTCACCCAAAAGTTGCATACTCTAATCATCCTATCAAAGTTACTAGAAGGAGTGGCAAGTTTGCCTATGACTCCGCTTCATTTTGAAGGTGAACATGGTTGGAAGGGAATTGCTTCCACCATGCTGCCCGCCTTTACTTCCCCATATTTGCAAGTATAGTCATTTTCCCCTTTGCATTTACTTTATCTGGATTTCCTGCAAACCTATGTTTCTTTCACAATTTCGGTGCATTTCCTGCAAAATGGTGTGCCTTACATCTGGAGATCGGCAATGCTTTGGCTCGTGTTAGCCATTCGCCACTTGACCTTCATATAACTCATTTTCCTATGTATATTATCTTCATTGTATTTTTCTTTCTCTTTTTACCTTCATTAGTATTTCCCATGTTTGACTCACATGTGGTGGCTTTCCATTAGGAAAAATCGCTTTCCTTATTTTACTATTATCGTCCATCCTTCCAGTGTTTTTTTTACCACCCAACAGTACCTACAAGCACCCGTAGCTTCCACTAACACTTTATATACAATGGTTACATTATATACAATTACACTTTGCATAGTGTCCCTCACATCTCATCTCCCTTATTAGTGGTCACTATTTACATGTCCACTATCACATCACCATAACATCCACCAACCCCTGTTGTAAGTTCTGTTGCATCAAACATCTGCTAAAAATTCCCTGCAACATACATACTCATACCTGTAATACCCATATACCTACTGTTACACCTTTGTTTAGCCACTTGCATCTACCTCCATTTGCTGGATGTTGTCCCAACTGCCACATTTCAAATACATCTTCATAGCAACCCCACTCCCACCTTGCAGCCGCTTATATTCGTTGTTATAACAAGCAACCTATATGATCTCAGCTGCATCATATTATTACCACTTCTACCTACATCACACTCATAACCTTCACTACTATTAGTCTCATCACTCCTTGCATTCATTCCAGCATTTAACATTTATGCCCTGTCAGGCATCTGTGAACACCCCAAAATTTTCAAAATTGTGTAAATATTCCATTTTTACTTCTGGTCTCCATTTTTTGAATTGAGTCATTTTCACTCAAAATTCTAGTTTATTTCTCAGATTTACTGGAATCAAATCCATTTTCTATGTCTGAATCGATTTAGGATCCAGATTTAGTGTCAAAATCCGATTATGAGCCCTGTTAGATAATATTTTAAAATTTGAAGTGCAAAAATATCAAAATAATTTCTGAAAGGCTCAGACAGTCCATCCGATATCCATTTGGATCCACTGCTCTCTATTTCTCAATTCGAGGTTCAAAACTTGAATGTTTCCTCAAAACCTTGATCCAAACCCGTTTTCTGAAGAAATTTCCAAAACTCAAACCCGAATTCTAAGGAAACCCCTCTTTTGAAAATATTTCTCAAAAATACAAAAAAATAGTTTCAAATCTCTCATTTTCCCATAGTTTTTAGAGTTTTATTTCAAAAGAAAAAAAATAAAAACTTATGTAGAAAATCGAAAAAAATGGCTTTCAAGCCTCCTTTGGAAACTTGTTTTGTTGAAAATCACACTTTTAACAAAACTATGCGAAAATGACACTGTTTTGAAAATTTTTAAAAAATTAGAGGGACCAAGACAATAAATTTTCCAATGGTCTCTCGTTGCAAAGGAGAGACCGTAGGAAGGAAGTAGGAGGACCTTCCGATCGGCTGCCTCTCTCTCCTTCGTCAATGCCCAACTGCCACTCCTCTTCTCGATTCTTCTCCCTCTTCTTATATAAACAAAGCACAATCAACCACTCGGGCATCACACTTCCCCCCCCCCCCCCCCCCCCCCATGACTGATCTCTCGCTTGCTCTTTCCTTCCTCTCTCTAAGGCTTTTTTTTTCTGCAAGAGTTGAGGAACGATCTCCCTTCAAGGCACCTCCTCTGCATTTGCCTGAAAGAACTTAAATCCTCTGCAAAAGAAAGATTGCCCATCCCTGAAGAGTTTCAGAGTTGGGTGGTTCCATTCCTTCAAAGCCCCTACAAAGCCACAATTCAGCTTCCTGTGATAAGGAATCAGGATTGATCCTGCAGCAGAGGCTCCACAAAGGTAAAACACTTCTACTCTTCCCCCCTCTTTCTCTTGGATTTTGTTTTCTGTTTTTCCATCTATTTCATGTTTAAAACAAAATGATGCGATGTCGATCTGCTTATGGCAGCATCGGCATGCATTTTGCAATAAAACCTTGGCCCCATTATACGCACCATCGGTGGTATTGAATTGCTTGTGCAATCTCAACCCATCCCCGTGCAACAACAACAAAATGGTTTAATTCCTATATTTCCTTTTATTTTTCTCTTACTTTTATTGTTATCAGATTCTGTTGTCATTCCATGTCCATATCTAATGTTGATAGTCCTTTATACTACGATTCCAATGCATGCCCTATTTTATTTCTCCTTTTTTTTTTTAGTTTGCATATCGTATCTGATTTTCAGTCTCTTCTTAATAATCAGTTGGCATTCTTCTTTTTATTTTATTTTAGAATTCCTGTTTGTTTTAATCATCCGTTGATTTCCGGGTTTTTTTTTTATCTTGACCATCTGTTAAGCATGATCATCTGTTGATTACCTGGTGATCGTGGTTGATTTTCGAATTACTTTCTCTCTGAACCTGCCATTACATGATCATCTGTCGATTACCTGTTGTTAAGCAATAGTGGAAGGACCCTTCCTTAGCCACCTCTAATGATGGTCGACTCAAAGACTTTGTTCGTTGCACTCAATTCCATAGTGAAACCACAAGCCGAATTGATTTCACTGTGAGAATCAGAGCTATAGACAATATGAGATTCTCCTCTATGAGATTCACATCATATATTCTTCTGAACAATTTCGCTCACATTCATCGAGGTACATGCCCTGCATCCAATTTTGTTGTATATATTTGGTCCTCTATTTATAATCGGCCTGTATCAAGACCACTCTGTATTGTGCTATCGTGACTTGAGTTTTCTGTTTGTTCTTTACAGTTTTGTTCTCCCTGCTTGCTCTCTTTCTTGACATTAGTTACATTTTTTTTATAACTCAATTAAGCTCAAGAGTGTTTGGAATGCAAACTATATCTGAGAATGAAATCAAAATGACATTTCCCTTGTTTGAGTTGTTGTATTAAGACTCCTTTTAGCTTATGACAAATCAGCAAGCCGTGTCTTTAATAATGACAGGTTTTGGTATGAAGACAAGAGATATAGTTTTTTCTTTCAATTTGTTTTCCTCTTCGATATTTACTGCAATGTATGTTTCTGTCATGCCATGAAGATAACTTTGAATATCCTTATGAGACTCTGAGGTTATCATCTCTTGTTTTAACATAACAGTAGTGTTAATGCTTCATAAGGTTCTGTCTCTATATAAAATATGAATCAATCGCTGGTTGCATTAAATATAGTACAATGATCTCAGCTACATCAAATTACCAGTGAGTGCTTTCAGACATCAAAGAAAACCCACAGGATATCCCATAATGTGAATATGCCAAGGTTTACTAATGGTTAGGATGTTGATGAGTTTGAGCTCAAGCTCTAGGGGAATGACATGATAAGGCTTCTATGGCGGAAGTATATTTTCCCTTTGGCATTCTTTTCCTCAGAACAAACTTCTGAAAAACAAACCTAGTAGTTCAAACAAAGAGTTTGCACAAAATTTTGAAAAGATGCCCATGGATGCCTTGAATATCAAGTATTTGATATACAGAACTCGGGAGTGTACACTATGGAAATTGTGGCAGAGCTATCTTGCAAGAGATCTAGACTGGTAGTTATATTTTCTGCAACATCTCTTCCATGACAACACAAGCATTTTTTACCAAGTAGAATTTGTTGCCTTTCCTAAACTTGGCGGGAGGCTTGTAAGTTGTTTGATGTTGCTCATAAAACAAAAAGTTGGAAGCTATTGACAAGAGGGTTCTGTATCGTTTTGTAGAACCACTAACATCTAAGTTTGTTTCAGCAATTGGACCTACTGATCCATCTAATATTGTCAGGCCTTTGATTATCACTGTCGAAAATCTTGGGGCCAAAGGAAGCCACCTTGCGATATGTTTCTGGTATGACTGGAGAGTTTCGTTTTCACTACCGTGGTGGAGAGCAAAGTATCTTGAATTCTGAACATTTTATCAAAGATGGGTCGATGCCATAATGAAATCAATTCTCCACCATTCCTGCATTTTATTTGTTGTTCTCATGGCATATTATCTCTGCACTCTATCACTGTGAAGTCTGGCTTCCCTTAACCAGTAAAGCATATGATTTGCTGAACTGAAATAGGAAGCCTTGTTGGATTGAAATCAAATTCTCTGATTTTCCAAAATATGTGTGATTGGCTGAATTGAAACCGAACGCCTTGTTCAGGTTTCTAACCCTTTGTAAAATTCTGTTTGGCTAAGCTGAAACTGGGTGCCTCGTTAACCCAAAATTAGCTCCTGATTTATTGTAAATTTCTGACTTGTCGAGATTGAAGCCAAGTGCTTTGCTAAAAAAAAAAAGAGTTTCTCTCTTTTATGAACTTCCTTGCTTGGAAATTCCATTTGCGAACTGTGATCTCATCTCATTTGGCAGTGACGTGCGATGGATTTATAGCCCAATCAGATTTCGACAGATAATGATTGTCAGCTGCTCACCATATAAGTCATGGGGTTCATCTCCTCATAACAAGAGCCCGGATATTCTATCAAGGGGAGTGTTGATAAAAGCTTTACATGCCCACCGTCAGCCCGCTGTCATACCCTGTTACCTACAACTCTGCCTCCACCAGCACAATAGCTGCCTATTTCCAACCCATTACCATATGCCCTCATAGCAGTTAATGAGCTACTATAACCTCCCAGTAGTCCTTAGGCTCACTGCATCTCTAGGAAATTAGGCATTCTCATACGTATATTTTCCCCATTAGGTATATGCATTGCCTAAGGAAAACCCATAGGCATTCCCCACTTAACATAAACCTCACTGCTGCATCCTACCTTGCCATCTGCATTCAGCATATCCCATTTGCATTTCCTGCATATTTTCTGCTATGATATCATTTATATCTTACTTTTGTATTTCTTATGCATCTTCATTAAGACATAGGCTTCCACAAATGGTTTAGACGATTTCATATACCCATGTATATACCTTTCATATACCCATCTCACTCATATAGATATGCATAACGTTCTTGATATTACATTTTTCCATCATCTTTTATATATTTTCATCTTGGCCTCATACTAACTCTGTTTTGCAGGAAATACGTATAAAATGTCATTTCTTTCTCTTAGCTTAGGAATTGTAATTTCCATTTCAATTTCAGAAATGTAATAGCTAGATTATAATGAGAAGTTTACATTCCTTGCATTAGAATAGAATGTATGAGCATACATATCGTAGAAATTGTTTGTTTTCATCATTTTATCTTTTATTGCAAAATTTCACAAATGAGAATACGAATGACACGTGCACCATTTTATAAGAGGTGATTAAATCCTAAGTTGATGATTTGCATCAATGGCCATAGTCAAGGTGTGAACAAAACTTAGGATTTTTCATCTTTTATGGAATAACACTGGATCCACACTGGATCTTTTTTAAAAAATCATCATATTTTTCTAAATATTTTTTCTTTTATCAGAATTTAACTTAAAATTAACTCAAAACATATATCAATGGCTATAGTCAAGATATATTGAAAGTTAATTTCATTTTAAACTCTATAGAAGCACCAAAATGTGTTTTATTCTTCATGTGAATTTAAATGTAGATTATTATATAATACACTCAATGACCATAGTCAGGAATGTATTATATCCTCAATCTTATTTCAATTCATTTAAAGAATGAAATATGATTTTCAAAAATCTAATTTCATATTCTTTAAATTCACTCATCATTTAGGATAGAATTACATCTTATTTTTAAAATTCTTTTTTTCAAAATCCAAGTGATTTTGAGATATATTTTCAAATATCTTCTTCATTTCTCAAACCAATCTTTAATTTCTATTTCAATTCATCCTTCTATTTCATTTCAAAATTCAAAATTCAATTTTAAAGTCCAATTTGACTTTGAAATTTTGAATTCTCTTCTTATATTCAAAATTCAATTTCCAAATTCAAAATTTCAAAGTTCAATTCAACTTTGGAATTCCAAATTCATTTTCAGGATTCAATTTCAAATTCAATTTAACATCTTAGATCAAATTTCAAAGTTTAATTTAACTTTGAAATTCCTGATTCATCTTCTGATTTCAAGTTCAAACTTTAAAAATCAAGTTTATTCTTTATCTTCAAAATTCTATCTAAAGATTGAGTCTTGATCCTTAATTCAAAATCAAAGTTTTGAGATTGATTCTGAATCTCAAAATTTGATTTTTTCTAAGTTTTGAATTCAAATCCGGATTTTCTAAAATCCAGATCCGTCCTCAAAGTCTCATTTGGATTTTTCAAATCCAATCTCCATCTTGAATTCCAGACTTCGGATCCAATTCTCTTAGGATTCCAGATTTCAGATTCAACTTCATCTTGGATTCTAGACTTCAGATCCAATTTCCTTTAGGATTTAGACTTCGGATTCAACTCCATCTTAGATTCCAGACTCCGAATCTAATTCTATTTAGGATTTAGACTTCGGATTCAAATTCCATCTTGGAAACCAGATTTCAAATTCTATTCTATTCCCAATTCCAGATTTCAAAATCCAATTCTATCTTGAATTCCAATTTTCAAAACCAATTCCATTTTCAGATCACATATGGACTTCTTAGATCCAATTCTATTTTCAAATTCTATTTAGATTTCTTAAATCCAAAATTCCATCCTGATTTCAAACTTTAAATCTGGAATTCAATTCCATTTCAAATTCCATCTCCACTTCGAAATCAAAATTCGAAGTCTATTTTTGACTTTGAAACTTCAAAATTCTATCTCAGTTCCAATTCTCTTTTTCTCTTTATCCTTCAATATAAGATGTATCTCAATCTTTGATTATTTAAAAAAAAACTCAAAGTCTCTTCTTCAAGATCTATTTCAAGCCTTAATTTAGATTCAAAATATATTTTTTCCAAGTCAATCTTCAACTTTCAAAAACCATTTCTTCACGATTTCAAAATCACTTGGATAAATCCCAAAAGTTCTAAATCATTCTTCTTGAAAGCATACATTTTTGCATTCGCGCAAACATGATTCTTTGTGCATCCTTAGACTTATAATAAATTCTTAGATAATATTTTAGCAAAACAAAAGGCATAAATTCGATCCTTGGTTCGATTACCCCTCGTAAAGGCGCAAGGAACGGTTGAATCTCGCACCGATGAGTGAGCTTCATCTCCCAATTTTTCTAGCAAATATTTCAAAAATGGAGGCGAGTAATCTTTTAAATATTTTTAAAATTAAGGTTAAGTGAGACCTTCGCAAAAGAGTTCATCTCTCTCTTCCTTCTTTTCTCTTCTCTCTTCCTTTCTGTCTATTATTTCCCCTTCAAAAAGGGAAATAGTACTTAGAAAGGGATAGAGAAGAAAGAGAGAGAATACAAGAGGAAGAATTTTGTGATGATCACAGCATCTCATACATTCTATAATGCATAACATCATTAAAGCTTCATCATATCATCATAGGCACTTATTAGAAAAACTCTTTTTCTTGTGTATTATCCATTGTTATACATTATATTTTCCTGCATCTTATACATATGTTGCCATATATATCCCAGCATATCTACTTTAGTTCTAATTTGACACTTTAAATCTCTTTCCATGTGGACGTTTCATCTTATGGTTAACTTATCCTTTTGCAGAAAAATATGTGAAAAGGGTCATTTTCCTTTCTTAATTTAGAAAGTGTAACTTCAATTTCAGAATTGTAATTAATAAGAACCTTTACTTTCCTGTGTTAGATTAGAATGTATGAGCATTTAAAATAATGAATTATGTGTTTCATGACATTTTCCTCTTTTATATAAAAAATTCACGAATGGGAACACGAATGGCACGTGCACCATTTTAATAAAAGGTGATTAAATCCTAAGTTGATGATTTACATCAATGGCCATAGTCAGGGTGTGAACAATACTTATGATTTTCATCTTTTATGGAATAACACTGGATCTACATTGGATTTTTTTTAAAAATCATCATATTTTTCTAAATATTTTTCCTTTATTAGAGTTTAACTTAAAATTAACTCAAAATATATATCAATGGCCATAGTCAGGATATATTGAGAGTTAATTTCATTTTAAACTCTATAAAAGCACCAAAATGTATTTTATTCTTCACTTGAATTTAAATATGAATATTATATAATACATTCAATGACCATAGTCAAGGACGTATTATATCTTCAATCTTATTTAAATGCATTTAAAGAATTAAATATGCTTTTTCAATATCCAATTTTCAAATTCTTTAATTCATTTCATCATTTAGGATAGAATCACATCATTCTTTTTCAAAAATCCAAGTGATTTTGAGGTAATTCTTCAAATAGCTTCTGCACTTCTCAAATCAATATTCAATTCTTATAAATTCAAATTCTTCTCTCTATTCTCAAATTCTACCTCATTCTTTTTAATTCAAGCTTCACTTTCAAAGTCCAATATTGACTTTGAAATTTCAAACTCATTTTTATATTCAAAATTCAAATTCTAATTCAAACTAAATGTCAAAAGTTCAAATTAACTTTGAAATTCCCAGATTCATCACCTTATTTTCAATATTCAAATTTAAAATCAAATTATATCTTTATTTCTCAAAAATCCTCAAAAGTCTCATTTGGATTTTCAAAAATCCAATTCCATCGTGGATTCTAGATTTAGAATCGAGTTCCCCCTTGGATTCAGATTTCCAAATCTCCATCTTGGATTCTAGACTTCAGATCCAATTCTATTTAGGATTCTAGATTCAAAATCCAATCTCCATTTTGGATTCCAGACTTCAGATCCAATTCTATTTAGGATTCTAGATTCAAAATCCAATCTCCATTTTGGATTTCAGACTTCGGATCCAATTCCATTTACGATTCCAGACTTCTGATCCAATTCTATTTTGGATTCCAGATTTCGGATCAAATTCCATCTAGGATTCCGAATTTCAAATCCAGTTCCATTTTCAATTCCTATTTCCAAAACCATTTTCAAATCCATTTCTTAAGTCTAAATACAAATTCAATTCCTCTTTCAGGTTCTGAAATTAAGAATTCTTTTTTCAAAATTGATCTATTCAAATTCAAAGTCCATTTTGACTTTTGAACTTCATTTTTCTCAAAATTCTATCTCAAGTTTTAAAATCTCCTTTTCTCCTTATTTCTTTAAATCAAAATCCATTTTCCAAACTCTGATTATTCCAAGACTTGAAATTTCAAGTCTCTTCTTCCAAATCTCTTTCAAATTCTGAGTTAGATTCAAAATCCAACATTTTCAAATCAATTTCAACCCTTTTTTTGAATCATTTCTTCACTACATTATCAAATTTATTTTAGAATCACTTGAAAAATCTCAAAATTTCTAAATTACTTTCTCAAAAGCATACATTTCTGCATTTGCCTTGCACAAGTATGATTCTTTGTGCATTTAGACTTAGAATAATTTCTTAGATAATATTAAGGCAAAGCAAAAGACATAAATTCAATCCTTGGTTCGATTACTCCTGGTAAACCTGTCAGGAATGGTCGAATCTCGTACCGATGAGTGAATCCCGTCTCTCCAATTTTCCCGCAATATTTCAAAACGGAGGTGAGTGATTTTCAAAACATTTCTTTGGTCAAATGAGACCTTGCAAAAGAGTTCCTCTCTCTTCTTCCTTTTCTTTTCTTTCTTCTTTTCTATCTTTTATTCCCCTTTAAAAGGGAATAGAGGCTAGAAAGGCAAAGAGAAGGAAGAGGAGAACCGAGAAGAAAAATTTTGCATGATCACAGGAGTTGGCGACCGTGATGGAACCTCGTCTTTGTCCAGTTGAATCTATGTCTTTTGTTTTGCTTTGACATTATCTAAATCTTTATTCTACAAATGTCAGCTTCATTTTCATGCAAACCTTAGGAGCCTAGACTCTGTCCTAGCTGACATGATGCATATAGGATCTAAGTATGGTTTGGTAGGACCATATTGAGGAGATTATTCCATGTTCACATTTGACTTAGGTCTGAAATACAACTCTCATCAATTCTAGGGATTGAATGCAAACAATGTATGCAAGTGTATGATTCTTTTCATTTAAATTCTATCTTTTTAGGACTTGCATTAGAAACATCTGATTTATTGCATGTTGAACATGTTTTCGAAAACATTCCTACGTATATTGTCCTGGTCTTCACGTTGCTAGGTTGTCTCACTGAACCATAGTTTAGAAGAGAGCCTCACAACTGGACCACTTATTTGGGTTAGCGCCCCCCTACCACGTACTTAAGGGCCATAGTCCGAAGTATATCGGTAGTTGCTCAAGGATGTTGGGAGCCATTACCTTAGAACCAGAGAATATTTCTATGTCACGTACTTTGAGCTTCGGCTTGAGTATATCGGCATATCTTGGTTGGAATCAGATGATCTAAACCCTAGAGTTAGGATTAAGGTCCTACAAGCCATTTCAAATATTGCATTTAAAGTTAGCTTCTAGGAAGTATTGTTTTGTGCGTCATTGCTTGTATAGTTTGGCTTCTTTTGTGGATATTATCTTGTAAATTCTTATTTACTTCATCTTTTCAAAACCCTGGATGTTTATTCCAAATTTTCCTTTATTTTCTCAAAATCCAGGATTATGTGTTTCTTATTTCGTTATTCTTTCAGAATTTTCTTAAACCCTGGATATTCTTTTAAGTCTTCCTCTATCTTTCAAAAGTCCAGGCGTATTTTTCTTTTTGTCTTCTGATTTATTCAATTCTTTTTATCCTGCCTGCAATTTTTAAAAATTTTGAATCCTTGCCATCTATTTTCAAATTCTTTTTTCCTCCTATCTTTTCAACGTATCTTCTGATTCTATTCCAAGAATTCTTTTACCTTTCTACAATAAAGTCTCTTTTTCAAGAGATATCCTTTTTTTAACATAGCATTCGTTCTTTGTATTTTCAGTTGTTTGTTCCTCTCCATGGACTGACAACACAATGGTCACGAATTCTGTGATGACTCAATCCCTAGTAATGGGATGTCATTCTTCAAATCTATTAACATGATTCCTTCTCTGGTAAAAAAAAATCTCCCAAAAATTCGTTAGTCTGAACCACCCCTTTAATTTCACAGAAAGTGTTGATATTTTATCATGGTTCAGAAAAGGACTGTAAAGGAGACAGTTCCACAACAAAGCGACAATGAAGTAGAGGAAATGAATTCTCCCAAGCTGTCTAGGAGCCGGGGCCAAGAAGCAAAAAGCGATGTTGATCCAGCTACAGACAGGCTGTTTCAGAAGGTGATGGCCAAAATGATATCTGAACAGGCTGAGGAAAACACGGAGAAAATATCTTCTAAAAGCCAAACCAAGGGAAAAGTCAGTAAAAAACAAGTTCAGTATGACAACGTTTCAAAGTCAACAGAAGAAGACTCAGAGGAAGAGCAGCCAGCATATTTTCACAACCCCTTGTATCGGCCCAAGAAAATCAATAAGGGGCACGAATCAGTAAGCAAAACCAAGTTTCAGATCCCAGCAGAAGATCTGATGTACAAACAACTGAGAGAAGTAGCCTGTGTAGTCAAACACTTACAAGCCCAGGACAAAGGCAAAAAGACCTACACCGGTGCAGACTTTTATGACGACTTTGAAGGGGATGACAAATGGGAGGATCTTCCTCGCAATATCATAAAATTTGATAGGACCGGCAACCCCAAGGCTCATCTGACCATATTTTTCGCAGAATGCAACCGATTCATAAGGAACAACATGACTCTATTCCTATGCTTTCCACGCAGTTTGGAGGAAATTGCAGCAAGATGGTATGCCGACCATATCAACCCGATTGAACTGCGAGATTTTGATAAAGTTATCAATCTATTCATCGAAAGGTTTATCTTCAATACCGAGGCTTCGCCCACCCTCAACCATCTTTTCAATCTAAGACAAAATGACAATTGTGAATAGCCCAAATTTTTCAAAGTTTTGTAAAAATGACCTTTTTGCCCTGACTCCATTTTCTGAGGAAACCAAAGCTATATTTCAATCGTTCTTCAGATTCTCTGGACTAAATCTCACATTGATATATTCAAAATCAATTCCGGATCTGAATCAAGTGCTTTAAATCCATATTTCCTAAAAATCCAGATCCAAACCCATTTTCTGAAGAAATTTTCTCAAAATAGCCTTTAATTCTCAGAAAATTTCCCTTTTTGTAAATATTTTACAAAAACACAAAAATTAATTTTGACCTTTTTGGTTTCTCATAAAAATCTAGGATTTTACCCTAAAACAATACAAAAAAATTGAAAAATAACGCAAAAACCAAAAAAAATTGAAAAGTTACAAGAAAAACAAATAAGTTTAAGCTTTCTAAATCAATTTTGCTAAAAAGATCAATTTTAAACCTTTTTTATGAAAAATCTTTTACACGGAGCCTCTTTTTGGAAAAACCAAATTTTTTTAAAAAAGAACCCTTTTTAGGGTTTCTCTTCGAGAGACCTTGGGAAAAGGATGGATGGCCGCCCCCATCCATTTCTCTCTTCACTCTCTCTCTCCACCGAAACCCTACATCCTCCAAACCCTCTCTCTCCAATGCGCTCTCTCTCTGAAGCCATCTCTGGACCATCACAATCTCCAGCCGCCCATCTTCAACGAACTCCTCCCTTCCAGAATTTTCCTTGTCTTCTTTAAAAAGGCACGAAGGTTTTCTTCATCGAGGACCCGTTATCACCCTACCATCGGACCCCTCTCTTCTTCTCATCGATCGTCTTCTACCCCTCCATCTTCTTCTTCTCGATCCACTCTCACCACCGCACCTTCCTTCATTTCACACATCCGTCCATTATCACCCCACCACCCTCCTGATTCCCCATTGGCCTTCATTTCTTCTTCTTCTCCTTCTTCTTCTGATATCTGCCGTTTCTTCCCAAGCAAGTTGAAGAAGGTCGGCTACCCTTACAAGAATCTCCAGCAATCGTAACGCCCTAAAAAGATTTCTCTCCAGTTGCACGAAGGAGATCAAGACCTTTGGTGACAGCCATGACCTCTTGAAGAAGACCGACCCTGCCACCAAAGCCGGCTTCATATGCATTCCTCCTTTGATCGGCAAAAGGGCTCCTAATCCCAGCATCATCAATAAGTCAGGTAAATGCTCTACCCCCCCTTTCCTTCTGAAGATTTGTTCATTTTCTGTTGTTTTGCCCCTAACGCACGATTGAGTAATGTCAATTTGCTCATGGCAATATCGATCCCTCCCTGTGCTCTAGTAAATGGAATAACCTTATTCCAATACCCTTTTCTTTGTTATTTATTCATTTATTTATTTATTTTTTTTCCCTTTTCTCTGCAATTTATCTCAGTTTCCTGGAGATCATTTACGATAGACTCGATACTGTCTAAATACTTCCTCAGTTAATTTTATGCGCTATCTTTTGTTTATTTCTATTCGTCATTTTTTTTTCTCTTGTTTGTTTGGTTGTTTTGTTTGCATATACCAGATTTCAGTATCTTTCTTACAAATTTCAGTCTCTTTCTTTCAACCCGTGAGATAAAGTTATCTCAGATCGATGATTAAAAACCCAATTGTCATTGTTTGAAATTCTGACTGAATTCCGGCTTATCACTGTATTGCTTATTATATGGAATTTTGGCCTGTCATTATATTGTTTGGCTATTGTCTAAAAATTCTGGTGGATGCCGGCAGCTTGAAAATGGGAAGTTCAGTGCCCTTTGGCGATCATTCACTAAAAAGAGCCTGTAGGAATTTTGCAACACTTTGTATTGAGTAGAGCTTTGATCGAAATCAATTGCCTTTGGAATTCAAGATCGGTTAGATCATGTATATGATGTGAAGGGTGAGAATGTTGGTCTATATCGAATTCTTACTGTTTGTTTGTTGATATCTGAGTGAAAGGCATGGGTTATTCACAGAACTGTGGATCTACGGATCAGGCTAAAGTACAAATTTGTTGTTGATTAAATGATAATCTTCGGATTTCAAATTATTGAAAATCTAAAACTCCAGTTAGTAAGATTTCCTTCTGATTCAGAGTTTGGCCAGCTGCATTGAACTCTAACATGAAGCATGATAAACATCTCATTGAACATCGCCTAGTACAATACTTGTCCTGTTTGAACTGTTGTTGAACTGCATAAGGGATCTATTGAGTTCGCCCTCCTCTGCTCCCTCATTCAAAGCACCTGCGGAGCTACAGCGTCTGTTAAAATCCAATAATAATGAATGAAGTTTCGTAGGGTACCATCTTGATAAGTATGCTCACAATACATCGACTCTTGGCACTTCTGATGGGCCTATCAAATATAAAAAAGGGGGTCTGATAGAATAGTAAAGGTATGTCTCGTGATAAAAGCTCAACTATATTTTGCCAATAAACTGGTAGATCAATAGCATAATTTGCTTTTTTTTTTGTGTCTTTTATCATAATTTCTGTTTTCCATCTTATATTTCACATGATCTTCTAGTCCAAAGGTGCTACAACTGTTTTAGTTAATTATTTCCTAACATCTGCAATTCCTCTGTTACTTGCGACATTCTATATGTATTTCATTAGCTTATTCAATGGCTTTTGCCCCATGATGGCTACAAATTCACTTTTAAGATTCCATTCATTCGATAATCAGTGTTATGGGTCCAGCAAAGGTTTTCAATCAGAATTCTAAACTGTTTAGCCTTCTTATACATATCCTTGGAAGAAGAGCCCCCTAAAACAGTTTTATGTTTCATTCCTTGCGGCATGGAGTCAAAGAAAATGCCATGTTTCAGCCTGCAGACGGTGAAATCCAAGAACCTTATCTAGGCAGCTCATTTCTGAAATTTGAGATTATTGGGTTTTAAATATTTGCCTAAGATATTTTGTTCATCTATTTTTATGACAGGCTTCTATTTTTTTTTTTCAGAATCAGATCAGAGAATTTGTAGTTGTTAGTTTTCGCCAGGTCTCTATCTTGACCCTGCAGAATTTGTTCCAATTTGTGTTGGGAAATTAGGTAGCCGATTACTAATATCAAGGTTAGTCCGTGTTCAAATTCTATTCATGCTCGTTGAATAGACTCTGCTAATCCTGCATTTAAGCAAGATATCATGTTGCTTACCTGACTGTGTCAACTAAGTTGGAGGCAGTTTCCTAAATGATGACAATGTCTGATGTTTAGCATCAGGGATTACATTATCCAGCATATTTTGCCGTTTGCATTTTCTTGATCTCCAGCCGAGCTCATTCGGCGAGTCTCACCTACTGCTTGCATTTTCTGTGTAAATGTGATGGCCGAGCCCACTCACTGGACTCATCCATTATGAGCATCCCCTGTAGGTATGTTTATTTAACTCATTCATTATATTTTTTTTCAGCATGTTATAATGTCCCACCTGCACATTCCAATATATCGTTAGCTATAATGATGATCTGCATTCTCTCTTTAGTGGGACCACAGCTTTTGAATTTCTGGAAACAGAGCCATGTACAATTTGGCGTTTTGTGAGTTGTTTTCTTGAATTTTGTAATCTGGTGAAAGCATATGTAGATTTTGTTCTTCTTTCTTTTTATGGGTTGGGCATTTTGATTCATGGTCTCCAGCCGTGGCTGTGAGTCCCATTCATATCAGCATCCTTTCAGGCTCTCAAGCTTTCTTTCAAGGGTCTTATTTAGATATATCCTTCATTAAGTTACAATCTCACAAATCTGATTTTGCTGAAGACCGGGGACATCAGATGGTGCTGTCATTCATTCCATGCATTTCCTACAATAAGCTCAATCTGTACATAAGCAGAATCTAGTCTTAACGATGCATTTACATCAGCATATGTAATTCCATCGTTGAATTGGCACGATGTCCGAATTCCCAGTTTTGAAACATATCATATGTCTCCATGACATGAGGTATATTTATAATAGACATCCACTGCCATAACTTTTGGTGTATTCATAGCATCGTTGGTTGTTGTTTTCCCACACCCATTTCCATCAATATATCTTTGCTAGTCTAGAGTTTCATATATGCCTCCTTGCATTAGCCTATACATCATGCTTATGCTCATATACATACATTCTCCATAAACCACCATGGTCCCCTTTCATTTCATAACAATCTGTCAAAACTACTACAATCGTTATCTTTTTGCAATGGTTCATAAGGAACCTTTGTAATCCTTCTTGACTAAAGTAGTTCATTAAGAATTACTATAGTAGTTTTTCTTTTACAAGTGGTTCACAAACGGACCACTAGATCCCTTCTTTCCTATGGTGGATCATCACAAACTACCATATTTCATCTTGGACCATCCTGGTTCTCGACTTCACCCATTTGTATATGCCTTTCTCATTCCGCATAAACATAGCATCTTGCATTAGAATCAACACACTCATATATAATTTTGCTCTCAACAAAGTGTTTTCTCTTGCGTTATGCTAACTCGTTTCTTTGCAGGGAAGTCATGAAAAATCATCTCGGATTAGAGAAGTTATTTCAAAATTCAGTTTCAAAACTTATAATAATTAGATATAAATGAGAATTTTTTACATTTCCCGCTTTTAGGTAGAATGAATGAGCATTGTAAAAATCATGAATTGTTTGTTTTCATGCATTTTTCTTTTATTTTTCAAATTCTCACAAATGGGAACACGAATGGCACGTGCACCATTTCGTAAGAGGTAATTGATCCTAAGTTGATGATCCACATCAATGGCCATAGTCACAATGTGGACAAAACTTAGTATTTTTACCTTTTACAAAATAACACTGGATCCACACTGGATCCCTTTCAAAAATCATCATATTTTCAAATATTTCTTTCTTTTATTAGAGTTTAACTTAAAATTGGCTCAAAATATATACCAATGGCCATAGTCAGGATATATTGAGAGTTAATTTCATTTTAAACTGTATAAAAGCACAAAAATATATTTCATTCTTCCCTTGAATCTAAATATATATTATTATATAATACATTCAATGACCATAGTCAAGGATGTATTATATCTTCAATCTTATTTTAATTCATCTAAAGAATGGAATAGCTTTTCAAAATCCAACCTTCAAATTCTTTAGAATTCATTCATCACTTAGGATAGAACTGCATCATGTTTTTCAAAAATTCCTTTTTCAAAACTCCAAGTGATGTAAATATCTTCTTCAATCAATCTTCAATTCTTGTAAAATTCAATTCATCTTTTCATTTTCAATTCTATTTCACTTCCAAATCTCAAAGTTCAATTTAACTTTGAGATTTCAAATTCATTTTATATTCAAAAATTCCGATCGAATCCAAAGTTCAATTTAAACTTTGAGATTCTTGATTCATCTTTTAAATTCCAAATTCAAACTTCCAAAATTCAAGTCTAATTTGACTTTGAAATTCATTTGTATATTCAAGATTCAATTTCTAGATTTCATCTTCCAAATTCAATTGGAAATTCTGATTCATCTTCAAAATCCAAAATCCAAATTTGAGAGTGACCCTGAATCTCAAAAGCTTGGCCTTCTCTAAATTTTAAATTCAATATGGGTTTTCAAAACCCAGATCAATACTCAAAAGACCCATTTGGACTTTCAAAAACTCAAATCCAAAATTAGATCAACTTGGATCCAGATTTCCAAAGTATAAATCCCCACTTTTTGGATCTCAAATTCAGATCCAAAACCCAGTCTAGGATCCAGGAATCAACATTCATATCGGATCTCAGACTCCATATCCAATTCCATTTTTTAGGATCCAAAGCCCAACTCTACATTTGGATCTCAGATTTCAGATTCACTCCATTCTAGGATCTAGAATCCAACTCTACATTGGATCACAGACTTCAGATCCAATTCCATCTTAGGATCCAGAACCCGATTCCACCTTTTGGATCTCAGACTTCAGGTCCAAATCCACTTTAGGGTCCAGATTCAAATTCTACTTTGGATCTCGGACTTCAAATCAAAATCCAACTTAGGATCCAGAATCCAATTTTACAGCGAACCTCAGATCCCAGATCTTAAATCCATTTTAAAGATCCAATTCCATTTCAAAATTTAGATTTCAAATCCTAGTCCATTTCCAGATCTCATTTGAACTCCCTAAATCCATTTCTATTTTAAATACCATTTGATTTTCTCGGATCCATTCTAAAATTCAAATTCAATATCACTTCCAAATTTCATCTCCTTCTCCTAAATCCATGATTAAATTCAAAGTCCATTTCTGACTTTGAAACTTCATTTCCTTTCATTTCGAAGCTTTAAATCATTCTTTCTCCAAAATCAAGATTTATTCTTCCAACTCTGATTTACTTCAAAAACTTAGAACTTCTCTGATCTATCTCAAGTTTTAAGTTAGATTCAATCATTTCTTCACTCTTTTACCAAGTTCTTCTCAGAATACTTGGAAATTCTTCAAAATATTTTAAAAAAAAGCATACATCTTTGCATTTGCACAAGCATGATTTTTTGTGCATTTAGACTTAGGATAAATTCTTAGATGATTTCTTAACAAAGCAAAAGGCATAAATTCGACCCTTGGTTCGATTACCCCTGGTAAAGGCACCAGGAACGGTCGAACCTCGTACCGACGAGCGGATCCCGTCTCCCAGTTTTCCCGCAAATATTTCAAAACGGAGACGAGTTATTTCAAATATTTTCAAAATTAAGGTCAAGTGAGACCCGCAAAAGAATTCCTCTCTTCTCTTCTTTTCTTTTCTTTTCTCTTCTCTCTTTCTTTCTGTCTTTTATTCTCTCCCTTCAAAAGGAGGAAATAGAGGTTGAAAAGGAAAAGAGAAGGAAGAGAGAGAATATTACGAGAGGAAAAATTTTGCGATGATCACAGTTTTGGCGACCGTGATGGGACCCGTCTCCGTCCTGTTGAATTATGCCTTTTTCTTTTGCTTTGACATTATCTAAGTCTTTATTCTTCAGAATGTTAGCTATATTTCCATGCAAACCTTAGGAGCCTAGACTTTGTCCTAAACTGACATCATTGCATATAGGATTTAAGTATGGTTTGGTAGGACCATATTGAGGAGATTATTCCATGCTCACATTAGACTTAGGTCTGAAATACAACTCTCCTCAATTCTAAGGATTGAATGCAAAAACAATGTATGCAAGTGTATGCTTCTCTTCATTTTAATCTATCTCTTTTAGGACTTGCATTAGAGCCATCTGATTTCTTGCATGTTGAGCATATTTTGAAAACCTCCCTACCTAATATTGTCTCGGTCTTCACGTTGCTGGGCTGTCTCACTGAACCATAGTTCGGGAGAGAGACTCACAACTGGACCACTTATTTGGGTTCGCGCCCCCCTACCACGTACCTAAGGGCCATAGTCCGAGGTATATCGGTAGGTGCTCAAGGATGTTGGGAAGCCATTACTTTAGAACCGGAGGAATATTTCTATGCCACGTACTTCGAGCTTCGGCTTGGGTATATCGGTATATCTTGATTGGGATCAGATGATCTGAACCCTAGAGTTAGGATTAAGGTCCTACAAGCCATTTCAAAATATTGCATTTAGAGTCAGCCTCTAGGGAGTGTCGTTTGTGCATTCTTGTTTGTATATCTATGATTGTATGATATTTTATATTCCCTATATTTTCCAAAACCCTCGGTATATATTATTCAAAATTTCCTCTTTATTAAAAAAAAAAAAACCCAGGTGTATTCTCCTTTTCTTCTCTTCTAAAAAAAAAATCCTTTTGATCCTGCCTGCAATTCTTCAACATTTTAAATCTTTGAAATTCTTCTCTATATTCTATTCCTTGCCCTCATTTACAATAAAACATCTTTTGTCAGAATGTGTCCTTTTTAAAATTTATCTTTATTCACATTTTACTTGTCTATCCTTTTTCAGAAAAACAGTGCGGTTGTTGCAAATT